>NC_142029.1:61943557-62550641 GCF_982192425.1 Myodes glareolus
TTTCTCCCTTTTCTGTTCTGTTCCATCCCTCGGCTGGTATGTGGAAAGTGCATAGCCAACCTTTGTCGACAAGTGTGACCTTAGGATGTGTGAAAATGGAGAGGTGGAAGTGGCCTGAGGGGGCCTCTGCTTCTCCTTCAGCGCCCTTCTTCTTTTTGTCCTGCCTTCACTTAAAAGATAATGCTGCAGCTCCCTAGTGGGAGCAAGCATTCTTGCCTCCTTCCTGATCCATGGGACTATCATTAAGGCACCAGTTATTCCTATCCAAAGAATACACCACCGAATTGTGTTCATTTGTGAGTCTGATCTGAAGAAGGTATTGGTAGGATTAGATAGAATTATAATCTTTAGAATTAGAAAGCAATGTGATTCACCACCACCTCTGTTATACACACCACCCTGCCCTACCTGTATGTGTTCAAATATGAGAAGTTGGGGCGCAACATGGCAAATGGAAGACTTGTCTCACTCACTATTTCTAAAGTGACTTCGGGTGCCTCTGTCTGAGCCTACACTTCTGTTTAGTGACATGACAGCCAAAATTCATCCTGGGAGAGAATCTGGTGTGTGCTGAGCCTCCTGCTGTGAGGGAGAGAATGGGTGAATCTGTAGGTTCCCGGCAGTGGTACTGGTGGCAGAGGCAGTGCTAGACTCTCATGGTAAAGCAGATTCTACCGAGTGGGCAGCTAACCTCTGACTGGGCTGTTATACAGGCAGCTAAATACTATCTACTAATACTAAAACACTAATACTGCCTTTGAGTCTAAGGTTTTTATATTTATAGCATTAAATACTATTGTCTGTCTTTTATTCTGTGTGTGAGAGAGACAGGGAGAAACGCATAGACATAGAAAGAGATAAGAAAGATAGAGAAAGACAAGAAAGAGAAATGGAGATACAGGAGAGACAGAAACATAGAGACAAGTGAAATAGTAGGGAGAAAGACAAGAGTTATAGTAGAGACAGAAAGACAAGAGAAAAACACAGAGAGTTGATGTGATCATTTGATGGTTGACTTGACAGAATCTAGAACCACCTTGGAGATAAAGCTCTGGACATGTAGTGAGGGATGACTGGGTTAACTGAGGTTGGGAAGCAGGTACCATTTCCATAAAAAGGAAAAAGTTAGCCAAGTCCTGACATTCATTTCTCCTGCTTTCCGACTACTGATACAATATGACCAGGCAGCCTCCCACTCCCACCGCCATGCTTTCAGCACTATGATGGATTGTATCCCCTAGCACTGTAAGCTAAAATAAACCCTTCTTCCTGTTGGGTGCTTTTGCCATGGTAACAAGGAAAATAACTGAGGTATTTGGTTCAATACAAAGCCTTCTGCATGCATGCTTTGACTGAACCTTTTCTACCATAGTCAACATTTGTCTGAACTGTCTTCTAAACATCCTTGGTGATCTCCATTTGCATGTGACTAAAGCTCCTGGGAATTTCAACTGCTCTTGAAACAGGTGTGTTGTTTCTAACCATAAAAGATCAGACTAGAATACTAGGTTGATGAGCAGCCAGTCCTTGGCTTTGGGGATGAGAACACAATGCAGAGAAGACTTCTTAGCCATCAGTCTAGAAAGTGGAGAGCTTCAGGGTCCTGTCTTACAGGGAGATTAGGGTTAAGCAGGGACATGACACTTCAACTTTGCACTCTGGTGACTTTTATGAAGCATGGCCCAGGGGCCTCTGTGATCTGGTGCTCAACAGGGACAAAGCCCACCTGAGACTGAATGTGCTGTGCTGTGCTGGGCCAAGCCCTCAGCTCCCCAGATCTCCACTGAGCCTAAGTAAGAATCCGTGTTCACCCTCGGACTCTGTGTCGCTGTGAACTTTTAAACCTTATCATTAAATCCAACATTATCATTAAATCTAACAAAACAAACTTCCAGCCCCAGCCAAGGAGTGTTTGACTCAGTAGAAAGAACCCAATAAATTTCATTTCCAACAGATTCCCAGGTGATGATGAAGATGCTAGTCCAGAAAAGATATCCAAGGACCATGCTCCACCTGCTACTTTCAAGACTGGACACTTCAGGGGAGATATAAGCTCCTTCGGCCTGTGTAAAGAGGCCAGGCAGGAGAACTTATCTCCTGGTTGTGTGTCCTGGTTAGCCTTATGTCAGTTTGATACACAAACTAGAGTTATCTGAAAAGAGGAAACTTCAACTGAGAAAATGCCTTCATGAGATTCGGCTCTAAGGCATTTTCTTAACTAGTGTCTTCGTTAGGTTTTCTATTGCTGTGAGGAGACACCATGAACATTGTGATTCATATAAAAGAAAACATTTAATTGCAGTGGCTGGCTTACAGTTCAGAGGTTTAGTTCATTATTGTCATGACAGGAAGCAAGACAGTATGTAGGCAGGCATGGTGCTAGAGAAGGAGCTAAGAGTTCTTACATCTTGACTCACAAGCAACGGGAAGTGGTCTGTCTCACTGGGCATGGCTTGAGCATGTATGAGACCTCAAAGCCTGCTTTTACAGTGGCACACTTCCTCCAACAAGGCCACACTTACTCCAACAAGCCACACCTCCCAACACTGTCATTCCCTTTGGAGACCATTTTCCTTCAAACCACCATAATTTGGGAGGGCCCAGTCCATTGTAGATAGTTCCATCCCTGGGCTGGAAGTCCTGGGTTCTATAAGAAAGCAGGCTGAGCAAGCCATAGAGAGCAAGTCAGTGAGGAGCACCCCCTTCATGGGTCTCTTCATCAGCTCCTGCCTCCAGGATCCTGCCTTGTTTGAGTGCCTGTCCTGACTTCCTTTGGTGATGAACTGTGATGTGGAAGCACAAGCTGGAAAAACCCTTTCCTCCCCAGTTTGCTGTTTGGTCATGGTGTCTCATCCCAGCAATAGTAACCCTAAGACAGGGTGGTTTGTTTTAAAGATCAGGTTAACTCCCTCATCAATAAGTTCCAGCTAACCACAGGGTAGTTCCCATTTTCCTCCTCTTCCTCAGCAACCCTGCGAATCTCCTTCTCACATGAGGCCTCACCTGTTCCTAGAAGTGCCCACATGGCTCCTGCCCCAGGGTTGACCTTCATCTACATTTCTGTGCATGAAGGAACACAGCTCTGTGTCAGGAAGACTTGGGGATCCCACTTACTTCAACACTTCTCAAGCTCTGCTGCCCCTGGGAAGCCACCCGGCCCTTGGGCCTTCGTGTCCTCCTCTAGATCCCATGAAGCAATAATGTTCATTCTACCAGATTACTGAGGAGAATAAACAGGAGCCATGCTAACAGAAGTCTTTTCAACTGTGGGATACCCTGCAGACATCAATCATTATGACGGCCTTGAGACAGTTTTGTACATCAGCAATAACCTGGCTTCTTTTTTCAACTCGAATAAGTTTGGTTTTATTTATTATTTTTTTCAAATTTTATATGTGTGTGTGTGTGTGCCTGCATGAATCTATGGGTACAGATTATGAAGGTACCAGCAGAGGCCAAAAGAGGGCACCAAAGAGGGAACTGGAATTACAGATGTTTGTGAGTCACCTGATGTGAGCACTGGGCATCAATCTTGAGTTCTCAAACTTGGGTCCTCTGTAAGACCAGTAATCATACTCGCTGCTAACCCCTCTCCAGTCCCCAACTGTGTTTACTTTTAAGGCTTCTGTTATCCTCTTCCTAAGCAACAGGCTCTGCCTTTAAACCCGATGTTCCTGGCCCACTCACCTTCCAAAGGTGCATTCACACACAGAGATCCCAGTCTCTCGCCACCATGCGTAGACACTAAAAAGAAAAACAGAAACATTGAAGGTTGTTGTGCGATGTTTCGACTGCATTCTGACAATAAAGTTTTCTTTAAATCAGAGGGCCGAGCTAGCTACTAGCCGACCAAACTTAACCATAGAGGTCTGGGAGGACTGAAGTTAGATAGAGAGACAGGAAGTAGTAGGGTGGGGCTTAGAGAGCTTCTCGGCTCTTTTGAATGAAGGAACAAAAGAGAAAGGAGATCGCTTCCCCCGCTGCTTCTCTTACCCCATTCAGGTTCTTACCCCACATCTATCTCCCAAGTTTTTATTGAAAAATTAGATAAATGAATCAGAAGGTCCATGTTAAACCCTCATGTAAGTTACTCTATCCAAGCTGTGAACTTCTCAACCTCTACTGAGATTGACTAAAACGAGAAATGTAAATTTAGTGATCTGTCACTGGTTATCAACTGGCAAAGGTTCTACGGGTGCATTTAACCCCCTCTCCTTCATCCCAGAATCTCTCCAAGACTCAAACAGATGCAAAAATAAAACAAGGTGCCCCTTGAAGGGGAGGAGAAGAGAGACCACAGCAGATACTGGCTGGGATCCTTTTGAAGTAGCTGTCTGGTTCTGATGTCTTTCCTGAGCTAACAGCAAGTCTAACCCCCGGGCATTTGGCAAGCACTGTGATGGCTCTGCCCATCCCACACCCTCCAGTATTGTTCCAGTCATAATAAGAGGTATGAACTTGAACTCTTTCTGTCTGTAACTGTCCTGGCAGGGGCAGAGATACTGAAAAGACAGACACTTGTTCCTCCTCACTTTGACTCAGACTATTGAAACAGCTGTCCCCAAGGAACTGGAATTCCTCCAGGAATGTTGTTCTGGGGAAGGGAAAGACTGAAGTACTACTGCCAGCCTGAGGAAGAATTTGTCGCCCAAGGAGAGACTTCATAGAGTTCTGACACTTGTCAAAGCACCTTGCAGGGGAAACTAAACTACATGCTGGGTCAATGGTGAATGAGACCACACCATCACCGGGACTGCTCATCTGTGTGGATCTCTTTCTCTTGCCTTCTATTTAAACTTGAACCTTCATATTAGATTCCTGAAGATGGACTTGGGGGTCATGATGCCTCCTATTGTTCCTCTTGCTTGCGTGGCTATGGTGAAGAAGTCTCTCTTCTTCTTCTGCTTCTTCTTCTCCTTCTGCTTCTTCTTCTCCTTCTTCTTCTTCTTCTTCTTCTTCTTCTTCTTCTTCTTCTTCTTCTTCTTCTTCTTCTTCTTCTTCTCTCTCTCTCTCTCTCTCTCTCTCTCTCTCTCTCTCTCTCTCTTTCTCTGACTTTTCACTATTATGTGACTCTTAAGTTGGTGTATTGAGGGGAATGGTTGAACTGTCATGGCTGCCGGGGCCCAGTCCTTGATCCTAAAACCTTTGCAAACAGGTCTAACACCCACATACATAGCTGAGCTGACTCTGTTGGGAAGTAGAAGATTCTACTTCAAAAGCCCTAAGATACAAATATAGTATCATTATCTTACCAGAAAAAAAATGGCACTATTTCTTCACATTTCTGTGCCCCCACCCAGACAGAAGCAGAGTCCCACTCACGGTAGTTCTCGCCCAGGACGGGAACCAGACCGCAGTGGCCAGCGATGTAGGCAAATCCTCCATCCAAGCTCATGGCGTCTGCTTCTCCTTTCTGAAGGTAAGAGAGAAATTGGTTGTGAACTGTATGGCTGTCTTCCATCCCACCAACCCTCAGAGTCTTCAATTCATGAGTTCCCGTTATGTGTACTTATTTAACCAGACTGTGGCACTCCCAAGTCTTCTGCCGTGGTAACATGGAAATTAGAAAACCAGACCTGTCTTTGTCCTGTTGGCTAGAAACAAGGGTCCGACTCAGGCCGTGCCCTCGGGATATCCCTGTGTCCTCCTAGGAGATCCCTGAACATGCACACAGCACACTTTCTTTATGACTATTGCCACTTAATTCAACAACCCATGTGCCAGGCTCAGGTACTCTATTTAACCTGCTTCATGGAAAATGTTTTCTTTCAACCAGTGGAATCAAATCTGTCCCCCAAATCCGCACTCAAAATGGCACAAGAAATGTTTCCAACAAACTAATAAATAATTAACAAAATGATGAATAACCATTAAATAATTCATTTGTAATTAACTTGCTATTTCAATCATTTTTTTCTAAGCAGAGCAACTACTGTATTCTTATAGTCCTAAATAAGATCACTGAGATAAAAGTAGTTAACTGGAGTGTAGCTCATACTTGTAATTCCAGCACTGGTGAGGCTGAAGCAGGAGAATTGCCACGAGTTCAAGGCTAATCTGAGCAACATAGTGAGTGCCAGACCAGTCAGGGATATAGAGTGAGACTTTGTGCCAAACACCATCAACACCAATTCACATATGTGCTTCACTTTTGACTCCTTGACAGCCCTAGAAATCTAAAACTAACCAGGGTAAGGAAAAGGTACCCTGTGCCAGGCTCTTTCTCAGCATTGTGCAGTGGCTGGGGCTGTAGATCAATGGGAAGAGCAAGGGCCAACTTTAATGCCCAGTACCAGCCAAATGGCAAACTCTCAAAAATAATAATAATAATAAAATAATTAAATGAGTGACACACTGTGAATGCACATATTTAAACACTGGGCAATGACTCACTCACCACGCCTCATAAAGTCAGATACAACAGGAAGTGTCGTTTGAGAATTAACAAGCCAATGCAGAAAGGTGTTAAATGATTTGTCTGATGGGTGGTCGAGTTCCTACAGTAACCACTGCACCACATTGCCTCCAGGCCCTGGCTCCTCAAAGTACACATCCGTAAATACTGTAAGGTATGTATAGTTTTTCTCAAGACAGAGTTTCTCTGTGTAACAGCTCAGGCTGTCCTGGAACTCAATCTGTAGACCAGGCTGGCCTCAAACTCACAAAGATCTGCCTGCCTCCTGAGTGCTGGGATTTAAGGTGTGTGCCACCATTGTCCTGCAAATTTTATATTTATAAAATGACCGAAAAGTACCCTGAGGGCTTTGATGAGGTTTGAGAGAGTTAATGGAAGTTTACATGTTGTGTAGAAGGTAGCTGCAGAAATATTAGCTATATATTAAGATTAGCAATGAACTCAAAAATACTGACAGTTACAGGGATAAAAAATTCCTATCTCATACATATAATAGCAAATAATTTATTAAATAATCCAAATATAAAAACTATCAATTAGCTAGATAAATTGACACTGAAATATTTAGTAGGAAATCATGCAGGATTTGGGGGTTTTGTTTGTTTGTTTGTTTGTTTCAGACAGTCTCCTGTAACCCAGGCTAGCCTCAATCTTACTATGTAGCCAAGGATAGCCTTAAACTGATCCTCTTGCTTTCATCTTCCGAGTGCTGGGATTACAGCTGTGCACCACCGTGCTTGGATATGCAACTATTAAAAACATATTTTAACTTCTGGTTTCATTGTCTAAGAAAGTGCACCTGCTGTGTCCAAGACTTTAAATAATAAAAGTAGCTAACACGTATTAACAGCTTACTCTATGCCAGGCGTTACTCAAGAGTAACTCAAGTTGTAATCTTGACAACTGACAAACTTTGGAAACTACAGACCCAACAAAATCTGAATCCAAATCAGGGGCCCGATGAGGAAGTGGGACTTCCTACCGTGATGGCAGCAATGCAGTCCTCAGGAGTCTCCTCCGTGACGCATGCCAACGCTCCCCCACTCACAGCACTCCAGTGGTCACACTTGGCCCTCTCCTGTTGGCCCACCGCACACCACTGCACCCTCCGGGAGTCTTCCAAACCTAGGACACATAGAGATGATGCAAGGACCTCCCAAAAGCCCCAGGTGACTGCAGACATGCTGCCCAACGGGGCATCACTGAAGGCAATGAGCGGGTGTGACTCATTTCATGCCACAGTCACTGGCTGCCTGTCATTGTCTAGGAGAAATAGAAATCCAGGCATTCGTGCAAACCAGTGACACTGGAGCTCTTCCCTCCCTCCTGATGTCACCTCCCCAGGGAAGCTTCTCAGTTCTCCATCCCAGAGTTGGGCCTTCTGGAACTTTCCTTTGCAGATCCCATGGAAGTCACGTGTTCTGCTCTGATGGTCTCATTGCTGATGCTCACCCAGTGCATTAGCTTCCACCTAACACTCTGTAGATGCTCAGGGACTATTGTTTGATTAAAAGGAGGGTGAAGACAGAGAAGAAGCAAAGAAAGGGATGGAAAAAGCCAGTGGGGAGTGGCAGCTGCACTCAAAACCTCTGGAACTCCTTTTTAGTTCTGCTCCTGATTGTGGTCATGGCCATGTTCTCATGTCAGCTTAGGGTGGACTGTCCTCCCTATTGAACAGACCCGTTTGTCACTGGGTGAATGGAGCCAGTTAACACATGGATCCAGAGCCACCATTGCATTAAGTTGTCTATAATATGGAGGTCCTGAAATCCCTTTTGTATGGACTGGAAGAACTCCTCAGTAGCAGAGTCCTTGCTTCACATCTGTGAAGACCTGGGTTCAAGTCCCAGCACCACCACTTCCACCATATAATATTTTTGTCATTAAATAACTTAGATCTTTTCCCTGGCTCAGCCGAACATCTGTTCATTAGCCCAGGATATTGAGCAGCTCTCGAGGGCTTTACAGATCAATAAGGTTAGGTGGTATTTGTAGCCACCAGCTAATTTTAGTCCGCGACTTCTGCCTCACCCTGTGGTGAAGCTTGGCAGGTCTCTCCACGGGGCCTGACATACCTCTCTTTAGTTTCTTAATGTCAGAAAAATACTCGTATCCCAGGTACAGGTTGATGTCCATCTTTGGAGGAACCCTTAGAAATCCCTGAGCAGCATCAGTGAACAGCAGGTCTTTCCCGTGAGGGGAGCCAAAGAGCTGGAAAGCAGACGACTTGCCGTGTCCAAAATGTTCCTGTTCGGAGGCAGGAGAAGGAATGGAGGGACACTGTTGACGTGGGGTGAAAGTGAAGACAAAATGAACCCAAACTAGGTAAAGAGAAGGGAGGGGAGAGCCATGCGGTCATCCTTGGCCAGTTTCTTCCTGCTGTTCCAGCTGCCTGCAGCTAATAGCACTTCGAAAATACTAAATGGAACATTTCAGAAAGCAATAAATTTTAAATAACTTTAATTATAGTGAGTATATGGTTGTATTTTCTATATATTATTATTGTTGAAAATCTCTTACTATGCTTAATCTATATATTAATCACTATCATATATCTGAGTGCACAGAAAAAAATACAAGACAGTTGTTGACTCATAGTGGTTTG
This sequence comes from Myodes glareolus, assembly GCF_982192425.1. Taxonomy (NCBI): domain Eukaryota; kingdom Metazoa; phylum Chordata; class Mammalia; order Rodentia; family Cricetidae; genus Myodes; species Myodes glareolus. The sequence goes on from NC_142029.1 coordinate 61,952,578, forward strand.
AATTTGATTTTTTTTTTTAGCACAATGATGAAGGTTTACTGGAACACAGTTCACTGCATCAAGGAGTATCTATCTCTTTATCTATCTATCTATCTATCTATCTATCTATCTATCTATCATCTATCTCTATCTATCATCTATCTATCTGTCTTTCTGTCTGTCTGTCTGTCTGTCTATCATCTATCTATCTATCATCTATCTATCTGTCTATCTATCATCTATCTAACTATCATCTGATCTGTAGGGTTTAGGACTGTCTGCAGTTACAGGAATCCACTGAGGATTTTTATTTTGTTTTTGTTTTGGGGGGGGGTTGTTTTGTTTTGGAGACAGGGTTTCTCTGCAGCTTTGACTGTCCTGGAACAGGCTCTGTTGACCAGACTGTCCTTGAACTCACAGAGATCTGCCTGCCTCTGCCTTCTGAGGGCTAGGATTAAAGGTGTGCACCACCACTGCCCAGTTCCACTGAAGATTTTAAAGTAACCCTTTACACATAGAGGGAAATATCCTGTACACAAAAGCAGTCACCAGGGCTTCTAACAAGTCTCTTCATGGAAAGTTTTGCTCAAATTCCATCCAGTTCGAGTCATGTAGACTCAGGGAACTGCTAGGGTCTGACCCACAGATCTGTAGAAAGCGATTTGAGTTGGTATCGTGCCATGCAGCTGCGGTAGGACTCTTGCTGTGTGTTCCCATGGGCAGGGTGATGGTGGCCACTTGCTTGTCTGTTTGCCCTGCTGGCAATGCTAGACTTCTCCCTGAAGTTGCTTGCTCCAGCACATTGCCATTAGGGCTGCAGGTGTCCTGTACCCTCTCTTTACTCCAGGTTTCTTGCTAAGAACCAGTTATGAGAAGCAAACAGTCTTTTGTCTTTTCAGGCCTCCAAATACTTCAAAGGCCCTATGCTTGTGTCTCCTTGGCTTGGCCCACAGTTGTTCCTGATTATAGCTTATAGTAGCACCTGCCCATGTGTGCCTTCAAGGGACTGCATTTGCTAGGTTTGGTAGCACATATCTGTAATCCCAGCTCTTGGGAGGCTGAAAAAGGAGGATGAGGAATTTTAGTCCACCACTGGCTACACAGTAAGTTCCAGGCCAGTCTGGGCCACATGAGACCTGACGCTAACAATAATAAAAGTCAAATGACTGCATTTTGCCTCGCAGTGCTCTGCATGAATGCCCCCTGCTGCTGCCCCTAATAATCCTTCGCCCTTCCTCTGGGCACACGCAACTTATCCCCAGGGCTCAGGATTCTCCCCAGAATGCCTTTCAGATAAATTCCTCTGTTAAAGCACAAAGTAGGTGGCCCGTATTCTCAAGGTTGTGCAATTTCTCCTGGTGATAATGTGTGCACTCCGTGTGCCTGCGTGGATTCAAGGGCAGCTCTGTTTAGTCCATCTCTGAGTCTGACCACCGTGTTGACAGAGATGGGACAGGATACAGACGCTGACCGGGAGAGAGTGCCACCAGCACAGAGACAGGGCTCCTGATCTGGGGCCTCGGTCAGGGGAGTCCCAGGCCAGGGTGGGGTCATGAGAGAAGCACTTTGTTGGAGCAGAGGGGACTCTTTAGACCTGAAAGAGTGAAACAAGATAGGAAGCGCTTCTGAGAGTCTTTAGCTCCTAGGATGGTGATGCCAGTCACGTGACCCTGATGGCCTCTACTGCCTGTAATAAACCCAGACCAGGTAGGTCGTCAGTGAAGGGATCCTGTGCAAGCACCACCCACTGTGTCCTGAACACACAAAGACTTCTAGTCTGCAGTCAGATGGCAAGTAGGACCCACCCCCACCCCCACACACTGTACACACTGAAGAAGGGAGTTGTAAGCTGGGCAAAGGATGTTGGGCAGGGGTACCTGGGCCACTCTGAGAAGCTCTTGGATCAAGTCCTCCTTGCCGTCCACACTGCGAGCCACAACAACATGAGAAGGGACCCGGGCCAGGTGGCACTGCTCATACTCCTCCACTGGCCTGCGGGTATTGTCGGGGCAGAGCAGCTCGTACTGGTCCCTGTCTGCTTTCTGTGGCAGTACCTCTGAGGAGGGAAAGTTCTGGTGAGCAGACTGAGCTAGGAGCCGTGCTGACCTCTGCCCACCACCACAGAGCGAGTGGGCTGAAGGGGACAGAGACTCCTTTCCAAACACGCATCACACAGGTGGGAGAGCGGAGGACTCCGCAGGGTAAACAACTGGTTTACACTCCCATTGCCGGTCACCCAGGGTTGTGTACCACACCTGGCCAAGGCACCCTCCAGCTGCTCATTTCCCTGCAGCTCTGCAAATAAAAATGGTGACAGCAAACACACGTTGAGCAATGACCACCCACGCCACTGTGCACAGGGCTCCTGGCTGCTCAGGTCTCTTTATACCTAAAGGAGGCCAGACGTGGAATGATCACATTATAGACGTGAAGAGACAGAGTCAGCGTCTCATTGGTGCTGCCATCCTGGGGCAACTCATGTCCCTCACAAAAGCAGCCAAGTTCTCCAGAAACAGAGCCTGCTGGGAGAAAGCAATGACAGGGTCGAGGGTGAAAAGGAGGCTAGGGTCCCAGTCGGGGAACTCTGCAGGTGCAAAGAACAGGTTCCTCGAACGCCATGTTGATTTTCAGTGCATTCGTACATTGAAGTCCTAATCCCCAGTGTCTCCAAATGTGAAGTTACTTTAAAGTAGTCCTTACAAATGTCCACCAGTAGGATGTGACCATACTGGAATAGAGTGGGCTCCTAACCCAATACAACTAGTGTTCCTGTGAGAAGAGGAAATGGGACAGAGGTGTGCACGCAGAGAGTCTACCATGTAAACATGAAGTCAGACAGTGAAGAAGTAAGATGTGTATGTACAAGCCAAGAAACACCAGAGATGGCCAGCCAGCCAGGAGAGCGGCACAGAAGAGTCTTCGTCATATCCTCAGAAGGAATAAGCCCTGTTGACCCCGATCTTGAAATTCTAGCCTCCAGGAGAAGGATATGATGTGTTTCTATTGCCTAAACCACCTAGTGTGTGGCACTTTGTATTGGCAGGCCTGGAAAATGAACACAGTCTTTGGGACTGAAAAAAGTCTTATACCGAAAGAAGTGGAGCTGGCCTGGTAGTGCAGGCCTATCCCAGCTACTCATGAGGCTGAGGTAGGAGGATTGCAAGTTCATGGCCTGCCTGGACAATAAAGTGAGCTCAAGACTATCTCAGCCAACTTAGTGAGGCCATGTCTCAGAATGAAGGAAGTAAACAGAGGGCTGGGAGTACATGGCTCAGTGGTACGGCCCTTGCTGGATGTGCAAAGCCCTCACTTCGATCAGTACTGGAAAAGGGGGGCAAGAAGGAAGCAGGGGGTTACCATTAGATTCTGGGGATCATTATTCTTTTTTCTGAACTATCATAAATTCAATATGTCACAGAAAAAACACATGTAAAATCTTTATATTAAAAATATTGATTAAATATGGAACACCTACCTGTAATCTACTTAGAAAAATTCAAAGAGCCAGGTGTGGTGGAGCATGCCTTTAAGGTAGAGGCAGGTGGATCTTTGAGTTCGAGGCCAGCCTGGTCTATGAAGCAAGTTCCAGGACAGCCAGAGCTGTTACACTGAGAAACCCTGTTAAGAAAGAAAGGAAGGGGGAGAGAGAGAGAGAGAGAGAGAGAGAGAGAGAGAGAGAGAGAGAGAGAAAGAAGAAAAAAATCCAAGGAAAGAATTTTTTATTTTAATTAATTTTAGTCAGGGTCTCACTATATAGTCTTGGCTGGCCTGGAACTCAATATGTGGACCAGGCTGGCCTCAAATTCACAGCATTCTCCTGCTTCTGCCTCCCAAGGGCTAGGATGAAAGGCATGTACTACCTTGCCAGACCATGAATATTCAGTAATTTAGTAACATTAAATTTTAAGTTAAAAGGAAATCCATGTGCTCTAACAACCTCAGGAAGAAAATGCCCTTCTGCCTCACTCACCAGATGGCCAAAGTAGCGGTGGTGGTGAACCCTGACTTACCATCGATAGTCACTTACATCCCACATGGAGGAGTGTTTCAGAAAGTGCTCCTTGGACGGCAAGTGGAGGTCTTACTACCTTGGTAAAATAAGCCAGAATGGTCTGGGACAAGCCTGCTCCTTCCCAGAGGGAGGGTCTTTTAAATCTAGTAAGTGCTAGGAGATGCCACCTGCTGGTACAACCATGGTAACACAGGCATCCAAAAGCTGCAACAACAATTATTAGAGGCAGTTTGGTTCTGGAAGATAAGACCCAAAAGGGCCTTAGTCTTGAAAATTGTTGATAATACGACACGCCCCAATTTCAAAAATGCTAACACACCAGTCCAGTGCGCAGCGATGAGAAGGTGAACTGTGAATGGCTGAGCAAACGAGCAAAGGATGCTGACGTCATCACAGGGGAAGGCATCTAGGTTGTAACCAAGCCCAGGGTAAACTGTGAGGATCTGAAAGCTTCCTGGAAGAATTTGTTATAAAACTGAGCTGAGCATTGAGCTAAGCATTGAGCCGCATAGTGTGTCTGTATCTGATATTTAATCGGATACAAACCAAGAATTTGGCCAGGCCTAGTGACTTTTTTTTTCTGTAAACCCAGCTACTTTGGAGGTTGAACAGGAAGGCAGGAAATTTGAGGCCTGCTTGGGCTACAGAATGAGTTGAAGACCAGTTGGGAAACTTAGTGAGAGCTTGTCTCAAGAGACCAAAAATATTAAATGAAAAGCTAAAGAAGGTTTAGTGTTTGCCTAGCATGCATGAGGCTCTGGGCTCAGTGCACAGAATTTACACACACACACACATGAACACATGCATGCACATGTATGTACGCACACACACATGCACGCACACACACACACACAATTCAAGAATATATAATATTAACTTGTCTGAAATTGTTCCTTTGCTTATCTGAGCTAAATTGTCCAAAATGGTGGAAAGGTTTACTGTGTTATTTTTGTTTTTAATTAAAAATAAGGAGGGGGGGGTGTTTTTCAAGGGTAAAGCATTTGTCTAGCGCATACAAGGCACTTGGCTTAATGCCTGACATTGCAGAAATAATTTCTTTCATTATTGGAAAGTAGCAAATAGCAATCCAAAAATCAGGTTAACTAGACTTATGGAGGTGTCTATAGGTTAGCTGAGTGAGCAGGGGAAGGGCAGGTGCAGGTCCCTGATAGGGAGGTCGTCAGCAGATATGAGCTAAGAATAAGTGGGGTCCTAAATAATGTAGAAATTGTGGGAATGCTTTCCTAAAATCCCTTCTGTGCCATTAACAGTCTCAATACTACCCTTTTCTAGAAGTGAGACAGAGTCCAAGCCTTTGGCCAGGCTGGGGCCCGCTTTACTCTTTGTCCAGCACTTACCAAACACTGTCAGGTGCCTCACGAAGCTCACATCCCCCGCACCATCCTGCAGACATCTGCAAACAGGACAGCCAAGGTCAGGCACTCTGCCTAGGAACACACCTCACCTGGCTCTTGTGCAATGCCTCTTAGGATCTGCTGGGGCCTTGCTCACAGGTTCTTAGGCATCCATCTGTCTTCAGAGAGGCAATGGCCTTATCTGAAGCCTTTAAAACATCACAGCCAAGCTGAGCCATGAATCAGGCAGGAGACCTAGACACCAGCATTGCAGGCAGTTCTGGAGAAGGATATCGAGGCAGACAGGACCCTTGTCTGCCTCTCAGAGAGCAGCTCCAAGCAACTGGCTTGGTTTTGGCTTTTAAAAGTTATCAGATAGCCCCAAAACCCAGTTAGTCCCTCTCTGGTTCGAGCAGTCACCTTCTTCCCTTACAGAGCATGAAAAGCCACAGGTAAAGTACCAAAGATGGCTAGCTGGCCAAAGATGGTTAGCTGGGAAGCTCCTGAGGCCTGTGTCTGCAAATCCCAGTCCATAGCTGGGAAGCTCCTGAGGCCTGTGTCTGCAAATCCCAGTCCCCAGCGATGAGTCTTTACCACCCTCCCCTGGCACTTCTGTTATCATGAAGAATAGCATGTTATGGTCCCAGCTTTGGGGAGACAGTGAGGTCTCCCACAAAGAAGATTGTTCCTCAGGATGTTTAGGAGCAGGGGTAGGCAATGGGAGGAACTCAGGACATCTGGGGGCCAGGGGTATGTCCTGTTTGATCCTGTGCCTTTGTCTCTCTATGATGGTTGGTATTATCAAGCTAGGCTGGACCATAAAACAAAGATCATATCTATGAGGCAGTTTCTAGGTTAATTAAGGTGGGAAGACCCACCCTAAATGTGGATGGTACTGTTTTACGGGTTGGAGGCTAGCAATGAATAACAAGCAGGAAGAGAGCGGTGCACCGGCCTCCCCTGCTCCATGCGACCAGTTTTCTCTTGCTCCTGCTGCCAGGCCTTCCCCATCATGATGGACTGTATCCTCTCAGGCTGTAAACCAAAAGTAAAGTCTCTCTTTCTTAGGTGGTTTCTTATCAGGTATTCGGTCACAGTTAGAAGAACAATAACTAATAGATGCCCCAGTTCCAGAGCAAAGGATTCTCACTCACTTGAGGGCCCCAGAGTAGCCGAAGTATGGTTCAGTGGAGGAGCAGGCACACTTGTCTGTCCCCTTCCCCGCACACAGTTGGCAAAGGCTGGGAAACGTCTTTCCATCCGCACAGGGGACGCAACTGCTGGAAAAGAATGTGGCTGCCGCTGCTCAACACAGAGACACGGGCCACAGGGTGTGAGCTGGCTAAAACCATCGGATTGTACATGTGTGAGAGAGTGTCCTACCTGTGGACATCTCTCAAGACTACTCCTAGGAGGTGAGAATGGGCAGGGAGTCTGCCGTAGGTGGCAGGCAATGCCCAGTCCAGAGTGAATACATGGATGACCCAGGGACCGTGTGTGTGAGAATCATGCTTATGTGTGTTCAGGGATCAAGCCTATGAAAATGTTCCCCATCTTGTCTGCTGCAGGGGATAAAAACTGCTGACCCTTGGGCTGGAGAGCTGCCTCACAGCTTCGGAGCACTAGCTGCTGCTCCTCCAGAGGTCCTGAGCCACCAGCAACTGTAGGGTGCCTCACAACCATCTGTAATGAGATCTGGTGCCCTCTTCTGGCCTGCAGGCAGACATGCAGACAGAACACTGTGTCTATAATAAATGAATACAAATCTTTAAAACAGAAAAAAAGCAGAAGAAGAACTGCTGACCCACATGGAAACAAGATGTGACCGGTGTCACGCGCCCTGTTAATTTACCAAAACCCCAGGATTGGAGAGATGACTCAATGGTTAAGAGCACAGACTGCTCTTCCAGGGGACCTGGGTTCAATTCCCAGCACCCACAAGGCAGCTCACAACTGTCTGTAACTCCAGTTCCAAGGAATCCAACACATTCATACAGGCAAACCAATGTACATAAAATAGCAATAAAAAAATTACCAGCCCCCTACAGGGCCAGGCAGAACACTGAAGAAGACAGGAACAGTCACCATGCAGTAGTTAGCTCTTCCTTGCATTAGACAAGAGCCCACCCCACTTCCAGTCCTTCTGTATGCAGAGTCTGTGGTGGCTCAAGGGATCCCTGATTTGAGGGGAGAATTAGTAAATCCTGCAGATGAGTCAGCAGAGGAGCAAGCTAGCAGCCACTGCCTATCTGCCCAGCCAGAAGTCCAGTGGTGTCTGTCACCAAGGCAAGAGAACACCCTAGAAAGGTCAAGACTCAAGGCTGTAGTCATTTATCAGACTCTGTCAGAGCCACACAGTTGCCTGTCCCTGTCCCTGTCCCTGTCCCTGTGCCTGTGCCTGTGCCTGTTACAATATGAGTACTGCAAAGGTTGACAGCACAAAAAATGGCGTGCCTTTGCAGAGTACAGGATCTGGTCACCATCTTCAAGGACTGAACAGTCTGGGCTCACTGTGGCTCATCCTACCTGCTCAAGAAGCCTGGAGCACTCAGGGATGTCTAGCATTAACCCAGTCATCCTGTCCTCGTCCAAGCACTCGCATTAATGTATAGAAGCCTGACAGCCTAGTGATGCTCCTGCGAGCCCCAGAGAACCTTCCTGGGAGGTTTGGAGTGAGGCAACCTTCCTTGGAGTCTTTCAAGGATAGCCTTGCCAAGACAGACCGCTATGGCTCCTGGGAAGGGGAAACTGACGGCTCAGAGACACAGAAGCATTGCTACTGGGAGAACCCTCAGCCAGCTCCTATGTGCTGCTGGTGCACACTCTAACTCCGTCTCAGAGAACATGTCTGAGCCGCGGCTAACTTGCATTATCAACTCAGCTGGGTTTGGACTCACCATGGAAACACACGCCTGGGTGTGTCTAGGAGAAGCTTAACTAAAGAGGGGAGATCTACCCTGGACACGGGTGTCACCATCGATGGGATGGGAGCCAGGATAAATAAAAGAAGAAAGCAATTGGGGACCAGCAATGCCTCAAGCTATTGCTGCCTTGCCTTACCCACCATGATGGACTGTACGCTCAGACTACAAGCCCATAAAGTCCTTCCTTCCTGAAGTTGCTTTTACTTGGTACTTTTATAATAACAAAACAAATGATTGATTGTGTGATCCCCCGCATAATCCAGTTAGACCACCCAGTGAGGGCCCTAGCTCCAGCTGCCTCACCTGTTTCTAGAGAGCCAGAAGGAAGCAGTTTGCTGAGGGGAGTATACCACCCAGCAGACCAGCCCATTCCGGCGTGGCAGGACTTCTTGCCCCGGAGCTGGTTCAGTTGAAATCCTGTACCCTTCTTCACCAGGGCCACAGCATAATAGTGGGTTTGCAGATCTGCAGAGGAGCAGAGAGAAAGAGAAGCCTAATGAAAAGACATTGTTACAACTAACCTTCAAAGGCATTTGCAATGTGGAACTTCAGAAGGTCCTGGGGACCTGCACCAGCCTCTAGCAAGAAGGGCAAAAAAAGAAATGGAAAATGCCTTTATCTGACAGGAGGAGAGAACTGACCCCTTTCAAGGCAACAAATGAATATTGCTGATGTTCCCTGACTTATAAGCTAGACTTGTTAGCTTTGCTTTATGGTAGGTGCCAATGCCAGTAGATCCTTCGAATTTCCAATATGGTCTTTCAAATGCAAGAAGATCCCTTCTTTGGAAGCTGGGCAGAGACTGTAAGCCATGGTGTCTGGTCAACCATGTGTTCACGGCAGGAAACAAACACTAGTCCATGGCACCATCTTGCTAAACTGGATGTTTGCCTGACTAGCTGTATTGAAAGCATCTGAATTTATAACATTCTGAGTTTATAATGGGTTTAATCTGGCGTAAGTCCATTGTAGGTTAGGAGACCTCCAGGGTCATTTTGCTGTGCTCTGTTTTGTTTCTGCCAGTCACCTCAAGCCTGCAGAATAAGAGGCCTGCCCGCTCCATTACAGGACTTGTGGGTGTTCCCGGGACCACAAGCTTTAGACCCTAGTCGCTGGGCTGTTGCTGCTTCTACACGGCCTTTTCTTCATTCTCTGGGTCTCTGCTTACAGCTCAGTCACAACGGTGAAGATGTGAGAGGAAGATGAGAACTGGCCCCAAAATACATCGGGGGCCTGCAAGCTAGAGTCGGACTGAGCTGGGCTGTGTTCCCACACACTGATAACAGTAACACACGAGAGTGCAAAGAGGTAACTCTCCCCTCATCCACTCCGTCAGAGCTTCTCTTCACACCCGACACAGATCTGTGTTGTATAAGACCTGTGGGAGGCAGTGCAAGGAATAGCCTGGTGTGTCCTTAGGAATGGTCTCTCATTGGCACAGCCCTAGGGATGGGTGACAGGTTCTGGATAACACCCCTCTCAGGATGTAACCATTCCACAGACCACATAACCAAGGCTGTTCCCACCAGGATTCACAAAAGCCACTGCTTCCTGTGGAGAAATACCGCAGCCTTTGTGGGCCAGTGAACAACACTGCCAAGCCAAAGAGCTCCCGAGACTTGGTCCCCTGTAATGTTAGTGTGATGGTTAATTTATACCATCAACTTGGCTAGCTTTGCAATCACCCAGGAGACACACCTCTGGGGGAGTTTCCGGGGAGGTTGACCTGAGAAGGGAAGACCCACCTCTTGAATGTGGGTGGCATCACTCCGTGGCCTGGGTCCTGGGGTGAGTAAAACTGAGAAAAAGTGGGCTGAGCACCAGTCTCTCTCCCTGTCCTCCTCTCTCTGTTTCCTGGCTACAGATGCAATGCGGCCAGCGGCCTCGTGCTCCCTCTGCCATGCCCCTCCCACCGTGGCGGACTCTATCTTTTCCAAATGTGAGCCCAAATCATCTGTTTCTTCCTTAAGTTTCTTTTGCAACAAAAGTAACTAACACAGTTGACAAAGTCCCTGCCAACCCCCGTGGCCACCATGTCACATTAGTGACACCGGGCCCCAGGGAGAACACACCGTCTTTTGATCCGTAGTATTCTGCCATGATAGGTTTCAGGTTGTGGTGGGGCAGGCCAGCCTCAGCCAGCAAAGCTCCATCAATGGTGACAGCATCTGCTTTGTTGGCCTGAAATAAAAGAGACCAGCCATGCGTGAAACTCATCACCCCTGGGGAAGAATCTTCAGGTGTCCTGCCAGAGACTTTGGCTCCATAGAATCTCCCATAGCTCAGACCTCTTCCTCCTCATTCCTGCCTACTCCATGAGGCTCTTGAGGGCTGAAAGAAGAAGTTATCACCACATGTAAACTGTTTGGTTTTCCTCCTCAGCCCTCAGCCAACTGACACTTGGTTCACTCGCCTCATCCTTGGATTGCGAGGTCTGTGAATGTGGGAACACCTGTCTGTTTTGTTCCCTGGTTAATCTCAGCGCATACGTGAGCAGCTAGGAGGGCAGGTATCCACATGTGTTCACTGAGTGAGTATGAGACCCGCAGAATGCATCCATCCTTGAGAACTCATGCTACATCGTCCACATCTGGGTCTCGGGGATCTGTCAGCCAAGGGTTCCTTCCTCCCTGCAGGAAGCAGCAGCCTCACAGCTAAGATGAAGTTGAGTCATTTCCTACCCTCAATGCAAACCATTCCTTCTATCCCTTAGTGATTGACATCCTTTTTTCAGTACTGGGGAATGAACTTAGGACCTTGTACATCTAGGCAAGGGCTCTCCCCATGAGGAATATTTCCAGCTCTCTTTTAATTCTTAAATGCTTGACACGGGGTTAACTAAGTTGCTCACACTGGACTTGAACTGACTCTGTAGGCTGGGAAATCCTTAGAGCCTCCCCCATTAACTGCATCCAGGCTTGGGTCACCAGACTCAGTTTATAAATTAGCTTTTAAAGTAATCTGGGTTTTTCAGGATGTAGTTTAGCACAGCCATCCCTCAGTGTCTGAGGGAGATTTCTTTTGATATGCCTGCAAAATATCAACCAAGGCTCGAGTCCCTGATAGGAATGGAGTGGAGTTGCACACATCCCATGCTGATCCTGATATACTTTAACCTGTCTTGAGACTACGGGTAAAACTAACCCAAGGTAGAAGCTGGGTACACAGTTGTCACACTGCACTATTCAATGAATAGAAATGAAGAGTCTGCACATGTTAAATACAGATGTAATTTTAAAAACCAGTTTTTGATCTGTCGTTGTTTGACTTTACAAATTCCATATTAAAATTATTTTATAATATATTTTCATATATATGGATGGATATACATATTTGTGTGTATAACTTAGGACATTACTGAAGACACGTATCAAAAGTCAACTCAAATTAACTTGGAAAAAGACACATCTAATATTAAAAGTCAAAGAGCAAGGTCACTAAGCCTGTGAACCACTGTCAACGCCATCAACATCAAGACTGAAGTCAGGGGTTTCAGGGATATCCCAGTGGTCAAAACTACTTGCTCTTATGAAGGACCCGGGTTCTCAGCACCCAGTAGTGATTCACAACTACCCATAAACTCAGTTCAGGGGGATCCAACACCCTCTTCTGAACTTTGAGGGCACCAGGCACATACATGGTATGCAGACATACAACATACATGCAGGCAAAACACTCATAAAGTAAAGAGAAATAAATATAAAAAGGAAGGAAGGAAAGTAGGAAGAAGATGGAAAGCAATATGAATGGACTAGACATGAACTCAAACCATCCCCAAGGAATCCAGTTCCTAATGACTTTTCTCTGCTTCACTCAGCTTCCCTTCCAGAGTCTTTCCTCCGCAGGTTCCAATAGCAGTTGCAAAAAGACGTCTTAGATAGTTTAACCTGCTCTGCAATGGCATAGAGACAAATGGCTATGACAAACCCATCTCTACTCTCCCATTATCTGTTTCTGTTTGTCTCTGTCTCTCTCACACATACACATGTGCACACGCATGCGCACGCACACACACACACACACACACACATGTATGCACATACACGAAGGCAAATTTCATAATTTTAAAAAAAAACAGCTTTTTGCACCTAAAAATGAAAACCCCACCAACTACGGTGATTCACATCTTGGTTCCAGCACTCCGGAGTCAGGAACAGGAACTCTATAAGTTCTGGGCCAGTCTGCTCTGTATAGAGAAATTTTCTTATTTATTTTTGAGTTTCTATAGATTCTTTTGGTGTATTAGATTTTGGTTAGTCGCAGATATGTTGCTCAACTTGAAGCCCATGTTAGCTGTTCGATTAAGTTTATGACTCTTGCTCCGGGTGAGTGCTGAGCAGCTGTCATCTCCCCTGCAATGAAAAGTATAGAAAAAGAAAAGGCGCCAACTTTCTTCTGCTGACAGCAGCGACTTACCGAGATGTCCTTGATGCACTCGGGGTACGAGGCTTTCATCACACAGCTAACAGATGGACCATCTGCAGGAAGGACTTTCTTCATATTGTCACTGAAACTGGAGCACTTGGTGGCCTCAGGATCTGACACAACACACCATCTTACAGTCCTCTCCGGAACAGCCAGACACAGCCCTAGGGGAGATAGTAGAGATGTCAGGGACCCATGGCTCTCACCTGCCTCTGCTGGCAGAAGGGATGAACACAAGATGAGGAGCTGGCTAAGGGGGCTGGATCAACGGCTCAGAGAGATGGTGCGGTCCTTTAGTCCTTCCAGAGCTTGAGTTCAGGTCCCAGGCCTGAGTCAGACAGCTTATGACCTCCTGTAACTCCAACCCTAGGGGATCTGGCACCCTCTTCTGGCCTCTGTTGTGAGCACTGCACTCACATGTACAACTCACCTAATGTGTGTGTGTGTGTGTGTGTGTGTGTGCATGCAATCAAAAATAAATATTTTAATGCTTAAAAAAATAGCACCTATTGAATGCCATCCACAAACTAAATTGGCTACTTTCTTCATGGGAATTCTCAGGACCCATTTTTTTTTTTTGCTCTCTCCTTTCCTTTATATTTAAAAAGAAAAAAAAGTTAAAATATCCAAAAAAGATAGCCACAGGATTAGCAATATGACACAGAAAATCCACACCTAAAGAGATATTCAAAATTTGACAACGGGGACTAAAAAAAAAAAAAATAAGCACACAAATTCTCACAGCAACACTATTATTTTCAATAACTAAACAGAAAGACCTTCAAGTGTGCACCAGCAGGATGTGTGCTATCATGTTCTAAAGCCTGAACAAGTCTCAAAAACAGCAAGTAAAAGAACCTAGCAAAAGGGCTTCATGATTCCATCTATGCAGAATATCTAAACAAAATATGCCCGCAATTCCAGTTCCCTAGAGGCTGAAGCACTAAGCACTCTGTCTCAAAACAATCAGACAAAAAACTAAGGGGCTGGAGTGAGGTTAGAGCACTGGCTGCTCTTGCAGAGGACCCAGGTTTGGTTCCCAGCACCCACATGGTAGCTCACCACTGTTTGTAACTGCTTGTGGTATTTTGAATGTAATTGGCCCCCATAAGCTCTTGGAGAGTGCCACTATTAAAAGATGTGTCTTCACTGGAATAGGTGTGGCCTTGCTGGAGGAAGCATGTCACGGTGGAGGTGGATTTTGAGGTCCCATACACGTTTAAGCCACACCCAGTGTCTCAGATCACTTCCTGTTGCCTGCTGGTCAAGATGTAAGAACTCTCAGTTCCTTCTCCAGTGCCATGTCTGCCTGCATGCTGCCTTGATGATAATGGACTAACCTCTGAACTGCAAGTGAGACTTCACAATTAAATGTTTTCCTTTATAAGAGTTGCTATGGGTCGGGCTGTGATAGCACACGCCTTTAATACCAGCATTCGGGAGGCAGAAGCCGGTGAATCCCTGTGAGTTTGAGGCCAGCCTGGTCTACAAGAGCTAGTTCCAGGACAGCTAGGACTGTTACACAGGGAAACCCTGTCTCGAAAAAACAAAACAAAACAAAACAAAAAAAGAGTTGCTATGGTCATGGTGTCTCTTCACAGCAATAGAAACCCTAAGACACTCTAGCTCCAGGTGATCTGATACCCTCTTCTGACTTCCCTAAGGCTCCAGGTACAACATGGTCTACAGATACACACACACACACACACACACACACACACACACACACACACACGAAGTAAATAAATCTTTTTTAAAAAACTAAACTAAAAACAAAGTCAGGGTGTAGCTAAGTTGGTATAATGTTTACACAGCATGCAAGAAACCTTGGGTTTGATCTCCAGCACCACATGAACTAGACATGGTGGTGCATGTGTATAATACAAGCTCTTCGGGGGGAGGCAGAAAGCTCAGCAGTTGAAAGTCATTTTCAGCTACATATTGAGGTCAGCCTGGACTGCATGAGATCCTGTCTCAAAAAAAAAATAATAATTCTTTTCTAAAGAAAGCAAATTGCTCGTCCCCATATGCTGAGGGGAGAAAGAAACCATTGCTGATCACTCAATAGGGGCCAAGTTCTCTTCTGAAATGATGAAAATAGTACTGGTTAGATTTTCATTGCCAACTTGATAAAACTTGGGAAGAGAGATCCCAAGTTGAAGAATTGCCCAGATCAGACTGGGGCGAGTCTGTGAGAGACTGTCTTGATTCATGACAGATATGAGAGGGTTCAGTCCACAGTGGGCGGTACCATCCCTAGGCAGATAGACATGGGTTGTATTAGAGAGCTAGCTGATGGAACTGGAAAGATGGCTGAGTAGTTAAAGGACCTTGCTCCTCTTTCAGAGCTAGTGTTGGGTTCCCAGCATCCATACCAGGCATCTGACTGTGTCTCCAGTTCTAAAGGATCTGGATCTGATGCTCTCTTCTGGTCCCCAGGGGCACTGCACACAACTGGTGCACATAATGACAAACACATACACACACATACATGACACACATAAATCACACACACACACACACATCATTACCTCAAGGTCAAGTTATTGCTTGATAATCCTCAACTGCCACTATTCCAGGACACTGTAACATTGAAATGCTGCCTGACTGCCTACATAGAAGTGCACGTGTGCGCACACACACACACACACACACACACACAGAGCTTCTTAGACTGCCTCTGTACAGACAGTTTCTATCGTCTTGCCCACGCTGGCTGTACCACAGTAGAGCTAATAGATTCTACTTCTTTCTTCTGTCTTTGGAAAATTTATTCACAGCCTGTGCATCGCTGGTCCATCAACACTACTCTGGCTTGACAACATAGAAATATGTTTAAGAGACTGTATACAAATAAGCCAAGGGTGAGTGGAGTCTGCTGACATAGGCAAGGTGTGCTGTAAACAGCGTACCACCACTGACCACCTGACAAAAGCAGAAAGAACACTCCGTGACTCTTTCAGACTGAAGGGAAGAGCTGCTGGTGGCCTTCTGCTCACTCACTGAACGGAGAAAGTTCTTGGACAAGGCTTAAGATATGTGTCCTTTCTGTCACCCATCTCCTGGGTAAGCCGCTTTGGTTGCTTTTTTGTCATTTGTTGCACTTGAATACCGCATTTTGAGAAACACGGACTTCAGCCCCTGATCTGGTGGCCTGGAGAAAGATCATGAGGGAATGGGATCTAGAAGGACATCTAACCTCTCATATGTAAACACAAAGCCTTTTCAGAAAATGAACTTTTTTGGTCCATGCTGACATTGCCAGGAGATTAGACAGGAAGAACAATGAGCACAAATCCTGTTTAGGAGAATTCTGAAAGAGACCGGACAGCTGCATTGTGGGAGAGACTGACTCCCTAGGTGGCTGCAGGTAGGCACACACTCCCTACCTACCATTGCTGCTGGCTCTTCTCCATGCTCGGCTCTGTTTACTCTCCATCTCAAGTAAGATGTGTACCCTAGATATCATTTACCACAGCCTCAGACCAGGCAAAGCTGAGGGAAGAAAAATCCAATCATGGTTGAGCCAGGGAGGGCTCTTCACCGCACAAGAGTCCTTTCCTGGAGGAAGGAGCCCTCTCTCCCAACCCAAGAAAGGATCTCCAGCATTTATGTGCTTAGGATTCTGCCTACCTCTAGCCACATTATCTTACTTTTCCAGCAGCTACTTTTTTTTTGGGGGGGGGGGGTAAACACAACATTTAAAAATATCCATATCGTGTGGTTGCCGTGTATGGAGGTCAGAGGACAGTTTTCAGGAGTTGGTTTCCTCCAGCCAAATGGGTTCTGGGGATCTTACGTGATCGGTCATGGTATTGGTGCCTTTTGCTGCTGAAGCAGTAAACCCACGTTTTACACAATGAAGTCAGCCTAGAGAGGGCAAAGGACAGCCCCGGGGGTTGCGCAGCAGTCCGTGGCAGGTGTATTCCAAACCAAAGTGACTGCTCTTCCCTGAGATCATAGTCTGTCCAGCCACAGTACAGGGTCCCCGAGGTGGCTGGCCAGCTAGTGACACCTGGTCCCCTCCCCCATAGAACCCAGGAGAGCCGGCACCCCGCCTGGCTCTCAGCACACTCACCTAGGGTCCCCACGCATAGGAGGGCGCAGACAACCAACCTCATTCTCAGCTTTGTCTTGGTAGCGCTTCCCCGAACCTAGGTGCGCTTTACCCAGCAGGCAGAAGGGTGACTGACGAATCTGCCTGCTGGGAAAGGTTCTTCAGCCGCAGTCCGGGCTGATCGCCACCGCCACACCCTCCATCCCTTCCTTATCTGGTCAAGCAGAAACCCAGGCTGCTGGGGACCGCTACCCTGAGTCCCTGGGTGAAAACAGTGGTTCTCAAGGAAAGTTGGTGTGCACATGTATGCGACCTTAACACAATTTTCTTTCGGGAATTCTCACTTCTCCCTAAGGACTCTGGGTTGATCAACAGTGGTCCTCCGGTGGCGCTGTCCTATCTGTGACGCAGTCCGTAGTCCCCCTCGCCCCACTGTCCCACCACACACACACACACACACACACACACACACACACACACACACACACACACGGGTAGTGTTGTTCCAGTTGGTTGAAACCTGGGTCAGGCACAACTCTGACGCTCACAGTATTTCTTGCCTTCACAGAAGATCCATGTCTGCAAGGCTATGATCTCTGCCTAGGAAAAATCTGATAATTTTAAATAAAACTTTAAGAACTTCCAATTAGCTGGGCAATGGTGGCATATACCTTTAATGCCAGCACTCTGGAGACAGAGGCTGGTGTATCTCTGTGAGTTCGAGACCAGCCTGGAATATAGAAAAAGTTCCGAGACAGCCAGAGTTGTTTCACAGAAAAACCCTGTCTCAAAACACCAGAAAAACAAAACAAACAAATAAACAAAAAATCTTCGAATTAAAATATAGTAGGTCTACAACGAACCCTGCAAGCACAACGTAATTAATTATTACTGAGAAGCCTCCACAGATCCAGTTCCACATTAGGAGTCCGGTTCCCTGCGGAGCGTTTCCTACCTGGACTTGTAACAGAAACTAAAGTCTGCCCATTTCTGAGCTCTGTAGAAGTAAAATCACACAAAGTCTGACCTCTTTCACTCAAGGTTAAACTGGTGCTATTCACCTATGCAGAGGTGTGTAGCTGACCGCCAGTTCTCTGAGTGGCATATTGTTCCACACTGTGTGATTGGAGAATACTCCATCTCTCACCCTGAAAGTTGTAGTACCGGGTTTTAACTCTTACAGATAGTGCTGCCAGAAACAAAATTTTAATTTCATTTTATATGTGCTGCTAGGATCTGAAAACGAAACAAAACAAAACACCAAAAGAGAGCCTGGTGTGAAGGCACCTGTCTGAAATCCCAGCATTTTTAAGGTGGAGGCAGTGGGATTAGGAGACCAAGGTTTCAGCTACAAATCGTATTGGAAGACAGACTAGGCTAGAGACTTTGTCTCAAAAAACAAGTAAATAGGGCTGGAGAGATGACTCAGTGGTTAAAAGAACTCTTTTTCCAGAAGATCAGAGTTTTCAGTTCCAGCATCCATGTCAGAGAGCTCTACCACCTACAACCCCACCTACAGGGGGAATCCAACACCTCTGGCCTCCATGAGTGCTCACACTCACGTGCATATGCAGATAATTAAAAGTGAAAGAAATCTTAAAAGAAAAATAAAAGACACATCAGAAAACATCACAGTCTTTGCACATTGAGCTTGAACCCTGTGATTTTTTTTTTTTTGCAAAGTTATTTTGTTAAATCTAAGTTTCATCTTGGTGCTTTTCAGATATACATTCTTATATCTTTTATTGAATAATGTTTGTTTGATTTTCTTTTCTGATTTTTGTCATACCCCTCCCTTCCCCGGGCATGGATAATTGCAATCATTAGGCGTTCTGAAATAGTCTGGAACAAGCCTTTGAGTGCAAATAGGCAAGCATTTCTTCAGAGCACTTTGCCAGGAGAACAATTGCTGAATCTGAAGGTGGATGAAATCCTAGTTGAACAGATCCTGAAAACCCTTAGTGCCAGGCCAAAAAGCACCCAAAATGGTTATTACAGGACAATGTCTACTGCTGTTCTGTTTTTCGTTGTTATTAGCAATACTGAGGCTTTCCCTTCCTTCATGAGGTGCCTGCATGCTTAAAAACAGGACTAGGGTTGGTTTTTTTTCCTGTTCTTACTGAAATAATGATCTGATTTCCCTGCCTTTTCTGAGTGTGGGAAACGAATCTGGCAGAATATTATGTTAGTTTTGTTCTTTGGTTTTTGAGACAGGCAGGGTCCTGCTATAAACTACCCAGCCCTCAAACTTGTGATCCTTCTGCCTCAGCACCCCAAGGGCTAGAAATATAGGAATGTTTAGCCACATCTAACTTCTAATTGGTTTGTTTGTTTGTTTGTTTTGTAATGGAGATTGAATCCAAGACCCCATATTTGCTAGGTAATCATCATTCTCTCCAGATTTTTAAGTGTAAAATCATTATTATATTTCTGCAGTAAACTTCATTTGGTCATTGTGTGCAATGCTATCCATGTATTGTTGAGTTGGTAAATTTTCTTTAGGGTTTCCTTCTCTATCTATTTTCTGAGAACACTCATTCCGGAGGCCGGGGAGATGTCTCAGGATCTACCAGAGAATCAGGGATTTGGTTCCCAGCACCCATATGAGGTTGCTCACAACTGCCAGCTCCAGGGGATCTGATAGCCTCCACAAACTGCAGGGTATTGTACCCAGACCTGCACTCATGTACACAAACCCATACACAGACATACACGTAACCAAAACGAAAACACCTCTTTTTTAAAAAGAGAGAGAGAAAGATAATCTTGCAGTTCCTCTTTATTCTCATATCTGTGTGTCTTGTGCTTTAACATTGCAAGGACTTCTGAACTGAAAAATGTTACCTCTGTTTCTCTGGAAAAGATTGCATAGAGTAGCATTCCTTTTTCCTTAAATATGCATAAGGCATCAGCGATGACGTCTGCTGAGTTTAGAGCTTTGTTTGTTTGTTTGTTTGTTTTCAATGACACACTAAGCTCTGTCCCCTCCCCTCCTCTCTCTGGGGTACCCTGGATTAAACACAGGGCTTTAGATGCGCTAGGTAAGAGCTGTACCAAAGAATAATTGGTCAGTCCTTCACTTCTGTTTTGAGACACGATCTCACTATGAAACCCAAACTAGCCTCACATTCATGATCCTTCTGCCTCAAGATTCCCAGCAGCTAAGATTAGAGATGTGTATCGCCACACCCAGATGGATTTTAAAGCTACAGAAATAGTCATATTTTCCTAATATTTTAAATCGGAGTATAGGGAAGTATTGTCTTTTACTTATTGTGTTTGAGTGTTTTGGCTGTCTGAATGTTATGCATGCCTGTGGAGGCCACGGGATCCTCTGGAACTGGAGTTACTAAAGGATGTTAGCTACTTTGAGCTCTAGGAATCAAGCCCGAGTCCTCGGGAAGAACGACCAATGTTCTTACTGCTAAGCCAACACTTCAGCCAAATATTATCTTTTAAGAAATTCATCTAGGGGCTGAAAGATGGCTCAGTCAACTGAGTGCTTACTATGCATGCATGAGGACTTGAGTTCAGATTCTGGCATCTGATTTTAAAACCCAAGCAGAGGGGCTGGAGAGGTGGATCAGAGGCTAAAAACACTGGCTGTTCTTCCAGAGGACTCAAGTTTGAATCCCAGCACCCTCATGGGAAGTTAGAAATGGAGATTTAAAAACACAAAATTCTCTTTAGCTGGGCGTGGTGGTGCACACCTTTAATTCCAGCACGGGGATTAAAGCTCTGAGTTCAAGGTCAACCTGGTCTACAGAGTTCCAAGACAGACAAAGCTATCTACACTCACACAGGGTACGACTCAAACAGGCACACACATACATGTAAATAACAGCCCCCACATACAAACTTCTGGCTTTGTTGATTTTTCTGTATTGTACACTCATGTTATTTCAATGATTTTTGCTTTATTGACTATCTTTGGATGTTATCCTTTCTATCTTTGGAGGTTATCCTTTCTCTAGCTTTCTTTCTTCTTTTGGTCAGGTGACAGGGTCTTGCTATGCACTCAGTCTAGCTTGGAACTTTCTGTTCTCCCAATTTAACCATGAACATTTGAAGAGGAAACCTTCACCATTCTAATCCTGGGTTAGGTTACAGTGCCTGGTAATGATATCTGATATAGGACTCAAGCATTTATCAAACAGGTGAATAAAATGCACAGAAATGTCCAGAAAGTAAGTTGAGCAATCTCTTCTGTGGGCCTGTAAGCAAAAAACACTTGGGTCCAGGGGTGACCATTCCTCCTGGAGTTAATGATCCACCTAAAGCTAATACACCCAAAATCCATAAGGGTCAAAGTACTGCTGGCCTGAGTGGAACATGCTCTGAAAATGTCTCATGTCCAGGGACAAGCTCATATAGTAAAGAAAGGACATTCAAAGGGCTAAAGTCATGGGCACAGGCGGTCAGTCACCAGAGGGAAGGTTAGAAAAGCTGGACAGCGTGACTCATACCTGTAATTGAAGTGCTTGGGAGGCAAGAGAATCAGGAGGGTTTTTTTTTTGTTTTTGTTTGTTTTTTTTTTTTTTTTTGAGACAGGGTTTCTCTGTAGCTTTGGAGCCTGTCCTGGAACTAGCTCTTGTAGCCCAGGCTGGCCTTGAACTCACAGAGATCCACCACCACCTGGCTGAGAATCAGGAGTTCAAAGGCAGCCTTAGCTACACAGTAAGGTTGAGGCCAGCCTTGGCTACATAAGACTCTCCAAAAAAACATCAAGTCAAACCAAACCAAAATCTGAAAGGTTAAAAGAAGAAACAGTTTTGAAAATTTTTGATCTTTGGGCATGTGTTGTTTCTGGGTACCAGACACTATGCTAAGTGTTTTCTTAATGCTAATTTGTGATAAGCTCCTAAGAAGTACTTGACATTTCTTTTTTTTTGCATCCAGGAGGAAAGGGAAGCAGAGTGGTTAAGTGATTTGTCCAAGGTTCAATGAGTAGTATATCAAAGTAGGCACCTGCTTCCACATGTATTGTATACATATTCCATATGTATACATATTCCATGTGTATTTGCACATGAGTTTGGGTATTTGTCGCAGGAATAGTTTTACACCTTAACCCTAACTCTAAAGGAAACCTGTTTCACAAGTTCCTGAGGAATACTGGCTTTTATCCAATCTCCACAAATCTAGCATTCAGTTTGATTTAAATCAAGATTGTCAATTTTGAATACATGCACTCCCTAAAAGCTAACAGTAACTAATTCAGAATAGGTTAAGTTGGCACCAGCTGCCATAAGACTTGCCAAAGCCTCAGTGGTTTAATGGAGCAATTGATTTTTTATTGGCATATAGATCAGCTGACAGCCATGGTGATGATTCATGGGGGTGGTATCCTTTCAGTCACCCAGAGATCTACATTCAGAAGTATGACATTAAAAAAATAATGTGTGTGTGTGTGTGTGTGTGTGTGTGTGTGTGTGTGTGTGTGTAGCCAATTTGTAAGAGTTGGTTTTCTCCCTCCAACATATGGGGCTGGGGACTGAACTCAGATTATCAGGCTTGGCAACAAGTTGCCCTTTATCTCTTGAGCCACCTCACTAGTCCCAGCTCTTCCATTTTTAACATGTATCAGTGTGTTATCTAGAGTGAGGAAAAATGTGGGAGACAGTGCAAGAGGTTTTCATGGAGCCGGAAGTGATATACACGATTCCTAGATACATTCTATTGGCCATAATTCAGTCATATGGCATTCGTTCAGATCAGTGGTTTTCAACCTGTACATTGTGACCCCTTTGGGGGGGTCAAACAATCCTTTCACTGGGATCACATAGCAGATATTCCACGTATCAGATATTTATATTGTTGGACTCTGAAGTCCAATCACCGAGGAGGAGTTGCCCCAAGAAAACACTCTCACACCAGTTGATGTAAAAGCATGAGGATTTAATTAATTCTGTCATGACAGGGTCTTTCAGCATTCAAGAAGCCAGAAAGACTCCAAATAGCTGGTACAGGCTACTTTTAAGGTACAAAGCCACAGAAACAAGGGGGGATTCTGGGGTTTGTTCTTCAACTATTATGATTGGCTTATTCAAAAGGCTACTGGCAATGATTGGTCTGAGCCAGGGCGGGAGAGAGGTTGCTAGATCAGGCGGGGTAAGGGGAACATCTGTGGGTTACTTTGACCCCTTCCCAGGGACTAAGTCAAAACATCAGGAACTGAGTCAACACCTAAGGGTTATCTTGACCCTATTTCAATAACTGAGTTCTATTTGGAGAATATTCACAAGGACTCAGGGAGATGGAAAATCCCCAACATTCCAGTACATGCATGTGAAGTTGTTAGGTCCTTGGTTCCCAGGGGACGGGGGAAAGCACTAAGGCTGAGAGGCTTTAGAAATGGCCTCGAAGTTGTCTTAAAGTTCTACTATATTATGATTCATAACACTAGCAAAATTACAGTTATGAAGTAGCAGTGGAAATACTGTGATGGCTGGCGGATCATGAGGAACTGTATTGAAGGGTCGCAGCATTAGGAAGGTTGAGAACCACTGACTGAGATATAAAGTGGACTTGTTGCTTACTACCATCCAAAGCCCCTGCTGGCTCACTTAGGAGTGAGTTCTCAGTCCCCTTTTCCAGCCGCATCTGAGGGCCTTAGAAATGGAATCCCTGACTGACAACCTCTTTCCAGCCCTGTACAATGTCATGTAATGGAGGCTGCTGTGCAGTGATTTCCTCTGCACTGAAACAGTCATCATGTAAGACACAGGATGTTCATGAAACTTAGGAGACTCAGAAAAACGTAGCAGACTCACAAGAACCCTCCACATGACAACATAAGCAACCATCAACTACTAGGGAGGAAGAGACTCTTTGTGGTTGCCTGCAAGTTGGACAGTCTTCACAATGGTGGGTGGTTCTTTCAGTGGTACAACTGTCTGTTATCCTGCAAATAACCTCAAGTTTACCGGGCTAACTGCATTTATCTCTTTGGTTACTGCTTTCTAGAACAGTCTTTTCCTTTTTGACATTTCTCTGGGAATAGTAACATAAAAGGGAACAGTCACATAAAAGGAGCACACGTCTTGGGTCTTTGCTTTAGTTCAGGTCCCTCCATGTCAAAAAAAAAAAATAGGAAAAAAAAACAGTAACTTTTTTTTTTTTTTTTTTTTAAAAAGATATGGTCTAAGCCCAGGCTGCCTATGTGGGCCAGGATGATACTGAATTTCTGCTCTTCCTTCCTCCACCTCCAAGTGCTGGGACTGTGGGTGTATACCACGACAGAGGTATGCAATGCTTTGAATTGAATCTAGGCTTAGCGCATGCTAGGCTACCAACTGGGTATACCCCTAGACTCCAAACACACATATTACACAAGGTTTGTTTGTTGTTTGTTTTGTTTTTTGATACAGGATATCTCTGCATAGCCCTGTTGAGGGCTGTACTGACAAAGGCTTTTCCTGAGGCGCCGACAGAAAAGGAACAAATGCTTGGCTGACTCAGTAATGCCCTGGGGCCAGGGCTATGAGGGATCTGTGGCTTCAGTTCCTGAACCCAACTCTTCCCACCTAAGGGACTATGGTTATCAGTCCACTGTGTACCTGTTATGTTTTTGAGATACCCTGTTCCCCTTGGACAACACTGATTAGCTTCCTGTTGACTTTGTCCTGTTTCTCTCCTGGAAATAGTATATAAGATGCTGTACTTTTTAATAAGCTTTCTTGGCATGAGACACAGCTTGTGAGAGACCTCCTGACCCACAATTTTCTATCTAGCTTCTTTATCTTCTCATCTAATGGTCACCTCGCACTTAATCACTGAAGAAAGACCTGCTAGCCCAGGTCAGTGCAGTCATTCTTGGATGAAGGGCATCACTGGAGGCTGGACTTTAGGAATAAAAAGACTTGCCTACTTTCAGTTTGCTCTGTCTTGTGTTTATAGTAGAAGGTGTGCGTTCTCAGCTGCCAGCTGCTGTAGTGGTATTTCATGTGTATTTTAATAAATAAAGCTTGCCTGAAGATCGGAGAGTAAAACAGCCCCACTGGTCAGCCTTACAGACCAGGCAGCAGTAACACACATCTTTAATCCCAGTAGTCACACTAGTTGTCATAGGAAACACATTTTCTTATATAAATGGTGCCAGGGAAAGTGGATATTTGTATGTAGAAAAATTAAAAAAAAAAACAAAACTAGATCCTTCTCTCACCCTGTAAAAAAATCAACTCGAAATGGATCAAAGACTTTAAACGTCAAACTTGAAAATCTGAAACAAAAATAGGCAAGGAATTTCTGAATAGGGCCCTAGTTGCTCAGGAAATAATGCCAACAACCGACAAATGAAATGGGACCACATGAAGTTAAAAGGCTTTATACAAAAAACAACAACAAAACACAGTTAATGAGATAAGTCCACAGAATGGTAGAAAATCGTTGCCAGCTACACACCTGACAAGAGAATATCTAGAATATACAATTTTAAAAAAAAGTCTGAACAAGAAATCAAACAAATCAAGCAATAAGTTAGCGAGTCTACCATCACCCTGCCTTCTTTCCGTTACAATTTTTGGCCGTGGTAAGGAATGACTGTATTCTTTATGGAGGAGAGAAACCCACCCGATCAGGAGGGTCAGAAAGACCTTGACCTAATTCCACCTACAAGCCTCGTGATTTGAACACTTCAAAAGTGGAGCGGCCGCTATCAGCTTCAGGAGTGCTTTCCCGTGCAAAGCCCGGCATACCGGGCAGCCATTTGCCGCGGGACCCCGTGCTCCATGCGGGGCCTTATTTCTGCACGTCTGGACTTCGGCTGATTGGTCTGCCGGCCTGCGGCGCCTCGCTCCTGAGAGTGGGGTCCCGCCCGGCCACGCAGGAAACAAAGCATAAGCTCTCTAGGCCTCCCCGGACAGAAAACACACAGAACGCCCCCTTCCGACAGCTCCACTTCCCCTCTCATGCCCTGATGACGCCACTTCCTCCGGAAGAGGTGTTGCGTCCGCCTGGTTGGCGCGAAAGTCGGTTCCTGGCCTCGGCGCTTCCGGGTTCTGCTGCGTTTTCTTGGGGCTGGGGGCGTCCCCGGGGGCGGGGGCTGCGCGCCGGGCTGGCGCCCGACTCCAGCCGCCGTCCTGCTGGCCGCGCGCCCCCTGACTTGGTGCCCGTGGGCCCTCAGGCTCCACCGAGGTGAGCGAGCGCTCGCTCCTCCGGGCCGACTGGGGCCCGGCATCTCTTGCGGCCTGCGCGGCCCTGGTAACCGGCGGGTGGGCCTCAGACACCCAGGAAGCCGCGGCCTGGACGTCCCACGAGCCCGCCCTTTCCCTGGGAGCTGGGAACAGTCGCGTGGGCCTTTCGGGGGGTCGTGCATGACCTTCCACAGTGACAGCTTGCGTTTAAAGTCAGTTGACTTAGGAGCAAGTCTTGCGGGCCGCGGGTCCCGGCAGCCGCCCTCTCAGTCTTTTAGCCCGGTGCTAGTGAATGTCTATTAACTGAGGGGTCCGCAGCAAGGGCCTCCGTGTATTCAATCAGGGACGTTAATTTTGTTCTTAGAGTTGCAAGGATTCGTGTTGGCTCCCCCACCCCCATCTCCCTTCTTCGACTTTGCCCACATTCTGGGGTCTTTTGCAAACAACGTGAATGGAACCGTGGACAGAGCCAGATGTCTATTTCTCAGACACTTTTGCCTGCATAAGAAAATAGTTGATTTGCAGACCGGGTGGTGATGGCTCACGCCTTTAATTCCATCAGGCATAGGCAGGCCGATCTCTGAATTCGAGGCTGTCCTATCTACAGAGCGAGTTCCGGGACAGCCAGAGCCACACAGAGAAACCCTGTCTCAAATAAATAAATAAATAAATGAATAACATAGTTGATTTGAATTGAACATTTAATTCCCTACCTAACTTATTTTTGTTCTTTTTGACTGCCTTATTCTTACAGTTCAGCAATGTCCAGAAATGACCGAGAACCGTTTTTTGTGAAGTTTTTAAAGTCTTCAGACAATTCAGAATGTTTTTTTAAAGCTCTTGAGGTAAGAATAATTGGATATGTCTTATTTGATGCTATGAGCTCATTTTTCATGTTTTAAATATTTTTTTATTTGTTGGATTTTTCTATCTTAGAAGTGGATATTTTAATGGAATTTTGCTACAGCATGTGCTTAATACAGGTTTATCATTGTTACTTAATTTTTAACTAAAGTAAGTATGCCATTATATATTTTGTGTGGGGGGTTTGAAATCTATTATAATTGTCGACTTGTAGATCTCTCTCTCTCTCCCTCCCCCTTTCTCTGCGTGGGTTTGTGGGAGCCAAGAGGTCCATGCCTTCTGATGTCAATCTCTACCTTATTTTTTGAAGCTTGATTTGAAAATCCCTGGATTGGAGGTTTCTCCCCTGATGCAGAAAGCCAAATCCAGCCTAATTAATGAAACCAGGTTTAATAAACAGAGCAAAACAACTCTGGGTGACTCTCAGGGGAGGCAGGAGAGAAATCACTTGGCAGGTCCAGGGACCAAGTCTTAGATACCCCATAGGCGTGGTCCTGAGCATCTCAGGGAGAGGAGCTGCCACTTGGTGGGCTTTTGAAGGCGGGGTCTGAAGAGGGAGAAGTGAGGCTGGATTCCCAGCTGAGCATCGGGGCAGTGTTTGGAATGGGGGGGACCAGAGCAGACATTCCCAACAAAGATCACTGGGATCCTTCTAATCCGCCCCAGTACTCGGATTACTGTGGATACTTGGAATCCAAGCAGAGGTCCTTGTGCTTGCACAATAAGCGCTTTACTGACTGAGCCATCTCCCAACCCTCTTCTGCCTTGGAGTTCTTGACAGCTGTTTTGTCTACTAACCCCATTGATTCTTTGAGCAGTGAGAAACTTTGCATCACAGTGCAGAAGTTCTGGTTCGTTGCTGAAAATGTGGTTCATTATTCACAGCATAGTATGAGATGGGAGTGAGGATGGCCTTGCATTAGGTTTATCAGTTCATGCTTTCAGACAAAAATACATCATTAAACATCCATTGGTGTGTGTGTGTGTATCTGTACCTGCGTATCACAGTGCATGTGTGGACATCAGAAGTGTAGTTTACTTAAAAACGCGGCAGAAAAAAGACGCCATGCTACAGAGTGTACGCGGAAGGATTTTATTAGGGGAAGGGAACATAAAAAGAGGGACGGGGAGTGGGGAGGCCTGCCTCTGGGGACAGGACAGCAGAAGAGAAGAGAAAGGGGGGAGGGGAGACAGGCAGAGAAAAGGGAACAGAGAAAGAGATTGGGGATGGACAGAGCCCTTTTAAAAGGGGACTCAGTGAATGTGCACAGTGGGTGCTCTTAATGGGTGCAGCTGAGGAGGTATCCAGTCAGGACCACAAGGGCAGGCCAGTAGCCTGAATGCTAACATTCCTCCTTTTTATAAAAATATGAGGCTGGGGTGAGGATGTCATATTCTCAAGACTACTTCCTGCTAACCTGGGGGAGGGGCATTGTTCATTTGGGGGGGGACCTGGGAAAGCTGGAGTGTTGGCCTCCTGGGGTTTCTGGCTGTTTCACTTCACTGTCCAGGCTCCGTGGAACCATCAGGCGTTTCCTAGATCTGGCAGAATGCTGTTCGAGGTGAGTCCAGGTCGCCTCCCTAGGACTTACAGCACCTGCTTCTTTCCCATCACCACAGCGTCACCTGGGCGTGTTTAATGGTCTTACGCCTCCAGCTGTATGGCCAACAGCTGATGGTCCTGCCACACTAACTGATTAGGAATGGTTAGTGAGTCTCTAAAAAACATCCCAATGGGAGGGAGCAAGGAGGTATAGATGACGACATAGTTCCCATGAATGAGGCAGAGAAGTAAGACCCAAGGGGCTGCAATTCCTAGCGTCCCAGGAATTCAGAGGGGTGTCTGAATTCAAGATGTCACAGGCTACTTTGTATTTCATCAGACTTAAAGATCAGGGGCCAAGGCCTTTGAACCCTAGAGACACAGTCTGCTGGTACCAGGACTTCAAGAAAAGCCAGAAGGTGAGGAGAGAACTATGCTCAAGAAATGAAGCCTCACATCCAGGGGAATCGTCAGAGGCGGGTAGCCCTGTCAGAGACCCAATTGCTAATATTGAATGGAAGACCAAGCCATCAGTGAACAAGAAAACAGATTTGTTGTAGGTGGAAGAGAATGGATCTGTTGAGGGTGGAGCAGGTGGGTAGGGTCCCAGCATGAAGTGACTACCTTTTCATGAGCAAACATGCCACATGCAGCAGAGTTAGTGAAAGAGGTTTATTGAGGAAGAGGGAAAGTGGACGGGTGAAGGGGTGATACCTCTTTCTATCTGTCAGGATCACTGGCAGAATGTTGCAAAGGCCTTGTAAAATAGCAGAATATAGAGTGCCGGGAAGCAGATTTTTAGTAGGCTTATTCCCCTTGAGTGAGGCAGAACAAGACCCAGTGGCTTTTATCAAGCGAGGATTGAGCAAGAAAGGCACAAGCCACTCATCAAGGAGTGGGGGCTGTAGGGCAAAGCCCAAAGAACCCAAGGGTCCGAGAAAGGCACAGGCCGTCCAGTGAGTCGCCATGCAAAGGGTGAGGGTCAAGGGCTCTGACTGAGCTCAACGGCTCTGAACCCAAGAGAGCCATCTTTGCTTAGAATCAGGACTTAAGCCAAAAGGCAAGAAACCGACTCCAGAGACAAGTTATCACTCTTGGGTAATAGAGGTGGGGAAAGGGGAGGGGCTCACCAATTGTGCCAGTTCTGGATGGAGGGACTCAGAGATCCAGAGAAGTGAAGCTGTCTTTTGTGGACCCGTTTCCAGGATCCTGGCATGCCTCAAACTGCCTGGGAGTTAGGGGTGACGGACCCAATGTTTATTTAAAAAATGCAGAGGGAGAAAGAAAGATGCTGTGCGACAGTTATCGTGGAGTTTTATTAGGGGAAGGGGAACCTAAAAGGTCGGGGAGAAACTGGCCTCGGGACAGAACAGCAGAAAAGAGAGGCAGAGAGGGGTGGGCAGGACCCCTTTTTAAAAGAGAAGGTAGTGAATGTGCACAACCGGTGCTCTTAGTGGCTGCAGTTGAGGAGGTAACCAGTCCAGTAGCCTGACAACAGCTTGAAGGAGTTGGTTCGCCTTCTAATGTGAGGTTCTGAGGATTGAACTTGGGACCTCAGGCTGAATGGCAAGCACGGCAAGTAGCTGCTGAGCCAACTAACAGGCTCAAAGCATTCATTCTTACAGGGAAGAAATAAAAATATGCATATTTAGAAAATATGTTTTTTTCTGTCATAGAACAGATTCAGGGGCTAGAGGAAGTGCATTTTGGAAAGCAGGAAAACATTTTTGAAAACGTGGGAGTGTTGCTTAGTGATAGGGCATTTGTATGATGTGTATAAAACCCTGGTTTCGGTCCCCAGTGCTGCAAAACAAACCTACCATGGTCACAAAAGGTATCTTTGAGGAGGTGGTATTTAAGCAGACCTGATTGAAGTGAAGAATCACTTCAGGTGAAAACCCAAAAGGAGAGTATTCCCTGCAGCAGAGCTCACACAACCTCTAAGGGTCTTAACCCGCTCCAGGCAAGGGTATGGGGCTGACTGGAATTAGCCAGGGGGCTAGACAAAAAAGTCTGGGGAGACAGGTGAGGGCTGAGTTTTATGGTTTTGAAGGCTGATAAGAAATGAAGATTTGGTCCTGATCTTGAGACTTTTCTTTTGGTCAGAACAGTTTGCCAACGTGACAAGCACAAAGGGAAGGAGAGGCACCTGTTTATATGGTCTCTGGGGTTTTTCCAGAAACAGAGTTGGGGATGGGAGATAAGGCCTCATGTCAGAGAGCACACGCTCCAGTGATCCGAAGCTCCTCCCTAGCCTCTGAGGACACCTGCATACATATAGTAGAAATACACACTTGAGTTTGTTTAAAATGAAAAGAAAGAAAACATGGAATTGTTTCTTTGTCATGGATTGGATCGAATCTGGGTTTTGTGCATGCCTCACAATGGCAAATTTAGAGGAATCAATCAGTCTACAGCATTGCTCACCATGCTGTTGGCCTTGTAAGCAAGTTAAGGGTGAGATTTAAGAGGATTAATGCTTGAAGAAAGCACATTAAGCACTCTCTCTCTCTCTCTCTCTCTCTCTCTCTCTCTCTCTCTCTTTTAAAGATGTTATTTATTATGTATACAGTGTTCTGTCTGCATGTACACCTGCAGGCCAGAAGAGGGAACCAGATCTCATAGATGGTTGTGAGCCACCGTGTGGTTGCTGGGACTTGAACTCAGGACCTCTGGAAGAGCAGTCAGTGCCCTTAACCTCTGAGCCATCTCTTCAGCCCATATTAAGCACTCTTAAGAGCTGAGACAGCTTCCTGGGACCAGTGAAGGAAACCAGTCAGCCATAAAAGGATGTTACAGCCTGTTCCACTCAGAGAAAACACTGAGAACAAGTGGGAAGAAGCCAGTACTGCTAGAGCAGTTCCCTGTGACTTCATGGCAAAAAGAAGTAAAAGATGTAAACAATTAAAAAATGTAAACTTTATTCTGAGTGTGATGGAAAGTCATTAGAGAGTTTTAAACAGAGAGTAGTATGGTCTGAATTTTTTGTGTTGGGGGCATAGTCTGTGTGTGCATGTATTAAGTGCCTGCCCATGTGTGCACATGTGGATGCTAGAGGTTGCTGTCTGGTTGTTAGTTGTGGGCCTCCTTATTTTTTAAGACAGGCTTTCTCACTGTTGTGGAGCTCACTGATTTGCTAGACTGGCTGGCCAGGGAGCTCCCAGATCCAGACTCAGCTACCCATGCTTGCACAGCAAGTGTTTTACCCTCTGAGCCGTCTTCCCAGCCCCTGTGTGAAGAATAGATTTAAGAGAGACCAATCCAGAGGTGTCTACAGTAGTTTAGGTGATAAATAATGTTGTAGTAAGGAAAGGGCCGAATTTGAAATGGGTTCTTAAGAGTTGGTAGGACGTAATGTGGGGAACTAATTCCTATTATGTCTTTGTTTTCTCTTTTAGTCAATAAAGGAGTTACAATCAGAAGATTATCTTCAGATTATTACAGAAGAAGAAGCATTGAAGATAAAGGAGAATGACAGATCACTTTATATCTGTGACCGTTTCAGTGGTACTGTTTTTGATCACCTTAAACAGGTTTGCTGTTTCTATGATACTTATTTGGTGGTGGTTTTGCTTCTAACTCTCTCTCTTTTATTTGTATTGTGTGTGTGTATGTGAATGTAGTGCGGGAATTCACCTGGTTTTATTGCTTCATGAATTCTTTACTGATCATGAGTACTGTGAGTGCATTGGGATTCTTTGGACGTAGGGTTCTTAGACTTCTAAACTCCTTTATTGGCTGGTGCTTGAATGTTCATCAGTTGTTGCAGCATTAGGTTATTGTATTAAGATCATATTTCTTGGGGCGGAGGGATGGCCTAGTGGTTAAGATCACATATTGCTTTTCAAGGGACCTGAATTTGATTCCAAGCACCCACATCAGGTGGTTCACAAATGTTTGTAATGCCAGTTCCAGGGTGATCCGATACCTCCAACCTCCAAGTGTGCCTGCACAAAATGTGCTGATACCTACATACAAACACACATACAAAATTAAATATTTAAAATATTATTTTATGTGTAAGGGTTTTTACCTGCATGCTTGTTGGTGTACCACTTGCATTCTTGGATGTCAGAAGAGGGCATTGGATCCCATGGGACTGTAATTACAGATGGGCTATAACGTACAATGTTGGTGCTGAGAATTGAATGCAGGTCCTCTAGAAGAGCAGTTATTACTCTTAACTGGTAAGCCATTTCCATCCCTAAAATATAATTAAGAAAAAAAAGATTAAGTTTGTTTTAGAGACTGAAATTTTAGACATTGATGGCGCACACCTTTAATCCTGGCACATAGGAGGTAGAGGCAGGTGGATCTCTGTGAGTTCGAGGACATCCTGGTCAACAGAGCAAGTTCTAGGATAGCCAAGGTTACACAGAGAAACTCAGTCTCAAACCACCCCTCCACACACACACATATAAGAAAAAGAAGAAATTTTGATGACATTTGAATGAAGGGCTCTTGTGGTTTTGCTGTTGAGTATGTGTGTTAGTTTAATGCTCAGTGTGCCTGAGAAATTATGTGGTGGTCTTTTTTCTTCTAATAATTGGTGACTTTCTACAGTAGTGTCGACTTCTGTGCATAACTACTAAATGCTCCAAATTTAATTTTGTGCTGTTGGTGATCTTTTCCCTAACTTTTTATAGCTTGGCTGCAGAATTGTTGGTCCTCAAGTAGTCACATTTTGTATGCGCCACCAGCAGTGTGTTCCAAGAGCTGAGCATCCAGTTTACAATATGCTTTTGTCCAGTATAACTATATCTTGTACAAGCCTGGATAAAGACAAAAGGGTAAGTGCTGAAAGAAGCAGTGCTGGCTCTGCACCTGGTTTTTCCCGGATGGGAGGTAACGTAAAGACCACATACATGGTTTTTACAACTTATGTGCGCGCATATATGTACATGTATAGTTTTAGAACTGACCATTTGGCATTAGATAACCAGTTAGTGTGCCCTTCCCTGGGGAAAGTAGAATATGTTTTATAGAAAAACTGGTTAAGTGACGTTTTTGTTTTGATTTAACAGAAAATTTACTTTTTCTTCTATAGTTAACAAGCTTGGTTTTGAATCAACTTTTCTAGCACAGATTTCCAGAAAATCTTTAAGAAAGGATAGCCAGGCGGTGGTGGCGCACGCCTTTAATCCCAGCACTTGGGAGGCAGAGGTAGGCAGATCTCTGTGAGTTCGAGACCAGCCTGGTCTATAAGAGCTAGTTCCAGGACAGGCTCCAAAGCTACAGAGAAACCATGTCTCGAAAAAACCAAAAAAGAAAAAAGAAAAGGAAAAGGATTCTGATCTGGGTGTAGTGGTTCGTGCCTTTAATCTCAACATTTGAAGGCAGAGAAAGGCAGATTAGCTACATATAGTAAGACCCTGCATCCAAAACAAAACGAAAAGAAAAGAAGAAAGGATCGCTAAGCATAGTGACTCATATCTATAATTCCAGGACTTTGAGCTTCAGGCAAGAGGCCTTCTTCAAGTTTGAGGTTAGCCTGGGCTACATCATAGGTCAGCCTACTTCTGAAAACTGAGAGAAAAAGCTACACAAAGCGTATTTTTGTATAATATGTAAAAGTGAATATAGCATGTAAAATGTAATCAGAGGCAACATAGTTTTTATTTATGGAATTTAAAAGAATAAATATAGTCACTTACTAATGATGATAATTCTATTTGAAAATGTTTCTCTAGGTCACTGTCATTAAGTATACCCAAACTTACAAAGACTATGATGTTATTAACAATATAATCCACAAGGCCACACTGTTATAAATGTTGGTTTGTTGAAGTATTATTAAGTAGTATGTAACTGTTAAAGAGAATAGTTATTTTTGGGTTTGTTTGTTTGTTTGTTTGTTTCTTAGTGGGAAGGCTATGAATTGAGCCCAGAGCCTTGTGTGTGGTAGGCAAACATTCTACTACTGAGCTACATCACCAGCCTCCAAATTTTAAATTTAAAATTAATACACATCTTTCCAAAAGAAATTTGGTTAATTAAATTTTTTTAGTGGTAAAAACATTTGTATATTTAGACTAGCAACAGTAAAAGATACTTATGGGGGCTGGAGAGATGGCTCAGAGGTTAAGAGCACTGGCTGCTCTTAGAGGACCTGGGTTTGGTTCCCAGCATCCATTTGGTAGCTCACAACCATCTGTGACTGTAGTTTTGGGGGATCTGATTCCCCCTTCTGACCTCCAAGAGCACCAGGCATGCACATAGAGCATAGACACATATGAAGGCAAAGCATTCATACATATATATATATATATATATATATATATATATATATATGGGTTTTTTTTAAATAGAGCTATTATTTTCTTCCTCATTAATATATTTTCTTTTGGGTCTATAGGAAGAAGTTCATAAATATGTACAAATGATGGGTGGACGAGTATACAGAGACCTTAATGTATCAGTCACTCACCTTATTGCAGGAGAAGTTGGGAGCAAAAAATACTTAGTTGCTGCTAATCTGAAGAAACCTATTTTGCTTCCTTCTTGGATAAAAACACTTTGGGAGAAGTCACAAGAGAAGTAAGACATATTTGTATGCTTTGTATATTGGAGAAAATAATACATTCGGTTAATTTGGCACACTCTTGGATTTTCGTGGGCAAGCTTTGTGATATTATCTCTGGGTTTATTACTGAGAGACCAAAATGAGGTCCTTGTTCATTTCTCTAATGACAGTAGAAGAGCAGAGGTTGTAAGTGCTTACTATCAAATGATGCCACTGTCAGGAAAGCTGGAGAGCAAATGCTTTGACAGTGAAATTGTTTTCTGCAACAAATGTGTCTAAAATAATTGAGAAAGTCAGTTTGGCTTTTGTGTTGCACTGTGCAGTACTGTGCCCCCGTGTTAAGATGGAGACTTAATTAGCTACTTTGGCAGCCCTGTTCCCTCCCATGGGGTGGACGGGATAGAGATAAGATTGAATATACATATATGTAAACCATTAGCTGAGATGTGATCACTCAGTGTAAATTGAACCTATTTTATGCCCTGGCCTGGACATTAGATGTATATAGGGATCAGAACAGGACAGGAGTTTCCTACATGGAGTTTGTAGGTATAATTATGTTTTCCCTAAAATTTGGCTTATGGTCATAAGTCCAGGTGTCTGAATTATATTAGTATTATGTGGCATTTTCTGCACTTGTTTCAACACCATTCAGTATTTATTCAATATGTTTCCTAGTTAGTACTAGCCTGCTGAAGTAAGCAAATCTATTGTGACAACAGAATAGCTGTGATAGTTTTGTTGGTGCTCTTCCAAGAATCAGACAGTGGTGGTGCAGCCTTTAATCCCAGCACTTGGGAGGCAGAGGCAGGTGGATATCTGTGAGTCTGAAGCCAGGACAGAGCAAGTTCCAGGACAGCCAAGGATGCACAGAGAAACCTAGTCTCGAGCATTCCCCTTCCCTCCCCCCCAAAAAGAATAATGGAAGAATTTAAGTCTATTTTATAGCAAGCATTCAATGAACACTAGGTTTTTAAGTAGAGATTCAGTCTTATAATTCTGCCAAGTGCTCCCCATTTATTTTTTTTATTTTTTGTGTGTTTTATTACTTTTATTATATAGGTCTCACAATTAATTGCACATAGAGGTATTGTTACCACTGTTATGAAAAAGAGGTGACGTTTAAGGAGGTAACACAAATTCCCTGGTGCATATTATTTACTGACAGTAGCCTGATACTGGGACTGAAATACTTAAATTCTTACTTTAAACACAGAAGTTACATGTAAATGGACTCTTAATAACTTACATAAATTAGTTTTTTTCTTATTTCATTGCATACTGAATACAAATATTTAAACATGCTATATGCTCCCCATTTATTAGCAAGGACTTAGAGTTAGTAGTGCTCTCTTTAAGATGGTCTTTAGACTATTACTGAAATACAAATTCTTATTAGAGACATGGAACTAAGCTAGATGAGCAATTAGTGTAATCCTCAATGTCAGTTTTCCTTTCTCAAAAGTGTTTATAAATCCTAAAAATAAAAAATGAACAAACAAGGAAAGCAGTGATATTTAAAACTATTTGAATGTTCATTAATTTTAATTTTTTCTTTTTGCCGTTTATTTTCTCCAGTAAAATAACCAGATACACTGACATAAACATGGAAGACTTTAAGTGTCCTATTTTTCTTGGTTGCATTATCTGTGTGACTGGCTTAAATGGTGTACATAGAAAGACAGTTCAGCAACTGACATCTAAGCATGGAGGCCAGTACATGGGGCAGCTGAAGATGAATGAATGTACACATCTCATTGTTCAAGAACCAAAAGGTAAAACTGCTTTAGAAGCAGTGAGTATGAAATTCCTGTTTTAGCACTTTAAATCTCTGTAGACCATCTTGTGCTTCTGACATGTATGTCATTGCCCTAGTTTATCTGTTTCTTAACCCCCTAAATTCTTGCAAAAAGATAGTTTGAGTCACAGTCTAGAAAAGTTAAGCAATTGTCCTTGTATTTACCCACGGAATAAGTATTAAATATCAGAAGCCTTTAGTGAAGTTTTATTACCTGACGATTAGACCTTGACTGAAAAACAACTCTCCACAATTAACCAAATCGTAAATAACAAGAAAGCTAATATTTCTGTGATACTACTTAAAAATATTTTGCTAAAGTTCTTTACTGGAAAGGAAAAATTCAAATCTCCCTGTCCTTTACTTTGGTGCTTATACAGTCTCGTCAAAAATAGTATTTATTGTATTGCATACATGTATAGTGTCTACATTTATATTATATGTTTGTACAACGTGAAATGTGGTGGTGTACATCTGTAGTCTCATCACTTGAGAGGCAGAGGGATCTCTAGTTTGAGACCAATGTGGTCTACTCAGTGCTTTTCAGGCAGCCAAGCATACATAGTAAGGCCCTGTCTCCAAAGGGGATTGGCTGGAAAGATGACTCAGTGGTTAAGAACACTGGCTACTCTTTCAGAGGACTGTTTTCTGGTTGCCAACATTCACATGGTGGCTCATAGTTGGCTGTAATTCCAGTCCCAGGGCATCTAACACCTTCTTCTAACCTTCTTGGGCATCACTCATACAAGTAGTGCATCACTCATACAAGTAGTTCATAGCCATACATGGCAGACAAAACACCCAGACAGGTTAAAAAACAAGCATAATAATAATAATCACACAAAAATGGTATTAATTACAACACTATTTGGCCAATGGCTCAGGCATAGTCCTAGCTACCTCTTGCATCTTAAATTAACCCATTTCTGTTATTTTATATTTTACCACGAAGCTCGTGGTTTGTTACCTCACATCTTGCTTCTTGGGCATCTGCCTGATTCCACCTTCTTTCTCCCTGCTTTCAGTTTAGTTTTCTCACCTAGCTCTATTCTGCTCTGCCATAGGCCAAAACAACTTCTTTATTAACCAGTGGTAATAAAACATATTCATAGCATACAGAGGGACATCCCACGTCAGGAGGCCTCAAACTTGGATCTGCCTGCCTCTCCCTCCACATGCTGGGATTAAAGGCATCTGCCACTGCCCATCAAATGAATAATTTTTTAAGGTAAAAGTAATTACTGGTAATCTTTAATCATTACTTTTGTTTCAGGTATGTTTTCAAAAATAATTGACTATGAGCTAACATCTATTTATTTCTCATAATGGACATAACAGGACAAAAATATGAATGTGCCAAGAGATGGAACGTGCATTGTGTGACCCTGCAGTGGTTTCATGACAGTATTGAGAAAGGCTTTTGTCAGGATGAATCTATGTATAAGGCTGAACCCAGAACAGAAGTAAAGATGGTGCCTGATACTTCAACTCCCACTGGTCAGAGCAATGCAGCAGCTGAAAGTAAGTCTCCTTAAGATTAAAATAAACAATATTTGTCCACAAGATAATTGATGTTTTGGACTTGGGATGCAACTTAGTAGGAAAGCTTTTGTCTTCTGAATGCAAGCCTGGGATCTCAGTCCTAAACACCAACAAAAAAGTAAAGGAGTTGATTTGCTAACAGGACCATTGAAATGTAGTAGGACTTTCTGTTTCCTTCTTGTAGAACTAAGTAACAAAATAGCCAGGTTGCATAGAAAGCTGTCCAGAACTTCTTTTGTATTCCCTTTAGAATGAGGTATTGCTTTCTTCTACATCCTAATTTACATAAGAGGAGAATTAAGAACACTGGTGAAGCTGGGCAGTGGTAGCGTATGCCTTTAATTCCAGCACTCAGGAGGCAGAGGCAGGCAGATCTCTGAGTTTGAGGCCAGCCTGGTCTACAAAGTGAGTTCTAGGACAGCTAGAACTGTTACACAGAGACACCCTATCTCAAAAAACAAACAAACAAAGGAACACTAGTGAATAGCTTTAAGAGAAAGCTTTTGTTTGTTTGTTTGGTTTTTCAAGAAAGGGTTTCTCTGTGTAACCCTGACTGTACTGGAGCTCCCTCTTTATACCAAGTTGACCTCGACCTCAGAGAGCCTCTTGCCTGTGCCTGCAGAGTGTTGAGACCACACCTGGCAAGAAATAGTTTTTTTTTTAGAAAAGATTCTATGTATTATTATGTATATGGTATGTAACACGTGTGG
Source organism: Myodes glareolus (assembly GCF_982192425.1). Classification (NCBI taxonomy): domain Eukaryota; kingdom Metazoa; phylum Chordata; class Mammalia; order Rodentia; family Cricetidae; genus Myodes; species Myodes glareolus. Next base: position 61,991,444 of record NC_142029.1, read on the forward strand.
AGATTAAAGAACATCTGTGGCCAGTAGGTGGTGGTACACGCCTTTAATCTCAGCACTTGGGAGGCAGAGATGCAGACTGATCTTTGTGAGTTTAAGACCAGTGTGGTCTGCAGAGCAAGTTCCAGGACAACCAGGGCTGTTACACAGAGAAACCCTGTCTTGGGAGCAAAAAACAAAAATCAAAAACAAAAAAAAGGGAGGTTGGCACTCTACTTTTATGTGAGTTTGGGGATTGACCTCAGGTCATCAGGCTTTCATCGAGCAAGTATTCATCCCTATCCCCTAAGCCATCTTGACAGCCCTGGAGATTATTTTTATAATTTTGCTTACTCATACACTATCATATGCTAATATTTTTTCCTTCTTCTTCTTCTTCTTCTTTTCTTCTTCTTCTTCTTCTTCTTTTTTTTTTTTTTTTTTTTGGCTCTTTGAGATACGGTTTTGCTGTAGCTTTGGAGCCTGTCTTGGAACTTGCTCTGTAATCCAGGGTGGCTTTGAATTCACAGAGATCCACCTCCCTCTGCCTCCCAAATGCTGGGATTAAAGGCATGCACCACCACTGCCCTGGCTTTTTATATTTTTCAAGACAGGTTTTCTCTGTGTAGTTCTGACTGTCCTGGTACTCACTCAATAGACTAGACTGGCCTTGGACTCAGAGATCTACTTGGCTATACCTCCTAAGTGCTGGGATTAAAGGCAAATTCCATCATGACCAGCCTGTATTTTCTTTATTGGTTTACTGTGATAGTTACAGATTATCATTTAATAAAAATTCAGTGTGTTTGTTTTGGTTTAGCATGGTAGCACTCCTGTATTCCTAGGACGTGGGAGGTTTAAGCAGGAGGATTGCCATCAGTTCCAGGTTGAGAACCATTGGTATAGATCATAGAAAGACCTTGTCTCAAAAATAAAATAAAAATTTCATGGTATAGCAGATAAAGTTAAACAGTTAAGAGCACTGAGTTTTGATGTGTCAACTGAACATCCTCAATCCCTAGAACCCATGAACAGGTGAAAGGAGAACCAACTCCACAGCCTTGTTCTTTGACCTCCCTAGGAATTCTGTGGCAGCCATGCACCTACACTCACACGCCATACACACAATAATAGATACAACTCTTGAAAACTTAAAAATAAAAGATCTTCCCCGTTTGTGATGGTCTTTTTGATGTGTCAACTAAGGTAGCATATTCAGCCAATACTAATCTCTTTTTATTTTAGAAGTGCTACTTAGCAAAATTGTCAATATTTTTTTTTCTAAATATAAGCTTCTTGAATCTTAAGACCAGTAACTGCGTTTTCTTTAAAGAAATGTTAAGTATATTTTCACTTTAATAATGAAAGAAATTTAATTTTACTTTTCATAATTTGTCACCAAGATTTCAGTAAAAACTGAATCTTTGTAATTTGTTCAGACTCCTTTGACTGTAGGAAAAGATAATTTGTAAGGAAGCATGTAATGACTTGTTTACCTCATGAATTTATAATTTCTTTTTGTATATGTAGGTCGTACTCTTGCAGATGTCAGCCATATATCAAACATAAACGGCAGTTGTATAAATGAAACAATGTTCAGTTCAGCTTCTAACAAACTTGAATGTACACTTGAAAACCTAGAAAATCTGGACATCAGTGTATTTCAAGCACCTGAAGATTTGCTAGATGGCTGTCGGGTATGTCTTTATTATGCAACAAATTCAGTAAATGCTAATAATTGTCAGCCTTGAGTTTAAGGCCTGCGTGGGCTACAGTGAGGCTCAGACACGCACATCCCTCAGCCTGACTTTGAAGACCCCTCTTAGTTGAACTTGCTCCTAATCTGTGTAAACAAACTCTCCACTGAATTAGGAAGCTGACATTCACCATGCTCACACTGTGGCTGTGAGTGTGTGTCTGCTTCATCTCTTATACTTCAAAGTTCATTTTATTCCTCAACTCTGCTCTGAAATCTTACCAGTTATGTTAAAATATTTCATTTGTGGGGCTGGAGAGATGGCTCAGAGGCTAAGAGCAGTGGCTGCTCTTCCACTGGTCCTGAGTTCAATTCCCACCAGTCACATGGTGGTTCACAACCATCTATAATGAAATCTGGTGTGCAGGCATTACATTGTATTCATAATAAATAAATACATCTTTTAAAAAATATATTTAATTTTTAGCTACCATTTGTCACTTACGATATACTAATACCACTAATCATTTCATGTACATTACGTTATTTAAAATATCACTTAATTCCCATAAATAACTAACGTGGCTATTCTCAATAGGGTGATGCTTATAAGATTCAAATCTTTTTTCTGGGCCATGTGGGTAAAGTGCTTGTTGCTAAGCCTGAGAACCTGAGCTCAGTCCTCAGTACTCCATGTGGTGGAAGGGAGTGAACCCAATCCCACAAATTGCCCTGACATGCCCACACACATATATACACACAAGAAATGAATGTAAATTTAAAATATAATAAAATGATTTCCCAGAGTCCTAGACATGCATTACTGCTGCCTTAATTACTTCTTAATTGTGTACAAGGCCTTGAGTTGTCCTCAGCAATAAAAAGATTAGATTTATAAGGTATTTCTTTTGCTTAGTTACTCCTGGGTTTTTAAGATTCTTTTTAGTGTGTACATAGAAGATCTGTGAAAAACATCCTATCTCCTAGACCCACATACTTCATACAGTGCTGCTCTTAGTAGAGTGATTAGGCCATGCATTCATTCTCAGAGCGAACAAAATTAAATTGTGTTTTGTTATTAAAGGCCAATTATCTTCCTAAGATTTATTGCCTTACTAGTAGAACAGAAGTGTACTCTGTAATCTTTTTTTCTAAAATCTTAGAACATACTAATTATGGAAGTGATTTTGAATTTTTTTTCCATGTAGGAAGCATTTGATTCTTAATTTTTGGTAGGATTTATTCTAGTAATGGTGATGGATGGTTTGGGACATAAGAAAATAGAATGCCATTTTTGAAGTTTTTAAAAGATGGAAGTAAAAAAATTCTATGTTAAATTGACTTAAACATACTTTCATAATTAAAATCCCTGTGTTTATGTTTCTTCAAAGCATTGTGCTTAGCTCTTTGACTTGCTTTTTTTGTTTAAATCAACTAAAAAAGAAATTGTAGGAAAGATAAATATATAGGAACAAGTGGCTCAGAGCCTTAGGTTTGCTCAGGTCATGTAGTTGATTACACTAGTTGAAAATATGAATGAATGCAAGCCTGGATGTTCTGGGCTTATAGTGAACTACATACAGTGTATCTTTGTAATTATTCACTTTTACAAGAAGTCATCCCTTTACAACTTGAGAAGCTATCTGCATGTTAGAAATACCTCTGCCACCCACCAAGCCTGATGACCTGAGTTTCGGTCCTGGGACCCATACGATGGAAGAGAACTGAATCTGTCATAATGTCCTCTGACCTCCACATATGCTATATGACATGTGTGTGCATATACACACAAAGTGAAAATCTTTTAGCAAGATGTGCACCAAAATTTAGAAGATGTTGAAGTCTGGTCTTCTAATACATTTGAGGCCTCAACCCTCCTTCAGGTTTCTCCTGAAAGGTGACAGTGCTGTGGGGCTATAAATAGATATTTTAAAATGCCAGTTTCCGGCTGAGGAGGTGGCTAAATGGGTCAGGTACTTGCTTTGAAAGTAGGGAGATGAGGCTGGAATTTGAATCCCCATCACCCATGTAAAAGCTGTGAGTGATGATGTCCAGCACTGTGTGTGTGTGACAAATAGATCCCAGGGGTTTGCTAGTTGCCAGTGTGAGTGTACATACATTAATTTCAGAATGCATTTCATTCCTTAACGTATCCCAAAATGTATATAAAGTATTTTATTTACAGTGGATATGGATTTCTTTTAAATTTGTTTTTGTTGAACATGTTAATCAAAGCAAATCTTTTCTTTGTTTGCAGATTTATCTTTGTGGTTTTAGTGGCAGAAAGCTAGATAAACTGAGAAGACTTATTAACAGTGGCGGTGGAGTTCGGTTTAATCAACTTAATGAAGATGTAACTCATGTAATTGTGGGAGATTATGAAGATGACTTGAGGCAGTTTTGGAGCAAATCATCCCACAGGTCCTGTCCGTCTTTAATTCAGACCACTTTGTACCAGAGTGATTTGGGTTCAGTTTGTGTGTCTGCATCTGTGGGAATGCATGGCAGGAGGGATATTATCTTCACTTACACTTAACTGTGTCCTCTTTTCGTAGGCCTCACGTAGTAGGAGCAAAGTGGTTGCTGGAATGTTTTAGTAAAGGATATATGCTTCCTGAAGAGCCTTATATACACAGTAACTACAAGCCGGCTGGAATTCCAGTCTCAGATCAGTCTGAGGACCAGACAATTATCTTAGAAAAGAATAGCACATTCTCTAAGAAAGATTTTGCTCCTAATGAGAAGCTCCAGGAAGCTGATGAGGAACTGCTTGCTCAGTATGTAAATAATGACTACACAATAGGTAAGAAATAGTTGATTAGTATTTATAGTTAAGAAGCAATGTATACATGCATGTTATCTGCCAAATTTTCTATGACTTTTTTTATTTTTATTTTTATTTATTTATTTTTTTTGAGACAGAGTTTCTCTGTGTGGTCCTGGCTGTCCTGGAACTTACTTTGTAGACCAAAGTGGCCTTGAACTCAGAGATCCACCCCTCTGCCTCCTGTGCTGGGGTTAAAGGTGTGTGCCAGCACCACTTGGCTTCTGTGAAATTTTTTATTTTGAAAAAGTTTTAGATTTATAACTTTTCTAATCTAGCAAGGCCCTCGGGCTCTAAATCATTTAGTCATAGCTCTCTTGTGCTCGCTCTCTCTCAGTAGTTCTACATTTGGTTTGAGTGTGAACTTGTTTTTTTGGTTTTTATTTTAAATTGAGAGAGAGAGGCAGAGACTGTGTGGTCGCACGTGTGCGCACTACTGCCTTCGTAAGCCTGAGACGAGATCCTTGTGGATCTGTCTAGACTTACAGACATTTGTGTCTAACATGAACACTGCGACTAGAACTCGGGTCCTTTGTAAGAACTGTACATGCTCTTAACCACTGAACCATTTCTCTGTCATCTGTGTGTTAATTCTAATAGCATAAACTTCTAACAAATGCCCTCTGACGGGGGTATGGGAAGTCCTTCATGCTGCCTCAGCATATGGCTTTGTCAGTGTGGTAAGGTAGATTACCAACAAAGAAAGTAGAGTGTTACCACTGTGCCAAGAGCCTCCTGTGAAAAATCCTGGTTTCTTTATAGTTTGTGTCATGTGTGAGTGTCTATATAATCCTTTAAATTTTGTATCTAGCTTATTTATTTGATCTTCCTTGCAATGCTGAGGTATGACCCAGACATAGGCTCAGTCATTGAGCTGTTGCCTTCTTTTTATTTTTAGTTCTAAGGCCTAGTCTAGCCTTGGACTTCCTTGTAGGGCAGGCCTTGTTCTACACACTTTGTAGTTCTCTGTTGTTCCTGTAACATAAAGTTTTCAGTTCTTAGAGAATCATGGTTGTTTTTTTTTATTTTTTTATTAATTTATAAAAGTTTCCACTTCCGCCCCTCTTCCCAATACCCTCCCATTCCCCCCACTCCCTCTCCTCCTCCCTCTCCAGCCCTAAGAGTAGTCAGTGTTTCCTGCCCTGTGGGAAGTTCAAGTTCTTCCCCCCCTCCCTCCAGGTCTAGGAAGGTGAGCATCCAAACTGACTAGGATCCCAAAAATCCAGAACATGCAGAGGAAACAAGTCCCAGTGCCATTATCAATGGCTTCTCAGACAGTCCCCGTGCCAGCCACATTCAGAGAATCCGATTTGATCACGTGCTCATTCAGTCCCAGTCCAGCTGGCTTTGGTGAACTCTCATTAGATCAGTTCCCTTGTATCAGTGGGTGAATACACTCCTCACAGTCCTGCCTTTCTTGTTCATGTTCTCCCTCCTTTTGCTCCTCATTTGGACCTTGGGGGCTCAGTCCAGTGCTCCAATGTGGGTCTCTGTCTCAATCTCCATTCATCATCGGGTGAAGGTTCCCTCTGATCCTGCCTTCCTTGCTCACGTTCTCCCTCCTTCTGCTTCTAATTTGGACCTAGGGAGTTAAGTCCAGTGTTCCAATGTGGGTCTCTGTCTCTGTCTCCATCCATCACCAGATGAAGGTTCTATGGTGATATGCAAAATATTCATCAGTATGGTTATGGGCCAAGGCCAGTTTAGGCACCCTCTCCTCTGCTGTCCAGGGAACAATCTGGGGATCTCTCTTTGGACCTGGGAACCCTTCTAGAATCAAGTCTCTTGTAAACCCTAAAATGACTCCCTTAGTTGAGATATATACTTCCCTGCTCCCATATCCATCCTTCCTCCCTCCTCCCCATCCCAATCCCCCAAGCTTTCCCCAATCCTCCCCTACTCTTTTCTCTCTAACCCTCTCCCCTTCCACACCCAATGTTGCCTGGCACTGTTATCTACTTCCAATCTCCAGGAGGAAAACTACATGATTTTCTTGAGGTTCACCTTCTTATTTAGCTTCTCTAGGATCATGAATAAATAAAAGGTCTTTAATTATGGCTAGAATCCACTTATGACTGAGTACATACCATATTCCTCTTTTTGGGTCTGGGTTACCTCACTCAGTAAAGCGTTTTCTATTTCCATCCATTTGCATGCAAAATTCAAGATGTCATTGTTTTTTACCGCTGAGTAAGACTCTAATGTATATATGTTCCACACCTTCTTTAACCATTCTTCTATTGAGGGGCACCTAGGCTGTTTCCAGGTTCTGGCTATTACAAATAGTGCTGCTATGAACATAGTTGAACAAATGCTTTTGTGGTATGATAGGGCATCTCTTGGGTATATTCCCAAGATTGGAATTGTGGGTACCAAAGATTTTTATATTTTCCTAATTTTATTCAGTGACAGTCACCTTTACTTCTGTCATTCAGGAGGCAGAGGCAAGAAGATCTTAACACCAGTCTGGTCTAAATAGCAAGCTCCAGGAGAGCTAGTGCTAGATAGAGAGTCCGTGTCTCAAAAACAAACCCAACTAACTAAAAAAAAGTAAGAAAGAAAACAAAGCCAAAAAGACATGTTTATTAGAACATAATACTTTTCAGGCAAAAATTGGGTTTCTGCTCTAGTTTCTTTTGTTTGTTTGTTTGTTTTTTTTGGTTTTTGGGTTTTTTTGTTTTGGTTTTTTTTGTTTGTTTTTTTTTTTTTTTTTTGGTTTTTTGAGACAGGGTCTCTCTGTAACTTTGGAGTCTGTCCTGGAGCTAGCTCTTGTAGACCATGTTGGCCTTGAACTCACAGAGATCCATCCACCTGCCTCTGCCTCCCGAGTGCTGGTATTAAAGGCATGCGCCACCACTGCTTGGCTCTGCTCTAGTTTCGTACTTAGAACAGACATGACAGTTGTGTTTTCAATTGAAGATGTTGTTACTTGTAACATTCATGATACTCCTAAAGATGGGATGACTAAAGATCCTCCTTTGACTGTGTATATTTTAAGTCTAAGTTTTATATGTATTAAAATTATCAGACTGTGTTATGTAGACTGAAGTCTCTGTACCACCTGGTTCTGCAGCCATTCAGTCCCAAAGAAACACACAGAGGCTTATACTAATTATAAACAGTCAGACTTTTTGTTTTTTGTTGTTTCTTGGTTTTTTTTTTCTTTTTGTTTTTTTTTTTCTCTTCAAGACAGAGTTTCTCTTTAGTTTGGGAGCCTGTCCTGGAACTAGCTCTTGTAGACCAGACTGACCTCAAACTCACAGTGATCAGTGTACCTCTGCCCCCCAAGTACTAGGATTAAAGGCATGTGCCGCCACCATACAACTTAGCTGAGACTTATTATATATAGCTCTTACAACTTAAATTAACCCATAATTCTTGTCTGTTTAACCACATGGCTTGGTACCTTTTCTCAGTGAGGTGTTGATTCCTCTGTGTCTGACTAGTGATTCCGTTTCTGTCTTCACAGAATTCTTTTAGTCTGGTTGCCCCACCTATACTTCCTGCCTGGCTATTGACCAATCAGTGTTTTATTAATCCAATATGAGTAACAGATTTGTACAGTGTACAAGAGTATTATCCCACGTTAATGTTACATTAGTGTCTTTGCTGGGAAATCGCTGTGTAGCTTTGGTTGGTTTGGAAGCTGCTGTGTAAATCAACTTGGCCTTGAACTCATGGAGCTCCACCTACTTCTGTTTCCCCAGTGTCAGGATCAAAGCTGTGCATTACCATGCCCTGTGAATATAAACTCTTCATTCTAGTAATTGTCAAATAGAGAACCTTCCTTTTTCTTTTCTAGTTGAAGCTAAGCCATCTGAAGCTACAGAGCCTGAAGTTGGGCCTTGCAGTGATTCTACTCAAGTTGAGCCCTGTGATGACTCCACTCACATTTCTGTGCACACGGAAGACCCTTCTTCAGTCAGCCATTGCCTCCTTGATGGCTCTGCAATTCCTGAGGAAGGCTTATTTAGGCAAAAGAGCTTCCTTATTTTGGGTTTTAGTGTTGAAAATGAATATAATATTATAAACATCATAAGAGAACATGCTGGAAAGATTGTGTCCCTTCCCAGCAGAATTGTTGCCGACTATGCTGTGGTTCCGCTGCTGGGGTGTGAAGTAGAAGCAACTGTGGGAGAAGTTGTTACAAATACATGGCTGGTAAGAAACATTTGACAGTCAGAATCCAATATTTCAATTTTTGACTGTCAAGGTCTTAATGTTTACTTTTGAAGTAATTCATTTTACCTAGCATGATGGCCTAGTGGGTAAAGGCATTTGTTGTGGAAGCCTGGCAGACTGAGTTTGAGCCCCAGAACCCAAGGTGGAAGGAGAAAACTTGCAAAAGATGTCCTCTGGCTTCTATGCACACACTCTTCCTCTCCCCCTTCTCACATGTGTAGCCTTTCACATCCACCTGTATTTGTCATGTGTGTATTTGTGCACGCACACACAATAAATCATATTTTAAAAGAATTTAAAAATTTTAAGCTTCTTGGTCCTCATCCTGTAACTCCAACCCTGGTGATCTGACACTTGCTTTTGACCTCCACAGACATGGCACTCACATGCACAAACACTCCCACGCATACATACACACATTAAAAATAAAATATCTTTTAAAGAATTTAAAAATCTGTACTTCTTGGTTCTAGCACTGATATGCAGAAGCTGCTGTCATGGGGCTCTTTGGGCAGTGCTCATTATCAGGAAGTCAAGGTAGCCCTTCTCACCTCACACTCTCATCCTTCCACTTTCCAGTGGCTCAGCACGAAGAGAGAATGTTAAACTAAAGTAGTGATACAGGTGAAATGCAGAGTAACTTCCTGCTGCTGGAGTAGTCAATCTTACTGATCTAATAGGCAAATATATGGAGTTGCATATTTCTTTGAATCTCATTTGGAATATGCTGAGAATGAACATGCTCAAGTCAGTGAATGAAATTTCTTTTCCTTTAACACAATTTGCTAGGATTGTAATCTGAGCCTGTTTTAACCACTTATTTCTTACTTATAGTAGCTTTATGCTTTTGTTTTTCAAAGGTTACGTGTATAGATTACCAGACACTAGTTGATCCCAAGTCAAATCCCCTCTTCACACCAGTGTCGGTAATGTCAGGAATGACTCCTTTAAAGGACTGTGTGATTTCTTTCAGTCAGTGTGTTGGAGCAGAGAGAGATTCCTTGGTATTTTTAGCAAATCACCTTGGAGCAAGGTATGTAATATTTTCAGTATATTAGTTCTATGTGTGTGTGCGCGCGCACACACACACACACACACACACACACACGGTGCTTTGCTCATGCTAAGCAAGGGCTCTACTATGGCATCCCCAACCACATGATGTTTTGTTTGTTTTTAACTTACTGTAAAGTGTTGTAATTACATTTGACCAGGGTTTTGTTTGTATGTGTGGTTGATGGCTAGGTGCTGTGTCTGAATAGCTTCGGACAGGGATGTCTACCTCTAGATGGATGTCTGGCAAACTTTTAAGGCTGTAGACATTGATTTTTTCCCCCCTTTGCCTAGTCTCCATGAAAGAGAATGATTAATGGTAGTATATGGGTTGTTACTGAGTTGTGCTTGAGCATTATGCCTTTCAATGTGCTATAAGGATATTTCCTCTTCCTCCTTCTCCTCTTTTTTTTTCTTTTTAGATTTATTTATTATGTACACAGTATTCAGCCTCCATGTATGCCTGCAGGCCAGAAGAAGGCACCAGATCTCATTACAGATGGTTGTGAGCCACCATGTGGCTCACATGTGGCTCACATGTGGCTCACCATGTGGTTGCTGGGAATTGAACTCAAGACCTCTGGAAGAGCAGTCAGTGCTCTTAACCTCTGAGCCATCTCTCCAATCCCCCCTTCCTCTTCTTTCTTTTTCCTCCTTCCTCCTCTTCCTTTCTTTTTAATATGTATCCATTGCTTCTCTTGTTTTCAACCAGAAATACAAATGGAATACTTTGCAAGGAATTCAAGGAGCATTTTGGGAAATAAAGGAATTTAAAAGTTACCTGCAAAATCTTTCAGTAGCTCAACCTCCCTAATTGGTCATTTACATAGTAGCATTTGAAAAAGAGTAGAAATCAGGTGTATCAATACATATCAATTCACTAGCTTCTTATTTAACGGGAAATATTTTCAGATTAAGAGCATATGCTTTCAGACAACTTACTCAGAACATTCCGGGAGGAAATACTGAGAGAGTCAGAAGATCTTGAAAGACAGGAAATAGGCCTTCAGACCTAGAATCAGGAAAGACTGACTGTTTCAGTTTCAAGTGGTGGGCTCAGTTTCTGCCCAGTATTCCCTTAGTGCCCTTCATCCTTGACTAAATCGCTTAGTTTCCTTTTTTCCCCTTGCCTACACAATACTGAGATTTATAAAAAGTGAGAAAATCGGTTCAGATTATATATGAAAATGCTTTGGGAAGTTATAGTGGTAAAAAGATAATGTATTTATACCATTACTGTGCTCCTAAAATTGTTCCATACCTCATTTTGATAGAAAAGGACAGGTGGATGTAATTAGTAATTTAGAGGGTATTTTATTCTATGTCTTATAAAAAGTTCAATTATGGCAGCATTTTTTTTTTTTATCCTAGAGTAAGCAATTACAAAGAATTAACTTAATTTAAGGTAGACTTTCCTGGGGTTGGAGAGATGGCTTGGTGGTTAAGAGTCCTCTTGGAGAGGACCCAAGTTCCCTTCCCAGAACCCATGTTGAGCTGCTTACCAAACCCCTGTAACTCTAGTTCTAGGTGATCTGATGTCTTCTCCTGGACTCCACAGACACATGGACACATATGCGCATGCACACATATGCATAATAAAAAAATCTTTTAAAAAAAATCTATCACTTTTTAATCCATGTATGTTTTCTTTGGGGGACAGTTTCAAGACAAGTTTTCTCTTGTAGCACAGGATCAAACTCAGAGATCCACCGGTCTCTGCCTCCCCTGGGATTAAAGGCATGTGCCACCACAGCTTGTGGAGTATGTTTTCTTGAAGTTAACTAACCACTCTATGGTAAAATAATCTTTGTTCTTAGTTTGTAAGCTAATTTATATGTGATCATTTGCTTTCCTTTCCATGTAAATTTTAGTGTTCAAGAATTCTTTGTTCGTAAATCCAATGCAAAGAAAGGCATGCTCGCCAGTACACATCTTATAGTGAAAGAACCGATTGGTTCTAAATATGAAGCTGCAAAGAAGTGGAGTTTGCCAGCAGTCACTATTCCATGGCTCTTAGAAACTGCTAGAATTGGAAAGAGAGCAGATGAAAGCCATTTTCTGGTTGACAGTGCACCTAAACAAGGTCAGAACTCTCTTTGTTTTTATGTATTTTACAACTTGGTGGTTTCTGAAATATAAATGTTCCAGGACTTGCTTTCAAAAGTTGACTTATTTTTGCTTTTTATGGTGAATCCTGTGAGTCTTTGTTTGGGTGTTTGTTGGTGATAGCCAGATGGATGTGTGCTCTTAGCACAGATGCTTAGTGTGTAGTCACTATGGCCTGAAAGCTAGTAAAGTGCACCCTCAGGGTATCAGTGTTGAAGGTGAAAGATGTGAGCATCTATCCCACTTAGTGTTGATTCCTGCTGTGGTTACACTGGCATGGTGTGTGCTTGCTGCTTATCTGTGCTTCTGCATGTTCCCACAAGATGACTTAGTACTTGACTACTGTCTATTGCTGTAATAAGACACCATGGCCAAAAGCAGCTTGGGGAGGAAAGCATGCATTTCATTTTACAACTTGTAATCCATTATCCAGGGAAATGGGGCAGGAACCTGAAGGCAGGAACTGATGAAGAGACCATGGAGTGCTTCTTACTGGCTTGCTCCTCATAGCTTGCTCAGTCTGTTTTCTTATACCAACTAGGGACCACCTGCCCATGGGTGACACCACCCACAGTGTACTGGACCCTCCAATATCAGTCATCAATCAAGAAAATGCACCATAGGCCTCCCACAAGCCAATCTAGTAGGCATAGTCTCAACTGAGGTTCCCTCTTCCTAGGGACTCTAGCATGTGTCTAGTTGACATAAAACCAGCCAGCACAGCTAGCTTCCTTTTATCTTCAGTTAGAATGTCCATTCCTCTGGGATAGACACCTTTGACTCAGCAGTTACAGTCTTGTCTCATTTTTCACTCTTTGTCTCTTTCAGGATTCCCTTCACCTGGAGAAACTAATTTGTTTTCCTTTCTCCTCCAAAATATAAACTCTTTAAAGTCTACTGAGTTCTTCAATTTCATTGTCTAGCAATGGGTCAGGCATAAAGTATTATTATTATTGGCTAACTCTTACATCTTAATTTAACCCACTTCTATTAATCTCTATATCACCATGAGGTCATGGCCTACCAGCAAAGTTTCAGCACATCTACCTACAGGCGTGGATCCATGGCATTTCCTGACTCCGCCTTTCTTTCTCCCAGCATTCAGTCCAGTCCTCCCCGCCTACCTAAGTTCTGCCCTATCAACAGGCCAAGGCAAGCAGCAGAGCAGATGATTGGAGCAGCATTTATTTCTCCCCAAACTAGACTTTTAGTTCATATGTACACTAGCCAGTGGTTGTGCACAACAATTTACTTGGTGTAAAGAACTTAATTTCAGTATAAACTGACCCTGGGCAGCATTGCTGGTGCTGACCCTGAGCTGTAGCCACTGTAATTGTGAATATTAACTGAGGTAGTGAAACATGGTGTCCGGTTTTCTATTGCATTTTTTTTCAAGTGGAAAAGTTAACTAAATGGTTGACACACGAATTGGTGGAGAAATTGTGCATATGCCAATTTTTTGTTTAAAACCTTTTATTTTGAAATATACTGCTTTTGAGATCTCTTTTCAGAAGAATGGCATGAACAGTCTTCAGCTACAGTTGTGATGGTTGTGAATGTTCACAATTGTGTATTCTTAGGACTTTCCATCCCTGGGGTTTGCAAGTTGTTAACTTAAAACATTCTTTAAAAGGCTGGCTTCTTGTTTGCAAGCCAGCTGATAGGGTAGCAACCAAAGATTCCAGTGTTTGAGCATTTGAAAGACTCTGCCTGCTTACCTGTGCTAGAAATAACAGCATTTAAAGTGAAGACTTAAGAAAAAAATTAGCAACTACTAGATTATCCTTAGGAGTCTGCATTAACTCTATAATGTTCTTGCTATTATAAAAGCATATTTGTCACAAATTTAGTTACCGTCTTACAACTGAACATGTATGTGTGTTGCTTAGATAAATGTAATCACTGTAAACATCTATATGATCTGGGATTTTGTTTTTATTTTGAAATGGGAGCTTTTTGTTTACAAGTTCATTAAAAACTAAAAACTGTTTGTGGAAAAAAAAAAAACAAAAAAACAGGCCAAGGCAGTTTCTTTATTCGTTAATGGTAATCACAGCACACAGAGGGAAATCCCACATCAGGGGCTGGTTTTGTTTTTTCTTAACCCCGATTGTGGGGTTCTCTTTGAAGATGACAATGTTTTGTTGCAGTATCAACAGGTTAGGTACATCTGCAAGAGTATATGAGACCTATCTCAAAAAAAAATAAGTTCGTCAGATTTGCTTCTTGGAAAGTAGAAGTGTAGCTTTATGGTTTAAAGTATATTGAGACAAGATGTGGAACCTAACAAAATATTAAAATGTCACTTTACCTCATTTGAAAAAAAAAAAGCTGACATTAGTGGCTTGTTTCTTTTCATTTTCAATCTGCAGAACAAGTATTAGAAACTAAGCTACCAAATGGAGTGAGTCCAAATCTAGACTCTCCAGCAAATCCTGACACACATCTGGAAATGCACAGAAAAGTGGCTGTTACACCTTTGGACGTGAACCACTTTCAGAGTAAAGCTTTCCATGCTGTCATGTCACAGCACTGTAAGCAGGACTCGGGCTCTTCAGCAGCAGGACAGCCACTTAAGAAGGAGCCCTCCTTACATCTGGACACACCATCAAAGTTTCTGTCCAAGGACAAACTCTTCAAGCCATCTTTTGATGTGACGGTAAGGCCTGAAGGAAATGATGTTAGTGCTAATGGTTTTACAGTTTATAAAGGTAGAGCCCCACATTGTGCAGCACCACCAAAATTTGTAATAGAAAGTCTTCCAAAGATGTTGAGAAAAAGGTGCTCAGAGCTGAGATAATAGCTGTGGCTACATATAATGTGAAGTTAGGGCTCTGGGTTCAAGTCCCAGATTGCTGCGTGAACACAGCTTTAGGTAGAGCTTTTCATCTCCGAGCATCACTTTGAATGAAATAATATGATGAAATGGTTGTGTAAGCTTTAAAATAGCAGCCGTGTTGCTTCCTTTTCTGGATGATGTTACGTGTGCCTTAGGCTTCCTTTCTGGAAGTCCCTAGTGTGACCTTAACTCTTCAGTCCTTCTCTTAGAGGAGATGAGTGGTGTTTCTGTTTGATCTGAACAGTATGGTCTGTCACCTTTGGAAATTTATTTACAAATCAAAGACTAATAAAACACTTTCAAATAGTCTCCTTTCAACTTCCCAAGATATTTTTTTCCTACCTTTCTTTTGGGAGCTTTTAGGGGGTTTTTGTTGGTTTTTTGTTTTGCATCTATTTGGTTTGATTTGTTTAGCCTCTGTTGTGTAGATTTGCTCATGTTCTACGTAACTGTTATTAATTCATTTATCATAAAGTGGTATTTTATCTAAGGTGTAGTTTTTGATTCATATCTAATAAAAAAGAGCTAGCTTCCTGATGACCTAAGTCTTTTATACCGTTTTCTAATAGGTGTTTATTTACCTATCCTATATATTAAGTGATGTTTGCAAGTTTCTTGTTTGGTAATTCTTTTTCTTTTGAAATCTCACATGGTTTTTGTTTTTAGTAAGTAGTTGCTGTGTTAGTTGGCACACTTGTATGTATGAGTTCCATTGGTCAAAATGTAGAATGTGGCTTTTAATATTACAAAACTACCCTGTCCTGTTTACTGCTTTTTGGCTTGATGGCTAGTTGCTCCGGTTTTAGGATTTCAATCTCTGCTCTCTTATCTCTAAGTTCTGTCATATATTATTTTCTAATAATTTATACTTGCATTTTATATATATTTATATTATGTGTTTGCTTGATGTCCTCTCCCCTCCCTCCATTTTGGTATGTAGTATAGATTCTCCTATCCCCTTCTGAGACAAGGGCTCAGAATATAACCAACACTGGCTTTGAATTCAGAGATCCAGCAGCTTCTGCCTGCTGACCCCTGATTAAAGGCATATACTCACCATGTCTGGCTTGTTTTGTTTGCTTTTTGTTTTTAAGGTTTTTAAAGACAGTTTTACTGTATAGATAGTGCTGGCTGCATTAGTATGTAGAGTTACCCTGGTCTTGTACTTGGGGTGCTCCTCATGTATATAATCCTCCTGGGATTGGCACAATAGTATATACCACCATTCCTAGCTGCATTAATACTGTCAGTGTGTCCTTAATCCTCTTCTTAATCTTTTATTGTTGGTTAATTTTATTTTTTTTATATTTATTTATTATGTATACAATATTCTGTTTGTGTGTATGCCTGAAGGCCAGAAGAGGGCACCAGACCTCATTATAGATGGTTGTGAGCCACCATGTGGTTGCTGGGAATTGAACTCAGGACCTTTGGAAGAGCAGGCAATGCTCTTAACCTCTAAGCCATCTCTCCGGCCCCTGTTGGTTAATTTTAAATCATGCTGGTTTTCACTAAAGCAACTGTTCTTCCCAGTCCATGACCATACCCTTGCTGGGGAGTGTTCTTGTTTTTCATTTTAAGTTATCATATAGTGATGGATTTCACAGTCTTTAACTTGCTTTGTGTGTTTGAAATGTTCACTGTCATTTTTTAAGTTTCCCGCATCTTTGGTAGGATCATTT
Organism: Myodes glareolus; assembly: GCF_982192425.1. Classification (NCBI taxonomy): domain Eukaryota; kingdom Metazoa; phylum Chordata; class Mammalia; order Rodentia; family Cricetidae; genus Myodes; species Myodes glareolus. The sequence goes on from NC_142029.1 coordinate 62,007,802, forward strand.
TTCCGTAGATTTCTTAGAGTAGGCGTGAGTACAATAATTCTTGGGTTTGGACATTGAGAACTTTTGTGGCATTGATTCTTTAGCATACTGCTTGAATCAACTTTTCTAGTCTGCAGTTTTCCCTGGAGTTTCCTGAGCATGCCACACCGAGTATGTCTGTTTGGGTGTATGAGTGTATGTGTCTGTATTTTCTAATTTTTTTAAATTAATTTTAATTTAAATTTTTTAATTTAATTTTAATTAAAATCCTTATCCACTTTTTTCTTCCTTCCAACTCCTCCCATGTTTTTCCCTCATTCCCTCTCACATTGATGGCCTCTTATTATTTTACACACAGATATTTTACATATAAAAAGAACCTGCTGAGTCCTTTAGTGTTGCTTGTGTGTATATAATAATATCAGGGCTGACCACTTGGTGTTGGATTATCAGTTAGGAGATTCATCTCTGGGAAAAATTAAGTCTCCCTCTCTCAGCAGTCAGTTGCCTGTAGCTGTCTAAGAGTGGGGCCCCCATGAGAGCCCTTCAACATTAGCTTATCTATTTGTGTTGTAGTTTTTAGGTCTATTAATGTTAAGTAGCCAAGTTGCTGAAGTATCATGGGTGAAGCTTCCCTGTTGTTGCTAGGAGGACTCATTCTCACATCAGACTTCTTTTTTTGTCCTCTAACTCTTAAAAATCTTTCTTCCCTCTTTTTCATGAGGGTCCCTGAGCCTTGGGACTTGGTACGCTAGGATTACCAGGTCTCCATTTGTTGCAAGAGAAATTTCTTTGATGAGGGTTTCTGTGGGTATAAGGTTAAATATTTAGAAGGTAGTTAGAATTGTGCTGATGTAGCAGGTTCTTTTCTCAGATCCGTGGCCTCACTAGCCCTAAGTAGTTGACTAGATTTCTAGTATCAGACATTCGTCTCCTGTTGGGTGGGCCTTAGGTCCAGCTAGACAGTTGGGTGCTGCCAAGATACAAGTACAACTGTTGCATCTTTAGGGTATCTTGCTATGCTGGTCATTGCTGTGGCTCACAGGCATCATAGCTGGGTAGGACTGTTGATTGCTTCTCTCGCTTGGCAACTGGCATAACACCTTCTGGTACTGTGAAAGCTAGACCTCAGAAGGGAGACTTTGATGTCAGATCCAGTGCAAATCTTCTGAGTGCTATGAATTGTGTGGTGTCTTCAGCAATGGGGACTTTAACTTCAACCTCTCAGAGGCAGCCCAGGGCAACAGCAATAGCATGTAGTGTTGTATCTTTATAGTCTGTTGCTAACTTTAGTATCCTGAACACTTACGGCTCCTTTTGTTCTTTTATGTTCCAAATGGCATACATTTAGTTGTATCATTGTACTAAAGATTGTTAACCAAAATGATTTATTATTGGCATAGTTCAAATACATTTTGTTGTATGTATAAATTACTATGCAGATGCAAAAGAAAATGAGCAAGCCATCTGAATGGCAGTAGCGTTCCCTCAAGAGGACTATGAAGGCCTTGGAAACAGGGTGTATTTTATGTTTTTGTTTGTTTGTTTTTGTTATGTTCTATTTTAAAAGAAACACTAATTAACCCAAATGCTTACTTGAATTATAAAAGTAACAATTTCAGTATGAAAAGATACAACTGTATACAGCTTTGACAGTAATAAATTGTAATATGCAGTGTATACAGGCATCATACAGAGCATGAGGCACCCTGCCTGGCCCACAAAACAAGGCTATTTTAATACCTTAAAATCTGATTTTTTTTTCTTTACCATCATTTTCAGGTTCTGATCAACACCTCACTAGCCCAGCATTAATGAGCTTCATTGAACATTATAACTCTGTTGATAAAGCATTGTGTAAACTGTAACTTTCCTTTTTGTTTTTGTTTGTTTGTTTGTTTGTTTGAGTCAGGGTCTCCTGTAGCTCAGACTAGCCTCAGTGTCAGTATGTGGTCAAGGATGACATTGAATTTCTATTCTTTCTGCCTCCATCTCCTCAGTGCTGTGATCATAGGTGTTGATCACTATGCTTGATGCATGTGATGCTGGAGAATGTGTCCAGGGCTCTGCATGCTAGGTGTGCACTCTCCACCTGAGCTGTATGCCAGCACAAAGCATAAACATTTGCTGATCAGCTGCCATTGTGAAGCTAGCAGATGTAGCTCTTCGCTTAGTTCCAGCTGTACCTGAGGCTTTTCCACTAATTTCCTTCTCTCCTCTCTAGCACTTCTGAATTTCTGAAGACAGTTTCAGAGGTCAAAGCCTAGAGTTGATGTGGCAGGTATAGTAAGTCCTCTCCATTGACTGTCCTCTTCTCCAGATGGCATCTTTTCCTTGGTCTGGGTGCTAGAAAGATTTGAACTCACATTCCTGAGCACTTCATTCACATCTTCTGTGATCTTTCCTTTTTTTTTTTTTAAGATTTATTTATTATGTATACAACTCCATTCTGCCTCCATGTGTGCCCGCACACCAGAGGAGGGCGCTATATCTCATTACAGATGGTTGTGAGCCACCATGTGGTCGCTGGGAATTGAACTCAGAACCTCTGGAAGAGCAGCCGGTGCTCTTAACCACTGAGCCACCTCTCCAGCTCTCCAGCCCCCATGATCTTTCCTTTTTGAGAGATGTCACTGTTTGTTAACCACATTTTACAGTAAGACTGATCTCACAAATTTTGTTTTGAACATATGTGTCTTTTGTGTTCAGTCAGGCAGTGCTTAGTATTAGCATGAGGCTTGATAAAAGAGTGTCTTCCTCCATTTAATCTGCAGAAATCCCAGATGAGAGGCATCTGTTTTAGAGCTCTCACCACCTGTTGTCATGTTAGAACCTTCCTCAGTGGTGCTCAGGCTCCTACACCAGTCTGTAAAGACTGTAGCAGCCCCCACCCCCCCAGGGGAGCAGTCCTGGTTAACTTCCATCTCTGTTGGCTGTTTGCGGGAAGGAACCAGTCCCTGCATAGAGCTCTCCCCGTGTCTTGTTCTTGGCTCATTCTGATCCTTCTTCTCCCTTACCTCCCACCAGATAGGGTTTCATTGTGTAGCCCAGGCTGTCCTGGAACTCTGTAGACCAGGCTGGCCTCAAACTCATAGAGATCCGCCTACCTCTGCCTCACAAGTGCTGGGATTAAAGGATTTGCGCCACCACTGCCCAGCTTCATTCTGACTTTTTACCTATTTTTTAATTAAATATTTATTATTTATTATGTATACAATATTCTGTCTATGTGTATGCCTGCAGGCCAGAAGAGGGCACCAGACCTCATTGCAGATGGTTGTGAGCCACCATGTGGTTGCTGGGAATTGAACTCAGGACCTTTGGAAGAGCAGACAAGGCTCTTAACTGCTGAGCCATCTCTCCAGCCCCTACCTATTCTTGAAATTAGTTTCTTTCTTGACCATTCTTGCTTTTTTGTTTCCTTCTTTGTTCATTATAGTTTGGAGTCCTTTCTGTAATTGCAATTTTAACTCTTGAGTAAATGTGGCATGAAAAGGTAAGTAAGCTTAATGGTTTTGTTTATCTGTTTGTAAAATCTTTACTTTTGTGTGCATGGTTGTTTTACTTGCATATGTATCTATGCACCATGTGAATTCCTGGTAGCCACAAAAAACAGAAGGTGTCCCATTCCCTGGAACTGGTGTGGTAGACAGTTGTTAAACACCATATAGGTGCTGGGGATTGATTCCTTGTGTCCTCTGGAAGGGCAACCAATGCTCTTGACTGGTGAGCCATCTCTCCAGCTTCTTATTCAATGCTTGGTGAAGAATATGGAATTTTTTATTTTAATTTATTTATTTATGTATTTATTTATTTTGGTTTTTTAAGACAGAGTTTCTCAGTGTAGCTTTGGAGCCTGTCCTGGAATTCACTCTGTAGACCAGGCTGGCCTTGAACTCACAGAGATCCATCTGCCTCTGCCTCCCGAGTACTGGTATTAAAAACGTGCACCACCACTGCCTGGTTGGAATTTTTTTCCTTATAGTATAAAAATTTAAATTACAATTCAGTCCTTTAATTATTTGGAAGGAAAAGAGGTCAGAGGAATAATCATTTTCTTGTTTTCCTCTTTCCCTCTTATGTTACCTTCTTCCTTTTTTGTTGTTTCTTCCCTTTTCCTGTCCTTAAATATAGGATGCACTTGCAGCCTTGGAAACCCCAAGAGCTGCCACCCAGAAAAGGAAACTGAGCTCACCACTCTCTGAAGTCATTGTCAGAAATCTGAAAATTGCTTTGGCAAATAGTTCCCGAAACACCAACACTCTTTCTGCCAGCCCTCAGCCGAAGGGTGCTCGTTTGGAGGAGGTAGATTTGATTTTCTTATTAAATGGAAGATGTCACTAATCCATGTCAAAGAATCATGGCCAATCTGTTCTTTATTCTTCATGTACAGGAAGAGGCCCCAAAACCCCTTGACAAAGTTGTGGTATGTGTGAGTAAAAAGCTCAGTAAGAAGCAGAGTGAACTAAATGGGGTTGCAGCCTCCCTGGGAGCAGAGTACAGGTAGGTCCGACATTTGTGCTGTGCTCATTTATGCTGCAGCTCAGAGGGAACCAGAGCTTTCTGTTGCTTTACAAGGAAGCCTTAGTTTTGCCTGCTTGTGTACACTATCTAATAAAACCTCTCCAATTTAATTTAGCATAGCCTTTGAAAATACTCCCCATGTAACAATTCATTCTTATGTTTTACAGAACTAACACATATTTGTGAAGCTGATTTGTGTTAGTATTCTGGAAGCTTGTGATCCATGAATGATCAGCATAGTTTAAAGGAGTTCTTCCCTTCACAGAGTGTAACATGAGGGCCGGCTTGCTTGTTGGGGTTTCTGTCCTGCCCGGGTACCCCACAGCCAGCAAGCCCCAAATAAAGTCACATGGAGTCTATATTAGGTTATAAACTGATTGGCCCATTAGGTCAGGCTACTTATTAGTTTTTGTGACTTATCTTAACCCATTATTCTGACCTATGTTAGCCATATGGCTTGGTACCTTTTTCAGCTGTCAGCTCACATGTTGCTTCTTCAGTGGTCTGGGCAGGAATGCCAGAGGGAGCTTCCTCCTCCCTAGCCTTCTCCTATTCTCATTGCCCCGCCTCTACTTCCTGTCTGGTTGACCCGCCTATACTTCCTGCCTGGCCAATCAGCATTTTATTAAAATACATGATTGAAAGAATACTGACAATTCTGTACCAACAGAGTTTAATCAATACATTTTGGGCTGATTGAATTTATTTATGTCTTAGTGATTTTCTGTGAGTAGTGCTGACTACTGTACTATCAGTCAGTAGTACAGTAGCAAGCCCCCCTAGAGTAAGATGACCCTTTAAAACATTTTAGTTTGTTGTAAATTTTAAAAAATGTATCTTGGCAGGATGTGGTGGTACACACTCCCATTAATCCCAGCACTTTCAGAGGCAAGACAGGTCAATCTCTGTGAGGGTGTGCATCGTGATTCTAGGGTAGCCAGGGCTACATAATGAGATCCTGTCTCCAGTGTTTTCTTAAGAGACATAGTCTCGGGCTGTGGTAGAGTTCTTGCCTAGCATACATAGAGACCTGGACTTAATTCTCAACACAGAGATACGGAGCAAATCCAAGGGGTGGTGACCAGTGACTGATCAATTAATTTGAGTGCCCTGAGCTTTATTAATTTGAAAACACTTTTTATTATAACTAAAAAGTGATAACACATAAAGTAGAATAATTTTTAAAAGTATAAAGAAGATAATACTTTGAAAGTACTCTTCTAACATTTTCCTACATTGTATACCTAAGAATGGAGTTATTAACATTTCTCAGGATGCAAAACCTGCTGATTTACTGTTCTTGCCTATCCTCTAGTTCTTTGAATTTTGTGTATCGAAATATTCTGTTTATAATGGACTGGTATTTCCCTTAGTTATTCATTTTGCCATATGTGGTTGTTTCAGATGGAGTTTTGATGAGTCAGTGACTCATTTCATTTATCAGGGTCGGGCACATGATAGTAATCGAGAATATAAATCTGCAAAAGAAAGAGGGGTACATATTGTTTCTGAGCATTGGCTTTTAGAGGTAAGCAGAACTTTTCCCCTTCCTTCCTGGTTGATTGGAAATGTACAAATATTTCACAGCCCAAACCAGTTCCAGTGAATGCAAATTCATTTGTAATGTTTTTAACTGTGCGGTGACATGGCTCTAACTGCCTGCTTGGTGGCTGGGAAATGAAAGAGAGATGACAGAAAGGTTCAGACCCTACTGCTCCCTTCCAGGACACAACCCACAGGTCTGTGGACAGGATGTGGACTGTGCTTAGAACATGAGGACCTTTGGGGACCCCCCAAGATCTGAGCTGTATGTAGGTCATGCTTTTGAGCTTTGTATTTCTTTAGCCTCGGAACTTAAGATCTTTATTGCTTAAATATTTACCAAATTTTAAGTGATTATTTTAATTCTGATTCCTTTCTCTTTTTGAAAATTATATGAAGAGTAAGTAAAATAAGTGGTAGAAGGTAAAGGCCCCACCAAGCCTGACTACCTAAATTTGATTCCCGAGACCCACACAGTGGAGAGAGAACCAGCTCCCACAAGGTATCCCAACTGTCACACTCACTCCTCATGTGCACTACTCCTGCCCTCCCCCACAATAGAAATAGAAATATAATTTTAAAATTATATGAAAACAAAAGATGAAAAATGTATATTTGAGGAGAGTTGATTTAGCGTGCTGATATACTTCATAGTTGTGGTTTTGTTTTGTTTTTTATTGGTGCTCCTGAAGTGACTCATACTTTGCTAAATAAAGAGGCAGAATTATATTTATATTTAAGTGGGCATTACATTATAAAAGTGAGGGTGATTTGTTACATATTTATTTGTTTAATTTATTACTATGTGTGCATGAGTATATGTGGAGTTCATTGGACTCCTTCCACTTTTGTATGGTTCCAGGGATTGAAATTAGGTCACCAGATTAATAGGGCAAGGACATTTACTGGCTAAGTCATCTCTCAGGCCCCAATTTGTTATTTACATGATAGAGTTGCTCACTGTAAACTTGCTTTCTAAAACTTGTGCTTGCATTTCAGTGTGCTCAAGAGTATAAGCATCTTCCTGAATCTCTTTATCCACACACTTACAATCCCAAAATGAGCCTGGACATCAGTACAGTGCAAGACGACGGGCTCTGTAACAGCCGGCTACCCCCAGCAGAGTCTGCATCTAAGGATGCTGAGGTAGGTAGTGTGGACAGCATGCTCCTCCTAAGCTGGAAATAAGACCTCTGTGAAATTATGCAGTGAGTCTGTGAAATTATAATTTTTCTCTTTGAATAGCCAGATCATTTGTCTAGAGAAGAAAATGAGACAGACAGCATGGTCACAATTAACAAAGACTCAGCACTGGAGAATGGGAATGGGAGAAATGACTGTAAAGGAGGTAAGACACTTTTACCCTTTTTTGCTGCCGCCGCCTCATCAACCTCCACCCCACTCCATGATTTTCTCTGTAACCCTGGCTGCCTTGGAACTTGATCGGACTGACCTTGAATCCAGAGGTCTCTGCTTTCCAAGTGCTAGAATTAAAGGCCTGTGCCACCACACCTGGCTTCACTTTTTACTTTTGAGAACATTTGTTTTGACTTAGAGCCCCAGCTGTATTTGCTACTAATAAGAAAGCTGGAGTGATCGTTTTAGCTTTGAAGCCAGACACTGACTTCTCTCTAGCTAAGCAGCTCTGCAGAGTCATCTCCTTCCAGTCTGAGTGCAGTCACCTGCAGCTTCATGTCAGTGATAAGCTGTGTGCTCACTGAATTAGCACTTTGAATTTCATCCAAGAATTTTCTCTTTACGTTCATAGCTTGACTGCATAAGAGGCATGCCCTGTTACCTAAGTTGGCTTTCCTGCATGCCTTTCTCACTCAGTCATAGCTAGCTTTAGCTTAGAGGTAGATAGAGATGTGTGACAATAGTCACTTGAACACTTAAGTCATTGTAGGATATTAATTAAACTAATTTTAATATTTATTGGGGATTGAGGAGGTCCCAGGAAGAAGAGAGATGGGGGTAATCAGACAGAGCACACACACAGCATTTAAGTTTGCTGTTTGTACAGATGTGGGTCACATAGTAGCAAAATCTGTGGTCACTAGTCACAGGTGACCACACAGATATAATCATTAGGAAGAGTTAGACAGTGATTAATACGTGGTTGCCACAACCTTCAGTTTGCTAATAAAAAGCATTGTTTTAATGTTTAGTTTTCTGTTGTTATAAAACAATGCCTGTAACTGGGTAATATATAAGGAAAGGAGTCATCTTTAGCTGAAATAGCTTTAGAGAATGAAGTCTAAGCTTAATATATTTGGACTCTGGTGAAGACAAGGCTACATCCCATCCTGGCAGGAACATTTATGAGAAATGGAAAGAATGCAAGTAGGTGAGTGTCATTACATGGAAAGACTGGAGCAAGTTAGACAGGTTTAGTCTTGTCACATCAGCTCACGGCAGAGCCAGCCTGACTTCCTTGAAAACTACATTAACTGATTCTCGGGCAGGGTTCCTAATGGTCCAGCCAGCTTACATAGGCTTCATCTTGTAAGGATTCTACCCACTACACCACACCACCCACCGAGCTTCAATCCACACATGTTAGGGTGTTCACTCAAGCCATAGGATAGTGTTTGTAAAGTCTGATAAAGCAAGATGTATCTGTGCACATAAACTGCTTCAGTGTATCTTAGTTTTAATTGGTAATGTACTATGTGGCACAAACTACCCTGCTTTATCTTGCTGTCTCTTGTTAATCGGCATTGACAGGTTATTTTGAATTTTTTGGTATTGCAGATAGTGCTACACTGATTATTTAGATGTGTATCTTCTCTTTTAGTATATTACTCTCTAGCTTCTTATATCTATCCTGTCCTACTAGAACTTTCTTTCTGACTTAACTATTCCATTCTGTTTGTTCCAATGGTATCTAATTAGGTATCTAATTCAGTGTCTAGTCTATAATGAAAATAAAAGATAAATATATTTTGGTCTGTATTTTCAAAGATTAGTGAAAGCTTGGCTAGTTCTTTACAGCAGTAATCCCAGGACTTGAGGCTGAGGCAGGAGGGGAGTTCAAGGCCAGCTTGAGCTATGTGGCAAGACCCCATTTCCCAAAGCAAGCAAACAGTTAGAGCTATTGAAGACAATCAGGAATGACTATATGAATCTCAGTGTAGTTTGCATAACGAGAAAGGCTCAGAAGCAAGCAAGGAGCTCTTGAAAGGGACGAATGAAGGAGTCCTCATTTTAGATACAGTCCTCATTACCACCTTCTTGTTCTGTAACATTGCTAGCCTTACATTCCTATGTAAGCATTCAGTATATGTCAACAAAGTTTGTTCAACCAGATCTAGACAAAATAGTGTAAGATATGATTGACAAGAGAAGTGTTAACGGAGTTTGGTGATGCATGTAACCCTGCCACTCTAGAAACTGCAACAGGAGGAGCGCAGGTGGGAGGTCAGCCTGACTACACACTGGAACCTCACTTCAAAAACTAGCAAAGGGGTGCAGGAGGGGACGGACAGACACAGATGTCTCTTTATTGCTCATTATTGATATTGACTCCTATATTTGTTTCAAGCTCTGACACAGACCTTGGAGATGAGAGAAAACTTCCAGAAGCAATTGCAAGAGATCATGTCAGCCACCTGCATCGTGAAGATGCCCGCACAGAGGACTTGCCTGTCAAGAAGCAGTTGTAATAGTGCTTCTTCAACTCCTGACAGTGCTCGTTCTGCTCGGAGTGGACGAAGTCGAGTCCTGGAGGCACTCAGGTTTGTGCTTGTCGGGCATGGGTTCAGAGGACGAAAGCTCCTGAGTGAGGCACCTGGTCACTTGGATTGGTGGGCTAGGCTACACCAATTGTTGTTGTAAATTTTTAAAATAAAGCAGAAATTTAAACTCTTAAGAACTATGAAGGGGTCTATGTTGGGGCTTCATTTAACTCAAACAGTGTGTGTTAATATCCCATTGTCATCATGCTTTCATCCTCTGCTGACTGGGTGCTCCTCTCTTCTTGCTTAAGCAGTTGTGTAGTTCTGACTTTGAGGCTTAAGTTTTTAGGACCCACTTTTCCATATGAAGTACACTCAGTGGGCAGTCAGTCCACTCTGTTCCTTAGCGTTAGCACTGGACACTAAGGGTGTATGTAGTACTTAGAACAGTTTTTTAAAATGTTTTAGTATTCTGTGTATGAGTGTGTGATGTACATGGTGGTGCATACCTGTAATACCAGCACATGGAAGCTAGAGGAAGGAAGATTAGGATTTCAGGATCATCCTTCACTACGGAGCAGATAGAGGCCAACCTGGAATAAATACCTAACTTTAAAAGAAAATTTAAAGTGCTTTTATTAAACCCAGTAACTACAGTTTTCTAAACATTACCATGTTTCCCTAATTTGAATTAAGGAAGATCCCATTTTTAAATGTAGCAGTTTTTAGAATTAAAAAAAAAAAAGGCTTTTTTTTGTTTTGAAATATAAATAGATGAGGTGGTCACTTTAAATTTCCAATAGGCTGGAAAGATAGTTGGTTAAGATGGATGGTTAACACTGGCTGATTTTCCAGAGGGCCTGGGTTCAGTTCCCATCACCCACATGGCAGCTCAAAATTGCCTGTAACTCCATCTCCAGGGAATCTGACATAAGATATACATACAGGCAAAATACCAATGCATATGAAAAATAAAAATAGTGGTGGCACAGGCCTTTTATCCCAGAGGCAGGCGGATCTCTGAATTTGAGGACAGCCTGGTCTACAGAGCGAGTTCCAGGACAGCAAGGCTACACAGAGAAAACCTGTCTCGAAAAACCAAAAATAAATAAAAGTAAAAATAACAAATCATTTAAAAAACTTCCAGTAGGAAATTTAAAAATAAATTAGTTGGCTGTCTTGGTGCGTATTATGCTGGCTTAGTTTTTATAAACTTCACACAAACTAGGGTCATCTAGGAAGAGGGAACCTCATTTGAGCAAATGCCTCCATCACATTGGCATGTGGGTAAATCTGTGGAACATCTTGAGTAATGATGGACGTGGGACAGCCAAGCCACGGTGGGTGGTACCTCCCCTTGGGTTGTGTAAGAAAACACACTGAGCAAGATGTGGAAAAGCAAGCCAGTGAGCAGCACTCCTCTCTGGTCTCTGTCTCAGTTCCTGCCCCCCGGGTTTTTGTTTGAGTTCCTATCCTGCCTTCTCTTCACAGTGGGTTACAACTGTAGCTGAAATAAACCGTTTCCTTGCCAAGTTGCTTTTGGTCATGGTATCTTATCACAGCAGTGGAATGCAAACTAGGATGCATGCTGAAAATCTTAGCACTTGGGAGGTAGAAGCAGGAGGGTTACCTCAAGTTTAAAGTTTATGTTCCATAAAGAGACCCTATATCAAAAAAGAAAGATGTCTTAGATTGATTTATTCAATAAATACTATGTATCTCTACTCACTGATGTTATGACTTGGATTCAGTAGTGACTGTTATTTAAAATTGTCTCTCTTTATTTCTTAGGCAGTCTAGACAGATAGTGCCTGATATCAACACAGAGCCCTCCCAGAATGAGCAGATCATTTGGGATGACCCAACAGCAAGGGAGGAGAGAGCAAGGCTCGCCAGCAACTTGCAGTGGCCTAGCTACCTCACACAGTATTCTGAGCCTCAGGTTGAACTTAAAAAACTGGATGATTCTCCTTCTCGAGAGCCTGTATGCCGTTCAGAAATTGCTGAGCAGGGTAATAAGGAAAACTTGTTGGGTTGAACTATATGCATGTTGACCTCATAAAGACATTGGGATTCCCTGTATTGCACATGCAAATGAAAAAATGACTTTAGTATTGTACCAATCAATTGAAAAATGTTTTCTGATCCTCACATGTAGAAATTTAGAGTTAGCCATTTTGCAAACATGACTCACACAGCAATTCTTTCTTTCTAGCCTCTTTTCTTGTCTGTTAGGTGGTGTTTGCTTTTTCTCCCTGTAACTCATTTTTATTTAATTCTCTGAATCCCACCAAGCTTATACTGTGTTTGTTCTTTGACTTGTGTGAGCTTTTCCTGGGTTCCTTTTTTCCTGTTCTTCATACTGGGTGGTTGGTCATCTTCCTGCGCTGAATGAAAGGAAAGACTCACGAAACCCAGATGACACATGTGCCCTTTCAGAGTTCATTAGTTGCATTTATATTTAACTTAGAGAAGTTGACTACTCTCTTTTACATGTATTGCTGTTTTTGAGGCAAGGTTGTGCCCATGCAGGTCTCTAACCTGAGATCCGCATGTCTCAGCCTCCCAAGTTGCCGGTGTCACAGGCAGATACCACCATTCTATCCCCAACCTTACCCTTTTGCATTGCAGAATTCATGGGTCATTTTATTTTGACCAAGACAAATGAGAATATTCTCTAGAATTTGCTCTAAATTATATTTGTACACTATCACACTGCATTTTTTTTCCCTTACTCTTAGTCTTATGTGTGACTGAAGCTCCAGAACACCCAGTCTCTGAAGAACCAGAAACTCCAAAAACAGATAGGCATCTAATGCCTGTGCCTCAAGCCCCCAGCATTGCTTTCCCCCCAGGCAAGCCACCTGTGACTCCACAACCTATTGACAAGGTTTGTTGATCTTTGCTATGGTAATGTTGACTTTCAGTGTGATTCTTACACTGGAGTGGGAATTTGTTCTTTGCATTAGACTCATCACTACTAAAAATTGAATTTCTTTGATTGAATTACAGTGTATATATTTGGTACCTTAAAAGAATGACTAAAATGTTACTATAAAATAGCTGTACCTGGAAATAGTTTTCATATTAATTTTTTCTAAAATAAACCTATTGCGTTCTAGATTGAAAAAATGGAGGAGAATCATACAAAACTTAAAAAACAGTATGTGTTCCAGATGTCGTCTCTGAATGCTCAAGAGCGGATTGAGTACTGTCACCTGATTAAAAAACTAGGTACCAGTATTTTACATTCGTTTAAATTTTTTTCTTCTGGTAGTTTCCTTTAAAACATACCATTATTACAACTTACTAGAATACAAATGCAGCATTTCTATCATGTGTAATGGGGAGACACTGAGAAAAGAACATGGTAACTTATTTAAGCCCACATATTGAGTCAGCATTAGGGTTTTGATTTTATGCAGATCTAATCTACATCTAAAATTACTAGGTCATGGGATCTAAGAATATAAAGATTCAGCTGAGCCTGGTGACATGAGGCTCCCAGCACTCAGAGGGGATTCCTCCTCAGTAATATCACCTTTATCCCTAACTGTCAGACTTTCCCTGACACCTGGGAAAGGCAAGCTGGAAGACCTGATGTATTGTATGTAGCTGGACTGCAGTAGGAACAGGATGTGGGCCTCCTGAGTCACACCACACTGTCTAGTAACCACATGTTGGGAAGTCAGAAGAAATAGATGAAATTACCTTTAAAAATATTTTTTATTTAACTTAGTATATGAAAACTATCACTCAGCATTTAGTCAGCATAAAATACCAGTGAAATGTTCTCCTGGATTTTTGTTTTGTTTTTATTCCTTTGAAATAGTCACCTGAATCTTCACTAGCTTTTTTTTTTTTTTTTTTTTTTTAGTTGTTTGACAGCTCTATAGAGTCAATATAGTCACTCTAAGAGACGTTGATCTCATAACTAGACATAGCAAAAGAAATCATTCAGAAATGACAGGGCCAAGCATTGGTGATCCCAGCAGCTGAGCGGCTAAAGCAAGAGGATCTCATTGAGGTCAGACAGGGCTGCACACTGAGACCCTGTTTGAAAAAAAGGGGTAGGAGGTGCTAGAAGGATGGCTTGGGGTTAAGAGCACTGGTAGAAGACCAGGGTTCTAGTTCCAGCACCCCCATGGGAGCTCGTAACATCTCAAAATGGCAGTCTTGGGGAATCCAGTGCCCTCTTCTGGCCTCCTACTGCGCTTCTCTGCTGCAGAGATATACATGCAGGCAGAACACACATACACGTGTAATAAAAACAGTGTTTTTGTTTTGAGTAAAGAATGGGACTGGGGGTAGTGTGACTCAGTGTGGAGTACTTGCTGCATGCTTACAAGGACCTGAATTTCAAGTGTGCATGAGTCAGCACTGGAATTTTGATTATTACAAAACCTTAATCTGCATTTCAGATTACTAGGTCGTGGTATGCTAAAGGCAGGAATGAAGGGGTGATAATATGAAGTGAATGTTACTTTTACATATCTATATGTCAACGTTTTCTATTTAGGTTGTTTATTTTTATATAAGTAATTTTTAAGCACAGTTGAGATGACAATGATCTTCTAGAAAGATGATAAGAAACCTAGTAGAGGGTTTTCCTGTGTATTCATCAATTGTTTTCTCTACACAAGGTGGGCTGGTGATCGAGAAGCAGTGCTCAGACCCCAGGTGCACACACATGGTTGTGGGGTACCCATTGCGCAATGAGAAGTACCTAGCCTCCATGGCAGCTGGCAAGTGGATACTTCATCGCTCCTATTTGGAAGCTTGCAGGACAGCAGGGTGCTTTGTGCAGGTGTGTATTCACATGCTTAGGAAGGGTCATTCTCTTGGAAATGTCGTACAAGATCCCTGATCATACAGTTATGCAGGTAATTTAAATGACCACGTGTAGCCACCATGTGTAAGGATCTCAGCAACAAAACAGAGTTTACAGACTCAGGTTGCTTTATTCACATTCCTTTTTCTTAAATGTTTTGCTTGACATACAAAAATGAGTTTCATTGTGGCCTACTAACTTTTTGTTATCTATCAATGTTTTTTATTGAACTTATATTAACATGACATATCAAGATAACTCATTGTAAGCCTTTTTTACAAAAAAAAGTGTATAGTTTATTAGTTATATACTAAACTAATTGTCACAAACAGGCCAGCACAGTAGTATCTGCTTTGTAGATTCTGAAGTTTCCAATCTGAGTTCCTTGAGAATTGTTTCAGTTCATGTCTTCTCTGACTGTGTTCCCATGAAGCTAAATATCCTGAATATTAATAAGTTGCCAAAATACAGCTCTCTGGCCAAGGGGTTTGGTTCTGGGAAATGAATTTCTGGTTTTAATTAAAAGCCAGCTATACTTAGTTCTTAACATAAAACTGAAGGAATCTGTATTTGTTCACAAAATATTTAGCGTTCTCTATATGTAACAATTGAACATCCAGCTTTGATCTTAATGGACCGAAGGCTTCTTAGGCCTGTACAGAGCACAGTGCTCTCTGTTAGAGGAACCAGGAGTTGACTGGCTGATTTTCTAGGAAGAAGACTATGAATGGGGCAGCAGCTCCATACTTGATGCTCTCGCTGATGCCACTGAACACCAGCGAAAACTGGCACTTGCAGCAATGAGGTGGAGGAAAAGAATCCAACAAAGACAAGAATCGGGCATTGTTGAGGTACGGATATATAGACTTACGTGGTGATTATATAGATACTACAAATAGGATTCAGTGTTAGAACTTTTGCTTTGAAGAATACGCTTGACCAAGTAATTCTAATTATCTTTTATTCCTTAATTGATATTTTGTTGTGCAGTCTATGTTGAACTAAAATTTGTGTTTTAGCTGTGCAAGTACCACATGCTTTTAATTCCAGCACTTGGGAGACAGAGACAGGAGGATGTCTGTGAATTCCTGGGCTCTGTACAGAGATCCTGTCTCAAAAAACGAGTATCATGTTGCACAGTGAGATATGGGTCTTCTAAATGTAATTTGTCTCTTCAGGGTGTAGCATCTGGAATCCTAAACTGAGTCCACAGATTTCTCCCAAAGGAGTCTGAGACCCAAAGTCTGTTTCCTTTGGGTAAAAATATTATTTCCTTAACCTTCAATTTTTAAAATTTTGGTTCCACATACAGAGAAAACATATTATTTGTCCTTCTTGGTCTGACTTACTCAAGCGATGATCTCCAGTTCTATCAATTTCCCAGTGGGTGACATGATTCCATTCTTTTTTATGGCTAAGTAGTACTGCAATATATAGGATTCCTCCTACCCCCACTGTCTTTGCTTGCAATTCTTGTTAGTTATTTTCTGATGGGAGCTATTTTGGCTAGGGTGAAATGTAATCTCAATTTAGTTTGATTTTCATTTTCCTGATGGCTAAAACTCAAACAATTTTTCAAGTATTTATTGTCCACATATATTTTCTATTTATGTGTATGAGGAGATCAGAAGAATATCAGACACCATGGAGCTAGTTACAGGGCGTTGTGAGCTGCCTGTGTGGGTGCTGGGAATCATACCCTGGTCCTCTGTAAGAACAGTATGTTCTCTTAAAACAGTAAATCATCTCTCTAGCCTTCCATTTGGATTTCTTTTGAGAATCTTTGGTTCGCTTCATTTGTTGACTAATTGTGAACAATTTGAGGTGGTTTTTGTTTTAATTACATTTCAGTCCATTGTACTCCTGTAATCCTAGCACTTGGGGGACAGAAGAATCAATTCAGAGTCAGCCCCAAATACATTGGGACTGAAAATTAGCCTGAACTGTATGAAAAAAAAAAAATAAAAAAGCTAATGGGCTAGAGAGATGACTGGGGGTTAGAGCACTTGCTGTTTTTCCAGAGGACTCAGGTTTGCTTCCCAGCACCAGCAAGGTGGCTCACAATCATCTGTAAATCCAGAGGATCCGACACTCTCTTCTGGCCTCTACAGGCTCTGTATGCAAGTGATAGACTGTGGAGGACAGGGGTGAGTGATAGGCTGTGTGTGTGTGTGTGTGTGAGAGAGAGAGAGAGAGTGAGAGAGAGAGAGAGAGAGAGAGAGAGAGAGAGAGAATGAGAGGATCCAACACCCTCTTCTGGCCTCTACAGGCTCTGCATGCAAGTGATATGGTGTGGGTGGGTGTAGATAAAATACCCATACACATTTTAAAAAAAAAACTGACAAAAAGTTACTTATGGACATTAAACAAATAAAAATAAATTTATGCATTACCTCTACATTTTCAATGTTTAGTATATTAAAATTGCATGTACTTTTTTTTTTTTTTTTAAATAGGGAGCATTTAGTGGCTGGAAGGTTATTTTACGTGTTGATCGGCCCCGAGAAGCTGGGTTTAAGCGTCTTCTTCAGGCAGGAGGAGCAGAGGTTTGTCCTGCTGTTCTGGGGGCAGGTTTGCACAGAACATGTCCAGCAAGGTTTCTGTGATGTCTCCATTCCCTCTGCTTTTTTTGGTGGGGGGTTGGGGGCTGTTCTTGAGTGCATACTACACAGCTGAGCCACTGTGCAGCAGAAGGGGATTGAGATACTTCTCGTTTTTCATTAGGTGTTACCTGGTGATCCAGTACCTTTATTTAATGAGGCTACACATCTTTTTTGTGACTTCAATAAACTGAAACCCGATGAGAGCAGAGTTTTCATAGAGGAGGCTGCTGCCCAGAACATGGCCTGCTTGAAAACAGAGTACATCGCCGATTATCTCATGCTGGTTTGTCTCATTCTCTTCTCACTTCCATTTCTTACCATTATTGTTATTATTATTTGTGTTGGGGGGTGGCACATGTGTGCCAGTATGAAGATACTTTGCAGGAATTGCTTCTCTCCTACCATGTGGGTTCAGAGGATTAAACTCAGGTCGTCAGGCTGGTGGCAAGTGCCTGTACTTGCCAAGTCATTTTGTTGGCCCTGCTTGCTTATTTCCAGAAATAGGCTTATATCTGTAGATAAATAGCCACACATCAAATCTCACTACTAATTGATTAATAGTATGTTCTCTTGTCAACCCTTTCAGTTTTAGTTTAATTTCTGTATTTGACATGGGTAAACATTATTAGCATAAAATTTAAATATGACAGGTTTATGGAAATCTGAGTAGCTTTACAGTTTTACAAGTTCTTTAAAATATTGGGCTTATTATAAAGAAAGCAGAAAAGCAGAGCTAGAGCTAAGGTTCAGTGGTTAGAGCACTGGCTACTGTTGCAGAGGATCCGGGTTTGATTCCCAGCACCCATGTGGCAGCTCCTAACCATCTGTAACTCCAGTTCCAGGAGACCAGATGCTCTCTCCCTTCTGGTCTAGCACAGACATGCGTGCAAATGAAACACTCACACACATTTTTAAAAAACTGTAAATAAAGCAAGTAGAGGAACTAGAGAGATAGCTCAGGGATAAGAGAAATGGCTGTTGTAGGACTCGAACTTGGTTCCCAGCAAGCAGTAACTGAGACCCACCCTGCCCTCTTCAGACATCATCTGTTCAAATGACATCTGTTTAGTTTTATGAATGAAAAAAATCTAATACAATTTGCTTTTAATGATAAAAAGTTATATATTTTTAAGATTTTTTTAACACGCTCTGTGTGTGTGTGTGTGTGTGTGTTATTTGTGCAGATGTCCACACAGTTCAGAAGAGAGAGTTTAATCTCCCAGAGCTGGAGTTTATAGGCAGCAATGTGGGTGCTGAGACTCAAACTCAGGGGTCTGTAAGAATACTATGTACTCTTAACTGCTAAGCCATTTCTCCAGCCCCAGATGATGAATTTTAAGCAGTATACTTGCTTCCTAGGTCTAAAGTTAAATAAAGTTAACGTTTATTTGCACAGTTAACATTTTAATAATCTGCTTTATCGGTTCCTTTTTCCCATTTTTTATGCATTCACATAAATCAGAGCATGCATTTCCTTACTTAGCATGTGTATCATTAACTGCAATCCAGTATTTACTGTTCTCTTAGAAGAGCTATTGTACAGTGAAATTTGTAGATCACAGTTCAATTATATGAGTCAGTTTCCCAATAGATGACCTTGTAGTCAGTATCAAGGCCATGACCATATCAGCGAGCATCCTTGACCCCTTTTCAATAAACTCTATCCCAGCCCCCATAGAGCTAAGCTTGTTTTATTTGTCCCCAGAATATATTAATCTTAACCTGTTTGAGAGCTTCATCTGCCTGCCACTAGAAAACATGTACTATTTTGTAGCAGGCTTCACTTGGCATAGTGTCCATGGTCCAAGTGATGGTGTATGTTGGTAGCTCATCCCTCTTTATTACATAACATTCTGTCTGAATAGGGCACCTGGATTAACTTTCCTTCTGGTTGTTGATGAAACCACTGAATACGTATGGGTATTCAGTAAGAAAGTAGGGTGTACTTTTCCAGTGGGTAGTAGTGCAAGTCCTGGGTTATAGACTTAAGTATACATTTAAGTTATGTGATCAGGCTGGCCATAAATTTGCAGGGCATCCTGCTTCTGCCTGCTAGTACTGGGATTACATGATATTCATTATTGGGCCTTTCCTCCAGAGATTTGGTGCTGCTCTGCCCCACAGTTTGACTTTTAGCCGTCTCAAAGGATTTGAGTTCAGTTCCCAGAATCCAAAATGGCAAGCATGGTTGCTCCTGCTTGTAATCTTAGCACTGGGAAGGTGGACACAGACTCGGTTCCAGGTCAGTAAGTGACTTTCTCAAAAAATGGGATTAGTGTGATGGTTCAGGCCTTCCATCCGAGCATCCAGACAGGAGGATCACTGCAAATCTGAAACATTCTGGGACACAAAATGCATCACAGGACAGTTTGGCCTACAGAGGCTTTTTGTTTTGTTTTTATTTCTTATTTTTTTTTTAAAAGATTTACTTATTATGCATACAGTATTCTCAGTACTCTACCTGCATGTCTGCCTGCAGACCAGAAGAGGGCACCAGATCTCATTACAGATGGTTGTGAACTACCATGTCGTTGCTGGGAATTGAACTCAGGACATTTGGAAGAGCAGAGTGCTCTTAACCACTGAGCCATCTCTCCAGCCCGTTTTGTTTTTGAAAAGATTGTGGTGGGAGGGTTTGGAATTTTCTGGTGAAAGATGCAGGAGTTTGGAGTCAGGTAAAAAGGCTTTAATGTTGTCCTTGTTACCAGCTAGTTATGTGACAGTGATTCTCATTAAGCCCTTTACACTTTTTTGTAAACAGAGATGGAAACCTATCTGGGGGTATAGGACACACACCCCCTTCAATCCATATTTTAACTTGAAACCATTAAGATAGCCACACCTGAGCTTTATTCCACCAGGGACTGGCAAACCTTGAAACTGAAATGCCTTTTTTTGTTTGGTTGGGTTTTTGTTTTTTGTTTTTTTTGTAATGAAAAAACAGGAATAAAATCTGTTGCTTCATTGCCTACAAATTTGAAATGTGGAAATTTTTTCTTCCCATCCTAGGAATCACCTCCTTGTGCGAATAATTACCATCTCTCAGAAGCTGCTTTACTCCAAAATAAAGAATGTGGGCCAGGACTATCCCAGAAGAGGAGAACTCCTGCAGAGAACGTCACCAAACGACCTCGAGTGCACTAGCGCACTACGTTAGCCATCAGTGAATGTTCTGTAGTCTTCGAAACGGTTAGAGGCTGGTGATAGTGTGCTTGCCTAGAATGCATGCGACCTTAGATTCAATCCCCAGCAACACAAAATGAGAAAAATTTCAGTTACAACCTGAACATTGTTGTGATGGGTTTGTGCAGTTGAAGACATACATCTGAAGGACTTTGCTTCAAAACATAATGATCCTGGGAACTTGATGCTTTTAATAGCTGAATTTGAATCACTGAATATTGACTGTTGTAATAAAAAGGAACCTTACTAGTTTGTCAGGCCACACTGAGTGCATAATTGTTTTTCTTGTAAATATCTGAAGCTGTAAGTTTAGCAAGGAGATAGATTTTGTTTCAAAATGTCTTAGTTCATAAAAACAACAAAAGTTACCAATTGGGGTTATTTCACATTTTCCCTGATTTCTTTTATATATGTATGTATTCTTGCCATTTTACCTATTTTTAACAGCCTAAGCATGGGGTTTAATGAAGCTGGGGCTTTAAACATGTGTATATATGTAAATGTATATATATAAATTTCCATGTTTGCCAAATATAAAAAATAAACACCAAAACATAAAAAATAAAAAAAAAACAGCAACTCACACTGGTACTATCTGTTCATTTGGCTCTGCTGAAGCAATAAGAGATTGCCAAACTTTAAGAACTGAATTGCTAATTACATTTGTGGTTAAGAAAAAAGAACATATATTTGTTTTTGAGACAGGGTCTTAACTATGTAGCCCTGTCTGACCCAACTCTGCATGCTGGGATTCACACCCAGCCAATGTTCTTTTATCTCAATCCCAACAATATATAGAACTTCATTAAAAAAAAAAAAAGTATGTGCTGGGTGTGATGGCTTATACCTGTAATCCTAGCATTCAGAGTGAGGTTGGAAGATCAGTGAGTTTGAGTCCAGCCTAGGCTGCAGAGTGAGTTCCAGATCTAGCAAGAGGGATGTCAGAGGTTAGGTTAAGAGCATATATCTATCTATCTCTTCTAGAGGACTGCCCAGCACCCTTATCAGGTGGCTCACAATTGCCTACGGCTTCAACTTCAGAAGCATCTGATGCCTCTGGGCTCCATGGGCACCAGCCAGACATATACTGTTGTGGGAGGTCCTTCTGTCTATGTGTTGCTTTTATTGGTTAAAGAATAAAGAACTGCTTTGAGCCTAGGCAGGGAAGAACAGAACTAGGCAAGAAAAGCTAGGTTGTATGCTGGGAGAAAGAAGGGTGGAGTCAGAAGTCATGGAGCTGCTGGAGACAAGTACTGGGAACTTTAGCCCATAAGCTAAAGTTATCTGGTGGTATACAGATAAATAGAAATGGGTTAAATTAATATGTCAATAAGAAGCTAGAGCTAGTGGGCCAAGCAGTGGCAGTGATTTAATTAATACAGTTTCGGCGCTGAGCAGCCAGGAATAAACAATCAGTCTCCTCTCCAAAAACATACAACTAAATCTTCTAAAAGGTGACAAAATAGATGCTTCAAAATATCAAAACCCAGGGAGATGCATGGCTTGGCTCAGTGCATAAAGTACTTGCTCAGCCATCATGAAGACCTGAGTTTGGCTCCCTAAAACTCAGGTGTAGGGTTCCAGAATCTAAGCAGTTATTCATTTTGAGACCTTATCTGAAAACCCAAGGTCGAGAGGGTACAAGTTAAACACGCTACTCAGCACCTACATAGTGCCTACAGTCATCTTTAGTCCCAGGAGCTCCAATGTCCTCTTCTCGCTTCCATGGGGACCAGGCAGCACCCAGACAAATATACAGGCAAAACAATATATACATTAAAAATAAAAGCAGCAAGAGACCTGGCTCTAGAAAAATGCCCAGGAATCCGTAAAGATGACCCCAGCTAAGACCCTAAGCAATTGGGGAGAGGGTGTCTGAACTGGCCTTACCCTGTAGTCAGACTGATGATTATCTTAAATATAACCATAGAACCTTCGTTCAACAGATGGAAACAGGCAATGACCCACATTGGAACACTAGACTGAGCTCCCAAAATTCAGTTGAAGAGTGGAGGAATGAGAGTATGAGCAAGGAATTGAAGACCACGAGGGGCTCATCCACTGAGACAATTTGCTGAGTTAATGGGAGCTCACCAACTCCAGCTGGACTGGGAGGGAACGAGCATGGGAACAAACAAGTCCCTCTGAAGGTGGTTTGACAGTTGGGGCAGATTGAGGGGCCACTGATAGTGACACTGGGATTTGTCTCCACTGCATGTACTGGCTTCTCAGGATCCTATTCTCTTTGGATGTATACCTTGCTCAACCTAGACGTAGCCTTGAACTTTCCACAGAGCAGTGTGCATTGCCTTCTCTTAGGATTGGAGGGAGGTGGGGTGGGAGGGTCTGTGGAGGGAGTGGGAATTTGGATTGGTATTTTTTTAATAAAATAAAAAACAATTCTGAAAAATACGGGGGGGGGGTGGAGCAGGGAAATGGCCAGGCTCTGCGGATAAAGGTGATCTTCACTAAGCCTTGACAATAAGGTTTGATTCTCCAGAATCTACACAACAGAATTAACTCCAAGATGTCTTTAAATTTCACATGTGACATGTAAATTATTTAAAAAAACAAAAAAGATCTTAAAAACGCGGAGAGTGATAGAAGACACCTGACCAGCCCGCCCTTCTCTGGCTTCCATATGCTCACACAGATTGTGTATTTAACAACAGCTGAGAATGTATTTTAGTTGATAAAAGTTCTTGCAGACAGGAAGCCTAGGTTCAGTCTGCAGCACTCAGGCCTGTAACAGGATCAGAAGGCTCAGGGTCATCAGCTACAGCAAGTATGAAGCCAGTCTGGGCTACATGAGCTCGTCTTAAAACCACAATAAAAGATGAGACAAAGCATTTTGCAAATCATGTCATAAGGCAGAATATGAAGAATTCAATAATAGCCTAATTTAAACAGACAAGGCACCTTTTAAAAATTGCAAGGGCAATACAGGAGATGTCAAAGCCACTAGAGATACTTCATGCTGCCCAGGAGGGTTAGAAACACGTTCCAAAGTAGGGGTAAGAAGCAAAACCCTCACACACTGCTGGCAGGAATGAGCGGCCATTTAAAAATGGTTCTATAGTTCTGGGGTTTCCATGTAAACCTAGTAATTTTATTTTTAGGTATGAACCCAAAAAAAAAAATCGAGAGCATGCTGACACTAAAACACATGGCAATTCACAGCAACAATGAAGCAGAATGGGAACAAGCCAAATGCCCACTAAGGAACATACTTTTATCCATACAACTGGCTTATCAAGGAGACTGATATAGAACATCGATGGGCCTCAAAAGCACGTTAGTAAAATGCCAATCACAAATGACCATCTATTAAACAGCCTTATTCATTGCAATGCTCAGAAAGGAAAAACCTAGATTGCCTAGGCAGTGAGCAATTGAGGCAGGAGAATGACAACTCGTAGGGAAGGCATTTCTTTTTGGTTGAAAAGTTTGAGCTGTGGTGGGCATATGCCTTTGGGAAAACCGAGATCACTGGGGACAGTCTTATATAACCCTTGGCTAGTTTGCAACACGCTATGTAGATTAGATTGGCCACAGAACTTTACCCCGAGGTTAGAGAGATGAGTCTTTATATACTAAGGTAATACATACAAGATTAAGACCTCAAGGCCAGCCTTGGCTACTGAGCAAGCTGGAGGGGAAAGTCTGTATTCATCAGACCCTGTTTCTGAAAAAAAAGCCTATGAAATATGAAAGTTAAGGCCTGATACATGTAAATCCTAGCTACCTAGAAGGCTAAGGCAGGAAAGATCTTGAGTTCAAAGCCCACTTCAGTTACATAAACACTATTAAAAAGATAAAAAGGGTTGAGAATGTTGTGTAGCCTGACAGAGTACTTTGTCTGGCATGTTTGGAGCCTTAAGAGAATATTCTTTAAATAAAATAAAGCAGTTAAGGAAGAAAGTCTCAGGACTGGAGAAACATCTGTGGTTAAGAAGACTTGTTCTTACCAAGGACAAGATTGCAGTTCCCAGCCCCTATAAAGGGAGGTTCAAGTCTGCAACTCCAGCTCTAACGCCTCCTGGTCTCCACAGCAACCTGTATGCAAGTGGCATAAGCACACATGCATACACGAATAACTTCTTACAACCCAGTACCAAGTAAATATAGATTCCATTGCCAAAAAATGACATCAAATATACCCCAACTAAGATATTTAGAACTATAATATAAACTAAATTTAAAACTGCTGCTGCCTTGAAAGGTATGGTAAGGCTGGAGAAACGGAGCATCAAGACAGCACTGGCAGCTCTGGACCTGGTTTAGTTCCCCAAACCCATATGGAAGCTAACAACCATCTATTCTAGGGAATTCAGTAACTTCCTTGGCCTCCTCCAATACCACAGAAAACATTTTATGAAAAAGAAGTGTTTAAACTTTTGTTTAAGTAGCTCAGGGATCTGATTCCAATCCCCAGCAGATTCCTGGAGTTGGTTGAAAGCCCTGCTTCCAGCCTGACAACTTTGAATTCAAGCCCTGGTAACCAACTATGGCTCCCAAACATTTCATCTTCTGCCCCCACTCAAAAAGGTGGGGGGCTTTGGCATGAAAACTTGCAGTGTACAGGATAAAGGGCTTTAGATCCCCCTTGCCATAACAAAGTTCAGTTCTACTGAAGCCGCTAGAGAATGAGTCAACATCTTTCCATTAGGAGTGTTTCAGGCTTGCAGCCATTCTCACTCCATTTAGCTTCTATGGAACTTGGCAAACTAGTATACTCTTGATAGAGAGCAGTCGTCATCCCCAGAAGTGACCCCAACACTGCTCTCCATTCTCAGAGTTTAAGCTAAGGAGTGTCAACAGAAAATATCACGTCTACCACTCATAGATTTTCTTTTTATTCAATGTTAATGTTACAGAGTTCTTACACTGTCGAACCATGCCTGAGAACCCAAAGAAAGAAATGGTGCAATGGACAGCCTCATCCACCCAGACAGTGTATTAAAACTTGATTCGTGTGCATTTCAATAATTTCACAATCTTAAAAAATTATAACAGGACTTGGAATTTACATCTGCTGCAGGTTTTCCGTGTTCCAGTACAGTATGCCATTAAATGAACCTCTTCACATCTGTCTCAGTTCAATTCTCAAACCTTAACCCCAGGTTAAACAGGCTTGGGGATGAGGGGGAACCTACTTTAAGGTAAGTAGGTGTCTCAAGGTGTGAGATTACTTTTTAAGGTTTCTGGTGCCCAAATAAGTCTTCAGTTATCTCAAACGTCTAATCACCCAGCTTCCTCCTGGCTGGCTTAGATCATGCCAACATTATTGCCCAGAATGGCATGCAGTTGGTCAGGAAACACTGGTCAACACCTCCTTCCCACACTAACTACTGCATTCATTCACCAAACTGCAAGACATGGTCTCAACTTGGGAGAGCTTCCTTCATTACCTGTTTTCACTCCTGTCAGTGCTGAGCAAGTCTGAACTGAATTTGGCAAAGGGATTCATTAGAGAAACTCAGGCATTGACATCTTGTACTTAGTTGCCAATAAAGAGTATTTGTACTGAACCATTTCTGGGGACACGGAAGTAGGTAACTGCCACACTATTTCACTAGGTGGAAAGGAATATAGCAGTACCCTCTTTAAGGGTCAAGTACTACTGCAGTCACATCTAATTAATAAGAACAGAAGTGATACATCACTGGCAATTCCCCTGCCTTTCCAAGTGAACATCACAAAATATTCCCTAGGTGGACAATAGAGCTGTCTAGAACAAGGAATATATCTACAAAATAGCCAATATCTTCAAATTTGGAGCACACACAAGATTTTTTTTTATCAGACACCATGCAAGATTCATTAAACTTCAGGGTGTTGGTGAGGTTTTGCACCTGTTGCTTTGAAATGTTAAGACAGGTCAGTGAACCCCTCCCCACCTGAGCAGACATCACTCTGTCCACAGCAGTTCAATTTAGACCTGATTAGAGGAGGACCAAGCAGCACCTGGAGTGGAGCCTCTGGCATCCGCTGCCCTTTTGTATCAAAGGCTATCTGGTTCCACCTAGGGATTGGCAAATTCACAGGTCATTTCACAATTCCAATGCCTCATTCAGGCTATTTTACCACACAATACACTGTCCAAGAACTTACTCCAAGTCAAAGCAAGGCCTTAATGTGGAACAGAACAAGCACTATCTGAATAAAAAGGTATTCAAAAAAACAAGACTATCCCCCACCCTTTCCCCATTTGGTGGATCCAAGTTTGGTTGAATTGAATCTGTAGTCACCTCATACTACAACTAAAAACTTAAATTATAAATCATAGCCCCACACAGATGATCCAAGCACAACAGTTCTGACAGCGGCTTGTTCCAAGAAGTCTAATGTAGCCACAGCCTACAGAGTATTCCTTAGAGTGGGGCACAGAACAGGTTAATTAAGGTCACTTAACTCTTCATCTTTTACAGCAGATCAGAACCCAGATGGCTGACTTCTGAAGGCTTCCTGAAAGGAATCCAGTAGAGTTGGTTTCAAGGTTCACACTGATACTAATAGCTGTAACTTATGCAGAAGTTGTGATCCATATGAAATCCACGATTAAGTGCAGCAAATCTGAGGTAGTCAACCTTGCGAAGGCTCAGTATCTGAACATAAAGATGTTTGAAATGACCACTGGCTGCAGGTTTGGTTTTATATGCAGAGCAACTATGGAAACACAGCTGAATCTAATTCACAAATATTTAAGACAATGAAAACACCCCTAAATCCAACACACATCAAGATCAGTTGTGACTCTTGATCTTCCATAGTGCAACAGGGACAGTCACTGGAATGGAGGTCTTCATCAGTCAGTCACTGTAGATCCAGATATGAGACGCTGAATGGCTGTTCTTGGTAGTTAGCTGTGGTCTAGTTATCTTGGGAGGCTTAGCAAAGACCATTGCTTAACTGTACTGTGTGTGGCTGTACTTCTGATTTTCAAGCACAGCATACTGGTTGTCTAGCTGAAGTTTAAGGGCCTGGTTTTTTGAAACCTCCTCCCTACCTCTATTTTTGTGTTTTACTACTTCAAAGCTCTTCTCCATTTCTTTATCCCTAAGGGAAAAGAAATGTAATCAGTAAATATTTCTTCTTCACTGGGCAATTTTGAAAATATTCTTCCTTGAATTAAAAAAACAAAAACAAACCTAAGAATCATCCTGAACAGGAAGGAAATACAAAATCCATATCAAACCACTTTAAGGCTTCAATTGAACAGAAAACATGTAATACTGTACTGAAGCTCTGAGGTCCCATCTTCTGAATAGACTATTTTGGGACCAACTTGAAGACAAGCGGAAAAGAAGCTGTGTAACGACATTTTTCCTAAGACTCACTTCTAAGTTTTAGCAGTTAGTAGATAATACATCTTTATGCATAAGGGTGCCTGTTTACTCAGTCAAGTAATGTTCTCATCATTCAACGATTTCTCTCCCTTTTGCTTTGGGGGAGTGGTCTGATTAGATCAGGTAAAGAAAGGTGTGTGGCAAGTCACTGCCCTCTCAGAGTCACCCCACACATTTGAGGACAGAGCAGAGAAGCAAGTCCGACTGGAGGTCTAAATTCAAGCCAGCTGTGCTCTCAATGAGGTGAAAAGGCTGGGATTTACTTTAAAGCCACCCAAAAAATTTTTCCATCTGATGCCATTTACATTTCTTCCCATTTTATTAACTTTTGAAAATTCATGTCCCTAAATAAGATGTAGATGTGCCATATGTGGTCATTTAACTTCAGGTAGCATTCATTTTAAGTACCTGCTGAAATAAGATCATTTTTAGTATTAGATTTGTAAATGCCAACAACTTTCTTCTACTCCCATTTATTGGGAATGCAATAATAAATGCTTTTACATTTCTAGCTTCCATATTTAAAAGGGACAAGCCAGTAATAATGTACTTATAAGAACAAACTAAATGCAGCTCTGACAGAAACAAAGCAGCCAGCAAAGCCTGTCTTTAGCATCCTCTTTCTTGCTCTTTCCAAGGACTCTTCCCCCACCCTCTGTCTTCCTTCCCTCCTGAGTACCCAAGTCCCAGCTGGTTCCCAAGTGCCTGGTCAGAGAACCTACTCATAACCTCACATACTTACTTCCGGCTCTCTACGTGCTTGGCAGTGGACTGCAAGGATGGAAACTGTGTGTCACTGTATATTTCTGGTGGTCCTTGAGGCGTTTTCCTTGTTGTGGTTAGCCTGGCCCCAGGAGGCCTATATACACCACTAGGCATTGCCGGCTCCGAGGTTTCTGTAACTAATAGATAAGACATTTATTCAAATGTGTGGCCTTCTAGTAACATCTTCCCACACTCCTGATCATTTAACAATTATGAGAGAAGCAAACCCCGATTCAGAAGGGATTTGGACTGGACAACAAAAGTTGTCTGTGAAAGATAACTCAAAGTAGAAAGTTGCTCATCTCTAAGTCAGCGAGCGCTCTAACTTGCTGAGAATAAATCTAACACGCCACAGATGCATTCCGAGTGAGGTACAAGCTTGAGGACAGGGGTTCTCACGAGGTTACCTTGTGGATACAACACCAGAGTTCCTGATGTTTCTATCAGTAAATGTGTCATTCACTTTCTTTACTCGGAAGGTAGTCTATACAAGTTGTCTTATCTAAGTAATTTATTTAATGAGATGCACACATAGTATTTTAATTTCTAAAGAAGATTTAAAAAATAGGCAATCCTTATCTTTATTTCATTCTCTAAGACCACTAGATGTTCAATTTCATTATTCAATCAGAAAACAGGAAAAGGCCTCCTGAAAAGCTTAAAATCTTCTACGAAGACTTATTTTTCTCTATTTTCCAACTGATCCTCAATATGGTTTCAAGTGGTGTTATTTTTCACTTTTCAAAAACTTTCTTTTCACAAATTTGATAGCCTACCCCATGAAAACACAATAAACATTCCTGTATCATCTACCAGCTGAAACACAATGTCATTATAGTTTAAAAGACTGTTTTCTATAGGCTTAGATTATACCAAAGGGAAAGCTAACATGTTTACTTATTTTATTGAGAATCTAAATTGCACTTAGGATAAACAAAACCAATTTTGGGGAGTAGTGGAACATGCTCACAACATCAGTACTTGGGAGGCTGAGAAAGGATCAGAATTCAAATCCAGCCTGAGAAACTCAAAGAGAAACCAAAACGAACCTTCAATTATGTTCCAGCACATTAGGCACATGTGGCTTTAAAATAAAAATTATTTGTGTCTGTGGGTGGTATAGTTGTGAGATCACATTACATCCCAAAGTATTCAAGTGCGGCAATCAGAAAACAAGTTTTAGGAATTAGTTTTCTGTAACAGTGGATTCTGGCCATTGAAACTCTGGCCAAGCTATCTCCAGACAGTGCGAAGCTGGCCTGTTTGCTCACTCATTTGTTTTTTTGAAACAGTCTCCACTTCTCCACTTTGTAGCCCTGGCTGCCTCAACTCAGACTCTATTTGCCTGTGTTCTGAGAGCTGGGATTCAACGCAACACATGTAGTTATTTTAGATGAGTAAAATGAAATCTAGGTTTCAGTTTCTCAGTCACATGTGACTAGTGGCCACTATACCACCGCACTCTCCCATCACCTTCCAAGTCTACTGGGCAGTATGTTCTAGAAAAGACCAAAACAAACAAACAAAAAAAAAGGTGTGTGTCTGTGTGTGTACACAGATCCCCATGTTGGACAGAAGAGCCGGATTCCTTGAAGCTAGAGTCAGGTGTTTGTGAGGCCCAGGTAGGAGTTCTGGTTCTTCCGTAAAGCAGTAGTTTAGAACATTTAACTAATAATGAGCTATCTCTCCAGTTACAAAGAAGCTTCATTTTTATAGGTTTACGGAGGGTTTCAGTGATTAAGCAGACTTGAAAAGAACTGGAGGCCAGCAAAATGGGTGGCAGGTAAAGACACTCTCTGTACAAATCTGGTGACTAGATTCAGCGCCACGAACTCACCACAGAAATAATAAAAATCAGAAAAAAAGAAAACAAACACATAAAACTAAGAGTTAGCAAACAAGCTATATCTGGCCCTGGTGCGGGAGAATTGTCTGTATTCTGTCAATCATATTTGAATAAAACGCTGATTGGCCAGGCAGGAAATATAGGCGGGTCAACCAGACAGGAAGTAGAGGCGGGGCAATGAGAACAGGAGAAGGCTAGGAAGGAGGAAGCCCATTCGTCCATTCCTGCCCAGAGCAAGAGAAGCAAGATGACCTCCCACACCGCCCCCCCCCCCCCCCCCCGCTGGAAAAGGTACTAAGACACATGGCTAACACAGACAAGAATTATGGGTTACTGTAAGATGTAAGAATTAGTTAATAAGAAGACTGAGCTAATGGGCCAATCAGTTTATAACCTAATGTAGACTCTGTGTGATTTTCTTTGGGACTTGCCGGCTGTGCGGTACCGGGCAGGACAGAAACCCCAACAAGCTGGCCATCATGTTACATGGTCCAACAACTGGAACAAGGCTACACCCATCACTGTTATGTCCACATCAGCTTCCATTGCCACAGCAGCACAGATACCACCAGGTCCTCTCCTCCACGTTATTTACCATCTGGTCTTCACAGAAAATGCTTCAGAAACCTGACAAAGAGGAAAGATACCAGCCCCCAAGTATAAGAACAAGGAGTCTATAAAAGCTGTGTGTCTGGTACATTCCAGGAGTAGCCTGAAAGCTTATCAATTTCAAAAGAGAAAAATCAAGCAGCACTATCATGGTATTTAACTTCAGCAATTTAACTTCAGCACTCAGAGGCGGGGGAGATTGGTTCAGTTGCAAAGCGCTTGCCATAAAAGCATTGAGAAGTTAAAATTTACACCAACCAGAACTCATGAAAATAACATGGCAGCAACTGTGCCTATTCCAAGTGCAGTGTTGATACTCAGTAAATAAGGATGTAAGCTTTCCTTCTGGTATAATTCAAGCCTACGGAAAGTAACAGGCAGGGCGAAAGCATGTTTCTGTAATCAGTGCAGGCTTGGGTGGATGGTGACAAAAAAACAAGATCCCAGGGGAGAGCTGGCCAGCTAGCAGAGTCTTTAGAGGGCTCTAGACTCAGTGAGAACTTATACCAAAATGTAAAGTGTAGAGTGACATAGGAAGAGACAAGAAGTCAGCCTCTGGCCTCAACGGCCACAACCACATGAAGACTTAACACACAACACCAACATGCACAAACAATCTGAGGTTAGCTAGCCTGGGCTGCATAGTGAGAACCTGTCTCAAAAAGCAAGTTGGTAGGTCTCTTGAGGAGTAGGGATCAATATTACCAAAACATACTGTATAACATTCTCAAGGAATCAAAACAATTTAAAAACATTTTAAATTAGAAAAGTTGTCAGGAAAGCATACTCCTGTGTAATCCCAGGAATGGGGGTGGTAGTGGCTGTGACTTGAGGTCATCTCAGCTATACCAAGGACTCAAGGCCACATGAGCCACAACATATAAAATGGTGCTTCAAAATAAAAAATAATGCCGTAAGATTTGTCAGCTGGCAATGCAGTTCAGTAATACATTTAGCATGTGTAAGGCCCTTAGTTCATTTTCTAGCACATCAAAAATAAGCAACAACTTCAGGCTACAGAGATGGCTCAGGAGACATGTTTGTTGAGCAAATAAGGCCCAGAGATCATCAGATCCATGTAAAAGCTAGGTAGGCATAGCAGTCACCTAATTCAGGTAGAAACAGGATCACAAAACCCAAGCTGGCTAGCTAGGCTAACTGCAATTGGTTTGAATTCCTGGTTCCTTGGGAGGCCCTACCCTCAACAAATTAAGTGGACAAGGACAACAAGCTTCTGCCCATTCATAAGCACCTGTACAAACATGCAGACACGCACAACACAAATATATCCCTAGGATTTGTTTTCTTTTGTTCTTTTGTTTTACAACACAGGGTTTCCCTGTCAAACAGTCCTGGCTGTCTGGAACTCATCCTACTGTATGTACCCTAGGCTGGCCTCGAACTCAAGAGATCCACCAGCCTCTGCCTTCCCAGTGCTGGGATTCAAGGCCTACACCACCACCCAATGAACCTTAAGATTTTTTCAGTTTCAAAGACCTTTTACTCTCTTTATAAAATAAATTCCTGCTGATAATTCAGGTTTCAAGAACTTACTAAGAGTAGCACCGAGGATGTACTTTAGAGGTCAAATGCTTGCTAAGCAGATGAACTACCTAGCTTCATCCCATAGCACTAAAACAGAAACAAAACTTTGACAGTCTGTTGAACAAAACTTACGTCGTGTAAGTTTTATAGTCCTCCCATTTAGGTCTTATTAGGAACATATACATCCAGATCCCCGTCTCCCAGGAATGATAAGGTTTCCACCCCATAATAGGCACAAATACCACATTAAATTAGCCTTTCAGAAGGAAAACAGGATTACCTATTACTGGAGCAGGAGGTGCTTGTACTGGAGCTGTTTTATTCCAGGGACCTGAAGATTTTTCTACTCCACTACCACCTCCACCTTCTTCCCAGTTATCTCCTGGATCTTCTCTCTTTTCATTATCATCATCTTCCTTTTCACTATTGAAAAACAAACAAGTACATTTATAACTTCCCAAGTATCAGAATAATGAACGAATGTACCACCACACAAAGCATTAACAAAAGAACATTTCTTTCTGAAATATGGTCACATGGCACAGCCCTGACTGGTATGGAACCAGGTATGTAGGTAGACAAGGCCGACATAGATGTCAGAGATCTGCCTGTCTCTGCCACCCTCTGCTGGGACTAAAGTTGTGCACCACCATGCCCAGCTAAACTTATTAGGGGAAAAGGGTGTTTGCAGTTGTATAATCAAAGCACAACTTCTGAGAATCAGTTCTTTCAAACATGTAGGTTCTGGAGCTGCAAACCAAAGTCATCAGCTTTAATAGCAAGCGCTTTTATCCAATGAACCATACTGCTGGGCCCCCAAAAGAATATTTCAATTAAAGCAAGCTATGTCCTAGGTGTTCAGACAAATTTCTTCTGGCTTATCTGGCTTACTGTTCTGTCTGGGACTTTGTTTGTTTGAGGGTGTGTGTATACTAATTAAACTAAGTCATATTCAGAATCCAAGACAAATTTTTTTGACCTCCCTTTTAACTTGATTTTATGAGGCAGGGTCTCAGGTAGCCCAGGCTGGCCTTGAACTCAGTATATGCCCAAGGACGGTCCTGGCTGATCTTCCTGCCTTTATCTCCCATGTGCTGAGACTCAAAGTGTAAACCACCATACCCATCTTTTTCACGATCCTTTAATCCTTTAAAGACACTGTCCACTAGTTACAAGTAATCACACCATTAAAAGACCAATGATGCCCACTAAGAGGAACAACTTCATCTTCAATCTGCATTTAAGACTGCCATCTCAGGGGCTAGGGACTTTCCCTTGCTGTGAGCCCACATACTGAAAATAGCAAGCAGAGAAGTAACCCCTATCTGGAGACTAAGTATGGTGACCTCAGCACACAGGCTGAAGTGTGAGGATGGTGACTTCAGTGATGCCTTCTCCAAGAACACAAAAAGTTACAGAGCAGATGACATTTGTAACCAAGCCTAAAGACTAACGTTTAATCCCCAGGACCCACAAGGTGGGAGGATCAACTCCTGCCAGCTGTCTTCTGACATGCATGCCACAGCATGCTCACACAAAATAAACTGTGATTTAAAAAAAAAAAAAAAGATGAAGGGGAGCTGGAAAGAGATGGCTCAGCGGCTAAGATCACTGGCTGTTCTTCCAGAGGTCCTGAGTTCAATTCCCAGCAACCACATGGTGGCTCATAACCATCCATAATGAGATCTGGTACCCTCTTCTGCCCTGCAGGTATACATGCAGACAGAACACTGTATTCATAACTAAAAAAAAAAAAGATGAAGAATACGGTCAATTCAAACTACAGTTTTCTGTTTTAACATATTACCTATTCAGTCATTTAAAAGGATACTGTGCTTACAGTAACAAATTATATTTGTGGTATTTAAACCAACTAAAACATAAATATCAATACATCTAGAGCAAATCCTTAAATTGTAATTTTAATGAGTACTTTGAGTGCCAATGCACAGGAACTGACGGACAATCCAGTTTCTGCCACCTCTTCCATTTACTGGTCAGGCTTTAAGGCGGCACTAGCTAGCTTTTAGATAAAACAAAGGTGACACACCGAATATAAAGAGCAAATGAGTTAACACATATAGTATCTAGAAAACCATCTGTCACATAAACATTGCTAGATGCTTTAATATTCATATGCATTTTAAACACGCTGCACATATATACCATCTTCATAAGACCAAACTTCAGAATTTTTTCAAAAAGGTTTTTTGTTTTAAAATTTTGAAACGTTTCAATATAGTTACACTATAACTGCTTTAGGGGTGAAACAGGTACACATCTAGATGTAACTGACTAGCAACGTCCCAACAACCTCATCTATCCAAGATTGGTGAAGATTCCCAGA
Organism: Myodes glareolus; assembly: GCF_982192425.1. Taxonomy (NCBI): domain Eukaryota; kingdom Metazoa; phylum Chordata; class Mammalia; order Rodentia; family Cricetidae; genus Myodes; species Myodes glareolus. Next base: position 62,042,602 of record NC_142029.1, read on the forward strand.
CCTTCATGGCACTTACATTTGTATATACTGAAGCAGCAATTTCAGTTATTCATCCACAGTTCGTTTCTATTTACTCACCAAAGCACTAAATCACAATTGCTCAACTGAATATATGGCTAAGAGCATTTTCTATAAAAGTAAGACTGGAGTTTAAATCCCTGGAACCTATATGAAAGCCAGACATGGTCACGGTAAGCCCACCATTGCAGGCAGAGATAAGAGTATCCTAGGAGCTTATTGGCTAGCCAAAATGGTGTGATTCAGGTTCACCAAGAGACCTTATCTCAGAAAGTAAGGTAGAGAGAGATAATACACCCCCATAGACTCCTCTGGCCCTCAAATTCAACAGTACAGGAGTAAACAAGCAGGCACTCCAATTTGGCTTAACAGCAGCATCAATTGAAGTCATATCTCTTTTTAAGACAATGTCTCTCCCAGTATAGCTAAGGTTGGTCTTTGAATCCATGATCCCCCTGCTTCAACTCAAACTCTGGTATTATATGCATATCCCATCATATTCAGTCAGGACACTATTTTTCTCACCCCATCCCGAGACTTTAAAAGAACCACAAATTTTTAAAGCACACTTAAGACTATAAACTATTAGAGATCAGCGAAGATTCTAGAATGACCACTGAAGAGCAATGACAAGCTGTTGCTAAGAACAATGAAATATACAGCATAAAAGCTAGTCTACTGCCATGGTGGCAAACGCCTTTAATTCCAGCACTCGGGAGGCAGAGGCAGGCGGATCTGTGAGTTCAAGGCCAGCCTGGTCTACAAGAGCTAGTTCCAGTACAGAAACCAAACGCTACAGAGAAACCCTGTCACATGGGGAAAAGGGGGGGGGGCTAGTCTACTTTAGTTCAAACAATATAGTACTCTGACCAGAAGTCTGGCAATTGATTGACCTGAACAGACCAATGGGACTGCCCCTATGCTTAAACAAGCAAGCAAGTACTTGGGAGGTAAAGGCAGGAGGATGAAGAGTTTAAATTATAAAATCCTGCCTCAAAAAAAAATAAATAAATAAAAATAAAAAATAAAAATGTTAATAAAATTGGGGCTGAGGATATGACTCAGTGGGAGGGAAAGTACTTGCCTATGGTGAGTGAAACCATGAGTCTGATTCCCAGCACTACAAAAAAAAAAAAGGGGGGGTTGTCAAAATAAGCTGGGCATAATGGTACATAATTAGGACTCAGGGCTGAGGTGGAGAATCAAACCAATAAGACTACCATGAGCTATAAAACAAATTTCTAACTCCAAAAATATTAAAATAAAGGCAAGGCTTTTATATTCTGCTGGAAAAACAATCCAACTTAAATATTCTCCATAACTTAACAAAACCAAATTTTATACCAAGTAAACTGCCTTTCTCCCCACCCGTCAGAAAGTGCCCACTAAGTTCAAAATGGCCAAAAATTACCACTCAAGTCTTTAGGAACAAAGCAGACCAAGAGCCTAACTTTACCACAGAACTGAACCACATCCAGACTATCAACAACTCTAGGTAAAAGCAATCTGTAAACTCAAGCCTCAGAACAAAGAAAACAGGAACTTTCTCATAATTTTTGACACAGGGTCTCACTAAACTGCTCAGGGTAACCTTAAACTCACTCCAACTCAGGCAGGCCTGATTTTTCTCAGCCGTCCTTCCTGAGCCTCCTCAGTAGCTGGGAATTAAGGCTTGGATCACCAGGCACAGCGGATGTTTTCTAAAATATCTTACTGCTCTTGGCGAGGCTCTAAATTCAGTTCCTAGAACTTAGGCAGTTCACAACTACTTGTTACTCCAGCTTCAAGGGACCAGATGCCCTCTTCTGGCCTCCTCAGGCACCTGCATGCATGTATACATGTCCCCAACCCAGACTCACATAATTAAATAAATCTTTAAAAGAAAAAGGGAAAAGCAAACAAAAAACACAAAGCCACACCAATAAAATATTTTTTTTCTCTCTCTCTTTTCTTATTTCGAGACAGGGTTTCTCTGTAGCTTTGGAGCCTGTCCTGGAACTAGCTCTTATAGACCAGGATGGTCTCTAACTCACAGAGATCCACCTGCCTCTGCCTCCTGAGTGCTGGGATTAAAGGCAAAAGATACTTTCTAAATTCCAACACCAAAATGAATGTTTATTCTGGTAACCTCACAACATGATGGGAGAACACCTAGGTGACATAGACTTAATCATACATTAAAATACTAGCTGGTCTTTCAACAGACATTAAAATCATAAAGACTATGTTCTGGATTTCAAAGGACAGTTTAGAGTTAAAAAATTATTTCCTCCAACTCAAGTAATTCCCATATGGTCACTGAAATTCTCTACAAATTGCGAGCTTCTGATCTGAACAAAGGCAATTTAAAATTAAGGATCATTTGGTTTGTGTAAAGTAAGTCAAGAATTTTGAATTTTAAAGCAAAAAAAATCCATACTTACCTTTTCTACTTAAAAAACTTTAAAAAGCCAGTAGCTGAGGGGATGGGATAAGCCTTCAAAAGACCATCCTGGGACACACAGGTTAACACCAGAGCTAAGTACTTAGGATCTACAATCCCACTTCTACAAAGTCCTAACAGGAATTCACGGGCAGTGCTAAGACAGTGCTTATTCTTGGGGATGCAGGCAGGGAAAAGCAAGGCCCCAGGAGGAGGATGGCTTTATGACAGAATGTTCAAGTTCTTGACTACGGTGTTGAATATACAAGGTTTCATCGTAAATACATCTGTACCTGTAGCCGGGTGATGGTGAAGTAAGTCTTTAATCCCTGAAGTTCGGAGGCAGAAGCAGGTGGATCTCTGAGAGCAAGGCCAGCCTGGTCTACAGAGCCAGTCCCAGGACAGGCTCCAAAGCTACAGAGAAACCTGTCTCAAAAAACTAAAAGAGGATGGAGAAATGGCTCGGTGGTTTAGTACTCACTACTCTTCCATATGACCGAGGTTCAGTCCCCAGCAACCACGTGACAACTTGCAACTCTCTATGACTCTACTTCCCAGGGGACCTGACACCCATGGCAAAACACCAAAGAGCATAAAATAAAAATTAAAAAAAAGAAAGCGAAAAAAATTAAGTGCAAGCACATGGTAGTGTATTTAGTTGGAAACTAAAAGATCAAGAGTTCAAGGTCAGTGCTAGCTCATGGCTTTTTCAGAAGACCAGGTACAGTTCCCAGCACCCAGGTTAACAGCTGTTAACTCAGACATTTAAAAAGAAATCTACAGTAAGGTCTCAGAAGAGCTGTGAGTTACAGGAGCTATTGGGGGGGGGGGGGGTGAAGTGCCACCGAAGGACCGAAGGTCAAACAAACGTTGTTAAAAATTCAAATCCATTTTAGCCAACTAAAAAATCCAAACAGCTTCAAGTAGGGAAACTCTCTCACGGGATTTTAGGGCTGGCAGCTAATTTAATGACACCAGAGGACTGCCTTTGCTAGAAACCAGGAGAGCTGGGCTTCAAGATAATGTGCCTAGTACTTTTTTTTGCGACAGGTTATAACCCCTCTTGTAATCACACCCTACCTTATTTGCATTGCCTGAACTCTTAGTCCGCTGTAATCAACCTCTTTTTGCTCAAATTCTTTCCACTCATCTTCCTCCTGTGGAATAAATATCATCCGATTAGTTAAGAGTTCTTGGTCAACACGTTCAGACTAGGGGAAAAAAGGGATCAAGGGCCATCAGGAATCCTCAACTGGTAAAGGAATCTACAAAACATCGGATTAATTAGAGATCTTGGTAAACAGATTTCAGAGTAGGGAAAAAAAAAAGCAATCAAGGGCCACCAGAATTCTTGAGCCGGTAAATGCACCTGCAGCCAGCCCTGGGGACTGGCTGATTCTCTGGACCCACATGGGGGAAAAGAACTTACTCCCGCAAGTTGTCTCCAAACTCCCCCGCACGGGTACACATGAGCGCGCACAACACACAAATAAGAAAATGTGATTTTTTTTCTTTTAAATTTGCAGGAAGTACGACACAAACCTTTAATCCCAGCACTGGGGAGGCAGAGCCCAGGCCAGGTTCTTTGTGAATTCGAGACCAGGCCAGAGAGACCCTGTCTCAAAATAAAATAAAATAAAATAAAATAAAATAAAATAAAATAAAATAAAATAAAATGAGTTTAGCGGCTGAATTGTAAAGTACAGCCTGAGTCCCAGGAAGATCCCGACACGTGCCTAGTTACCAAACGCCCTCTCTGCCGCTGCTTTTACTTAAAACCAACTACGGGGGAAAGCCCCGCGAGGAAAAATCCAGAGCACAATTCCACAACTCAATTCCCGGCTCCCTGTGGCCGCGGCTGGAAGAACAAGCCACACTTCGCCGGCTGCACAGAGGAGACTTAAAACACCTGAAAAACCGAAATCCAGTGCCAAGCAGGCTTCAGTGCGGCGGCAGCCGAGCACGGCACGTCACTCAGGGGACCGCAGCCCGCCCCAACCACCGTGGCCCAGAGGGCGCGGCACGCGGAGGACGGCGGACCGGGGCAACAAGCGAGCCCCGGGGGGCACCCCGAGCCCGCCCGACAAGCGAAGCCCCAGTCACGTGGCCTCCCGGGCCGGCGGGGGCGGGCACACGCGGCCGGTCGCCGGCCTCCCAACCCTTACCTTCGTTACGGCCTTGCCGGCGGAGCCCGTGCTCCCACCGTCGCCCGGCCTCGAGGTCGCGCCGTCGCCCGACCTGGCGCCGGAGCCCAAGCTCCCACCATCGCCCGACCTGGAGCCGGAGCCCAAGCTCCCGCCGTCGCCCGACCTGGCACCGGAGCCCGAGCTCCCGCCGTCACCCGGCCTGGCGCCCGCCGCCGCGCTGCTCCCGCCCGCGCCGCTCGCCGCGTTGGCGGCCCGACTGCTCCGCTCCTTCTTCTTCTTCTTGTCCCTCTTGGCGAAGAAGTTGTCCAGGCTCCGCTCCTCGGTCTCGGCCATGGCCGCGGCCCGGATGGGTGGGGCCGCCGGCGGACGCGGCGCTCGCGGTTCGGGGCTCTGGGTCAAGGCCGGCTGTGCGCTCAGGCTGCCGGGTGCGGCGTCGCCTCAGCCCCGCGGGGTCGCCGAGGAGCGGGCGGCAGGGCGGTCGGCTCCCCCACCCCCGCGCTCCGGGGGACGGTGGTACGCTCCTCGCCGGGGCCGCGAGCGCCGAGCAGGGTCGCGCCCGCACCGCTACCTAAGGGACGAGGAAGGCGCGCACCGGCAAAGCGCACGGCTAACGACGGCGCGTGAGGGAGGAAGACGCGCGGGCCTGAGGAGGGGAGAGGGGACGGGGAGGGGAGGGAGGGGAGGAGGGAGGGCGGGCCACCAGCAAAGAGAGGCAGCGCCGCGCCTGCGCGCTCGGTTCCGCCCGCCGCTATGGGCGCGCCGAGGGGGAGAGGGGGGAGGGCGGCGGGAGGATACGGGGGCGGAGCTCCCGAGAGAGCCAATCAGACGCCGGGACGGAGCGCTTAGGTGACAATCCGTTCCTCCGACGGGGCGGTGCCGGACATGGGGGCGGGGAGAAGCTGGTGTCTGCAAAAGGAGTGACGTCCTAGCGACTCCTGCCTCCGATTGGCCAAGGGTTTTGCCTTGAGGGCGGGCATTTAGAGGGTTGGTGACTTGGCTGAAGAAGATCAGCCGGAGGGGGCGGTGTCTGCCTTGGTTGCGCGCATGCGTAGGGTACACGTGCGTCGGCTCGCCAGGACTGTGGCCTGGTAGGCATTTGAACTTTCAGGAAAGAAAGAGACTGTGTTAAGCCAGCTGTGTTCAAGCTTGTTCCTCCTGCCCTCCGCCTTTCTGGACCTGCACCCTCTCTGGTCTGGCACCTGTTTGCTTGTGATCAGGATGCTTTTGATGAACAGTGGATTAGCCCTTGGAGTTCCATTTATTGAATGATCTTTAATAATCCAGGAGATAAGTGAAAGGGAGCTGATTTTGAACTTCATCCTGAACTAGATGTGTCCCCCAGGGTCAGGGTAGCTGATCTGACCTTCTAACGCTAGCTCTTGTGAGATGGAGAATGACTGGCAATGCGATTTAGTGGTACAGAGTTTAACAGACACATCGGCACTAGGTTCCATCCACAACATCACTGAAAGAAAACACACAAAAAACAAACCCTCCTTTTCCTGGGCCTGCACTCTCTCTGCGCCTACTGATATCTCCCGCCCAGAGAGCTTTTTGTTTGCTTGAGGGAGGTATTTTCTTGTGAGACAAGGTCTCGCGTATCCCAGGCTCACTGAATGCCATACATTGAAAAGATAACCAATTTCTGATCCTGTCTCCACCTTCCAAGTGCTCAGAGCACTGACATGTACCACCCTGCCTATATTATGTGTTGCTGGGGATTTCCGTTCTTGCTACTCAGGCACTCTACTAACTACCAACTGAACAATAACCCAACACAGATTTTTTTTTTTAATACATGAATGCACCTAGAAGCCTCCTGCCTTGACTGGAGTTTGAGTGGGAGCTACAGTTTAACTCTGGCTCCTATCTTGGATTTGAGGTCAAAGAAAGGGAACAACCGCTGGAGAAAGAAATGAGAACCAAAATACCCGGTCTCCACCTGACTTGACCTTGGGGCCCTGAAAATCAAATGTGTGCTTCCTCCTGAGAAGTGTGGTCTAGGTGTAGTTCTAAACGCCTGCTTCCTCTTAAGGGTAGAGGAGAAAGCTGTGACAACCACTGATGAAATGGCTCAGACCTAGGTCTGTCGCCTTATGGTACAGTGAGAACCCAGCAAGTAAATGGAGAAGTGCCTTATCCATACCAGTCCCTCTTAGAAGGCCTACCCTAGTCGTGGCCTTTGAAGAACTGAGTTCTGAACATATCAAAGGATAAAGCAAGGTCCTTGGGGTTGCTCTTGCTGCGATGAAACATCATGACCAAAAGGCAGGTTGTGGAGGAAAGGGTTTGTTTGGATTACACTTCAGCATTGCTGTTTATCACTGAAGGAAGTCGGGACAGGAACTCAAGCAGGGCAGAATCCCGGAGGCAGGAACTGATGCAGAGGCCATGGAGTGGTGCTGCTTACTGGCTTGTTTCTCATGATTTGCTTAGCCCACTTTCTTATAGAACCCAGGACCAACAGCCCAGTGATGGAACCACCCACCATGGGCTCAACTGTCCCCCAATGATCACTAAATAAGAAATTGCCTTCCAGCTGAATCATGGAGGCATCTTCTCAACTGAGGCTCCTTCTGATGACTAGCTGGGGTTAATGCTGACACAAAACCAGCCAATACAGCCCTACAGCTGTAGCCAATAACAAGCAGACGTTTCTTCTTTCCTTCCTTCCTTCCTTCCTTTCTTCCTTCCTTCCTTCCTTCCTTTTCCTTTGTTTTTGAGACAGGGTTTCATGTAACCATGGCTGTCCTGTAACTAGCTCTGTAGATCTAGGCTGTCCTTAAACTTAGATTCACCTGCCTCTGCCTCCTAAGTGCTGAAATTAAAGGTGTGTACCACCACACCTGGCTAATAAACAGACATATTAGTTCCCTTCCCCCAGCCTCCCAGGATGGATCCCAGGTGACTTTCTTTTGTGACAACACATATCTTCCTGTGGTATTGGCCAAATTCAACCCTGCCTGACACACCACCTTTGACATCTGTTATCTAAATTTCTTTCCTTGTCCCTTGTCTTTCTTTCTTCTTCTTTCCTTCTTTTTCTGCACTTTCCTGCCCTCTGTCTCTTTTCTTTTTTCAGATAAAGTCTCACGTATCCCATACACCCTTGAACTCCCTAGGTGGATGGAGCCAAGGATGATCTTGAACCTATACCTCTTAATTAGCTTTTTTTTTTTTCTTTTAAGACAGAATCTCACAGCCGGGCGGTGGTGGTCCATGCCTTTAAGTCCAGCACTCGGGAGGTAGAGGCAGGTGGATCTTTGTGAGTTCGAGGCCTACCTGGTCTACAAGAGCTAGTTCCAGGACAGGCTCCAAAGCTACAGAGAAACCCTGTCTCGAAAAAAAAAAAAAAAAAAAAGACAGATTCTCACAGCCGGGCAGTGGTGGCACACACCTTTAATCTCAACACTCGGGAGGCAGAGACAGGCAGATCTCTGTGAGTTCGAGGCAGGCCAGCCTGGTCTATAAGAGCTAGTTTCCAGGACAGACAGGTTTCAAAGCTACAGAGAAACCCTGTCTCAAGAGAAAAAAGAAAAAGACAGAGTCTCACTATACAATCCTGGCTGGCCTGGAACTCACAGAGATCTCCCTGCTTCTGCCTCCCTCTGCAGGATTAAGGGTATGCACTGCTTGGGATAGCACCATTTTTTACCAAGTTTGTTTCACATGTCCTAGACAAACCATTTTACCAATTGAACCCAAGACCCTTTACCCTTTTTTAAAAAAGATGTGTTTATTTCATGTATGTGTGCGAGTGCATGTATGAAACTATGCACATTGGTTCTCCTAGATCTGGAGTTACAGGGGACTGTGAACTACCTTTAGGGGTGCTGTGAACTGGACACAGGCCCTCTGCAGAAGCAGACAGTTCTCTTAACCATACAGCCACCTCTCCAGCTGATTTCTCTTTTCCTTACGATAAGGTCTTTCTGTGTAGTCCTGGCAGGCCTTTGGTTAACACTTCTGCTTCTGTCTCTAGAGTGTTGAGATTATACACCTACACTACCAAGTCTGTGGTTTTGTTGGTGGTGGTGGTTATGGTAGTGGTGGTGGCGTAGATGAATGTGGGGTTGGCGCATATGCACCTGTGTGTTCATGATTACCTTGGAAGCCAGTGAACACCCTTAGGTGTCCAGGCCTTAGGTATCATCTACCTTGTCTTGTGCTGTCTTTTGTATATGTATGTGTGTGGTAAATGCCATGGCGTGTATGTGGAGGTCAAAGGACAACTGGCAGGAATCTAGAGGATCAAACTCAGGTGGTCAGGCATGGCATCAAGCACCCTTATCCACAGAGCCATTTTGCCACCCCACCTTGTTTTTAGGGACATAGTTTCTCACTGGGTTTGGCATGTACTAATTCAGCTAGGCTGGCTGCCTCTGTCTCCTCAGAACTAAGATTACAAGGGCTCCTGTAACCAACCAAGGTGGGGAGGGGGGGGGGGACACTTAACAAGAGTAACTCATGGGAATAGCTGCTGTTGGTTTCAGGGCAAGAGTGTCAAAGAGGAAGGGACCAGTTTCACACTGGAAAGACTAACTACAGGTGACACAGCCTCAAAGACACTGGCCTCGCTATTGGTCTGACCTCAATCTCTTACACATGATAGGATTTGGGAAGCCTGCCATCAATCACACAGCAGAACACAGGAGGGAATGCTGCTGTGTCAACCCTTGGCTGCAGTTGCTTCTCTGGGTTTGCTCAAGGCATTGATTCCTTCAAGACTATCATGTATTATTGATGGGAACCCATTTATTCGTATCTAGAGCTTGTCTTCCGTATTATTAAAGAATTGAAGGCAGGTATTACTCATCTTTGAGTAAGGCACAGTGTCTCAAATGTAAGCGAACAAGTGCCTCATAAAGGAGAGAGTGGGCTAGGGAGATGCCTCAGCCAACAGCTTGCCCTGAAAGCGTGGGGACCCATATGAAAAGCTGGGTATGCGGTACCCTGAATCCCACCATGTCCTCCCCCTTCATCCTCATCTGGACCCCGTCTTCCAGTGTTCAGACCATCTCCGTCCTTTTAAGCAGATCTTCTCTGGTGCTTGCTGCTAGAAAGAGGAAGTGACGACTGAGGACCTCTGGAGTAGTCCAAAGCAGAGAGACAAAATGATAGACTGAACAGGGCCACAAGAGGAGGCAGGGGTAGTGGGGATGTAGCAGGGAACAAGAGGGTTAGAGTGAGAGGAGCCCAGATGCCAGCATGGACTCTGTAACAGATATTTGCCATGCTGCGAGAACCTGGAGGCCAACATGGGCATTGGTAAACTGATAGGTACCACGGTTAGCCATTTGTCCAGGTCTGCCGAGCTCTGATAGTCTATGAGTTCAGGAGCTGGCAAAAGGCAGCTGAGCAGTCCCATTGTTGCTGGGCTCTTTTCTGCTGAGCTATTTGTTCCAAGTTCCATTCTCCCTAGGCTGGAAATTCCACCAGTGCTCAGCTCACAGGAATGCAGCACACACTGGCCAGACAGCTCTCTGGAAGCCGGGGTGGCCAGGATTCTTCTTTCTAACATTTGTGAGGCAGACTGCCACAGAGTGTTCTCCTTTTCCAATGGGCCTCACAGATCTCACTTGAGGGTGGAGGTGGGGGAGGTGAGTGCTTGTATCTCTCCTGAGGTCACCACTGGCAGAGTGGGGATCTGACCTTACAAAGCCTCAAGACTTTTTTCTTTTCTTTTTTTTTTTTTTTTTTGGTGTGTTTGATGCCCTGCTGATAGTCCCATGATTTCTAAGTCACTTTTATTCATTCATTCATTGGTCTAAAAACATTTTACCAGTGTTTACTGTATTTCCAGGCCCTATGTTGGGAGTTCAAAATAATGGGACTAGACGTTCTATAGGTCAGTGGTAAAGCCCTTGCCTAATGTGTGAGGCTCTGGGCTTGATCTGGAATGTGAATTCCTGATGCTTCTATGTGCTGGTGTGTTTTTTTTGTTGTTGTTTATTTGTTTGTTTGTTTGTTTTTGTCAGCTTGATACAAGCTGGGGTCATCTGGGAAAAGAGAGCCTTAACTGACAAGACACCTTCATCACATTGGCCTTAGGCATGTCTGTGGGGTGTTTTCTGGATCATTAATGTGGGAGGGTCCAGCCCATTGTGGGCAGTGCCATCTGGGCAGAGGGTCTCAAATTGTACCAAAATAAGCAGGCTGAAATGTGCTCTGAGGAGTAAGCCAGAAAGCAGCATTCCTCCAAAGCTTCTGCTCCTGCTTCAGCCCCAGTTTGTATGCTTGCCCTGACTTCCCTCAGTGATGGACTGAGACTGGGCCAGGTGAACCCAAAAAACCCTTCCCCCCTCCCTCAGTCACTTTGGTCACAGTGTTTATCACAGCAATTAAAAACCAAGTAGGACAGCGTGCCTCCACCTTCCAAGTGTTGGAATTATGGTTGTGTGACGCCATACTGGAGTTTCTTTTGTTTACTTGTTTGGTTTGATTTGGCTCTGTTTTTTCCAGTCTAGCCTCAAAGCCCTGGGTTTGAATGATCATCCTAGCTCAGTATCCTGAACAGCTAGGACTATAGACATACCTGGCTATTTGACTGTCTTACACCTAATAAAACTTTTTCTTTTAAAGTATCACTCAGGAGGCAGAGGCAGGCGGATCTCTGTGAGTTTGAGGCCAGCCTGGTCTACAAGACAGGCTCCAAAGTCACAGAGAAACCCTGTCTCAAAAAACCGAAAGAAAGAAAGAAAGAAAGAAAGAAAGAAAGAAAGAAAGAAAGTGTATGTGTGCTGGCTAGTTTTATGTCATCTTGACACAAGCTAGAGTCATCATAAGAAAGGAGAATTCCTCAATCAAGAAAATACCTCCATAAAACTGGGCTGTAGGCCAGCCTGTAGGGCATTTTCTTAAATAGTGATTGATGGGGTAATGCCTAGTCTATTGGACTGGTAGTCCTGGGTTCTATAAGAAAGCAGGCTAAGCAAGCCATAGGAACAAGCCAGTAGGCAGCAACCCTCCATGGCCTTTGCAGCAGCCTGCCTCTGGGTTCCTGCCCTGTTTGAGTTCCTGCCCTGACTTCTTCCAATGATGAAAAGTGATATGAAATTGTAAGTCAAATAAACCCTTTCCTCCCCAAGTTGCTATGGTCATGGTGTTTCATCACAGTAACCCTAACTAAGACAGTGTGTGTGTTTGTGTGTCGCATGCACATATGTGTATCAGTACCTGGGAAGGCTAGAGGAAGGTGCTGTATCCTCTGGAGCTAGAGTTACAGATAGTTGTGCATTCTCTAATGGTGGGTGCTGGGAACCAAACCCTACCCCTCTGCAAGAACAAGCACTCAACACAGAGCCATCTCCACAGCCCCAGGTTCCATGTTTGTTTTGTTTTGTTTTTTATATAGTCTCACTAGGCAGCCCAGACTGGCCTTAAACTTGTGATCCTCCTGATCAAAGGACTTCCAGAATTGTGCCATCATGCCCAACTTACCCAATCCATTTTGTTGTGTAAAGGGCGCAAGTTGGAGGATGAGAGAACTCCAGAGACTAGAAGGGAACAGATAGGATAAAGCCACAAGACCAGAAGCATTTCCCACTAGAGCATTATGTATTGAAATTGGTTCTCTCACAGACCGGCCTGCTGTGAAACAAAGATGAGTCATTCGGCCCCACCCTGACTTGGATGAAATGGCCTCCCCACGTCTGCCTTGCTTAACTCTCAGGGTACACTCAGTAATCAGCCCTCTGATGACTGCTTTGACTCACTGGATTGCTAATACTGAAAAGGTGCCCCAGCAGTGAGTAACTGAAGGCTGAACCCCAGCTCAACAAATCACTCTGAAGCCGGGCAGTGGTGGCGCATACCTTTAATCCCAGCACTTGGGAGGCAGAGGCTGGTGGATCTCTGTGAGTTTGAGGTCAGCCTGGTCTACAGAGCGAGTTCCAGGGCTGGCTCCATAGCTACAGAGAAACCCTGTCTCAGGAAGAAAGGAAGGAAGAAAGGAAGGAAGGAAGGAAGGACGGAAGGAAGGACGGACGGAAGGAAGGAAGAAAGGAAATCACTCTGTGTGATTGTATACTACAGCCTCCTATGCATTAGATTATTGAGGGCAGATGAAAACCCCTAACCTGCAGGATGTGGGAAACTTCTCACCGAGGAAAAGCTACTATGGGTGACCTCTTTGGGAGCCAGTCAAACGACTGGCACAATACAAGGCCTCTTGACTTAATCACTTTGATCCTGGAGTGCATAGGATATAATTACATTGTCAAGGCAGGATTACCCTGTCCCTGACCCCTCTGTCCCTGTTTCTACTTCATGACCCGACAGAAAGGGGTGAGAGTGTCTGGCATCTTCTACTTCTGACTCACAGTTCCTCAAATGCTGGTTACCAGGTCAGTAGGTCAATGGCTCTCTTATTTTTTCCCCCTTGAGAAGATCAGGGAAGGACCAGGAATGGAAGGAAACAGAGAAATCTTCCTATGCTCAGGTGAAGACAAGGCATTTACAGTCTCCAGGCCATTTCAATTCAACCATCTTGAGGACTTGGTCAGATTAGCACACAATCATAACATTTCAGAGTGCCATTTGCATGGTCCCAAGTTAGATTCCCAGCACCCACATGGCAGCCTATAGCCCTTTGTGACTCCTTTTCCAGGAGATCCAAGGCCTTCTTCGGACACACACAGGCATGCACACAATATGACAAAATAAGAGTATCAAATAGCTATTTCCATTTATTTCCATGCAAATAACAATGCACGAACCACCTTTTTTTTTCTTTTTAATTGGAACAGGGTCTCACCACACAGCACTGGCTGGTCTAGAGCTTGCCCTGTAGATCAGGCTGGACTTGAGCTCAAAGATGTTTGCTTGCCTCACCTGGCCCTCACTCCTTTTTAGTTTTTTCTTTTTTCCTCTTTTTAACAGTCTCATGTAGCTTGAATTGGTCTTGAGTTTCTTTTCAATCCCCCTGCTTCCACCTCCTGAGTGCTGGGATTACATGTGTGCACCACTGCACCTGGCTTTTGGTTTTATTTTTCCTTAACTACCAACAGATGCTACTGATGTTCTGCTGTGGGGCAGTTTCTGATTCAGGAGGCCTTGCGGAGCCAGGGATGAATGAATGTTGGGGCTAGAAGAGATCAAAACACAGTCACCAAAACCCCATTGCCATCCTCAGCAGTAGGGACCCATGTTAAGGTGCCATCCTTTGGCTTTCCTGCTCGCTAGGCAGAGCTGAGTGGTCGGGAAGTCCTCCCCTCGCTGTGTCCTTACAACTCGCGTGGCAGGTGACACATCCTGAGGCTGAGGAGTGAAGCGGCTTGTTTGGAAAAGACAGCTGTGACTTGACTAACACAACCCCCTTTGAAAGTGTGCTCCAGGGAGGGGCACTGCAAGGTCCTCTTTGAAGCCATTGTCACTGTGGGGGCTCCTTAGCGCCTTCCTACTTCCTGCTTTCCCCTCTGTTTGGAACCAGGTGAGTTGTTCTCCCTCTAGGGGCAAACTGAGGTGGCTTTGTTACCCTGTAGCCTAGTCAGTCAGTCGTGGGTTTGAGACAGGGCAAGGGTAACCACTTATTATTAGGCTAGGAAATGGTTACATAGGGATGGAAGTGTTTTTGAGGACTGTGGTCCAGTTCCCTGGTTGGATTTCAACCTCGATGGGATGGTTCTGAACTCTGCCCCCAAACCCATTCCTGGCCTCCACATACAATAGAAATCTCTACCAGGAAATGCCAAAAGGATAGAAATCGGACTTTTCTGAGGCCATGTTTGTATGCTCCCCTGCTACTGGCAAATCTCCTTATCTTTTGATTTTTTTTTTAAATATTCATTTATTTATTTATTATGTATACAATATTCTTTCTGTCTGTGTATATGCCTGCAGGCCAGAAGAGGGCACCAGACCTCATTACAGATGGTTGTGAGCCACCATGTGGTTGCTGGGAATTGAACTCAGGACCTTTGGAAGAGCAGGCAATGCTCTTAACCACTGAGCCATCTCTCCAGCCCCCTTGATTTTTATTTTTTGGGATATGGTCTCCTGACACGTGGGAAACTCACATGGTAGCACTATGAATTTCTGATCCTTCCTGCTTCTCCTCCTGAGTGCTAGGATCCTGCTGTATCACCACACCACTCCTGGCTTATTTTCTGTCTTTTCAAGACAGGATTTCTCTGTTCTGGAACTCTGTAGACGAGGCTGACCTCTGCCTCCCAGGTGCTAGGATTAAAAACATACACCAGCGCCACCCAACACTCACACCTGGTTTGTATATCTCATCTTTATGGCATCTTCGGGTCATGGCGCTGGGGAAACAAAACTCGTCTGGAAAAAAAAAAAGAGATTTATATAAATCAATAGACCATAGGGTTCTGAGGGGGTGGCGTGTCTCTAGCTCTCCACTTACTTCTGAGGCAGAACAGCTCAGATCCCATCCTCCTCTCTCCTGCCTCAACACACTGCGTTAAATCCCAACCCAAGCCCCAGACCTCCAGGCCTTCACATTCCCCAGGATGGCTGGAGCCTGCCATCCCAGGTATAGAAGATATGAAGACTGATAACCACCTCTCTATTTTTTTTAATTCTTAACCTTTATTTTTTTATTTTATACATATATGGGTGTTTTGCTTGCATGTATTTATGTGTACCACATGTGTGCCTGGTCCCCTCAAAGGTCATAAGATGATGGATCCCCTGGAACTGGAACTATAAATGGTTGTAAGTCTCCAAGTTGGTGCTGGGAGGAGAACCGAAGTCCTCTGCAAGAGCAGCAAGCGCTCTTAACCACTGAGCCATCTCTCCATCCTGTCTTTCCTGTTTAATTTTTTGTGTTATGGACTTGCCTCTTGGGTCTCGGTGGACCCTGACTTCTTTGTTCATGAATTCATCCATTCCCCCCCACCCACAGGGACACGTCTGAAGATCTAATGGGAGCAGAAGGATCGTGGTTTTGAGGTTAGCTTGGGCTACACAGTGAGTTGGAGGCCAACTGCCGGAGTCAGTTTCCCCTCGCTATGTGGGTCCCAGGGATCAGACTCGGGTTAGCAGGCTAGGTGAGGCCTATCTTACTGGCCCGCTTTAGAAACTTTGAGGCAGTCTTATTAAGTAGAGCAGGATGGTGTCATACTCACTCACTATGTAGCTCAGGCTGACTTCAAACGTAAGGGCTTCCTAGCAATCCTAGAGGATGTCAACAGAAAATTCCCATCTCTACCATTGCTGATAATGTTCCAAATCCAGACTGTTGTTCCAGGCAGCAATGTTATAGAGAAGTGAAAAGCTTCTACCCCGATAAGCCTCTCTGCCAATGCAATGACCCAAATCAGACCAAATCAAACTAAACCAGAAAAAGCCCAGGTTTAATGGATAAAATGCTCCCAGATGATTTTCCAGCTCCCCCAGAGAGGAGACAGGAAAGAAAGACCGGAAAACCACATGCCTGTTTTCTTTGGGGGCAGTTTAAATACCCCGTGGGAGTGGTCTTGAGCATCTCTAAGGGAGGTGTCATCATTTGGCAGGCTTTCTAAGATGCAGCAGGGTTTGGAGAGAGATGGGGGAAGGGACTTAGCCTGGAGCTTCCACCCAAACATTCCAGATTCTTTGGGTATATGGATGACAGGGGCTGGGGTAAAGCTTCTGTCCGAATATGGACAATGCAAATCATTGTATCTGTACATCCTGCAGAAGTCCCTCAGCTCCATCACGCTATCCATCTTCAGGTCTTTGCACGTGGCCTTCTCCCTTCCGAGAATATCATGCCCTGTTCCCAACCATCTGTGGAAGGAGACCATTTTATTAATTAATTAATTAATTTCTATGTAGCCCTGGCTGTCTTGGAACTCACTATATAGACCAGGCTGGCGCCAGACTCATAGAAATCTGCCTGCCCCTGCCTCCACCTACTGGAAATAAAGGCGTGTCTCCTAGTCCACTGAGCTGCTAGGGCTTTGAAATGGTTCCTTTCTCTCGGAGTCTCTCCTCCCTCCCCTTTGCTAAGACTTTGGAAAATTCTCCGTCATCAACAGCTTTGGAAGAAGATAGCTATAACATTTTCAGGGGCCAGAGGAGAACTGGAACATGAGCGCCTATTCAAAATTTAGTAAAAAGTTTAGGTTGACCGCAGTAGAATGTTCAATCAGGAGTTCAAATGTGTAGCCTGGGAGAGAACAGGGCCTTGCTTGTTGGGAGCTGTGAACCCCCCAGATCCTGAGTTTCTGGTAAACAACTTGTAATGTTTGCAACTGCTCTGAGCACGAGACTCTCAGGAGTTCCTGATGGCAGGGGAGTGGTTTCTGGTGCGTTTGGTTGGGGCGTGGCTATCAGTTAAGGATCCCTATATAAGCTGCTCCTGGACACAATAAAGGGGGCATTCTTGTTTCAAGGATGACTCGTGTCTCTGTCTTTGTGTGTTTCAATCGCCAGCCCCTTGCCCGGCTCACGAACTGTATGGCAGCCCATAGAGCGCAGACGGGCGTGATGCGCTCGCTGCACTTGCTCCCTCGCCCCAGATACCGTCTTCTGCCTCAGGTTGGAGACTGGGCTCTGAAACTTTAGCTGCCTTCGCTTCCCAAGTGTCTGTGCCCTGGTACCTGTCTGTTCTATCCATATTTGATGTAAGAAACAGCAGGATTACGGCACAACTGTTGGCTTGACATCAAGGTTGGCTCACTTTGTCTGCCATAAATTATGCTAATCATCGAAGTAGCAAGTTTTGTACAAGAGAATGTATTTATGTGGCTACCAAGCAGGTGGCACAGGAGGCCCCGTCTCAATTCTGCCTCACATAACTTAGATGTGAAGGTATTTATGAGACGAACAAGGTGATTGTGGTAAGGTAATTGGACTGATGGGTAATGCGAGCAAGAGAAATTATACTCCATGCCTATTTATAAGACTCGTGTTCAAAAAGGCAGAGTTAAGGATGAGCATGGTAGTGACCACCCATAGTTCTAGCACTCAGCAGTCTGAGGCAAGACAGTGGAAGTCAAGACCAGCCTAGCTATGTAACAGTAGTCTCTCCTAAACAGCAACAACAAGAGTTAGGTTGGTGGCAAATGCATGTAACTTAGCACTTAGGAGGTAGGAGCAGGAGAATCAGGAGTTCAAGGCCACTATCAGCCACATAGTGAGTTTAAGGCCACCCCAGCCTATGTGAGATTCTGTCTCAACAGAGCAAAACAAATAACAAAAGGGGGTGGAGAGTTGGCTCAGGGGTTAAGAGAGCTTGCTGCTCCTCTGTCGAGAGGACCCCAGTTCAGTTCCCAGCACCCATCATCTGAAGCTCCAGCTCTAGAGGGTTTGATACCCTCTTCTAGCTTCTTCAGGTACCAGAACATGAGTTACAGACACACAGAGAAATGCACGCACACACATAAATAAAAACACGAGAAAAGGGCTGGAGAGATGGTTCAGTGGTTAAGAGCATTACCTGCTCTTCCAAAGGTTCAATTCCCGGCAACCACGTGGTGACTAACAACCATCTGTAATGAGGTCTGGTGCCCTCTTCTGGCCTGCAGGCAGACACGCAGACAGAAAACTGTATACATAATAAATATTAAAAAAAAAATGAGAAAAGAAAGTAGCATGAGCGTGACCTGAGGAGTCAAATGCCTCTAATGTCAAAAGTTGTTCATCAAATACGTGTCTAGGATGTAACTGAAGTAAAATAAGGCTACTCCAAATTCTTGGGGTTATGGGTGGGGGTGGGGGGAACTTAACCATACACAGAGCTGTTACCTATAGCAAAACTGTTGGGGCGGAGGAGGGAGGTGTCCTACATGTAGCTGAAGTCAACTGTGAAAGCAGAAGGTTCAGGGTCCTGCCAGTTGCGTGCTTAGCGTGCTAACCTGGATAGCCCTAGCCTGCAAGTTTTAAATTCTAATTGTCATTTAAAATCGCAAGCCTTGGCTGGGTGTGGTGGTGAAAGCACCTGGATGTGAAGGCAAGGGGATCAGGATTTTAAGGTCATCCTGAGCTTCGTAGCTTTAGCTGCCTAAGACGATTTGGGGTGGGGGGAAGAAAAAAAAAAGGCCCAGAGATGTTAGGGGACTTTGTGTATGATCACTCTGCCCATGAATGGGAGACATGGGAAGTGAGCCCCAAGCCTGGTCTGCTCAGCTGGAAAATCCAGCTTCCTTACACCCTCACACATCCCTCGACCTGTCTTGTCTACCTTCCACTCGCTCTGACCTCATCTGTGGTTTTCCAGATTGCTACAAGGCCTTTGAAACCCTCCCTTTATTTACATAGAAGGCCCCACATTAGTCCAACTACCATCTTCATAACATTCCCCTGTTATGAGTACTTACACTCCTCCAACCCCCCCTTTTACGAAGTACAAGGAATTCTGCAATGAGCAAGTTACATCCGGTTGGCTCAGAGGGAGGGAGGCCATCTGCTTTTGGCGGCTCCTTTCTGGCCTCTCCTTACTCCCCTCCCCCGCTTCCACCTGGAGGCCGGCAAAGAACCTGGCTACCCTCTCAGTGAAGAAAAAAAGCTGTTGTGTCAAAGGGCGGAGAAGGAGCTGAGTGGGAGAGAACCAGCTCCCCTGGAATTCACATGCCATTCAGGCTGAGTTAATCACCTTTAAGCAGTTTAGCCAGATCTCATCAACCTCAAATAGGTTTGACAGCCAGAAAAATAAAGATCATCCCAGGATGCTTACCAGTTTTGAAAAGATTATAAATCCTCTATCACAAAGGGACCAGGTGAAGGATTCATAAACCCTGTTAAGAATTTTAGCCTTCAAAGCCGCGCATGGTGTTACATGCCTGGAATCCCAGCAGTCAGGAGGTGGAGACAAGGGAATCAGGTGCACAAGGCTGACATTGGCAACATAGCAGTTCTAGCTAGGCTAGGCTACAGGAGGACCTACCTCAAGTGGCAGGAATAAAATATAATTAAAAATTAGCCTTTATCCTAAGGGTAATGAGTAGTTATTGGATTTATGACTTTGATCTTTTCTCTCTCTCTCTCTCTCTCTCTCTCTCTCTCTCTCTCTCTCTCTTCAATACAAGGTTTCTCCGTGTAATAGCCCTGGCTGTCCTGGAATTTGCTTTGTAGACCAGGTTGGCATCAAACTCACAGAGATTTGCCTGCCTCTGCCTCCCGAGTGCTGGGATTAAAGGTGTGTGTCATCACTGCCCTGCCTGTGTTTTTGTTGTGTTGTTGTTGTTTTTCTGTTTTTTAAGACAAGGTTTCACTCTGTAGTACAGGCTTACCTGGGACTCGTGGGGATCCTCCTGTCTCAGCCTCCACGGTACTAGGATTGAAGGTGTGTGGCACTACACCCAGCTTCCAGGTAATGGTTGTAAGAAAGAGGAATTGTGGCCTGGTCAGATTCTTTGGGTCTAGCAAGAAGACCTTGGTTGGAAGGTACTTGGATCAAGGGAAGGGAGGGTAGAGAAGGGAAGGGTGCCTGAATGACACAAGATTCCACCTGCGGTAACTGGGCAGGGAGAATGCAAGCAGGAATATGGGGGCTGATGGGACAGTCTTCTCTTTTGGACCTAGTCAGTCAGGGGTGGTCTAAGGCAAAGTTCCAGCACAGCTACAATTTGGGGAAGGTGAGCCAACTTTTAGGTATTCATTGCCCAGGGCTCTTGTGGGCTGGCCACTTGTCATATAGACCTGGGACCAGTTGGTAAATCCCTTATAGATCTGGTCAGAGCTGAGAAGTGGGTGTTCTGGGAAGCCACAGCAGGCTCTGCAGAAGACATGGGGACAGGTGGGAGGTTCCAGAGGCTTTGAAGATGATCAAACCTGAAGACTACTGCTCTACCCCCTCCCCTAGGGAGTTCCAGACCACTCCATCTTCTCCATCTTTTCCCACTACTTGAGTTATAAGTCCAGAGAGCTCCTTGGCTTAAGGATTTGTTTATTTATTTGTGTTTGGTGGTGCACAGATCAAACTCTTCTACCCCAGACTCCCCTTCATTCCTTCTAGTCAGGTCTACCTCCATCTCCCTCCCCCACCCCAGACTTCATGTCCTTTTCTTTTTCTTACTAACTTACTTTCCCTACTTTAAGTTGCCCATGTACCTCTGGATTTGGGATCATCCTGCAGGAGTCATACCCTTAAGGGAAATCGACTCTCCCTGGAAGCCATCAACTGTGCACTGCTCCTCAGTTAAGGGTGGGCACATGAATCCCCTCCCCTCCAAGCTTAATGTTGACCAGCTTGATCCTGTGCAGATAGGAGCTGACTGTTCAGAATGTCACAGCCTTGGGATGGGCTACTGACTGAATCCATAGTCTTGTCTTACTTTTGTTTTTGAACCCTGTAGCCAAAGTGATCTGGAACTCACTATTAACCCCATCTGGCCTTAAACTCGGTTATCCTACTGCCCCAGCTTCCTGTGGTCTGAAGTTCAGATCTTTTGGCGTGAGCCATCACTCCTAGTTTCTCACTGCTTTAAATGTAAAGCTTATTAGCCAACCATGGCAGAGGAATATGGTCTTTTTGTTTTGCTTTCAACTTTTTTATATCTGTGATCATTTACTAAGACATAATAGATGTTATGGTTGAAACGCTGCGGGTCCCCTAGTGGTGGCAGCGGCAGGCAGGCAGGCAGGCAGAAAGGCAGTCAGTCAGACAGGCAGGCAGGCAGGCAAGCAAGCAGGCAGGCAGGCATAGTATTGGAGCAGTAGCTGAGAGTACATCTGACCTGTAAGAAGAGAAGGAGACTGAGTCTGGTGTGGGCTTTTGAAACCTCAAAGTCCATTCAAGTGACCCAACTCCTCCAACAAGGCCACACCTTTTAATCGTTCCCAAACAGTTCCAATAACTGGGGATCAAGCTCATTCAGACTATTGTTCTTTAAAAATAATATGATGATGGGATGCCCCGGGCGGCTCGCGGAGCAGCTTCTAGTCCGACAAGGATGGTTGTGGGTCCCTGCAAGATCTCCAGGGTGGCAGCGCCATGCGACCGGGGGAGTCAGGCAGGCGGTTACGGCGGATAAAAGGCTCACAAGACATAGTATTATTTAAAGAAGAGGGAGACATTTATTACTTAAAGAAGAGGAAAACAGAGAGACATAAGAAAAACAGAGAAGAACAAAGACACATGTACACACAACAAGGGACAAACACAAGAGAGAGAAAGATGGCAACGGGGGAGGTCAGAAGTGGCTGGAGTGGGCGTGGTTAGTCCTTAAAGTGACCGCAAAAGAATAACACAGACAATCCATGTTATTGAATTGCATACCCCACAAAGATGTTGAGACCCTAACCACCCACTTTCTGTAAATGAGGCTGTAGTTGAAAGTAGAGTCTTTGCTGATGAAGTAAAGTTGAGGTCTCCAAGGAAGAAAACATAGATGCAGATAGACACGCACACAACCAGCTTTGTTCCAGGGTGCAGAAAGGTTTTGGGGGATTGTGCATCACCAATCTCGGGGAAACCAAAGGCTGTTGGCAAAATACCAGAAGCCCGTAGGAAGGCCTTGCATGAATTGTCCTTCCTAACCGCAGAAGAACTAACCCTGTTGACACCTTTGTGTTGGAAGAACAGTCTCAGGAGCTGTCAGAAAAAGCAACCCTGTTATTTTTTTTCTCCCCTTCACAAGTGAGATTCGTCCACCCCCACCCACCACTAGCCCTCCTTGTTACTTAGCTTCTCTGGGTCTATGGGTTGTAACATGATTATCCTTTGCTTTACAGCTAATATCCACTTATGAGTGAGTACATACCATGTTTGTTTTTCTGGGTTTGGGTTGCCTCACTCAGGATAATCTTTTCTAGTTCCATCCATTTGCCAACAAATTCCCTGATGTCATTGTTTTTAGCAGCTGAGTAGTACTCCATTGTGTAAATGTACCATGTTTTCTTTATCCATTCTTAAGTTGAAGGACATCTACATTATTTCCAGTTTCTGGCTATTAAGAATAAAGCTGCTATGAACATAGTTGCGCAAATGTCCTTGTGGTATGGTAGGGTGTCCTTTGGGTATATGCCCAGGAGTGGTATAGCTAGATCTTGAGGTACATTGATTTCCATTTTCTGATAAACTGCCATATTGATTTCCAAAGTGGTTGTACAAGTCTACACTCCCACCAGCAATGGAGGAGTGTTCCCCTTGCTCCACATTCTTGCCAGCATGAGCTGCCATTTGTGTTTTTGATCTTAACCATTCTGACAAGTTTAAGATGGAATCTCAGAGTTGTTTTGATTTGTATTTCCATGATGACTAAGAATGTTGACTCTTTCTTAAGTGATTTTCGGCCACTTGAGATTCCTCTGTTGAGAATTCTCTGTTTAGATCTATACCCCCATTGACTTCGTTGGTTTTTTGAATCTTGTTTCTTGAGTTCTTTATATATTTTGGACATTAGCCCTCTGTCAGATGCAGGGGTTGATGAAGATCTTTTTCCATCTATAGGCTGCTGTTTTGTCCTTTTGATGGTATCCTTTGCCTTACAGAAGCTTTTCAGTTTCATGAGGTCTCATTTGTTTTTTTGTTTTTTTGTTTTTTGTTTTTTGTTTTTTTGGTTTTTCAAGACAGGGTTTTCCTGTGTAACAGTCCTAGCTGTCCTGGAACTAGCTCTTGTAGACCCGGCTGGCCTCAAACTCATAAGGATTCACCTGCTTCTGCCTCCCAAGTGCTGGGATTAAAGGCGTGAGCCACCACTGCCCAGCTGGTATCATTTGTTAATTGTTAATCTTAGTGCCTGCTCAATTGGTGTTCTTCAGGAAGTTGTCTCCTATGCCAGTGAGTTCGAGGTTATTCCCCACTTTCTCATCTCTTAGGTTCAGTAGTTTTGGTTTTATGTTGAGGTCTTTGATCCACTTGGACTTGAGTTTTATAAAGGGTGATAGATACGGATTTATTTACATTCTTCTACATGCCGATATCCAGCTAGACCAGCACCATTTGTTAAAGACACTTTCTTTTTTTTTCCATTGTATAAGTTTGGCTTCTTTATCAAAAATCAAGTGTTCATAGATGTATGATGCTGGGAGCAAAGACCTGTATTTGGTTATAGCCATCTTAGTCACAAATTAAGTAGGGCACCTCTTAAGGGCAAGTTCCTCCCTTGTCACCTCCGTAGGGCAAGTTCTGGGCCTATGATATAACCTTTATCTCCCTGTGAGTTAAGATTGCCTGCAGACCTGAGGATCCCAGGCACCAGAAGCAATTAGTATTCCCCTGTTAATTAACTTTTACAGACCCTCAGTATTTCCCTATCTCTTCCTGTCACTTAGGGATGTCTCCAGACCTGACATTCCACCTACCCATCCCCCTGCCCTTCTTGCTATATAATGCTCCTGAGAAAAAAATAAAATTTGCAGCTTGATCAGAAAACAGACTTGCTGTCTGTTTCTCGCGTTTCTTGCCCCTTTCATTCCTCTGCCTTCAAGGTTTGTGCTGTGCTTCCGGTCGCGTCCTGCTGGGACATGTGCATTTACTTCTGGGTCTTAGATTCAATTCCATTTAACAACCTGTCTGCTTTTATGCCAATACTGTGCAGTTTTTATTACTATAGCTTGAAGTCAGGGATGGTGTTACCTCTAGAAGTTCTTTTATTGTACAGGATTGTTTTAGCTACCCTGGGCTTTTGTTTTTACATATGAAGTTGAGTATTGTTCTTTCAAAGTCTGTAAAGAAATTGTGATGGAATTTTTATGAGGATATCATTGAATCTGTAGATTGCTTTTGGTAAGATTTTACTATGTTAAATCTACTGATCCAGGAGCATGGGAGATCTTTCCATCTTCTGATATCTTCTTCAATTTCTTTCTTCAAAGACTTGTGAAATTACCTGGCGCGAGTGAGAAGGAAACATGGAACACGCAACAAACCCGCTTAGGAGTTTATTAGAGGGGGTGTGTACAGGTCTGGGGATCGGTGTGCAGAGAGAGCGAAAGATGACGTGTCTAGCTTTTTCAGATCTGCCTAGCGCATGCGCACAGGGGGTTGGTGTGACTATGTCACACACTGATGACGCAGATGACAGGCTCATGAATGAGCACAAGGGTTTAGCTGATCATATGTGGATGTAACCACACACGAGCACATGTGGGTCACGCAGGGACCCTTTAACATTCAGGCAATTGTCTGAGGGCCCATCTGAACACGCAGGTTCTAGAACTCAGAAGTGCAGCCTTATCTGTGGCTGAATAATTACAAGCTGAAGTTCTTGTTGTACAGATCTTTCACTTGTTTGGTTAGAGTTAGCCCAAGATATTTTATATTATTTGTGGCTATTTTTTTATTAAATTCTTTTTAATTGATTTTTATTGAGCTTTACATTTTTCTCTGCTCCCCTTCCTGCCTCTCCCCCGCCTTCAACCTTCCCCCAAGGTCCCTATGCTCCCAATTTACTCAGGAGATCTTGTCTTTTTCTACTTCCCATGTAGATTAGATCTATGTAAGTCTCTCATAGTGTCCTCATTGTTGTCTAAGTTCTCTGGGATTGTGGTTTGTAGGCTGGTTTTCTTTGCTTTATGTTTAAAAACCACTTATGAGTGAGCACATGTGATAATTGTCTTTCTGTGTCTGGGTTAACCTCACTCAAAATAATGTTTTCTAGCTCCATCCATTTTCCTGCAAAATTCAAGCTGTCGTTATTTTTTTTCTGCTGTGTAGTACTCCATTGTATAAATGTACCACATTTTCCTCATCCATTCTTCGGTCGAGGGGCATTTAGGTTGTTTCTAGGTTCTGGCTCTGACAAACAATGCTGCTATGAACATAGTTGAGCACATGTCCTTGTGGCACGATTGAGCATCCTTTGGATATATACACAAAAGTGATATTACTGGGTCTTGAGGAAGGTTGTTTCCTAATTTTCTGAGAAATCGATTTGTGGCTATTTTGTAGGGTATTGTTTCCCTTGTTTTTTTCTCAGTCCGTTTATCGTTTGTATATAGAAGGGCTATTTTTTTAAGTTACTTTTGTATCCAACTACTTTACAGTCCTGTTAGTTAAACCACACAGTTTGTGACACTTTATAAGGACAGCATTATTTTTGTTTTTGAGACAAAGTCTTGCCATGTATGCACTGGAACTCTCTCTGTGGACAGGTTGGACTCATGCTGGCTGTGATCTTCCTGCTTCTGCCTCCCCAGTGCAGGAATTACTGTCTTATTTAGGGTTTCTATTGTTGTAAAGAGGCATCATGACCACAGCAACTCTCATAAGGAAAACATTTTAATTTGGGCAACTTAAAGTTTCAGAAGTTTAATCCATTATCATCATGGTGGGACATGTCGGTGTGCAGGCAGACATGGTTCTGAAGAAGGAGCTGAGAATTCTATATCTTGATCCACAGGCAAGGGAAGTGAACTGAGTCTTCACTGAGCACAACTTGGGCATAAGAGACCTCAAAGCCCACCCCCACAGTGACATACTTACTCCAACAAGGCCACATCTCTTAATGTGTCATTCCTGCATAAACTTATGGGGGTCAATTACATTCAAACTACCATAATCACCATGCCCAAGTTCTGCACATATTAATTGCATCTCCCCACCTACCTCCACTACATTTCCAACAGATTTTATTTTGCTTTTGTTTGAGATAAGGTGCTATGTAGTCTAGAATGACTTCAAACTAATTAGTAACTGAAGATGACCTTGAACTCTCCAGCATCTACCACCTGAATGCTGTGATTATGTATACAACCATACCCAGCCTCAAATTTGTTTTTGTTTGTTTCTTTGTTTTGTAATGACTGGATTAAGAGAAAACAAAACATGGCTAGGATGATGGCTCAGTAGGTGAAAAGCTATGAAAGTAAAGAGGACCTGAGTTCAAATACCAGCACCCACATGGCCTATGCCTGTAATCCAGCAGAGTGGGGTGAGGAGTGGATACAGGTGAATCCTGCGAGCTCATTGGCTAGCAGGCCTGGCTGAGATGGTGAACTTCAGGTTTAGTAAAAGACTCTGTCTCAGACAAACAGGCCTCCAAGTACACTGCGTGCACTCGACAAACCTACTAGTGAACTGTTAAATAAAAATAAACCTAAAACATGTAAGGTGCAGAATGCTAGAGAAAGATACCCCATATCTCTGACCTCTGAATGCATGGACTCACGCATACTTGTATTCAACCCCAAAATCCATAAGCTGGGGAGATGGCTCAGTTGATAAATTGCTTGGCATACTACTATGAGTACCTAAGTTTGATTCCCCAGCATCAGTATAAAAAAAACTAGACGTGGTCATGCACACTGTAATTCCAGGGTTGGGAGGTGGAAACAAGAGGCTCCCCTAGGCTCACTGGCTAGTCAATTAAACCTAACCAGTGAGTCTCAGGTCCCAGTGAGGAGAGACTTTTCCTCAAAAGCAAGGTAGATGGCACCTGAGAAATGGTACCATAGATTGACTGACCAAGCATGCACTTGTGCACACAAACCTGCATGTGCACACCCTGACGGAGGGATACAGCGCTAAATTGTTTTTACTTTTTATTTTATAGCCGGGACAAACGAGTGCAGATTATGTTCCGTACAAAACACAGTGAAGATTCAAAATGCTGGTGCTCTTTTAGCAAGATTTCCACCTCTGCTGTTTGGAATTTAGGCTGCAGTCCTTGTTGTGGTGGATGTGAATTGTATTCTCACTTACTATATTAGTCTCAAGTGTGCACAGCCGTCTCACTTGAGGGTGCCGAGGTTCTCTGAGGGTGAGCAACATTGTAGCCTGACTCTGTAGACAAGATCCAACCAACAGGACGTGGTGACGTGACACCAAGGTCCCACCTGCGAGGTGACGTCCTGTGCTCCCCTTGGGTCATTTCCAACCACCCTCAGGCTACTTAGAGCAGGAGAGAGGTCTAATCTCAACCAAGTCTTCAGGTGAGTGAGTCAGGTAGGGCCCCAGCCATGACAAGCTCAATAGAGGCTTGAGTTTCAGTTTACCCTAAGGCAATACCTGGTTCCAAGAAAGACCACCCATGCCCCACCCAGGAACGCACCACCCAAGAGAAAACACCTAACACTCCAAAGCCCAGCACAAAGCACACGCCCATCCCCCTTTCACCAGGACAGCCCTAGACAAATGTCAGCTAATCAAGGGTCATGACCTTAGAAATCCCTCGCCCTAACCTCTGCTGTTATAAAAACCCCACCCCAGCTGAGCTCAAGACTCTTTAATCGTGCCAGTGCGTTGGACACATGGAGAGTTCAGATTTGAACTTGAATAAAAACTCTTCGCTTTTACATATGGGACTTGGTCTTGTTGGTTTGGGGGAGGACTCTGCGATCTGGGCATTGCAAGTCACACTGGAGTGGGGAAGTTTCAGAAATGACGGTTTACAATTGGAAACTTCCGAGAGACTCTCACAAGCCCCCCTATAACATCTGCCTGCCCTGTAGGCACCTTGTTAGTGTGATTCTTATTTGGCACAGAGAGTCTCTGCTGCTGATCTCCTGGGATTCCTTCTAGTAGTTTAAGCAACCCAGGTAGGCCCTCAGGCCTTGAGGGAAATTAGGTGCAGGGAGTGGGAAGAGAGGGCCTCTTGGGCCTCATGACCCCTTGGGAATATGGCGGATGCTTAGAAAACAATTACGCCAGAGTAAGCTTCTCTAGCAGCAGCCAGGCCTGCTCAGCTCTGCTTTCCCAGGAACCGTGTTCCCTTCTGCTGGGAAGAAGAGCTTTAAACAGAATATTATCTTAGCTATTCTAGAAACAGTGAGAACAACCCATTTATGCCCTCTGCATTATCCAACGGAAGGCTGCGATTCATCTACATAAAACACCTATTGTCATTTAGCAAATTAGTCCCAAGTTTAGTGCCATAAAATCACAGATATTTACTCTCTCCCAGTTTCCGTGGCTCAGTTTAGGTAAGTGGTCCAGTCTGGGGTCTTCTATGGGACTACAATCCGTAGGGACTCAATCAACCCAAGGCTTGTCTGGGTCAAGAACTCACTTTCAAGATGGCTTCCTTGAGCTGTTGGCTGGAGGCCTCTTCCACTCACGCTTGTCTGGATGCATTTCTCTGGAATGTTCTGCACCTTACGGACGAGGGTGAGGAACCGCCTGGGTTGATCCAAGACTGAGGGAGTTCTCAGAATGTAAGAGTTTCTACGATGAAACCAGGACGCTCCTCGTAACCTCAAGACTAGTTGGTCACCCTCTATGGGTTTCTCCACAAGGCTGTTCACAGCATGTGGTGGCCTGAAACAGTGGCCAAGGTGGGAAGTATTTTATAGCCTAATCTTGGAAGGAGCATAGCATGCACCTGAATGTAGATTTCTGTTACTTTCCATTGGCCCAGCACAGACCAGCTCTGATAGACAAGGGGCCTGACTTTCAAGATGAGAACCATCAAGATGAGAATCATCTTTGAGGCTGGTGCCCCATTAAGCTAGAATTAGATTCTAGTGTGGTGTGTGTGTGTGTATTTCTTATCAGCTGGCCTCAAACTCATTGTGACTTTGAACTCCTGATCCACCTGCCTCTACCTCCATCATGCTGAAATTACAGGTGGGTGTCGCCAGACCTGGCTGGAATTATTTTCCAAACACCCGTATCTGCACATCATTTCTCTGTGTTAACAGGTCCCTCTGTGGTGGCCCTCCTATTCCGGGTTAGGTCTTTTGAAGCTACAGGCCTCTGAAGCTCAGTGGGAGTGGGATCCAAAACGAGTCTCTCAGCAGGTTGACAGCTGGTGCTGCGGTCAGAGGAGTCCTCTTTCTCCACGTGGAGCCTCTCCGTACACAACAGCTGTGTTCTGATGACGCTTTCAGAAGAAGAATCAGAACTGCCAGCCTTCCTGGGAACAGACATCCTTCACCATACTGTCATGCATCCTCCTCCCAAAGCTGTCAGAGGGCAGGGAAGTTAACACCGCTTTCTGCAAGGTGGTGGTGGTGGTGGTGGTGGTGGTGGTGGTGGTGGTGGTGGTGTGTGTGTGTGTGTGTGTGTGTGTGTGTGTGTGTGAGAGAGAGAGAGAGAGAGAGAGAGAGAGAGAGAGAGAGAGAGAAAGAGAAAGAGAGAGAGTGTATGGTGCGCGCATGTGTGTTTGCGCGGGAATATATGAGTCTACCATGCTCTCTACAGTTCATACTTTGGGGTTTCCCCAGAGAAATGCACAAAATTCTCAAGGCTAAGCGCTAGCCATACACTTTCAAAATTAGTGTGTTCGTTACCATACTCCATTGCTGTGTATGGAGCAGCGTGAAAGGACTTTATGCACACAGCCATTGTATCTTCTCTGAATTCTCCTATTGATCCCATGAGGAAGGCTTTCTTTTCATTTGGTGGATGGGGAAGCTGCGTTTTCAGGAGATTAAGTTACTTGGCCAAGGCCAGAGTGTTAATGTTGAATTCCAAATTAGTGTTTTGAAGCACCCACTCCCTATTTCTTTTTACTTTAATTAGTTAAATTTTTAAAACTTATTTATTATAAGGAATTTTCCTTTGTAAATGAAATTATAAGGTGAATTTGTGAGATTATATTGTTTGGGTTTAGGGATGAGAGGAGTGTTAATATAATTGTTTTGTTTTATTGGGGTATTTTTTGTCTTTTTTAAAGTTTGTTTTGATTTTCATTTTTTGTTGCTTTTTTGGGGGGGTGGGGTGGGGTGGTTGAGACAGGGTTTCTCTGTGTAGGCTTGGCTATCCTCACTCTGGAAGACCAGACTGGCTTTGAACTCAGAGCCCTACGTGCCTGTGCCTCCTGAGTGCTGGGATTAAAGTGTTTGGAAGTGCCACCACTGCCAGGTGTGTGGGGTTTGTGTGTGTGTGTGTGTGTGTGAGAGAGAGAGAGAGAGAGAGAGAGAGAGAGAGAGAGAGAGAGAGAGAGCTAGAGAGAGAGAGAGAGAGCGAGAGAGAGAGAGAGAGCACATACTCCTCTGAGAGAGTAAGAGAGAATGAAGTCGGGTGGGTAGGGAGGTTGAGAAGGACCTGAGAGGAACTGGGGGAGGGGAAAATATGGTGAAAATATATTGTAGAAAAAAATTATTTTTAATCAACAAGTGGGGGCCGGAGATATGGCTCAGTGATAATAGCATTTATTGTTCTTGCAGAGAACTGGGTTTGACTCGAGAAGAACCACATAGTGATTCACAACTGTCTATTCGATTCTAGAAGATGTAATGTTTGGGCTCCACAGGCACCAGGCACACATGGGGTGCACATATCCAAACAAAATGCTGATACACATAAAATAGGGTAAATCTTTTTTTTAAAGCAACAAATAGTGGATTTTAAGCCAAGGTTTTGCTGTGCAACACAGGCTGACTTGTAGTTCATTACACAGTCCAGATTACACTCAATCCTGCCTCCTCTTTCCCGAGTGCCGTGATCACAGGCACGGGTCCCTCTTTAGAACACGTGCTATCAGAATTCTACCTCTCCAGCGCCAGTTCCTGCCCTGCAAGAGGTCCACACCAGGAGGCCAGGTGTAGACATGCCTCTCCACAGTCCATGTTCCCTCAGCAATATAGCGGCTATATGAAGAGTCACATTGAACATCTCAGCCTAGGTAGGTAAAGTCCCCAGATGCTGCAGCCCCCATTGCTGTGTCTCAGCCTATATAGATGAGCTGCCAGCGGAAGGAGCAGTAAAATGTAGAAGGTTTGGGCAATGTGTGTTATGCAATAGTGGAAGTCACATTCAGATATTTGTGCTTTCTTGGGTGAACCCCAGCAGGGCCTGTAAAAGGGGTTCCTACCCTGGGAAGAGGTTGAAGTAGGGAACTTCTGAATGGTCAAGGGAGGCCAGTGCACATAGGAGGTTGGGTCTACCTCTGACATTTTCCCTTGTTCCCCAACCCAGCTGGAAAAACTTTATTGAGTCACAAGACCAGGAGGAGAAACTGTGTGTGGACAAATTAACAGAAAACCAGGCAAGATTCCCAGAGTAAATAGTGTTGATTCTTAGCACAAAGGAGGGCTTTGCTGCTGATGGTTGAACTCACAGAAACAGTCATTGCCTGTTTGTGACAGATTGACTATTTTTTGAATTTTTCTAATTTCAGAAAACTGACCATAACAAGTGCTATTTAAGCATAAAGAACACGGAGAGCCCTTGGAATGTCTAAACACTGTACACAGTTCCTGAGGGGCACAAGAGGGTTCTTGTCCTTAGGACACTGGTCTACATAGTCTTGTACACAGGACTGATGCCAAGATGACCTCGAGTTAGCCCTCGTTGGCTACTGGATCCCAACTCCTTTCGGGAATGAGCTGGGCAGAAGGGACCCCAAATGTCTCGGGAAGAGGGTGGCTTGTTGGCCAACATTATTCTCACTTGTTTACTCTCCAACCCCTCACTTCTCAGCCTTTCCCACTTCAGAGGCTATAACTCAAGTTATAGGGCATCCATCGGATCCAGGGACTATGTAAAAGATGCGAATTCCAGAGTTCACCTCGTTCTATTGGTTTAGGGTCAGTTTTCAGCAACTTCGTTTTGATGATAGCTAGGAGATTCCTCAGTACCAGGTTGATTTCACGTTTGTTTGAATTTTGTTGTTGTTGTTGTTGCTTTGTTTGTTTTTTTTTTGCTTGTACTCAGCCGGCATCGAACTCTCAGAAGTCCTTCCGCCTCACCCTCTCAAGTGCTGGGGTTGTGGACTTGGGTCTCCACGTCCAGTGACTTGAATCTGGGTGTGTTGACAACTCAGGAGTCTGAGATGACTACACAGTGAAATTCAGTCACCAAACACAGACGGAAGCTGGGCAATCTCAGGTCTTCACTAAAACAGAGTCAGTGAGAAGACGCTGGCCCTACAGATGGGATCTTGGTCCAAGCATGGGAGATCAACAAAGCCATAGGAACAAAGGTTTATTCTATTTTGCCCCAAGACATTTTTCAATACCTCTGTCAGTTTTGTGTGTGTGTGTGTGTGTGTGTGTGTGTGTATTTGTGTGTGTATTTGTGTCTTGCTGTAGTGCGTTTCTGAGAAAGCTTTCTTTAGAAGAAAAGGATTGCAGATGTGACTTAGCTCAGTGATAGAGTGAGTGCCTAGCAGCTCAAACCCTGCGTTCAATCTCCAGCATCAGGGAAAATAAAATGATATAAAGCAAAGAAAAAAAAAGTGAATACAGGATAGTAACATTCACATTTTTTTCCTTTCAAGACAGGTTCTCTAGCCCAGCTGACTTCAGACTCACTAGGTAGCAGAAGCTGACCTTGAACTTCTGACCTTCCTGCCTTCACTTCCCAAGGGCTAGAATTGTAGACAGGCCCCATAACACCTGACTTTCTATTGGTCTAGAGATCGAACCCATGGTTTTGTCCATGCTAGGCAGATTCTCTATCAGCCAAGCTACTTCCTCATGGTACTTTCAAGTTCTCAGAAGATTGCAAAGAGTCAAAGCCAGCCTGGGCTACATAGACCCTGTTTTAAAAAACAAAGAAAGAACCTTCTGTTTGATCCCCCGTGGCTGGGGTTGGAGGGGAGATGAAACTCATCAGGAGGTTAGGGCAGAACACAGGATGTTAACTGTGCTCAGAAACTGAAGATCAGTGTGGGCAACACAGCGAGACGCTCTTAAAAAAGGGAAAGTTTAATTACCAAACTCTCTCCTCTTAAACCAGAACCTAAACTAAAACAAAACCAACCAACCAAACCAAACAACCTTCTGTAGCAGTAGGATGTAGAGAGATTGAAGACCTCAGGCCAAATCTGGAGACACCCAAGTCTACCATCTCATCAGTTGATAAGGAGAAAAATGTGGGCACATTTCCATAGTAGGATATATGTCTATGTCTATGCATTTGTTCTGTTAAGGTAGATCTCAGGTTGATCTTGAACTCATGATCCTCCTGCCTCACCAATCTTCAGCATTTGCCTATGGCATGTACCACCATAACAGTGGGATATTATGTGTTCAGTCCTAAAAACTAAAGAAGTACTGATTCCTGCTACAATACGGAATAATTTCATTAATGCTGTTCCAACTGAAAGGAATCAGATACAAAAGGCCACACATTGTGGTTGATAGAGACAGCCAGAACAGGCACAATTGATTGAGACAGAAGGCCAGCTGCTTGCCGCCTTGGGGGATGGGGTTGGAAATAAGAAATGATTTCTTGGCAATATGTGACTTCTTCTGGAGATAGTGAAATGTTCTGGATCTAAAGTGTGGTGAAAGTCAGCCCACACTGTGAATACACTGTGTTGATAATGGTACTTTTTTTCCTCCCTCCAAAACAGGGTTTCTTTATATAAAGTCTTGGAACTAGTCCTGAAGACCAGGCTGGCCTCAAACTCATAGATATCTGCCTGTTTCTGCCCCATCAGGTTCTAGGATAAAAGGTGTGATCTATCATCATCCATTTTAATAATGTCTTATCATACTTAAAATAATTCCACTAAAACAACCATTTTGCCTTCTCCTGATGAAGAACTGGAGATCCCCCAGCCTATCAGAGACCAGGCAAGGTCACGGACAGAACCTATTATAGCACACTGCTGTAGGCTGATGCTTCTGTCCCACCAGCAGCTCCCAAATAAACACTTAGAGGCTTAATATTAACTACAAATGATCAGTCAATAGCTTAGACTTATTACTAGCTAACTCTTAAATTTTAGATTAGCCCATATTTCTTATCTATGCTTTGTCATGTGGCTCGGTATCTTTCCTCCTCTTTGCTCATCTTGCTTCTCTCTGTGGCTGCTGACAACTCCAGAC
Organism: Myodes glareolus; assembly: GCF_982192425.1. Taxonomy (NCBI): domain Eukaryota; kingdom Metazoa; phylum Chordata; class Mammalia; order Rodentia; family Cricetidae; genus Myodes; species Myodes glareolus. The sequence goes on from NC_142029.1 coordinate 62,076,739, forward strand.
TCTGCCCTTCCTCTCCCCAGCATTCTTTCTGTATGAGGCTGTCTCACCCAACCTCTTCCTGCCCAGATATCGGCCAATCAGCCTTTTATTAACAATGAGAGAAATACATATTTACAGTGTACAAAGATTGTTCCACATCATGTTGCTTCTCTTTTTCAATCTCACTCTATCCCCAATACCCTGAAGGAAAAACAGGCAACAAACAAAATGGAGTTTCCTGCCTTTCTGTGAATTGCCCACACATCCAGACCTCCCTACCTCCTAGGCAATGGTCCACCTTGCTCCCTCTCAGGGGACCTGAGCCATCCTTCTGCTGGCTCCAGAACCTGCTCCCTTCAAGTGTGTGGAATGAAAGGCAAATCTACTTCCATCTTCAGATTTAAGCACGTGCCACAGGGGCAGCTGCAGCTGTCCAAGATAGTTGCTAAGGGCTGCACTGATCAGATACCTTACATTGCAGACATTCTTTTGTTTCCCACACTGCAGCAGAGCAGACAGCCTGGAGGAGCTGATGGGGCTCTCGGGGTTGTCTAGAATTGATCCCAGTCTGATATACTAGAATACAGTCGGCTACTCTCTGACTTTCAGACAACATGAATCTGTTTCACAGTTGGCAGTTAGTGAAGACTTGGTAGATTGAATGTGGTGGCACAAATCATGAACTTGAGTACTTGTGAGGGTGAGGTAGGAGGATTAGGAGTTCAAAACCAGGGACTGGAGAAATGGCTCCGGGACTACGAGTACTTGCTGCTCTTCCAGAGGACACAGTGGTTCCCAACTATCTGTAACTCCAGTACCAGTAGACCCGGGGCATTCTTCTGACCTCTTCTGGTACCAGACATACCTATAGTACACACACATACATTCATGGAAAACATTTATACACATAGATGTAAAATAAATAAATCTAAAAAAATAGTTCAGGGCTGGTGCGGGACAATTTTGTATTCTGTCAATTATGTTTAAAATAAACGTTGATTGGCCAGTAGCCAGGCAGGAAGTATAGGTGGGACAACCAGACAGGAAGTAGAGGTGGGGAAAGGAGAACAGGAGTATTCTGGGAAGAAGGAAGCTCTCTCTGCAGTCCTGTCCAGACACTGAAGAAGCAGGATGTCACCTGCCCTGCTAAAGAAGGTACTGAGCCATGTGGCTAACATATACTAGAATGATGGGCTAATATATGTTACAAGAGTTAATAATAAGCTTAAGCTAATGGGCCAATCAGTTTATACCTTAAAGAAACCTCTGTGTGATTTTCTTTGGGACCTTAACGGCCATGGGAATCAGGCAGGACAGAAACCCCAACAAGCAGGGCCTCATGTTGCAGGCCAACATGTTACACAGGGCCAGATTGTATTTACAGAGTGAGTTCAAGGCCATATGGAGCAAAATGAGACCCTGTGTGGAAATGATGGAGCTAGGGAAACAGGGGAGTCAGTAAAGGGCTTCCTGTGTGAGCATGCCAAGACCTGGCTGATCTTTAGTACTTACATAAGATGGTCATGGTGACATATGCCTGTCATCCCAGCCTGGGAAGGCTGAAGCAGACAGATCCCTGGAGCTCACTCACCAGCCAGTCAAGGCTACTCGGTGAGCTTTAGACCAATTAGACACTCTGTTTCAAACTTCAACGTGGATGTCCACTGAGGAATAACTTCTGAGGTTAACTTCTGGACTCTACATGCATATACACATATGTCACCAGTGCACGTAGGCAGACAGACACATGTAGACACAGTGAAGAGGGTTGAGGATACAGCAAGTAGGAGACTGACTGCCTAGCATGTGTTGCTATAGGTTCAATCCCTCCTCCCCGTCCCCCAGCTCCTCATATACCTTGGGCTGACCTCAAACTCAGTACATAGAAAAATGTCCTTGAATCTGATTCTCTTGCTATCGCCTCCGAGTAGATTAGTGCATCACCATGCCTAACCTGGTCACTTTTTGAGATAGAAACATTCACAAGCCTGGGATGAAAGTGGGCAAGAGAAAGGAAGGGCTCATTTGTTCCCAGCACCTCATCCCCCTCCCCCCTCATCACTTTGCCCAGGCTTTTGCTTGGTTTCTGCTCTGACCTTACCATAGTTAGAATCTCAAAACTCATCATGGGGTTTTTAAAACCTCATTAGCATACAAACTGGCAATTGCAAGATCCAGGAAATTTACTCTCTGGAAATTTACTGAACTGTAAGCTGGGAGACCTGGCTGAGAGGGAAAAGTGGTTATTCTCGCCAGCCTGCACTGAGGCTAGCTGAGGACGGGGAATGGGGGGGGGGTGGAGTCCGGAGAAGGTGGCCATCTCTTTTCAGGCTCAGCAGGGATGAATGGGGACACAAAGGCAGACTGCGGAGCAGCAGAATCTGTGCTTTCTAAGTCATCATTTGAGACAGAGGAAGGTGAATTCCCATAGTAAAGTACTGTACTCAGGGTGGGTATTAAGAGTTAGGGCTTGAGTCCGGCTGTGGTTGGGCCTTCTTGTTTGGGGTTCTTGTTTATTTGAGACACAATCTCATGAAGCCTAAATCAGCTTCATATAAAAGGCGTAGCCAGAGATAACCTTGAACTCTTGATCCTGTTGCCTCTATTTCCAGCGGGTTACTGCTCTGGGTGCAGCAGCCCAACCTGACCTTGGGTGGTTGTGTGTGGTTTCAGCACCGTGTGGACAGAAGTTTCACCTCCTAAGGCAGGCTTGCCAGCCGAGAAAGGTCTCCCAGAACAAAAGCATTTAAAAAATGCTACACACTCTGTCTCTCACTGGATTATGAAATACACAGCTCTGCTCAACGCTTCAAAAGACCTTGCAGGAAAGAAACTTGCTTTGGTGTTAGGTAACCCAGTGTTTCCCAAACTCACTTGACCTCAGACTTCCTTTGTGCCCATTTTCCACTCACATACAGCCTGGGAGAGCCAAGGTCTTAATTTGTTTTTGGGAAGCAAGAATTCTACCACTAAACTACCAATGGTCTTTAATTTTTTTGGTACTGGAGTGTGGGCAAGTGTTTTGGCACTGAACTACACTCTCAGTCTTATTACTTTATTATTATTATTATTATTATTATTATTATTATTGCTGTTTTAAGATGTATTTGTAGGCTTTGTGAGTGTGTGCTATGTGGGTGCAGGTGTCCACCAAGGCTAGAGGAATCAGAGTTATAAGCACTTGTGAGCTGCTACATGTTGGTGCTGGGAACCAAACTCTGGTCCTATGAAAGTACAGTAGGAGTTTTTAACCATTGAAACATCTTGTCAGCCCTCTTTTTGTTTTATTTTGAGACAGGGTCTCACTAAGTGCCTAGGCTGGCCTTGAACTCCCTCTGTAACCCGGGTAAGCATTGAGCTTGCCGTCCCCCTTCATCAGCCTCCAGAGCAACTGGGATTTCTCATCTGTATTGGTATAGGAGGTCCTTTTGTTTGTGTGTTGCTTTCATTGGTTAATGTATAAAGAAATTGCCTTGGCCTAGTTGATAGGGTGGAACTTAAGTAGGCGGAGAAAACAGAACTGAAGGCTGGGGGGAAGTGAGGGCAGAGCCAGAGAAGCCATGGATCCTCTGCCTGAGATGGACACAAGTTAGAATCTCTGGAAAGCCACTGCTTTGTGGCGATCCACAGATTACTGGAGATGGGTTAAACAAATATGTAAGAGTTATCCAAAAAGAAGTTAGAGCTAATGGCCAAGCAGGGTTTTAATTGATACCGTTTCTGTGTGGTTATTTCGGGTGTAAGCTAGCTGGGCGGCTGGGACAAACAAACGGCCCCTCCTCCCAACACTGTATCACAGCAGAATGAAAGCTAAGTTTTTAAGATTCACTTGGAATGCAGGCATGGCAGCACATGCCTTGAATCTCAGCAGAGGGAAGCAGAGCCAGGTCGATCTCTGTGCCGCCAATCTAATCTACACACTGAGAGCTCCAGGGCAGCCAACACCCTGTCTCAGAAAAAAAAAAATCACCTGGGTTCAGAGCAGTGGCACATCTCTAATTGCACCACTTAGGTGCATAGAGTAGAAAAATGGGCAGTTTGAGGTCAGCCTCTACTACGCAGCAAGATCCTTTTCCTAAAAACCTAAAAACTAGAGAGCTCCAAACATAGCTGGGAATGATGGAAGTCAGAGGATCAGGAGGTCAAGTCTAGCTCAGCTACTGTGGTGGCTAATAGTCACCTGGGAGGCCGGCTCTGAGCATGCCTGTGGGAATGATCTTAATTAGGTTGACTAAGTGAGAAGAACTGGCTCCTGCTGGTGTCCCTGGACTATCTAAGAAGGAGACCATGAGCTGAGCTCAAACATTGGTTGCCTTTTGCTTCCTGTGAGCAGCTGCCTCAAGTTCCTGCTGCCGTCACTTTGTCAATGTTAAGCTGGAAACGCAGACCCCAGCCCCTCACATCTATCCTGGCCCCCAGGCCTGATTGTTGTATTGGTCTGGACTCCAAATCCCAGCATGACAGGCAGGGTCCGAACGACTCCCACAGGGTACTTAAGTGAACTCCCAAAAGAGGACCATGTGGTGTTGTGCCCGCCCCCCTTCCCACTCGGGGCCACCTCCGAGAGTGCAGGAATCCCATTAAACCTGGATATTTCTTAATTTGGCGCTTGTGATTTGGCTTGATTGGGATTTTTGCGTGGGCAGAGACCTTGCATTAGGAAAAATTCCTAACAGTCATTATCACCGACTGCCACCTCAAGCCAGGAGCTGGAGTAAATCCTCCTTCTTTATTCTGCTTCTGCCAGGGTGTTTCACCACAACCAGAAGAAAAATAACCAGGATGGCCGCATAGTGAGCTTGAGGCTGAGCTGAGCTACGTCAGACTCTACCTAGGAAACCACAGAGTTCCTTTGGGTTGTGACACCCAATGCTCAGGGCAGCTGGGCCAGTGGTGCAGTGAGCAGAGAGGGTTATTTGGGCGCGGTCTAGACCACGCGGAGTCCTGGCGATGATCACTTAGGAGGCACCATAATTTATTGTACCTCTCAGGGGACCTTCACAGAGCTGTTGAGGTCCTTCCCTCAACCCCATCATCTCTATTGTACAAAGATGAAATAGGGGCCCAGTAGAGGTAAAGTTGGGAAGCCCCTCAGCTTAGCATGCAGCAGACCTAAGAGTTAGTCAGTCAACTAACGAATATTATGGATATTCTTTTTTTTTTTTTTGTGGTTTTTCGAGACAGGGTTTCTTTGTAACTTTGGAGCCTGTCCTGGAACTAGCTCTTGTAGACCAGGCTGGCCTCGAACTCACAGAGATCCACCTGTCTCTGCCTCCCAAGTGCTGGGATTAAAGGCATGTGCCAACCACTCCCTGGCTAACTAACGGATATTCTATCTATGTTATGCCACCTCCCTGATATGGTGCATTTACTTATATTATTTGTGTGTGTGTGCATTGTCCACGTGGGTGTGTTTTTATGTGTATATGTCTGTGTGGGCGTGTGTGTGTATTGTATATGTGTGTGTTGTTGTTTGTGTGGGTATGTGTTTGTGTGTGTATGCTGTTCATGTGGGCAGGTATGTGTGGTCTTGGAGGATGGTCAGATCTGTGGGATGGTTCTCTCCTTTCAGTTTTAGGTGGGTTTCTGGGGTCAGTCAGGTCATCAGGCTTGCCGAACAAGTGTTTTATCTGTTGAAGTCACTTACCAATCCAACAGTTACATGTCATGGCACAATTTCCAGAGAGAATACTCCTTTTCTGCTCTTGAAGTCCAGCAAACCTCACTAAGGATACTACACCCAGTGGATATTTGGGTGTAGAACCAAGTAGGCAAATGAAAATGCTTGGCACTTTGGGCAAAGGAGGACTGTGATGGTTTGAATGAGAATGACCCCCATAGGCTCATGTATTTGAATGCTTTATCAACAGGGAGTGGAACTTTTGAAAGGTTTAGAAGGATTAAGAGGTGTGGCCCCGTTGGAGGAAGTGCTCATTCTGGGGGTTGGCTTTAAGGTTTCAGAGTCCTAGCTAGGCCCAGCATTGTTCTCTGAGTCTGATGATCAGGTGGCTCCAACTGGCCAGAGCGGTAAAGGGCTCTAAAAGCCTCACATGGCGCCAAGTGAAGGCGTATTCGATCGGAACGCTAAAATAACCAGACCAGCTCAAAACAACAGATATAATTCAATAATTGAAAAACGGGGAAATTCACCCTACCAGAGTAGAAGGTCCAAAGTCCAAACGGGTCAGGCGAGCACCGTGCAGAGAGTGCACGCACCTATCTACACCTATCTACCCCAGTTTATCTACCTGGGCTCCAGGCAACCATGCCCTAGCCAGATGTGAGTGGCTGAGCTTCCCCATCCTGCTCCAGTGCCATGCCTGCTATCTTCCCCAAGTGACGAAAATGGACTAAAACTCTGAAACTGTGAGCAAGCCCCCAACTAAATTCTAAGAGTTTGAAATGGATTAATAAAAATGCTGCGTATCCCCGAGTACCTGCAGTGAGTAGTGGGTCCCGAGAGCAGCCAGTCCCAAGCAGGGGCAGTACACGAGACCACGCCGCAGTCTGGTTCCTGGTTAGGGAACCAGGCCGCACAGCGAGAGACAGACAGATAGGTATGCCATGCAGAGTGAAGTTGGATATTTATTTAGTGGTTATAGATGGGAAAGGGAGAGGGGGAGAAGAAAAGAAAGAGAGGGAGGGAGAGAGGGAGGGAGAGAGGGAAGGAGGGAGGGGTGGGAGAGAGAGAAGGGAGACAGAAGCTGCCTCTTCGAAAGGGGGATGGAAAAGGGATGGAAAAGGGAGGCTGGAAACTGAAGATCAGCTTGCCTCAGCCTGATGGTGAGGGAGGTGGGCATGGTTTATCTCTTAAAGAGACAGAACAGACCATTACAGAGTTGCCTTGGTCGTGGTATGTCTTCACAGCAGCAGAACGGTGACTAAGACAAGAAGACTGGAAAGAACAGCATGCATTCTACATGTCAGGAAGGAGCGCAGGCTAACCCAGTTGGTGTTCATAACTTAAAGCCCAGTGTTCTTCTCCTAATATTGCTATGTGAGATGGTGGTGGCAGGTCCAGCTATCCCAAGGCAGCAAGAGAAGGGGAGAAGTGGGGAGAAGGGAGAGACAGAAGCTGTTGCTGAGAGGGAGGGAAGGAGGGAGAGAGAGAGAGAGAGAGAGAGAGAGAGAGAGAGAGAGAGAGAGAGAGAAAGGAAGGGGCTCAGGCTGGAAGCTGAAGATCAGCTTGCCTTAGCAGACAGGGGAGGGACTGGGCGTGGCTTGTCACTTAAAGGCCAGGACAGACCATTACAGTTCCTTTTTCTGTGCATCTTTTTCATCTTGACCTCTCTGCCTTACAGAGGCAAAAATGTTACTTACAAAAATGTTATTATTGGGGTTGGGGAGATGGCTCAGCCATTAAGAGCACGTACTGCTCTTCCAGAGGTTCTGAGGCGAGTTCCCAGCACCCACAGTGGGTGGCTCACAAACTCTTGTAATTCCAACTCCAGAGCGTCTGCTGCCCTCCGCTGCCTTCCATCTACATCCACACACATGTGCATAAGACATACAGACGCGTACACAGACAGACATAAATAAAATAAAGTCAATCTTTAAAAATTATTTGTGGCCTAGAGAGATAGCTCATTGGATAAGAGTGCATGCTGCTCTTACAGAGGCCCCAAGTTTGCTCCCAGCACCAGGATCAGGAGGCTCACGATGCCCTCCATCTGCAACTTTAGGGTGTCTGGCACCTCTCCTGGACCCCACACTCACACATGCAAACCTCTTACCCCATATACAGCATAGCTAAAGATAAAACAAATCTCCAGAAAGTTATTGTCAAGAGGACAAACAATAATGAGTCTAAAACATAGAAGGGGAAAAATTAACTTAAAATTCAATCATATAAAAGCAATTGCTTTCATGTTTGTGTTTGGTTGTTAATATTGAAATTACCTGGCATGAGTGAGAAGGAAACATGCAACAAACCTGCTTAGGAGTTTATTAAGGGGGGGTGTACAAGTCTGGTGAGATCGATGTGCAGAGAGAGAGAGAGAGAGGCCTGAAGATGGCATGTTCAGCTTTTAAGCCAAATGTAGTGTTTCTTCTCTTAGTTGTTTCTGCCAGGTGTCCTGGTTATAGTGACACATAATAAATACATCTGACCTCAGCTTTCTCATCTGTAAAATGGACCAGCAATCTTCTAATTTCTTTTCTCCTAATCTTTATCTTTTCTTCCCCTTCTCTCTTTCCTTCTTTACTTTCTTTTATCTTTTGAGACAGGGTTTCTTTGTGTAGACCTGGCTGCCCTGGAATTCACTGTGTAGCCCAAGCTGACCTCAAACTCAGAGATTTGCTTGCTTCTGCTTCCCGAGTGCTGGGATTAAAGGTATGTGCCACTATGCCCGACCCTTCTTTAATCTTTTATCTCTTATTGTTCTCATTTTATGTTACTCTCAGCTACTCGTATTAATTTCCTCTGCGAAGACCTTTAAATCTCCATGCGTTTAATCCCAGCACTCAAGAGATGGAGGCAGGCAGGTCTCTGTGAGTTTGAGGCCAGCCTTGCCTACAGAGCAAGTTCCAGGACAACCAGGGCTACACAGAGAAACCCTGTCTCAAAAACAACAAACAAAAGCCAGAACAGAGAAAATTAAAGCACATCACTGTGGGTACTCCTTTAAGATGCTTTAGAGGCACTGATTTTTTTTTTTAAATAATAACCAACAGAGAAAACAGCTGCTAGTTAAACCTGTACCAACTGTGGTGTCCTGAGCTTTGCACCTAGAACAGAGCAGTTTCCAAGGTGACCAGAGCTAGCGCGCGGGTAGGTGAAGCCCTGAGGTTATGAGCTGCCAAGCTCATAAACCACACGGGCTTCCTCTGAGCCACGCGATCCACACGAGGCGCCAAGCAATTTAACAGCCAAGGGTTCCAACAGCATTTAACGATCAGTGTGTCTATAAATAGACTCCTGGAACGATTGGGAGCGATGTTAATATATGGGTTTAGTCCTGGAGTGACTAAACCTTAAGTTGTTTTGATCTCAGAGAGCCATCAAAAATCTGCTGCAGTGAACAAATTCTGCAGTTGTCTACGGCAGCTGTTTCGGTCCTGTTGAATGTGTCCTTGTGTGTATAATTTACTAACATGATAATGGTGTGCTGCCTGGCAGTTTGCAATTTACAGAGCGTCATCGCACACATGTTCTGCTTGACTCTTGAAAGGCAGGCACTATTACTGGATTCAAAGGGGGAGACAACTTGTTTCTGGACATCCATACTCGGGATCCAGGAAGGCAAGTGGACGGACAATGGTGGTGGCAGTTTGAGAGGGAGTACTGGTGGTAGCTGGATAGGAGCTCCGGAATCGACCCTTGCAAACTACCCAATATTTGTTTTGTTTTGTTTGAGATAGACTCACCAGCCTCTGATTACCCAATTTAAAGACTGAGGGCATCAGTTCCTCTAGTGCCCTCACTAGCCTTTTGGGTCTAGCACCATGAATTTTCCATTAATTATTTGGCACTAAAAGGGATTCAGTTCAGGTCTTAGAGAGATGTCTCCATGGTCTAGAGCGCTTCATAGGGCCAAGTGTGGTGGTGAAAGCCTTTAATTCCAGCATTGGGAGGCAGAGAGAGAGGTGCATATCTCTGTGAATTCAAGGCTGGCCTGGTCTGTGTAGTGAAATCTAGGATAACCAGGGCTATGTTGAGAGACTCTGTCTCAAAAAAGAAAAATAAAAGCAGAGGATATGGGTTTGATTCCTAGAACCCACAAGATAGTTTACCAACCCCAACTTCAGGGGATCCAGTACCCTCTTCTGCTTCCTGGGATGCCAGCTACACATACACACACACACACACACACACACACACACACACACACACACACACACAGTGTATTACATACATTAGGCAAAACTAAAAAAAAATGATTTGGCATAGGAGTTTTTTGAAATTTTTATTATTTTCTCATTTGTGTGTGTATGTGTGTATGCACTTGCATGTGTGCACTTGGAGGCCAGAGATGTAGAGTCCTCTAGAGCGAGGGTCACAGGGAGTTGTGAGCCACCTGAAATGTGGGCTAGGGAATGGAACTCTGGTTCTTTACGAGAGCAGGGCATCCTCGTAACCACCGAGCCATTTCTCCACCCCAATTTGCATAATTTTAAACTGAAGGAAAAAAAGTTTTTTTTTTTTTCCCTTCCCAGGGAAAAATTTAAAAGTCACTTTTTCTGAAGGAGTTAATTTGACAGATGCTTTCAATGACTAGCCATGCCTTATTCTTGTTTTCATTAAAAGATCAACCAGGAGCACCATTTATTAAAGCACTATTGGCCACGGCAAATAACATATGTGCTTTTATTTTACAGCCAGTGCAGGAGGCTTACCTATCCTCACCAAAACACACGGATAAGGTGTGGTTACTCTGACTTTGTGATGGTAGTAGCTCCACTAAGGGGTCATATTGTTGCTATAACCAATTCCATGACCAGAAGCACCGTAAGGGAGGAGACGGTTTACTTCAGCTTTTAGGGTACAGTCTGTACAACTGCAGAAAGCAAGGGCAGGGACTCAAGCAGAAGCCATGGAGAGGCTCCTCCCTGATGCCTTGCAGGTTGAGGCTTAGCCGGCTTTCTCATCCATCCCAAGACCTCAAGCCCATGGAATTGTGCTGCCTACAGTGGGCTGACAATTCCTTGGCCGGGCGGTGGTGGCGCACACCTTTAATCCCAGCACTTGAAGGTAGAGGCAGATGGATCTCTGTGTGTTTGAGGCCAGCCTGGTCTACAGAGTGAGTTCCAGGACAGGACAGTCAAAGCTGTTACACAGAGAAATCCTGTCTCGAAAAACCAAAAAGAGAAAAAAAGAAAAAAAAAAAGAAAAGAAAAGAAGGAAAGACAATTCCTGACAGGCATGCCCACAGGGCAGTCTGTTCTGGTCATTTCTTCTAGGACCCTAGATGATGGAATTTTATTCCCCAGAGGTAGAGATGGAACCTTTATACACAATAGGCAGATGCTCTACTGTGGGGCTTTTGAGGAATGGGGCTTGAGACAAGGTTTCCCATGTGAGCTGACTTCACACACACTTTATCTGCGGGTGACCTTGGGTTCCTGCTCCTCCCTTCCAAGTGTTGGGCTTACTGTGTTACACCAAGCCCAGTCTGTCCTTGGCTCCAACAGGAGCGTCTCTGCTCCATCATTGTCATATAGGAACCCTCTGTACTTTTGACTCATCATTGATGGGAATGACGTCATGCATTGCATGGGTGTCCTGACATACAAGGAAAGATTTGTTAGAGAAATTGGCTCATGCAGCTGTAGAAGCTGAGAGGTCCCACACTAAACTGTCTGCAAGCTGAAGAGCCAAGAAAAAAAGCTGGTGCATGGCTCTGTTTAAGTCCAAAGATTTGAGACCCAGGAAACCCAAAGGTATCTCTTAGTCAGAGGCCAAAAGGCTGAGAACCTGGTAAGCGAAGTTCTCCTAGTCCAAGGAGCGATAACAACTTCCTCCTTCCTCTGACTTTTGATTCTCTCCGAGACCTCAGTCAGTCACATGCCGCATAGTGGGTGAGGATGCTGTCTTCACTCAACTCATTGAGTCGAATGCCAGGCTCTGCAGAGACTCCCCTGCAGACACACCCAGGACTAAAGCACGGCCAGCTGTTGGGGATCGGGTGTTATATTAGCTACATTTCAGTTGCTGTGGCGAGACATTATGACCAAGGCAACTTTAGAACTAAGGGTTTATCTGGGCTTATGAGATAGTACTCTCTCATGGTAGGGAGGGTGGTAGCAAGCTAAGGTGTGGAGACTGTGCAGGAAGTGGAGAGCTCGTTTCAACCGAGAACATGAAGCAGAGCGAGGGACTGAAAGTGGCCCAAGCCTTTAACTCTCAAAGCCCCAGTGCCGCACCTCCTCTCACAAGGCCACACCTCTTTAACTTCCCCCAAAGGCACTACCAACTTCGTATTAAGTCTTCAAATATCTGAGCCCAAGGGGGATATTCCCTTTCAAGCCACCACAGATGTAAATGTGCCCACGGCAACATGTGTTTGGATACTTGGTCCCCAGTCGGAGGATTGGTTTTGGTTTTGGAGGTTGTAGGACTGTTATGAGGCCCTGACGTGGCAGAACTAGGGTGCTGGCAGAGGGCCTGTGAAGATTATGCTCCCTTCTGGTTCCAGCCTGAGGTCCCTGCTTCCTGATTCACTAGGACGTGAAAAGCTACTGCCTCAGACCCCCACTGTCACAGACCGGGCCATCTCCTCCATCACGCCTTCCTTTTTACAGTGATGCGCTAAAACCGTAAGTCCTTAAAGGATCTCTGTCATGCCTTTTGTTGTGGTGACAATAAGGGGACACACCAGCTACCTGGTTGTCTCTCCCTCTAGTCAAGTTGGCACACAAAGCCATCCAAGACTGTGAAAAGGTCAAAGGTCAGGTCACCGGAAGACAGAGTGACTGCCGGGCCCTTTTCAGAAGGCCTAAGCATCTCTGCAGCAGAAGACCCAATGGCGACCAGAGGAAGAGGAAGGAATTGCCCTGCTCACAGTTCTAGAAGGGTTAGTCAGCACTTACCCGGGTTGTCCAGTCAATACAACAGGGAAGAGGGAACCTCAGCTGAGGAATTGCCTCCGTTAGATTGGCCTGTGGGCAAGTCTACGGGCACTTTCTTGGTGGCTAGTTGAAGTGGGAGTGCTGAGCCCACTGTGGGTGGTGCCATCCCTAGGCAGGTGGTAGCCCACTGTGAGCCTGTGAGTAAGCCAGCAACAGCATTCCTCTGTGGTTCCTGCTTTAGCTCCTGCCCTACCTTCCCTCACTGATAGAGCATGACCTGGAAGTAGAAGCCAAATAAACCCTTTCCTCCGCAAGTTGTTTTTGGCTACGGTGTTTATCACAGAACTAGAAAGCAAGTAGGACAGGCAGTAAACAGTGGTAGTAATGTGTGGCAAGGGAGGGGCTTTGTCCCAGGAAGTATCGAGCAAAGGAAGGACTGAACTGGTATAACCTTCAACAATAGATCACTTTTTATGACCTATTTCCTCCAACTGGGTTCTAGCTCATATTTCCCATAATCTTCCAAAATGGTGCTACCAGTTGGGAACCTAGAACACTAAGCCTGTTTATAGTTTACATTTTATATCCAAACCATAATAATGTGGACAAGGCAGTCAGTTCTCAGGGAGGGGTTGAGGTGAGTGAGCCATACTAACATCCCAGATAGTTTTCTACAGGGTGCAATAAAAAGTGTGGAAGTCATGTTTTTTATTTAAAAATTGCATAAGTGACCTGGCTGCATATGCAGTCCAGAGAAACAAATGCCACAGGCCCAGGCGAATGCCTAGACCAGTCAGAGTAGAGAAGCAGGAATGCCTAGACCAGTCAGAGTAGAGAAGCCCAGGGCACTGGAGAGTGGGCGTGGCCAACAAATGCTGAGGTCATGGGTTGCAGAAAAGAGTTAGATTTACAGAAAGACAATTATCACATGTATTCACTCATGGGTGGTTTTTAAACATAAAGCAAAGAAAGCCAGCCTACAAATTACAATCCCAGAGAACTTAGACAACAATGAGGACACTAAGAGAGACTTACATAGATCTAATCTACATGGGAAGTAGAAAAAGACAAGATCTCCTGAGTAAATTGGGAGCATGGGGACCTTGGGGGAGGATTAAGGGGGGAGGGGAGAGGCAGGGAGGAGAGCAAGGAAAAATGTAGAGCTCAATAAAAATCAATTAAAAAAAAGAAAAAAAAGAGTCTTAGATTTCTGTTGTTGAGAAAGATAATTAAATGTAGGGAGTCCAGCGAGGGCCCCAGAAAGGAGTTTGAACAACAACAAAATGACAACAACAGCAAGGCCAGTAGCAGAAAGGACTCTCTTCCCAGGTTGGAGACGATAGCACAGGTGACAGAAGAGGTCTGTCCTCCCTGTCTGTGGACATCTGTTGTCACCGTGAATCTCCTGATTTTGCTGCAGGAGGCTGGGCTGGAGGTCTAGCTCCCATGGTAAGAGCCCTGGTGGCTCTTCCAGAGGACCCGGGTTAGGTTCCCAGCACCTACATGGTGGTGAAGTGATATTTTATCTGTATTTTAATAAATGAAACTTGTCTGAAAATCAGAGAGTAAACCAGTCACACTGGTCAGCTTTACAGACTGGGCAGTGATAGCACACACTTTTAATCCCAGTAGCCATGCTAGTTCACCATAAAAGCTGGATGGTAGTGGTGCATGCCTTTAATCCCAGCCCTAGAAAGGAATATGAGACAGCTCTCAGTCTCAGTCTCATTCTGAGATTCCTGGAGTCAGGATCACCATTTTAGACTGAGGTAGAGGTAAGAACCAGTAGCTGGCTGTTCTGCTTTTCTGGTCTTCAGATTGAATCCCAATATCTATTTCTGGATTTTTATTACTCATGTTACACGGTGGGTCACATTGTTTGTAACTCCCAGGGCACTGCACACACATGGTGCGCACACACACACACACACATGCAAATACCCATATACATTATTAATAAATAAAAATGCTTAAAAAGTAAAAGAGAAAAGGATCAGGACCCTTTCCCTTTCAGTTCAAAAATTTCCCAGAAGCTTTTAAAGCTGTTGGAATAATTATTATGAAAGTCAGAAACCCTGATAATATAAACAGCCCCATCACTACAACCGTGACACTAAAAATAAGTAAAAAGAAAATTTCATAAACTATAAACCAAACTTATTTTATTATTTTAAACATATAACATTTGTGTGTCTATTCATCTATCTCTTGATGTATGTGTGCCAGAGCACATGTTTAGGGGTCAGGGGACAAGCTGCAGGAACCAGTTTTCCCATTCACCATGTGGGTCCCAGAGTTTGGACTCAGGTCATCAGACATGAAAGTAGCAGTGTCTCTATCTACGGAGCCATTCACCCAGGACCTTACAATCATTTTTTGAGATAGAGTGTCATGTGGTATAGTCTGGCTGGCTTTTGCCTCACTAGATAGCTGAGTATGACCTTGAACTCCTGATCCTCCTGCCTCTCTCTATATATGGCACCGGGGATAGAACCCAAGGCTTCGTGCATGGTGGGCATCCGTTCTACCAACTGAGCTTTCTGCCTAGCCTGTGAATTTTGTTTTCATACCTCATCTTAAGGACCACGACAAAGGATGAGAAATCCTGCCCTTATTCAAGGCAAAATCGTAGAAAAATCAAAGCTCTCCCCAGATTCTTTCCAGGAAGCAGATACTCTAAAATATTAAACCAAATACTGATGTCATCTTTCTAAAATAACATGTTTCCCATCCCGTGTTATTTCAGTTGCGAGGCAGATGAAACTGATACTTAGTTAAGAATATTTATATTGGTTCATAACTCTACCCTATCCTTGCCCCCAGAACTGAGAAATATTAACTGGTATTATTGAGGAGCACAAGCTCCTCAAATGGAGGCCTACAATATATTGAGAGTTAATGAATTTTATATATCAACCCCCCAAAAGAAGTTTAATCAATGAAACATACAAATAATGCAATTACATATATAGTGTGGATAAATATTGTGTATGAAACCTTTGGTTTACCTATATTTGTGCTGTAGATAAATGCGCATAAGCACTGCACTGTTAGAGCATTTATTGATTTTTTTTTAAAAAGTCCTTGGTCACAATCAACAATGTTTGAAACACAAAATAGTAATCAACACAGGCTCCGGAGTTACACAGCCTGGCCCTATCACTCTCTAAAGGACGGATAAGTTACCAGTGAAATGGGAATTATTAAAGAACAGCTCCAGGCCAGTTCACCCTGGAGTTCCAGGAAGACAAGGGGCACAATGCCGGGCACTTGATAATTTTAAAGGCATTTTAAGGATGCCTGTGAAATGCCTTCCCAGGTAAAAGTCTCTTGTTGCCAAGCCAGATGCCCTGAGTTCAATCCCAGAGGCCGTATGAAGGAAGGAGAGAACCTATTTAGACAATTGTCCTCTGAGTTCCATACAAGACGTAGCATGTGTACACTGCCTCCCTATAATAAATAGATGTCGTTAAACATAAAAAAAAGAGAAAGAAATCAGAAGGGCAACTCCCTAAACTTTAGAACTGGAGATATTTTGATTTTTTGGTTATATCATAAAAATACAAATTTTATAAGATCCAAGAAAATCTGATGACCAAGGCCTTCAGTCTGGGCTACGAAGACAAGACGATCTGGACGGCTGCAGGCAGCCCTTGAAGACTTTAAACAGACCACAGAAGCATTTTCTGAGTTCTTCGGGAAAGTGGTGTTGGGTGTAGACTTTCCAGGGGACATATACAGGGCTGGGATTTTGAAACTACAGGATAAAGATTGTCTCTTGCTGCACATATCTGGAGCATTTAGGGGAGGAAAAGCCACTAACTCACTAATATAAACCTATGCACAACACAGTGCAAAATATGAGATTTGCAGAAACAAGAATATCAGGATAATAATTTTCAAGAAGGTGGCCTCCTTTGGGCCATGACCCAAGTGTCCTTTTGACTGTACTTATGTTAGTGTCCTCTGGGGACTCTTGGTAGACAAGTTGGAAGGGTCTGGGACAGGTGAAGCAGCTCACACCCAGGGAACTGTCTCATTCTCTGTATATTCCTCATTGCCCTGTTGGGGTCATAGACTTACATTCAAAAGTTGTCTCCCTAGATTGCCCTCCTGGTGCTTAGGCTCGTGTTTGAACACTTGGTCCCCAGATAGCGGTTCTATTTTAGAACCTTTAGGAGGTGGAGCCCTGCTGGAAGATGTGGGTCACTGGGCGGGGGTGTCTTAAGGTTTCATAGCCCAACCTCACTTCCTCTTGCTTGCTATTCTGCTAAAATGTGATGCAGCAAGGAATCACAGCTACGCATTTTCACCATGGAGCCCCCTGCTGTTATAATTCTCCCCAACCATGTGAACTGTACCCCCTTAAACTGAGAACCAAAATAAATACTTCCTTTGAAGCTGCTTTTGTAAGATACTTTGTTACAGCAACGAAAGTACTAACACCTCCCGAGGGGAAGAGGCAGAAAGTAGCAGACATTGTAACTTATTTTATACCCAATGATGTGCACTACACAGGATTCTTCTATTGTCTGCCAGGTTACACTGGTAATTATATTTCCAGAATTTTTCGTCCTGTACAGCTTCAGGTTACCATTGGCCAAAGAGTAACTTGAAAAAAATCTGAGAGGTGCAATGCAGCAGCCATCCTGTCTCAGAGGTTTGTCCATGGCTAGAGACACTGACTTGTGGTCCCTAGCAGGTTCTAGCCTGTCCCTTCCCTCCCTCAGCCTTGTGACATGCCTTTCTCTTCAAAGACCAGAAGAAGCCCCAGGACAGATGAGCAGATCCTTGGCCATGGACCTAAACCAACACAGTCAGATGTTTCTCATGCATTCCTCTGTCAGCTTCTCTTTGACCTTGACCGTAGGATGGGCCCCTTAGAGGAACAGTTTATTGACCATGATGTCATGCCTTTTTCCTGCATACACATCTCAGTTCTGCCATCAGGCCCAGGTCCAAATCCCTTTCCCTAGAGTCCCTTATAGTTTTGTCTTGTTGACCCTGGATTAGGAGATTGAGTTCCTTTTATTACTTAGCGTTAAGGAAAAACTTGTTTTGTTTTGTTTTTTCTTTTTATGTAGAAAAAGAAAGAGGAGATTGTTTTGAGACTATGTAGCCCTCTGCGGCCTACAATGCCTACAATTGGTTCTGTAGACTGCAAACTCACATAGATCCACTTGCCTCTGTCTGAGCTCTGGGATTAAAGTCATGCATTGTCATGCCTGGCCAAAGAAGAGATATGGTTATTGTTAAGACACTTTGAACATTTATCTGTGTGAGTTTATGTGCACAAGGGAGCCTACAGAGGCCAGAAGAAGGTGATGGATGCCCTGGAATTAGAGTTACAGGTGGTGGTGAGCCACCATCTAGGTGCTGAAAATGAATCTGGATCCTCCCTGAGAGAAGTAAGCGCTTTAACCATTGAGACATCTCTCCAGACCCGAAAGAGTTCGTTTTAAAGTGGTGGCCATGTTTGAGAAGGTGAGTCTCCCTAGGACAACGCTGTGGAAAGCCGGAAGACCAGGCATCAGTGAGTGAGGAATTCCAAAGAAGTGAGAGAGCATAAAGGAAACCAGCTCTACCTTCACCAGAACCTGCCTCTGAGGGATAGTCTACTCACTCACTCTGGCTCTCAAGACTGCTTGTAGAACAATGGCTTGTGACAGACAGTGGTTACATCCTCAAAAGAGAAAAGAAATCTGAGGGAGGCCGTGAGGGCTGGAGCAGTGAGAAGGGTAATAAGCGGTAAGCACACACAGCTTTATTAACCATGGTTAATGGAGAGGGTTAGAGGTTAGAGGTTATGTTCTCACTACATTCGGAGTTGAGGTCGGTCTCAACTATGAGAGACCTTGCCTCAGAAAGCCCTCCACTCCCAAGGAAAAAATTCCTCTTGGGCTGGAGAGATGGCTCAGAGGTTAAGAGCATTGCCTGCTCTTCCAAAGGTCCTGAGTTCAATACCCAGCAACCACATGGTGGCTCACAACCATCTGTAATGGGGTCTGGTGCCCTCTTCTGGCCTGCAGACATACACACAGACAGAATATTATATGCATAATAAATAAATAAATAAATAAATAAATAAATTCCTCTTGTGGTAGAGCCAGGCATGACAGCAGTGTTAAGGAGGCTGAAACAGGCCGATCTCAAGTTCAGTGTTAGCTTGGGCTAAGGAGGGATATTCCATCTCAAAACAAAATGAAAGCCAGGAATAGCAGCATACACCTTTAATTCCACACTCTGAAGGCAGAGACTGGGCGATCATTGCAAGTTTGAGACCAGCATGATCTAACTAGTGAGACCCTGTGTTAAAACAAAATGTGAGGGCCAGGCGGTGGTAGAGCACTCCTTTAATCCCAGCACTTAGGAGGCAGAGACAGGTGGATCTCTGTCAGTTTGAGGCCAGTCTGGTCTACAGTGTGAGTTCCAGGACAGCCAGGGCTGTTACACAGAGAAACCCTGTCTTGAAAAACCAAACAACAAAAATAAACAAAAAAGATGACTTTCAAGAATGTTGTTTATTCTGTTGTTTTTGATTTTTCACAATACATAAAGATCTATATAAAAATTGTTCCTTCAGAATTTAAAGGTAGAAAAGACTGTTGAATCTTCTAACACTTTGGAACAAATCCTTTGAAAAACAAGAGGAAGCATGACTCCTTTTCATTTCCCTTATTGTCTTGTCAACCAGGAACCTCAGACACACGGTTTCTTTTGGTTACATTCTTTAGTTCAAGTTGACGTTATGATTCCGTTTGTATGTATATGTGTGTGCATGTTGTACTAATGATGTATATATAATGCATGCATGTATGTTTGTGACTGTGCAGGTGTATATACTCATGAGAACACACACAAAAGCTAGGGTGGGGCCTTAGGTGTTTCTGCTATCAGTCTCTACTTCCTGCCTTGAGACAATCTCTCACTGCACCAGAAGCTGCCTGTTTCTGCTAGGCTGGCTAGCCAGTGTGCTTTGGGATCCACTTGCCTCTTATTTCCGCCCCTCAATACTAGAGGTGCAGGCACGTGCAGCCATGCCTGGCATTCTATGTAGGTGCTGGGGATTCGAACTCAGGTACTCTACGTGAGGAGAAATCTATCTTGTTCACTGACCCATCTCTAGTCCCATGCTGTTATTCTCTACCTGATCTCTTTCAGAGTGAAAAGTCTCTTTATGGAAACCTAGTCTTTTGGTCTTTTTTTGAACCAGCTGACTCCTGCCTCCTCCTTTTCATGTGGAGGCACCCCAGGAGGAAATTATTTGATTTTTGAATTGGGGCACCACTGTTTTCCATCCCACTGAAGAGACTAACGTGATTCCTATCAAAAGGAAGACTGACTCATTTCTGCTTGGAATATAAAATGTACACTTGTGTAGAGACTGGAAAATAAGGTTTGGTGTCAGGACTGGAGAGACGGCTCAGGGGTTAAGAGCACTGACTGCTTTTCCAGAGGACCCAGGTTTTGTTCCCAACATTCACATGGTGGTTCACAACCATCTGTTACTCCAGTTCCAGCGGATCCAATGTCCTCTTCTGGTCTTGCTGGACACCAGACATGCACGTGATTCACAGACATATATACAGCCCAAACATGCACACATAAAACTAAGGCTTGGGGCTGGAGATGTAACACGTTGGCAGAGCAGTTGTCAGGTATGTACAGCGCCTTGGGTTCCATTCCCAGCACACGCATGCAAAAATAGTTGAGTTTGTTACAGAATACACCAGAGATGTTCACGCCCTTCAGCACTGGTCATTTACAGGGGGCTATTAGGAAAAGCTCAGCAGTTTACTTGCTCATAGTCAATAAGGAGTTTTCAGAACCATCTAATGAATCTTATTATATGTTACCATAGAGATGGTGGCTGGTTCTGTTGGGTGCATCATTTTTTAAATTTTAGATAGTAGTTCAGCTACAATAGGGGTGTGTGTGTGTGTATTTTCCCAATATATGGATAATTTTATTTTTTCCAATTAAAAATGTAGTTATATTATTTTAATCAAAATGATTTATAAAGATAAAACTAATATAACAAAAACACAACAACAACATAACCCTAAATTCCCACTTGTAAAGTTGAAGTCTACAAATTTAATCATAACAATTTTATCCTGAGGCTACAGAAAAACAGATCAATATTAACACACAAAGTTTAATCTAAAATCCTGATGGGAATTCAGACTGGCCTCAAGTAATGTGGAAAAAAGTCAAGAAAAGCTCATTCTCGTTTTATTATAGAATGAAATACCTGGGTAGTACATCCCAGCTTTAAATTTTATTTATTTATGTGTTGTGTGTGTGCACAGAGATCAGAGGACAACTTTTGGGAGTTGGTTCCTGTTGTGGAATATTCTTTTAAGATGTGTTAGATTCATTTATGCTGTGGCATGTTTGTTTAATGATGCAAAGATGTGCTGCCTTCTTTTACGATGCATTTGTTTAACTCTGTGAAGCTGTGTTACTTTGCCTGCCTAAAACACCTGACTGGTCTAATAAAGAGCTGAATGGCCAATAGCTGGACAGGAGAGAGGAATAGGCGGGGCTGGCAGGTAGAGAGAATAAATAGGAGAGGAGCAAGGGAAGGAGGAGGGAGGACTCTAAGGGCCAGTCACCCAGCCACACAACCAGCCATGAAATAAGAAGTAAAGAAAAGGGGCTGGAGAGATGGCTCAGCGGTTAAGAGCACTGCCTGCTCTTCCAAAGGTCCTGAGTTCAATTCCCAGCAACCACATGGTGGCTCACAACCATCTGTAATGAGGTCTGGTGCCCTCTTCTGGCCTGTAGGCACACATGTAGACAGAATATTGTACACATAATAAATAAATAAATAAAAAAAATAAAAAAAGAAGTAAAGAAAAGATATACAGAAATAGAGAAAGGTAAAAGCACAGATGAAAAGGCATATGGGTTAATTTAAGTTAAGAAAAGCTGGCTAGAAATAAGACAAGCTAAGGCTAGACATTCATAGGTAAGAATAAGACTCCGTGTATTTATTTGAGAGCTGGGCGAGGGGCCCCACAAAGAGCAAAGAGAAAAAAACAACAACTATAGGTTCTTGCCTTTCATCTTCTTGAGGCACAATCTCTCTTGTTCTTGCTTTTCATTATTAATTTTCCACACAATATATTTTGAACATATTCTTTTTCTTCTCCAAACCTTCCAGATCCTTCCCACTTTCCTACCCACCCAACTGCATGTTCCCTCTCTCAAAAACAAAAATAAACAAAAAAACCACAAGATAATAATGAAAACTACAAAACAATACAAAAAAACTACAAAACAAAACAAAATGAAACAAAAAACCCCTCCCCAAAGCATGGACTCTGTTTTGTGTTGGTCAACTGATCCTAGGCATGGAAGGGTGATGCTCCATTGGAGAAAATGGATATTTTTTTTCTTTTCTAGTAGGTATTAATTGCAAGTAGCTTTTTGGTTAGGTGGTGAGACATTGTGTCCATCCCCCTTCTCAGGACTGGAACTTTGGTTTGAACCTATGCAGGTCTGCGCATGCTGTCCCTGTTTCATTGTGTCTGGAAGACACTGTTTCCTTGGTGTCACCCACCACCTCTGTCTCTGACAGTCTTCCTGCCTCCTCTTCCACATAGTTCCTGAGAAGGGACTGGAAGACTTTGGTGGAGACATCCCATTAAGGACTGAGTGCTCTCAAGTCTCTCACTTGTCCAGTTGTGGGTCTCTGTGTTCATTCCCACATGCTTCAAGAAGAGGCTTCCCTTATGAGAGCTGAGTAAGGCACTGATCTAAGAATGTAGCAATGTGTTATTAGGAGTCATTCTTTGTTATGTTCTTCTGGCAGAATCAGAGACATAAAGCAGCCAGTGGTATTAACTGTTGAACCATCTCTCCAAACTCCATTGCTCTTGTTTTTGCTCTGATATGTACTCCAGACTAGCTGACCTGTGAGCTTCCAGCAGACTCTCCTACCTCTGTCCTGTCTCCCATTTCACTTTCCAGGAAGTGCAGGGATCACAGATGATGTCACGGTAGCTGACTTTTTACGTAGGTTCTAGAGATTAAACTCAGCTCATCAGGCTTGTGAAGCAAGTGCTTGTATTTGCTGAGTTGAGCCATCTCCCTGACCCCACATCCCAGTTTAATCGCTACCAGTAAAATTGTAAGAAATGATGTAGTAATCAGGTATGGAGGTGCACACCTTTAATTCCAGCACTCAGGAGCCAGAGGCAGGTAGACTGCTATGAGTTTGAGGCCAGCTTGATCTACAGAGTAGTTCTAGGACAGTCAGTGCAGTTACACAGAAAAAACAAAATAAAACAAAGCAAAACAAACAAACAAAAAAGAAAAGAAATGATGTAATTAAAAATATTCTAGCAAACTCAAATGCACATGCTTGCATGCACACCCATACCCACACACATTATAAGCAAAGTCATTTTCTCTGTTATCAGAGCCCAAAACACTGTCTTCCAGTAGTAGTTACTGAAGTCCACACTGAATGAACAATTAGAATGCAAAAGGCATGCAAAATTAGCAATAGAGGAGAAATTAGCATTCTCAAACAGGAGCATACCCTTCACGAGTGTTTTGCACTATGAGAACTCACACAATATTAATTCAATATAATAAGATACTTGACATAATAAGTTAAGACAAGACAATGGTTAAAAGGGGCATTGTAGAGATGAGGAAAATTAACCCTATTAGTTATGCAACAGATCATATAGTTAGACACTGATACACTTGGCTGGAAGCCAAGTTTTAGTGGAGCGTCTTGAGCTAATTATACTTGTGCAAAGAAAAGAGGAAAAAGTAATGAACTAGAGAGATGATGGATAGTGAGGACAATTCTTTGATGGTCTTAAAGTAAAGACTCTAAGAGGTGGAATAAAAAATATTCAGCGATATCATACACAAAAGTTGCCCAGAAATAAAATAATCAGGCTGAAGAGGCATAGTATATATTGTAAAAAAACCGATTAAGAGACTGGCGGTGGAGGCGCATGCCTTTAATTCCAGCACTTGGGAAGCAGAGGCAGGCAGATCTCTGTGAGTTCAAAGCCTGGTCTACAAGAGCTAGTTCCAGGACAGGCACCAAAGCTATAGAGAGACCTTGTCTCGAAAAATAAAAAAAAATTAAGAATGATGTCAAATAAAATAAACAAACAAGCAAACAAACAAACAAGAAAGACGACAAAGGTACTGGTGATGTGGTCAAGTCCACATCTGCTGCTCTGCAGTGCTCTCTCTCTCTCTAGCTCTCTCACCTCTCTGGCTCTCACATCCTTTCTGTCCGCTCTTCTGTATCACTCTTTGAGCCTTAGTTAGGTTGATATAGATGTCCCGGTGAGCAGTCTTATTCTCAGCACTTTGATTGGTCATGAGTCTCTGCATAACTGCTGCCCATTGCAGAAAGAAGCATCGCTGGTCAAGGAGCGCTAATCCATGGTGATAAACATAGAAGACAGTTTGGCAACATGCCCACTTAGCAAAACAATAGTAATAGGTGCCTCCCTAGGGCCTATGACTTCCTAAGCCATGGGTTTTTGACCAAATTTATGGTACCAGTCTTGAATACGCTCTCCTCCTGTGGAGCAGGTCTCAAATCCAATCACAAAGCCACTGTTTACCCCCATAGTGTTTGGGACACTATTATACCAGTAGGAATAATGCCTGTCAGGTCAGTATGTTAGCATGCAGGCTTCTCTCTCCCTCCCTCCTTTCCTCCTTCCCTTCTTCCCTTCCTCTCTCCCTCCCTCCTTTCCTTCCTTAGGCACCAGTCCATTGACAGACAGTGGAGTTGTCAACCCTAGACAATTTATGGACTGTTTTAAGCATATGAAAGAAATCTAAGGATTATTATGCTGCAGTTATGGAATATGTGACCCCAGAACAGATTGTTGCTATAGCAACTCATATTAGAACACAAAATCATCTGTTTTTGCGTTGAGGAAGAGTTATCGCTGTTAGTGGTGAACACAGAGGGAAACTCTTGGAAAATTATTACCAGCTATTCCTTTGCTGAACAAGGAGCAGAACTATTATAAGATCACCCCTGAATGTCTACCGCAAAATGTGGGTTTCTATAAAAAGCTTGCATAT
Source organism: Myodes glareolus (assembly GCF_982192425.1). Taxonomy (NCBI): domain Eukaryota; kingdom Metazoa; phylum Chordata; class Mammalia; order Rodentia; family Cricetidae; genus Myodes; species Myodes glareolus. The sequence continues at coordinate 62,101,306 of NC_142029.1, forward strand.
ACAGTTTCTGAAGAAAATTACATGTGTTTGGGGTTTCAACAGTAAAACCCTTTTAGAAAGGGAGTTGTCACGGGAGTTTCTGCTGCAAGGATGTGCTCTTTCTAGAGTGAATACAATGGTTGTGCTGGAACTCAGTGACCTGCATAATGATTGGACTGGGGAAAAGAACCCACTCCCAAACACTATAGCACTACAGGCATAGTGATATTAGAATATTATTTTTGGTCGTGGGACATGCTGTAAGGTTAGATTTCAAAAGACAGCCTCCTCCAGCCCTCCCTTCCTTCCTTCCTTTCTGTGGTACAGGGAGCTGAACCTGAGGCTCTATCATGCAACCATGCCCCAGCAGAGATGCTCTTTGTTCAGGCTTCCTTCTTCCACTCAGAGCACAGACAGAGGCAGAGAAAACAATGAGCAAATGTGCTCTCAGGCTATTCCTGGATGGTGAGGTTTATTTGTTTATTTCTTTTGCATATGGGTGTGGGTGTGTTCACCTGTGCACCCGCTTGTGGTGGCCAGGGGTTGACGATGGGTGTCTCTTGATATTACTCTTTCTTTACCTTAGCTGTCTCCCAGGGAGTTTTCTCCCTCGGGTGGGTGCTAAGTAATGCCCACCCACCCCCTCATAAGGTCCCAAAGACAAACCGAAGTTCACCCTGGGGAACCAACGACTTTATTGGGTTTACTTATAGAGTACAAGTAAGGGGTTACTGACGGGAGCGTGGGCTCTGCTCAGAGGATAATTCTGTGTGAACCACAGGGTCTCCTGCAGAGCCTGGAGTTTACTGATTGGGTATGCTGGTTGGCTTGCAAGCCTCTGGAATCTGCCCTCTCCTCCTCCCCAGCACTGGGGTTGCAGATGTGTGATGCTGTGTTGGACTTCTGATGTGGGTGCTGGGGATCCAAACCTAGGTCTTCTCGCTTGTCCTGTGCACACTGAGCCACTGAGTCTTTTCTTACTAAATTTTCGAAATAACAAGATTTCTATAATGAGCAAGGCTTTTGGAAACATTTTTATTTCGAAATCATTTCAGACTTTCAGAAATTTTCCAAGAATAGTTCAAAGAAACCTCATACTGTTTTTATGGGGATTTTCTTAAATGGGAGTATTTAACCGCGTCTGCACTCTCGTTCTTTGTATTTTCCCTTTTCTTCCCCCCTGGAGCCATTGAGACACAGATTGCACTTCAATGTTCCTTCCACCCCAGCTGCCTCAGGTACATTTTCTAAAAGCAAAGATGCAGGTGTAGACTAAATCTCACAGGGTGTTAATATCCCTAGTTAGTATCCCTAGATGAGAGACAATGCGGGATACTGTTAACTGCATCCAGGCTTGTGTGGCTGTCAGGAAAGACTCATTTCCAGAAATGGCAAAGATGGAGCTGTCCTAGGGCCACTGGACATCATAATGGCCATGTGATCCCCAGTCAGCCAGTGGTGAAGGTGCAGGGAAGGATGGTGGAATAAATACCCTGACATCACTCTCCTCTTCTGGCTCCTGCTGATACAAATACACACATTTACACAGAGTGAAGATAGGAACATTATTCCTTAAAGGGGAAAGCCCCTCCCTCTGAAAAATGTGATAGAAATGAACAACTGGAAAATCAACTGTTAACTGTGATGGTTAAACTCTGTTCAGCCAAGGATCCCCAGGTGGATCTGGAGGGCAAAGACTTGTAGGGGCTGAGGCAGGGGTGCTGCTTAGTCGGTAATGTGCTTGCCACACGGGGATGAGGACCTGGGTTTGATCCTTTAGAAGCTGTTTGAAAAAAATCAGGCATGATGGCATGTGTTTGTCATCCTCAGTACGGGAGAGATGGAGACTCACTGGCCTGCTTCATCAAATTGGTGATCCCAAGTCAATGAAGTCAATTGTTCCCAAGAACAATAACTCAAATTTATTTTGGCCTATACTCGCGCGCGCGCGCACACACACACACACACACGAACATACATCCACATTCTTCCCCATGAACGTGTGTTCTTATACAAATACACACACAAAGTTTAAGGAGTAATCATGTTTACGTAGAATCTTATTAATTCCCAAGGGAATCAGTAACTTGAGTAGAAAGTCTGGGCTCACACCCCGCTAAGTAACCAATCAAAACTGACGTCAGCACGGTGGGGCATACGGGGCTTAGTGCCTCCTGATCCATTTTACAGTGTTCCAAACAAACGTACCCAGCCCATGTCTAATCCAAGGTAGTGTTAGAGGAATCGGGGTAGAGGGAATTCTGTAAAACAGAGTAGTCTGGTGGGGGTGGTTCAACCATGTTTCCAATATACATTTAAGTCCTAATTCAGGAACGGTGACTTGATTTAGAAACAAGGCCATTGCAGATATAATTAGCTGAGAGGAACTCCTGAGTGGGCTGGGCCCTAATCCAATATGAGTATGTCCTTTTTTTCTATTCCTCAAGAATTCAATTAAACATTTATTGAACAAATACATCATAAATGAGCTAGGGGGTGTTTCAGCTTGATACAATACACAACTTCAAATATTTGAAGGGGCAGTCACGCAAAGAATGCAAAGATTTAGTCAGCGTGTCTGCAAGAGACAAAACTTAAATCAAGGGGTAAACAGAAGCCACGGAAGGACTGCAGGAGAGGTGGACGAAGTCCACCACACAGCTTAGCATCAGCCTTTCCCACACAGCACATTTGATGCTGAATTTCTCCCTTCTTGAGATAGAGCAGGGCGCACCTCTCCCTGGGTACTGGACAGGTATAATGTACTATGAGAACATTATTAAATTCAGTTAGTGTTAAGTATTTGTTCTGTATTATAAACACTTACAAATTTATATTAAAAGCACTCTTTCTGATATGTGTTTCCTATAAGCAAAAACACTGGGGACCCAGTCATTTGACTCCCTAATAAGTGGGCGCTAAATTCTCTCCCTCTAGCTGGGCAGTCTTGAACAAAGACTGTCTAACAGGCAGCTGACTACCCTTATATCAACTGTTTTGAACACTCCCTAGATGACTTGACACACACTTACGCAAAAGCCTGCAGCTAATTTCCCTGGCAACTGAAGGTACAGTCCCAGTCGGGGCTGTTGGGATCAGTCTCTATTCCACATCTTGCAGCCATAAGAAACCATTTTCACCTCTGTCAGACTGAGAACGCTAACCCCGGTAAAGACACCGCTGCTGTGACTGGGGCCAAGGAGCAGGGCTGTGATTGGTTTAAATCACACCCTTAATGCCTGTGACTGGTGTGGAAGAGGTCCAGTAGCCTGGCAGCCAGCCAGGAAGTTCCAACTGCTCAGCTGGCTTTGGATCTCCCAAACTGGACTCCAAACACTTCATGGACCCTTAATAAGAAACAAAACAAAATGAAACAAAACCCATCAACAACAAGTGTCCCAAGTTATATAAGACCCAGGCTTGTCCCCTGTCTGGGAACTCAACAGTGTGAGACTACTCTTCCTGGTTTTTTTTTTTTTTTTTTTTTTTTTTTTGAGACAGGGCCTCAGATATCCCCAGGCTGGCCTGGAACTCAATATTAGTCAACTTAGGTGGCTGTGTGGTGGTTTGAATAAAAATGGTCCCCATGAGCGCATAGGGAGTGGCACTATTAGGAGGTGTGTCAATGGGGGGTGGGCTTTGAGGTGTCAGAAGCTCTACCCAGGCCTAGTGGCTCACTCTCCAGTACCATATCTACCTGCAAGCTGTCAAGCTTCCTGCCATGATGATAATGGACTAAACCTCTGAAACTGTAAGCCAGCCCCAGTTAAATGCTTTCCTTTATAAGAGCTGCTGTGGTCCTGGTGTCTCTGCACAGCAATAGAAGCTTAAACTATGAGATTATAGTCTATGCTACAATGCTCAATGAATGTCGGGCTATTTTAAATTCTCTGTCCACTGCTGCTGTTTCTTCTTCTTCCTCTTCCTCCTTCTTTCCTTCTCCTTCTCTTTTTCTTTCTTTCTGATTGCACAAATAACCAGCTCTGGGTTTGTGTGGGTTAGGGTGTTTTTGTCAATCTGACACAAGCTATCGTCATCTGAGAAGAGGGAGTCTCCATTGAGAAAATGCCCTGTTGGACTGTAGGCAAACTTGTGGGGCATTTTCTTGGTTGATGATTGATAGAACAGGGTCTAGCCCACTGTGGTCAGCGCCATCCGTGGGCAGGTGGTCCTGGGGTGTATAAGAAAGCACACTGAGCAAGCCATGGGAGGCAAATCAGTAAGCAGTGTTCTTCCATGGCCTCTGCATCAGCTCCTGCCTCTGGGTTCCTGCCTGACAGCCATTCATGATGGACTACAAGTCTCAGCTAAAATAAACCTTCTCTTTACCACAATGCTTTTGGTCATGGTGATTTTCATATCAATAGAAACCTTAGCTAGGGTTCAAATGATCAGGGTGATATATATTTTCTTCCAGTGGCAAAATTGAGCACTGAAGTTTCTCTGGTGGTTCCTATTATACTTTGCCTTTTCACACCTATAGATTTTTCATTTATCTCTACACAGAGGCTTTTTAGCATCTTAGTATATAGGCGTGTCCAACCTGTGGCCCACAGGACACATGAGCCCCAGGATAGCTATGTAACCATCAGTGAGAGAAGAAAATGGCAGACTGGTTCAGCTGAATGAGGCTCAATGTGGAGTCAACCCAACCTCTTTTTTTTGTTTGTTTTGTGAAGGCGTAAGTCACAAACAATCCCACACCAGTTTTGAATTATGATTAATAGAAGGGTTATTTATTCAAAGGGGAAAAACCTTACAGATTACCGTCCCAAACAACATACCCTCTGAGCGATCAGGAAAGGAGTCTAGGAGCCGGAAGTGGAGCCGGAAGCCAGTGAGCAAGTGGAGGATAGCCGCTGCTTTTTTAAAGAGAGAGAGACCATGCCCCAATGGGCTGGTATCTCAACGGCTATTGGCTGAAGGAGTGGAAGGAGCTCCCACAGCAGTTTTGCTTTTCTGTTTTTTATAGACAGGATTTCTCTGTGTAGCCCTGGAACTCTCTCTGTAGACCAGACTGGTCTTGAACTCACAGAGATCCACCTGCCTCTGCCACCGGAAGAGCTGGGATTAAAGGCACATATCACCACTGGCTCACCCCACCCTCTTTTGCTTTAGTTGGTTCAGTTCACACCTCCCAGAGTTTGCACAGACAGGAGATGAAGGAGAGGCAGAGGGTATTGTATGATAGGGAAGACTATGTCACGGGCGGCTCAAGAACTGGCCATTGGGAGAACTCCCTCTGAAAGAGCTGGTTACTGTTAGGAATATTTCTTAATATTAGCTCCCTGCTGATGCAAAATTCCCAACCAAGCCAAATCAAAACAAGCTGAATTAAGAAATATCCAGATTTAATGGGAGATCTGGGCTCTCAGGTGGCCCTGAGGGGGAACTGGGAAGCCGCAGGAACACAACCCCTGGGAGGAAGAAAGGGAGACCACGTGTTCCTCTTTTGGGTGGTCACTTAAATACCCTGGGGAGTGGTCCTGAACCCACCCCCAGGGAGGGGTCAGGACCTGGCCTGCTGGGATTTAAAGTCCAGACCAGGCCTGGGGGCTGGGATAGATGCGAGGGGCAGTTACGCTCCCAACTTGACAGTTACTAGAAATGGGGTAGGACAGGATTGTCTAAACTAGGAAGTCCATGAGACTTTTGCACTAGCCACTGGCCAGGAGCTTCAAGTGAGACTTTTCACAAGTAACCCTACATAGATGACTTTAATATGCCCAAATGCCAGTCAAGACTTCTAAACCCACTCTACATCATTTTGCATTTGTATCACCAAGTATGGTAGCCACAAGTCACATGGAGCTACCGAGCTCTTGAAACGATTACCTGTGAGATGGAGAAATTAAATCTTAAACATCATTTAGTCTGTGTTTAGCTGAACTTTGATTTTAAACCTGAAGTGCTGTAAACTGAACGAGAACACTTTGTTCGTGTTGAAAAGGGAGAGATGATTTTCAATACCCCTCTAAACATGATGTTAATAGCACTGGACACGAGCATCAGTGAATTTATTGAACTTGGAAGGGGTATGACTTTGAAACAAATATGGTACCGTGCTTTCTTTTGGGCCACAAATCATGGCATGGAGACCTTTTGTTCTCGGCCTTATCTTAGCTCTTATTTCTTGCTAGCTCTTAGAACTTAAATTATCTTCTTTCTCTTCATCTACACTGTGCCCCAGGGCTTTTTAACCTTTTCTTTCTCTCTAACTTACTTTTCCTTCTTCCACGTCTGACTAACCCAGCCCCGATGTCTCTTTCTCTTTCTCCCTTGTTCTCTTCTCCTCCTCTCATTCTTCTTGAGCCTGGATTTCTCCTCTCATTTATTCTCTCTGCCAGCCCCACCTACCCATCTCCCACCTAGTTACTGACCGTTCAGTTTTTTTATTAGACCAGATAGGTGCCTTAGGCAGGCAAGATGAAATAGCAGCACATCTTTTTATAATTAAACAAATGTAACACACTTTTACATAGTTAAATATTCCACAACAGAATATTCCTTTGCTTCAAAGTCTGCTTTGAACTCTGCTAAAATAGGCAAAATAGTTATGGAAATTTTTATTTTTAAAGATTGATTTTTATTGTCAGTGTAAGTGTATGTATTCCCACATAGATAAGTGCATGTGAGATCAGGTGCCCCAAGAAGCCAGAGTCATCAGATGCCCTAGAGCTGGAGCTGCCGATGATTGTGAACTGCCTGACACGGGTGCTGCAAACTGAGCCCGGGTCCTCTGGAAGAGCAGCAGGTGCTCTTCACTGCTGAGCCCTCTCTCCAGCCCCCATTTATGTCAATATAGATGTGAAGATAGAAGAGAAAACAAGTTTAGGATTCCGAGTTAAGCTTTGAAATATTCCTGGAACAACTTGAATATGTACATATTTTTTCCAAGTAAAAGTTTTATGTAATCTAAATATACACAGATCAAGTAATTCTGGGTAGGATTCAGTACCCAAACTGAGATAGGCTGGAAGTGTGATATGCAAGCCAGATTTGAAGACTTCGTTCCAAGAAAATAATGCAAAATATCCCACTGGGGTGCACTGTTTGAAATTCCCAAATAATTAATAAAAATACTAAGTTGGAAAAAATTAAAAGGAATTAGATTAAAAACCAATATTGATTACATCTTAAATGATAGGAGTTTAAATAGGTGGTGATCATTCAAATGAAGCTAAAATTAATTTCACCTGCTTATTCACCCCAACTATTAGCGAATTTAAAATTATCCGTGTGGCTTGCATATTGTTTCTGTTGGATCACGCTAAAGGCGGGCCTGCATTCTGCACATACCGTATTGCTGGTACCTAACACGTGTGGGCATGCACAGGGTGTAAACATTTGTAGATCTTTAAGGAGGAAGATAATTTAATCTGGGAGGGAGGAATTACCACATGGCACAATGGTTGCTCAGGTGAGCTGCTAACCCTCATTTCCCCAAACTCTGCAAATCTACAACAATGTTCCCCCAGGACAACTCTGTAAATCTACAACAATGTTCCCCCAGGACAACTTAGTACTCTCATGTTTACTTTGTCTTCTCTGGGTCACCAGAAGCGAAAGGACAGGGAGCTCGATTCACTACTAGGCTATGAATCTCCTGCCCCCTGTTTCGTTTTCTTCTCAAAGCACCCAAAGCACGACTAAGTACCTAAGTTTGCAACCTCTTGTTTTTACTATCTCAGGTCTGCAAAGTGAACTGGCTGTTTAGCTTTAGATTGTGAGTTTCATCTTCATATTTTTTTTCTTGTTTGGGGTGTTAATGAGAACTTCAGCTGCAGCAAAACACACACACACACACACACACACACACACACACACACACACACTCACCTTGACAAAACAAGTTAATAGTTTGCTACCCATTCTTCTTTCAAAGCAGGCTCTCCTAATAGGAAACATGACTTTTGTGTTGGATGGAGAATTATGCAAAGAGTCCGACTCCCCATGGTGTGAATTACCTTCCCCTCATAGGAAGAGGAGAAAAGAATGTTTCCTTTGGAGCATGATAGGGAAAATTGCATTTTCTGTTGACTGCACAGATCTGTCTATGCCGGGATCCTGCTCAACCTTTTGTTCAAAATAACCAGCCTATATGATCTAATTAAGTCAGTGCCTCCGGCTTTGAAAAGAGCTTGCCTTACTGCTTTGCTCCTCCAGCAGGTTGATCTCTGGACCTGCTTGTTCAATGGCAAACCCACAGTCGGAGTGACCCCTTCCCTAATTCCTGTGCTGGGGTACCTCGTTGTACATCCTAGCTAGCCTTTCATGCATCCCTTGAGGTCAGATGACTATGTGGGAAACATGAACCATGGAGTAGTTCTATCTGATAGTTATAGGGCTGTCAGACAAGTTTTAAAATATTTATTTTAATCAAAAATATGTGTGTGTGTGTATGTCAATGTGTGAAGGTGCCCTTGGAGGCTCGAGGCATTGGCTCTCATGGAGATAGAGTTAGAGCTACCTGATATGGAGTCGAACAAGAGTCCTCTGGAGGCTCTCCAGCCCCCACTCTCAGATAGTTTTTTTGTTAGGACACTGTCTTGTATGTGTGCAGTGGTGGTGCACACCTTTAGTCCCAGCACTCAGGAGACAGAGGTAGGTGGATCTGAGTTTGAGGCCAGCCTGGTCTATAGAGTTGAGTTTCAGGATAGCAAGAACTGTTACATAGAGAAACCCTGTCTTGAACCACATCCACCCCACCCCCTGCATCCGCCAAGACTATCTTGTGCAAACTGGGTGTGATGATATGTGTTTATAATCCCACTGCTTGGCAGGTGGAGGGAGGCAGGAGTTCAAGGTCATTCTCAGCTACACAGCAAGCTTGATGTCAGTCTGAGAAACCTGAGACCCTGAATCAAAAACCCAAACCAAATCAAACCAACAGCAGCAGCAACAATAAAAAGAATACTGGCGAGGCGGTGCATGCCTTTAATCACAGCACTCTGAAGACAGAGGGAGGCAAGTGGCTCTCTCTGAGTTCTAGGCCAGTCTGGTCCGTATAGTGAGTTCTAGGCTAGCCAGGGATACTTAGCGAGACCCTGTTTAAAAAAAAGAAGAGAAAAGAACAAAACTTCTATTATATGTAGAGTATACTTATGCTACATTTTTGTGTCCAGTGGCAACCTTTGATGAGAACCTATATTTGCCCCCAAAGAGGCAATCTATTGGGCTAGCAAGATAGCTGAGCAGGCAAAGGTACTTGCCACCAAGCCCGATGACCTGAGTTTGATCCCCAAGATCAACATGACAGAAGTAGAGGCCCAACTTCAGGAAGTTGTCCTCTGACCTCCGCCTCCACCACACATGCTCCTCCCAACAAACAAACAAACAAACAGTGTACCGAAATAAAAACAGGCAAGATGACCCAAGGGTGTATTGAATGTGGACAGGAGATTTAAACAAAGGCCAGTGTGATACTGGATGACACTTACTGAATCCTGCTGTTGGAAAGCAACTGAAACCACACCTGGATTTCTATTTTCACGCCTGATGACAAATGAATCCAGGGAAGGGGCCCCTGCAAACTGCAAAGTGTTTCTTCCTTGCTTTGCTGACTCTTTTACATGCACATCTAAATTCCCCACTGTAGGGAGCTGCGTAGTTCCGCGCCTTAAAGATGGCGTCGGTTTCTGCTTTCCACCTCCCCGAAGGTGAGCGCTCTCTGGCACAAACAACTCCATATAAGGCTAAGGCTAGAGATCTGGCTTGCTTCCACATATCTGAACCTATCTGCATTCCCCACGTAGCATGCCAGGGTTGGCTACCCAGAGAGTATTTAAGCTATGGACTGGCTTTCCTTGCATCTTCCTTGCTGGTTGAGGCGGTCGCGACACTCCATGAAGACTGTCAACCCATGAGGGCAGAAATGATCTTTTTTTTTTTTATTGGTATCCCCCAAATCTGTCAAAACATTTGAGCACCGGTCCGTGCTCAAAAGCATTACCAGTAACCTTGAAGTGAAATTTAAGGGCAAAGGATGTGGGGTCTCAAAGCCAGAGGATGTTCCCGCAACCTCATGGGAGGTGCATGCATGGAAACCCAGAATCCACTGGAGTTGAGTTGCGTGGTGTGTGGAAAGAGAGCTCCACTGTGTGTAGAAGAAATCCACTCAAAGCCCATCACCCACCTTCTCCAGAACAAATGATTGTCACCAGTAGCAGCGGCCTCCCCCACCACCTGTCAGGGAACCACTGCCAATGGGTAATTGTACCATGATGTTTCGAGAGGAAGCCTGACATAAAAAAGGAGTTGGCAGCATCCAGGGGCCAGCAGGGCCTTTTCATACCTGCTAATGAAGCCTCATTAGAAGCAGCAGGAGTCTGTGCTGGGAACTGGAAGCAGCAGTCAGTCAGGGCTCTCCCTGCCAAAAGGTGATTAACTAACTGACTTGTAGCACCTGCTCTCTGAGCACGCAGGGCAGAAGAGTCTGAAGAGTACAGCCCCACACAGCGTGCTTCTGGGAGAGACTCTGAGAGTTGTGCGCATCGACTCTCCTGCCTTCCAGCGGCTGGGCTGGATTCCAGATCCTGCAAAAGAATGCATGCATGGGGTCCCCACCGTCCAGGCTTCAGGCTATGTTGAGGTTGGGAACTGAGATCTTGGTTTAGAGGCAGTAATTAGTGATAATAAGACACCTATCACAGTACCTGCGGCATCCACCATAGCTGGGACAGCTGCACGCTCTTCCTGAGCGGCTCTCGTACCCAGGTGGTTCAATTAGTAGTGTGCAGCTCCAGGGGAAGTGGATGCTTGGCTGAAATGGAGCGTAAGTGGCGGCCTGCCTATTTCTGTACTTCAGACAACGAACTGAATTATGTAGAGATACTGTGCAGAGTCCAAGTAGCTGGTCTTCTGGGAGATTCATGAATTCAATTTCTTTGGTCCTGCAGGCTAGCAGGAAAATCCACTGGACACGGCCCCAACAGGACAGCTTGTTTCTTTTTAAAGGCTAGTGGCTTTTTGTTTGTTGTTTAAATAAAATAAACAATGTTTGTCTTTTTGGAACTTTTCATATGAAGGTCTTCAAATGTTCCTGCACTGGATGGATTCCTCTTTTGGGGTGAGCAGCTCGCGGTGACCAAGGGGACAAAGATTCAGCTTGTATTTCTTGGTCTAATTCAGTGTAGCAGGTAGGTGACGGAAAGAGAAGTGTGTATTTTTGTGGTGGCGTGGTGGTGGTGGTGTGTGGTTTTAGTAGCACTGAGAGCCTGTGGTTGGACCCAGGTGGTGGTTTCAGTTTTAATCTGAAGGCAGGAGAGTCTTGCCTGCGTAGGAAGCAGATGCATGAACTATATTTGGCTGGCTCAAGCCTTGAGGGGGCTGGCGTGAGGCTTCTGAGAAGAAAATTTGAGGCTGCAAGTGGGTGAGCAACCACAACCCAATTAGTGTCCCATGGGCTGAAACTGATGGAGAAGCGTCGTGCCATGGGCAAGTGAGATGTGCGTGTTGATAAATATGGTGCTGTTGTTCACGCGGTCTGAATGTCCTGTGACACCTGTAAGTATGGAATGTTCAACGAAACAACAGGCTAATCCCTGTTCCAGCAAAAGTGTGTGTGTGTGTGTACATTTTTGTGTCAACAGCAGAACTTTTGAGTGAGCAGCGCCTGTGTGCTGATAAACCCCAGAAGAATTGACCCTGAGGCAATGGTGAGACAGGTGTTGTCACACAAGGTCCCTTCCAGAAATACCTAAGACTGGCTCCCTGGTATGGTAGAGTAGTGTAGTGACAGGGTATATAATTAGCATGCATGAGGCCCTGGGTTCCATCCGGTGAACCACCACCACCACCACACACACACACACACACACACACACACACACACAACCAATGAAAATCCCCAAAGAGCCCCTGAGATATGCAGACAGAACTGTGTTATCTCTGTACTAACAACAGGTTAAACATGAAATGGTAGACTGGGAGTTGCACACAAAGCATTTATTTGGAGAGGCCTAGGTTGTTCAAGCTAGAGACTACTTAAATGAGAGCAGAAGGACCCTCTCTACTCCTAGGAAGCGTTCCCGCTTCATCTGAGTCAACCAGGGAATCCAGCAGGGAAAGAAGTTCCTCAAGCATCGTTACTGGTGGGCTGCTGAAGGTGGTAGCTCTCTTGGCAGAAGGAGGAAATTGTTTTCATGTTTCCCATCAGCTGAAAAGAAACACAGGTGAATCAGAAACAAGAGAGACAGAACACTGGTAAAGATGCCATGGCAGGATTGTGGGAAAGGAAGCTGTGTCATGAGAAAGAATTTGACTTTCGGAGTAAGACGGTGCCAAGGTTCGAATCTCTGTTTTGTAGTTTGACGGACGTTGGGAAAATGACTTCTGGAACTCTGGGACACGTGTCCTGTTAGTAACTGGGGACGTGTGGCATTCTGGTGGGCACAGGAAGGAATGGAGGCAGCCAAGGGTTAGGGCTCGACTCTTGCCTAACAGCCACTCATCGGGTACTTATGTTCTTGAACTACGTTCCACCTCCTTCACTCTCCCATGTTCATTTAAAATGGTTTTGCATATTTACTCAGATGTGCTTAGGAATCTGAAAGATTTGGTTTTGTTAAGAACATCTGGCTTTCACATTCCACAGAAAGCAAGTGAACAAAAAGACATGAGACAGGATGCTATCCTCTCTGGGAGAGGGCCCAGAAGCCTGTGTTCAGGACCCAGAGTTGCTTCAACCTCCATATGTGACCACTGACAAATCCCTCCCACTTGGGCTTTTCCATTCTCTCTTGAGATGGACTATATGACCTGTAAGTTTGCTTTTGTACTTTTTTTTATTAGTATTTGTGAATGCACCCACCCATGTGCCCATAGCCACAGTACATGTACAGAAATCAGAGAACTTTTTCATGGAGTCAGTTCTCTCCTATCTTTATGTAGACTGGGGTTTGAACTCAGAGCTTTAGGGTTGTGTAATGGGTACCTTTACCTGCTGACCCATCTCACCAGCTCCCCTAAGTTGTCTCATAGAGTTACTGTCCTTTTCTTCTTAAAAAAATCTGTCTGTCTGTCTGTCTATCTATCGATCTGTCTATCTGTCTATCTATCTATCTATCTATCTATCTATCTATCTATCTATCTATCATCTATCTATCTATCTATCTATCTATCTATCTATCTATCTATCTATCGTACATGGGCAGTTTATGTGCACATATCTGACTGTGCATTATATACATGCCTGGTGCCTATGAAGGCCAGAAGAGAGTGCCAGATCATTTGGACCTGGAGTTATAGATGTTGTGAGCCACCTTGTGGATGCTGGGAATTGAACCCAAGTCCTCTGGAAGAGCATCCAGTGATCTTAACTGCTGAGGCCTCTCTCCAGCCCTTACTGTCCAATTCTTAATTCAATGCGCCATAGAGGAGACCTTGGAGGGAGGTATGAAGATAGAGAAAATGAAGACAAATAAATATTTGGATTTATGGAAAGAATCTACAACGATGCTAAGCTCTGAGGCTAATGATAAGTCTCTGATGTGCAGGCTGATCGATGTGTCTATTGATTAGAAAAGACCTGTATATATGCTCACAATCTCATATGCATATGCTTACATAATTTTGGCAGACATGACTGGCCAACTCCATTGTCATTCCTGTCGGAGGCTGTTGAAATACACAGCATATGGAAACTGATAATTCAGATGTCAACCCACCAGAGAAGTGACTCTCTGATGAAGATTAATCCTGTCCACACAAGGCTTGCAAGACCAATTCTGAAAACTGTGGTTTACTTTTTCTAAAGCAACTTGGTGTCTCCCCAATACCTGCATTGTAGTGTGTAATCTCATGTAATGTGTATCCATAATTGCATGTTCACATCTCAGTCTTATGGTCACGCATATCTGGGGGTGGTCAAGAAGATGACTTTTCATTTAGTTATATAATTTTGATATATAGAATGTATGCTAGGACATGCTTCAGAACTAGAGCTATTGTCCCATGAGGACTGTGGACACTTAAAAGCCTGCTTTGCTCCTTTTGCTCAGACTAACTGCACACAATAAGCTCACTTTCACCTCAGTGCAAATTCAAGCTAGACTAAAGGTTTTCTGTAAATAGATTATAAGTTTAAAACTTTAATAATAACTATGCCCAAGGTCAGAGTCACAGGTGTCTTACCAAGGTTGCTACATAAAGCACCCTAAGAGAAGCATGCCAGTTCTTCACTTGCCAAGCCTAGTGACAATGGACCTCTGTCTCAAAGCATGTCACTGAGCACTGTGCCTCTACCTGCCCCCCTCAATCTGGTCACAGTCTTACTCCTGAAACCTTGAAACCATTGTGTTGCCATGGTAAATGACTCAACTCCTTATTTGTTTACCCTAGGAATGTGCTTTTGACTAATGAGAGGCAATTTTTGTAAATTTTTATGATTGTTCCAATCCCCCTGGAAGAAAGAGAAATTAGAAGGACAGGAGAATTAGAATAGCAGCAGAACAATAAAGAGACTGATTTGGAAAAGCACATAATGAGAGATAGATAGATAGATAGAGAGAGAGAGAGAGAGAGAGAGAGAGAGATCATTAGCCTTCAGTTATCCTAAGAAAAAAGTTCATTTTGCTTCCTGTAGCTTCCAATCTGTACCCTGAAGAGGGTCTTGGGGGTGGACCTCAATGACTCTTGTTGCATTCCCAACACCTTGCTTGTCTTCTCTATAGAGTCCAAATTAAAAAGCATTTTCTCAGCATCCCCTGTAGGCATGCATGGCCAGTCAGATAAAAGAAAGTTAACAAGAAGCCTCCTCAAAATGTTTGAGAGATGGACTAGAGAGACAACTTGGGAGTGAAGAACTCTGACTGCTCTTCTAGAGGACCTGGGTTCAATCTCCAGCATCCACGTGGCAGTTCACAACTGTTTGACTCTAGTCCCCTTTTCTGATTTCCATGGGCACTGCACATAGGTGTTACATAGACTTGCTTGCAGGCAGGACACCCATACACATAAAATAAATATAAATAAAAATCTCAACTTTTTTTTTTTAAAAAAAATTGAGTCACTCAGGAAAAGGGCTTTTTGTTACTCCGTCTTTCCGGTCTTGAATGAAATGTGAGATGTGGGATCATGATGAACAGTTTTATGCAGTGCTGGGGATTGAACCCAGGATTTTGTGCATTTCAATCCAGCTCTGAACCCACCCAGTCCCACCCCATCCTCCACGTGCATTCTTCCTGCAGCTAAGGCAGAACTGAGCCATACCTGCTCTCCTCTCTGTCCAGCAGGGCATTGTAGGACGCCACATCCTCCTGCAGCTGGCTCTTGCATGCCAGCAGGTACGCCCGTTCCTGCTGCTGCTGCTCTGTCTCTGAGAGAATCTCTGCCAGCTCTGCCTCCAGCCTGCCCACCACAGCACCCAGATTCTGCAGTTCCATGTCATGCCAATGCTTAGCATCATACAATGTGTTTTCCAGGCCTCGTTTCTACAAAAGAGTGAATAGGGGTCATTGGGCTGGGCCCTCCAGCCAGGGAACGTGTGACGGACTTGCTCAGCCCACTGTCTCTGGGGGCAAGGATGCTGTCAACTCTGGAGAGGAATAGAGATCAGTCTTACTGGCTCTAGGGAAGAATAAGAAAGTGGAGCTCGGCTTCATTGACTTTTTGTGATGGGCAGGAGGGAGCTGAAACGGAGGTGTCTGACCCTTACCTCTCAGCACTTTTCTGTGGTGTTTAGTAATGCATCTTTGCTAGGCCCTGTCCCTCTGTGCCTTGGTGGCTTCCTACTGCCCCATCAGGAGGCAGAGAACCTCGAGCAGGGGTCCCAGGTCTGGCGAGCTGATGACCTCCTCACTCAGGATCATGACACCTACACCGGAACCTCCAGCACAGCTGTCTTCCTCAGCTGTGGGCCTGCTCTTGAACTTCTTATTAGAAATACGTAAAGACCCCCAAAACAGAGCCCCTGGCTTCATTTTGAACCACTGGTCTCTCCTCTTCGGTGTATCAGCTGGAGAAACTGGGGGGAGATGTGTCCTGGATGTCCCTTTCATCAGAGTCCTGCCTCTTAGACCTCCTGCGAGGTTTTTACATTCATAGTCACCTTTCTTCTCCCAACACCATGGTCTGGGATTGGACATTTATCCCCTGAGGTCAGCTCAGAGGCCTCTTCACTCATCACCCTGCTTTTAGTTTCTATCTTTCCTAAATTTCCCACACAGCTTTAGCCAAGGTGCCTTGGCTAAAGTATACGTCTGGGTTTCTATCTCCTTTACTTAAACCTCACACTGGTGGCTCCTAAGAACCCCTAGTATGGTTCCCATGGTTGGCTCTGTGTCTTCCCATTTACCTCCCACTCTACACTAGTGGCAACATTTCTGGTCATGGAAGCTTATTGGGTTCATATTGTTTTCTCTTTTCCCTTCTTTTCTTTCCTTCTTTCCTCCTTTCCTTCCTTCCTTTCTTTTTGAAACAGGATCTCACTGTATAACTCTGGCTGTCCTGGAACTTACTATGTAGGCCAGGCTGGCCTCAAACTCACAGAGATCCGCCCATCTCCCCAGTGCGGGGATTAAAGGTGTACGCCACTATGCACAGCCTCATACTGGTTTTTAGGCCTGGGGCATTCTTACTTGTTTAATTCCTGTTCATCCCCAAGTTCAAGTCGCTTCTCTAGCAAGCCTTCCTCGCTGCTCCTCAGTCCTTACTACAAACAAGTTGGTTAGGAGCTCCCCAAGTTTCCATGACTCCCCAAACACTTGCATGCCTTTGAACTCACTGCAGGGAGATGCCTGTCCTACAAGATAGCGAGGCTTAGAGGGAAACAGGCTTCTGAACCTTCAGTGCCAGGAGAGAGCCTGTACAGGCCCAGATACACTGTTGCCTGGGAGAAGGCACCTGCAATGTAGTTACATTAAATTGTTCTACTGTTCTTTCCCATCAGTTACCAGTGGTTCTCAACTAGGGGGTGAGACCCCTTGGGGGTTGCATATCAAATATCCTGCACGTAAGACATTTACATTATGATTCATAACAGTAGCAAAATTACAGTTATGAAGTAGCAACGAAAGTCATTTTATAGTTGTAGATTGCTGCAAAGAACTGCATTAACAGGGCACAGTGTTAGGAAGGTTGAGCGCCATTGAGATAGGCTGCAAACCTCTTTCTTCTCATCTCCCTGTGTGTTGTGTCCTGAAAGTCAGCCAGTAAAAGAACTAAACCTAAGTGTGACTATGTGTAATAGTTAGTACCTGGCTTTGAAAAGATTTTATCTCAGTATTTTTATTTTTTATTTTATGTGTATGTGCATACCTAAGTGTATCCATCACATGTGTGTAGGAGCCCACAGAGGACAGAAGAGGCACTGGGTCCCTTGGCACTGGAGTTACAGAGAGTTGTGAGCTTCCCTGTGGGTGCTGGGAACAAACCTTGGGTCCTCTGCAAGAGAAGTAAGTCCTCTTAACCACTAAGCCATCTCTCCATCCAAAATTTTATTATTTTTAATTTATGAATTCATGTGCACATATGAGCATAGGTGCCTGTGGAGGCCATATGATCCTCTGTAGCTGGAGTGACAGGTGGCTGTAAGTCACTTGACATAAGTTTCAGTAACTGAACTTGAGTCTGCTGCAAAAGCAGCAACGCTCTTAACCGCTGAGCCATTTCTGCAGCTCAGTACCTGACTCCTTTTTTAAAGACGGGGTCTCATCATAGAGCTTTGGCTGTGCTGGAACTCGCTATATAGACCAGGCTGACCTTGAATGCACGGGGCTCTGCCTGCCTTTGCCTCCTAAGTGCTAGGATTAAGAGCATGTGTTACCATGACTGGCTATGTAGCACATAAAAACAAATATTTTTTTCTAAGTTGGATTCAATCAAATCTTGATGAATTAACTTTCTGTAAACATTGAGGGGATGTTTTATAAAATAGACTTCTGACTACTGTAGATGAAATGGAAGATTCTGGTTTGTGGTGTTGTTAAGCAAAGCTCATCATATTAGCTAAAGTGTGTGTGTTTATGTGTGTATGGGTACACATGTCTGTGTGGGTGCACACACATGTATATGTGTGTGGAAGTCAGAGGACAACTTCAGACATTATTCCTCAGGAATTGTTTACATTTCTTTTAGAGGCAGGGTCTCTCTGGCCTGGAGCTCAACAAGTAGGCGGGACCTGTCCTCTCCAGTGCTGTGATTATGAGGGCATGCTGCCAGGTCCAGCTTTCTTCTGTCTCAGTCTCTGACTCTCTCTCTCCCCCCCCCTCTCTGTCTGTCTCTGTCTCTCTCTTCCTCTCCCTTTCTTTAAATGTGCAGGTTCTGGAGATGGTATTCAGGGCAAACACTTGACTGAAGAAACTATTTCCCTGGCCCCTAGATCTTCTTCACTCCTCAGGACGTGTGAACCTTGAGTCAAATGCCGGCCCTAGTGCCTTTTAGGAAGCAGGGTGAGGTCACTGTGAGTAAGAGTAGATCAGCCTTCGGCCTCAGCTGCTATTTGACTGGTGGGATCTGAGACCTCTTCACAGTGACAAGCATGCAGGAATGGTCTAGATTTTGAGAATCATTCGTTCCTACCTCCTTGGGTTTTCTCTCTTTTGTTTTATATAGGAATTAGAGTTTTGTTTTGAACATACTTTTGAACCTGTGCCTGGCTGGTTTTTTGTTTTTGTTTTTTAAAGACAAGGTATCTCTGTAGCTTTGGAGCCTGTCCTGGAACTTGCTCTTGTAGACCAGGCTGGCCTCGAACTCACAGAGATCCACCTGTCTCTGCCTCCCGAGTGCTGTGGTTAAAGGTATGCGTCACCACTGCCCGGCAACCTGCATCCTCTTTGCGAGTTGTTGACACTGTATCTGTAACACCTGTGATTTAGAGAACCACTTCACAGGAACACGCGTGGGCCGTCTGTCTATAGTTTCTGCCCCATGTTCTAAGTGAGCTTCCCACGTGGCTTGAGGGTATTCCTTGATGACTTAGGATATTGTCCCAGGGGTACACTCATGAGACCCCTTATCAGAGGTCCTGTGGCTCGTCTATCCCACCCTTAGAATCCATGTCTAGCATCTTCACCTAAGCTTCGGTCATTCATTCTTTACCCCCCCCCCCCTACCCCACACAGGCTCTCACTGTGTAGCTCTGACTGTCCTGGAACTCACTATGTAGACCAGGCTGACGTCAAAGTCATAGAGATCTATCTGCTTCTGCCTCCTAAGGACTGGGTTTAAAGGCGCGTGCCACTACGCAGGAAAAAAGCTCCTGGCATTCTAGAAGGAGATGCTTGCTTCTTCAGAGGTGTTTGACCTTGAGTGACTATGACTTGACTGGTCTCCTATTGCAGTTTCTATAGCCCTAGGGGCATGGACAACACCAGTCACACTCTGAGAACACGGAGGCTCTTGGTTCCCCCGGGTCTCTGAAGACTGGGACTTTCTTGAATTTCAAACTCCCCCCCCCCACCCCAGAAAACAAGGTAATAACTTTTGGGGGCAAATTCTGGGCTTGAATTCCACTAAATACAGAGTTCAGTTGGCCTTAATGGTGCCTGGCTTCCAATACAAACGGTACCCTAGTGGCAAAGGGAGCTGAAAGTCTGGCCGCAAAGCTGCCTGGCTTACAGGAGTGATGGGCAGTGTGTACGCACAGGTTGTTCTGACTCAGGCTAGCTGGATGAAGTCCCCCCTACACCTGCCCCCTGCCCATCCTCAGTGTGCGCTCCTCATCTTGGCTGGAAGGTACGGTAATGAGAATGTTTGTCTATTGGGACCCACAGGGGACCGAGCTAGCTCATCTTGATCATGGGCAGAGGAGAAATGCCAGTACTCTGAAGTCTTCTGGTTGGCGTCTCAGTTCTTTTTCCATTTGTCACAGCAGTTAGGAACATGGGGTTGAAGTGAGGTGACCAGGTGGCTGCTGATGTCCACTCGGGGTTCCTGGGTCAGTGGTTATAGTTTTGCTCGATAGATTACAATAGATGGCTGTTTGTTGATTGCTTGCCTGTGTCAGGCATGGTATAAAAGGCTTGTCGCACATTATCTAACTAGTCATCCTGGTGACTTTCTGAGGTCAGTTCTATTCTGATCTTTGGAGAGATCATATTTCCAAAGGCAGCTGCAACAATTAGCATCACCCTACATGGTCCTTCTGAATGTGACCTTGCTAAGAGTTGGGGCTCACTGGATCTTGCTGCTCTTGTGATTGCTTTGAACAATAGAATAAGAAATTCCAGATGCTCAGGAACTCTAAAGCTAAGAGGGCTTTAGATGTCAGGGGGCTGATAGATGTGTGCTCACTCTTTAAGGGAAGCAGGTTCTACATGAGAAGTCTGACTGAACTAATAACACCACAATACCACAAAGATAGCCATGTGGAGAGGTTTTGAAGCAGGACACAGTCACAATTGAGGTATCTACCGTGTGAGTTGAAGTCACTTGTGCTGTCCCAACCCCAGCAGACATCATGAGGGTTAGGGAAGAGCTGTCTCTGCTGACCTCTGCCTAAATCACAGGACGGCAGAGCATATGATTCTGGTGTTTTAAGCCACTGAGACAGCAGGTAGATATGACCACTAAATTAGACCCTTACTAGACAAATGAGAAAAATAGAAGTTTAGAGGCTCATGTGACCAGTGAAGAGAGGAGCCTGGGGTTCAAGACCACGATCTAAGAAACACTCCCCAATTTCACAGGACTGCTACACCTCAGAGAAGACTGGAGGTGGATGTAGACTTCATGGTGGATAGGGTTTTTCTAGACCCTGTTCAGCTGTGCCCTTCACTATACCCACTGAAAAGTAAATATACTGACTCCCACAGTGGGCCTGGTGTCCCCACCTGACATTCCTTCACACGCTGAGCCTTGTGATTCTTCAGATGACATCAATTCCTCTACAGAAGCCACTGATTCCCTGGAGATAGAGGCCGTGTCTAATTAGTCTTATGTCCCCAAAGCTCTTGCTATACCTCTTGGAACACGGTGAGTTCTTGTGAGTGATCTAGATATAAAAGCGTGCACACACACACACACACACACACACACACACACACACACACACACTAACAAAGTTTTGGAGTTAGAATGGAGAAAGAGATGTCATGATGTCCTAATAGTGCTTCAGTCCCACCCAGACCAGAGGTGGAGCTTAATTCAGCCATCTTAGGAACTGTGTCGGGTTGGGTCCAGGATGCCTATGGATACCTAAGTCTATAGATGCAAACCTCTTGTAGAAAATGACATCACATGTGCATATAACCTACACAATCCTCCTGCATATTTCCTTAAATCTCAGCGAAGCATTGCTAGATGACTTATATGTGATACAATGTGCAGCTATACAGATGGCCAGGCTGTTGCTTCGGGAACATTGATAAGAAATAGAGGGTGCACAGATGCAAAACAAGGTGCAATGTTTTTCCTGAATGTTTTCAGTCCAAAGTTGATTGAATCCACAGATGGAGAAACCATGGATACAGAGGGCTGACTGTAATTATTTTAATTACTAATAATTAGTAGTTACAAGGCACCTGCTTGCAAACCACAGCGAGTCTGAGCTTCCTAGGTGTTTGAGATCGAGGCAAGGATTCTGGAGCTACCCCTCAGGAAGAGGGGGAATGATGGAGCAAAGGAGACAGGGCAGCTAAGCCGGGGAGTGACCTCTCTGAAAACTGGTTACTGCCTGAGCCTATGGGGAGATCTGCACAGCTGTTTCCACTTTGAAGCTAGTAAGCTGGGCTTTCAAAACCATCAGTCTGGCACTGTCTGGGGGCAGGGGCATGGCCTGACTTCTTGGATCAGGCATCTTCTGTTTGGCTGAGAGCAATTCTCTGAAGAAGCAGGGCAGCTGAGCTGGGGCAGCTGCAAGCGTCAGCGGCCAACATTCCCAGCAGCGGCAGGTAAGGGATATTTCTACAGTCCCTGCTGTGCTCACGCCACGTGTTAGCTGTGAGGCAAGATCTGATGAAGCTCAGAGGTCAGAAGACACTTCGGGCGCCAAAACCACATCCCGTGAGAAGGAAGCCCTTTTGCAAACTATGAACCGTCAGACTTCAAACTGACAGTTGAAGAGTTAAACATCAAAACCGCCAAGGCCTTTTTTTAGGCACACTCACCAGAGCCCGTAAAGATTCCATCTCAGCCTGGAGTCTCTGCACTTGGCACGAAGTGTCATGTAGCTCTATGCTGAGGGCAGCGGCCAGCTTTTCCTCTTGGGTCTGGGTTGCGTGGACCACTTCTGTCTGTTGCTGTGGAAAGTCAGGACTCAGGGTGAGTGGGGATGAACTGGAAACCTGAAGCCACCTTTACTCCTCAGCCCCTTCTAAACTGACTCTCTGCCAGACTAAAAAAAATTCACCTTTTTATAAACCTGCTAACCAATTCATATACAAAAGCTTGTTTTCAACCTTTGATGCTTACAACTAGAATACTATTCAAAAGATTTACTAAAGAGTGCTCGCTTCGGCAGCACATATACTAAAATTGGAACGATACAGAGAAGATTAGCATGGCCCCTGCGCAAGGATGACACGCAAATTCGTGAAGCGTTCCATATTTTTACATCAACATCAATCTGTCCACTTTGAACCTGATAGAAGAGAAAGTGGGAAGTAGTCTACAAGATATAGGCACAGGAGGCCACTTCCTAAGTAGGACCCCAGTAGCACAGACAATAAGAGAAACAATGAATAAATGGGACCTGCTGAAACTGAGAAGCTTCTGTAAAGCAAAGGACACTGTCAGTAAGACAAAAAGGCTGCCTTCTGACTGGGAGAAGATCTTCACCAACCCCTCATCAGACAAAGGTTTGATCTCCAGAATATACAAAGAACTCAAGAAACCAGACACTAAAACTCTAATTAACCCAATTAAAAAATGGGGTAATGATCTGAACAGAGAATTCACAACAGATGAACTTCGAATGGCCAGAAGACACTTAAGGTCATGCTCAACCTCCTTAGCGATCAGGGAAATGCAAATCAAAACCACTTTGAGATACCATCTTACACCTGTCAGAATAGCTAAAGTTAAAAACACCAATGATAACCTATGCTGGAGAGGATGTGGAATGAGGGGAACACTCATCCATTGTTGGTGGGAATGCAAACTTGTGCAGCCACTTTGGAAATCAGTGTGGCGGTTTCTCAGGAAACTGGGAGTCAACCTCCCTCAGGACCCAGCAATTCCTCTCTTGGGAATATACCCTAGAGATGCCCAAACATACTACAAAAGCGTTTGTTCAACTATGTTCATAGCAGCACTATTTGTAATAGCCAGAACCTGGAAACAGCCTAGGTGCCCCTCAATAGAAGAATGGTTAAAAAAGGTGTGGAACATATACACATTAGAGTTTTACTCAGCGGTAAAAAATAATGACATCTTGAATTTTGCATGCAAATGGATGGACATAGAAAACGCTTTACTGAGTGAGGTAAGCCAGACCCAAAAAGAGGAACACGGTATGTATTCACTCATAAGTGGTTTCTAACCATAATTAAAGGTCTTTGAGCCTATTATTCGTGATCCTAGAGAAGCTAAATAAGAAGACGAACCTGATGAAGATTATTTAGCTATCCGCCAGGAGGTAGGAAATAGTCAAGAGTCCCAGGTAACCTTGGGTGCATGGGGGGGGGTGGGAGGGTTGTTGGAAGGGGAAAGGATTAGAGAGAAGGGAGTAGGGGAGGAATGGAGAAAGCTCGGTTGACCGGGATGGGGGGGAAGGGAGGAAGGATGAATGTGGGATCAGGGAAGAATATATTTCAACTAAGGGAGTCATATTAGAGTTTATAGGAAACTTGATTATATATGGGATCCCTGGTCCAAGGAGAGATCCCCAGATTGTTCTCTGGACAGAGGAGGGGGTGCCTGAACCGGTCTTGGCCCGTGACCATACTGATGAATATTTTGCTTATCACCATAGATCCTTCATCTGGCGTTGGATGACGATACAGATGGAGGCCCGCGTTGGAGCACCGAACTGAGCCCCCCAACATCCAAATGACGAGCAGAAGGAGGAGGAAAATGACGAAGGACTGCGAGGGATACTATCACCCACTGATACAAGGGGTCGGATCTAATGAGAGTTTACCAAGACCAGATGGACCGTGACTGAACGAGCATGTGATCCAACCAGATTCTCTGAATGTGGCCGGATTTTCTGAATGTGGCTGGCCTGCAGTCTTTATGAGAAGCCATTGACAATGACACTGGGACTGGTTTCCTCTGCATATACTGGATTTTTGGAATCCAGTCTGTTTGGATGCTCACCTTCCTGGACCTGGAGTGAGGGGGGAGGAACTTGGACTTCCCACAGGGCAGGAGACCCTGACTGCCCTTGGGGACAAAGAGGGAGGAGGAGAGGGAGGGGGGGAGTGGGAGGGCATTGGGAGGAGGGGCGTAAATGGAAACTTTTTATAATTTAATAAAATTACTTTAAAAAAAAAGATTTACTAAAGACTTGGCAAAGCCCTAGCTCAGTGGTAAAGTACTCACTTAGGGTGCATATGACCCTGGGTTCAGCTCTGAACTCTCTCTTTCTTTCTTTCTCTCTCTCTCTCTCTCTCTCTCTCTCTCTCCCCGCCTCTTCCCCTCTCTCTCTCCTGACAGCAGTAGGAGACCTCCATTCCTCCCATGTTCTAATGACAGTTTCCCTGTTTCCAGTTTCTTACACCACCTTTCAGAAATATTTCAGGCACTGATTAATGGCACGGAGAGCATCTGAGATCTATAAAAGTGTTTTGCTGTTATGTGAGCATTGCAGAAATAGGCTTGCATAAGCGAAGGTGGCTATGATACCACTAGGTGATACAATCTCACAGGCCCAAGGTTGCATATTTAATCCATCACCGACCGCAACATCCATATGTAGTACACAGCTGTATTTATAAATAAATATTAATCACTACCTTCTCTTGTTTGCTACAGTATTTGCTATATGTTAGAAATCAATCTCTGTCAGCATATCATAAGGGGATTATAGCCTTCGAGCAGCTACATGGAACTGCCTTGTTTGGAGGTTCTGTGATTTCTATAGGAGTTCCCTGTTGGTGGACGCTTCGATTGTGTCCGGATTTTTCCTGTTTCAAAACCTAAACTTAGATGCCTCATTTTCCACCCAAGAGGGCATCTCTGAGGGATGCATCCTTTAGATAAACTGTGCATGTACCTTTTTATGTACCCTCAAACTCTCAAGCCTCCTGCCTCAGCCTCCAAGTGGTAAGATTACATGCATGCATCAACATGCCTGCCTGAAACTTTGAAGGATACTCACAAATTATCCTTTGGAGATTTGTAACTCTCTCAACACCCGGAGACAGTTCCAGGTCCCCACACTGTCCTCACACAAGGGGTTAAGGTTATCCATTTTATTTTTATGTGTGTTTTGCCTACATATGTGTATGAGTACCGTGTGCATGCTTGATGCCCATGGAGATCAGAAGACAGCATTGAGTCTCCTAAAAATGGAGTTACCGATGGCAGTGAACCATCACGAGGTTGCTGGGACAGGTCCCTGGGACTTCTGCAAGAGGAACAAGTGCCCTTAACTGCTGAGCCAGCTCTGCTGCTGCAGGTTTTCTGTCTGGCTCTCTGTATCTGATAGTCCTTCTAGCCTTTAAAATTTTTAAAAATTGCTTTACGTACTTGTATTGTGGGGCATGTTTGTGTGTGTGCACCTGCCGTGGTTCATGTGGGTGTGACGTGTCATGTTAATGCGTGTGCGCACCTGCCATGGTTCATGTGTGTGCATACCTGCCACAGTTCATGTGAGTGTGGGCACGTGTCATGGTTCATGTGGTGGTCAGAGGACACTCTACAGGAGCCAGTTTTTCTCCCACACATGGGTTCCAGGGATTGAACTCAGGTCAGCAGGCTTGGTGGAAAGTGCCTTTACCTGCTGGGCTATCACTCTGGCCCAGCCCCCTTTCATTGTACTAACCAGTGCAGCTGTGATTGTGAATACAAGGGGGGAGGTCTATGTTCTGAGTCATTTTTCCAGAACGAGACAGTTGGGTTCTGATTCCTCCCAGTGCATTCAGGGGAGCAGGTCCTCTGCTGGTGGATGATAAAATGAAGTCTTCTTCTTCTTCTTCTTCTTCTTCTTCTTCTTCTTCTTCTTCTTCTTCTTCTTCTTCTTCTTCTTCTTCTTCTTCTTCTTCTGTGCCCTCTGATGTATTGTTTCTGAGCCAATGCTGTAGGCAGAGAGGTCGAGGAAGCCTCTGTCTTCTCTGCTAGGTTCCTAGCTTCCTTAAAGTACCACTTACAGCTGCCACATAGGAATACTGACGGAAGCATGCACAGAACCCTCCGAGCTAACCATCTGCCCAAGGAGCCCCTATCAAGGTGCTCCTATCAGCAGCCGGAGCACTAATCTTTGGGAGACAGTTCTTGCCCTACACCGTGTGAGCTCTGGGGATTGAACTTGGAGGGGTCAAGTCTGGCGAAAGTACCACCTGCTGAGTTCTTATATAAGAACCCCATAGTTCTTATATATAACTGGGGCTGTAGCTCAAAGGGAAGGCACTTAGCCTAGAATGTGCGAAGTCTTGGATTTGACCCTTACTATCACAAAAAAAGCAACAACTATCAACAAATGAGCCTGTGAAATCCACTATGCATTGAATACAACAGCTGCTATTACCATGAGTAATTAACATGCATTAGGCTCTTATTCTATGCCATGGAGAACTCTAAGTTCATTATCTCATCAATTCTCTACAACCTTGTGAAATCACATGCCATTATTATCCCCAACTGACACAGGAAATGGGGCACAGAGCCTGAGCGCTTTCTCATGATCCTCTGGTCCCTGAGAGTCAGAGACAACTGTGCACCCATGGCATGCTCTCAGCCCTGTCAATGCAACTGTCTCCGCCAGCCCATTGACTTAAGACCTTTGATACTGGAGATGGCCTCCCCTAGATTTTCTTGGATCACCTCATCTTAAAACATTAATGAACTTCAAGATCACTTGGGAGTCTGAAAATGGAGGCTGTGGTGCAGGAGGCCCTGAATGGAGCTTGGGAGTCTGCATTGTTCCCTTTCAGAAATACCTGGTCCATGGGATCAGAGCGCTAGGTGGCTAAAGGTACTGGTAAGACATCCTCACTCACCTTACACAGAAGATAACTGAATCAGTAAAATGGGAACAAAGCAAGATTAGTTAGTTCTATTACTCATTGCCTGCCTGGCAGCTGAGTTTCATAGCCTGGCTTTCTGCTGAAAGGTAAAATTACCAAGTATTCCAGAGGTTAGAAAGATCTGCCAGCACCAGCCAGAGGCTTTCTTCTGGGTGAAAGTTGGAAGAAGAAGAAGAAAAAAGAATTCCACTTCATCACTATGTATTCCAGCATCATTTACTGCTGTAACCCTGATCTTCAAATCGTTAGCACATAAGATGCCCAGAGCTAATCGCTTCAACTCCTAAAAATATCACACATTCTTCTCTGACGGCTCCTTAGGATTCCGCTTTCTGGCAACTGTAATCATTCTCTGTTTCCATTTCACCCCACGCCTGAAGATTCTCTTTACACACTCAACAGTAGCCTTGTGATCCCAGACCCAGAGGAGGTAGGATTCAGTGTATTTGTTTAGGGTATATGAACCTCTTGGTTCCTTTTCTGGGTCAGCTGAGCATGCTGACATTTTGAATTATGATGGAGATTTTCACACTCAAAAATTATAATCGTGGGCCTTGAGAGATGGCTCAGTGATTAAGAGCACTTGTTGCTCTTGCAGAGGACCCAGATTTGGTTTCAAGTACCCTCACAGGGGCTAACGATGCCCTCTTCTGACCTCCGAGGGCAAAGCAGTACACATACATGCATGCAGTTAAAGCATCCATACATATAAAAGTAAAATATAAACATCTTAAAAAAATATATCTGGGAATGGTGGCATATACCTCCAGTCCCAGCACTTGTGAGGCAAAAAACAGTGAGTTTGAGGCCAGCCTGCTCTACACAGTGAGCCAGTCAGGGCTACACACACACACACCATCATGGCTGGGCAGATAGCTCGGTCAACAAACTGGTTGTTACATAAGCATGATTTTCAGATCCTCAATATCCATGTAAAATATTGGGTGCTATAACCCCAGAGCTGGGTGGGAAATGCAGATAAGAGGACCCCTGGAGCTTACTGATCACAGAGTCCAGACAACCAGTGAGAGATCCTATCTCGAAGATATGATGGAGAGCAACTGAGGAAGATACCATCATTGACCTCTGGCATCCCCACATGCGCCTACACTTGCACCCACACCCACACCTTGTAATCACAATCAAGTACTTAGGAGTTTAACTCTTGGGGAATAAACAGAAGAATGGGAAAAAATGTCTCTAAACCGGACCATTTTTCTGATCACTGACCATTGGCGGTCTCCCAAGCAGCATTGGCTAGGACTCAAAGCTGAAGGGGTGAGGACAGAGTGGGCTTTTGGCAGGAGGGTGAGAGTCGCAAGCGGGCACTGATGTTCTCTGATCTCAGAAACAGCAGGTGTTCTGATAGCTCATGCATCCAGGCTGAGCTAGCTCTCAGGGGCTCAGTGTGTGTCTGACTTTCTCCAAGCAGTTGTTGTCGGCCAGAGAGCACCATGGGAGCTCTCTGCTTTGAACTAGAAGGGAACAACAGCCTAGTGAAAGCACAGGTGTGCTTTTCAGTTTTCACAAAAACAAGCCTTGGTTGTGTTATCATGGAGAAAGGGAAGCAATGGCTCCTGGGTCACAAGAGCTCCTGATCTAGAAAAGGAAGGCAGAGCACCTTGCTTTAGAACAGTGGTTCTTAATCTGTGAGTCATGACCTTCTGGGCGAGGGGATGAACAACCCTTTCATTGGGTGTTTTCTAAGACCATCAGAAAACACAGATATTTACATTATGCCCAGGGTATTTAACCCCAATATAGACTCCCCATCTTACAGCCTATAAGATGTTCCTTGCTCATTCTTTTTGTTTTATTTTGTTTTTTAAGACAAGGTTTCTTTGTGTGATAGCCCAGACTGTCCAGGAACACACTCTGTAGATCAGGCTGACCTCAGACCCACAGAGTCCCATGCTGTGGAATAATTCTTCTGTACACTGTGTGAATATATGTTGCTGTGATTGGTTTAATGAACAAGCTGACTGGCCAATAGCTGAACAGGATAAAGTTAGGTGGGAAAGCCAAACTGAGAATGATGGGATGAGGAAGAGAGGAGTCAGGCATCACCAGTCAGATGCAGAGGGAACAGGAGATGAATGTGCCATGCTAATAAAGGCACCACAACATGTCAGAGAGTAAATAAGGAATATAGGTTAACTTAAAATGTAAGAGCTAGTTAGTAATAAGCCCGAGCTATTGTCAGAGCATTTATTATTAATGTCTTTTTGTTGTAATTTGGAAGTGGCTGCTGGACAGGAAAACTTCATCTATAGATCTGTCTGCCTCTGCCTCTGCTGAGTGCTGGGATTAAAGGAGTGTGCCACCACCAGCTGTTGTCCCTTGCTCATTCTTGAAACACTGAATCAGTCTCCCATCTTTGCGATCTGTCTGTTCATCTGAGCCTAGCAGTTGAGTGTTAATCCTGACCTGGGTCAGACATCTGTAATCCCAGCACTTGGGGACAGAGGCAGGAGGGGCAGGAAGAGCAGGAGTTCAATGTCATCCTCCTTGTCATAGTCTGTCCAAGACCAGCCTGGTCAACAGGAGACCCTGTCTCAAAACAAAAGCAGAAAAGAAACAACAGTGTGGATCCTGCAGTCAGACTGTGGCCCTCCTACTCGATACGGGCAAGGTCTTAGGTAGTATCTGTCCATTTTGTGCCTTCGTTTATTTATTAATGGGTGAAAATTAGAACTCCTATCTGATGGATTGAAAGCTTATCTGTCAAAGGCTTGGAGTGGTCTCTGTCACCTGGTAATCTTCTGGAAACGATCTGTTCTGATGCTTTCCGGGCAAGTCTCCTCCTACCATGAGAAATGGTGGCCTGTCTACTCCAGCTTCGTGCCCACCAAGTCTCACTAGACTGTAGGAACTGGGTGTGCAGTGATCACTCCCTGCCCCTTCTGGGTAGCTTGATGGCTCTCCACATGCATTGGATGCTCAATAACATTCACAAGGTCAGCAACATGGGCCCAATACATGCTGGGGACTCGAGGAAGAAGAAGGCCTCCTGTGAATAGGACTAGACCAGATCTTTTCTCCATTAGGAAGACCAGCTACCATGATTAAAAGCCTTTGAAACCACTTTAGTCACACAGTACCATGTGTGATTTAGCTGTGGAGAGCTTTAGACAGGCAGGCCATGCATTCCTGACTTGGCCCCCTCCTCCTTTCCTGCTGCCCAATGCAAGATTCATTTGGGAGAAGCCAGGATTCTATTCAGCTTGTTTCCGTGACACAGGGCTTCCTCATGGGTATATTAAAAAGCAGTGTGACTCTCAGAGGGACTTCAGCATGAGCAGAATGCTGGCCTTGTGAGACAGGGTCGCGTTGCTCCCAGAGAGTACACAGAGCTGCCTGGCTTCTGAAGTTTTCCTCTGAGGTGGAGGACCAATTCCTAGGACCATGTGGAAACTGTGAAAAAAATAATCTGAGGTAATGGCCTTGTGGACTTGCTGCCCCATTCCTTATCTTGAATGTAATTAAACATACTGTATTGCTAAAAGCAATAGAAGAAACTCACCAATGAAACTAGGGAGAAAAAAATAGCTTTCTTAATTATCAGAGAAGCCTAAATTATAGTACTTTTGTCTTTGTTTATTAGTATCATCCTACCCTTAGGGGACCTGTTTGTTTGTCTCCTAGGAGATGGCTGTGTGTGGGACATGAGTGACAGTGCCTTAATTCCCCAGGGATAATTTGAGTTGTTTCATCTTTGAAATCTCCTGTTTTAGAAGTAGGATCTTTATATCTTTTATGGGAACAGCCAATTTAAAAAAAAATCTGAGATGCTTTGAGGTCAGGCAAACCAGGTAGCCAGGGAAAGGCATCCTTCTGTGTAATGACATTTCATTTGTATTTTAATAAATAAAGTTTACCTGAAGATCAGAATGTAAGACAGCCACACTGGTTAGCCTTACAGACCAGGCAGTGTGACATACACTTTTAATCCCGGTAACCATACTAGTTTGTCATAGAAACCAGGTGCTGCACGCCTTTAATCAATTCCAGCCCTAGAGAGGATTATAAGACTGGAGGAGACAGCTTTCAGACACAGTCTCATTCTGAGATTCCTGGTGGCAGGATCACCATTTCAGACTGAGGTAGAGGTAAGAGCCAGTGACTGACTGTTTTGCTTTTTGGATCTTCAGGTTGAACCCCAATTTTTCTCTCTGAGTTTTTTTTTTTTTAAATTGTGCATGACTTCTGAGTCAGGGACTGTGTACAGTACCAACCACAGCCTCAGACCTGGTGTGAGCTCTACCTGTGGGCACTGAGTGCATGAGTGAGTGGGGATCCTTCAGTGGACAGTGAGAAGTCAGCCATTCAGCTCCTCGTTGTTGACCCCTTGAGGGCTTGAAAATATCCAAGGATGAGCCTGAGTGTGGCCTTTGCAATGTCTGCATTTCCTTCAGAAAAGAATCAAAGGGCAGGAGGGGACTACTCAGCAGGGAGTCCCTACTTTCTCTTTCAAAAACTCCTCTAATTTTCTTCCCTAACCCAACAGTGCCACAAATGTAGCATGCCACAGGACCTAGTTTTGGAACACACACACACACACACACACACACACACACACATACACCTTACATCACTGACATACAAACACATAGACATAGACACACCTTATATTACAGACACACACACACACACAACCTTACATCAAGAACACAGACACACACATACATGTACACACATGCACACACCGTTGCACCACAGAGACAGGACTGGTTTTTCTTTCCCTTTCTTTCTTTCCCTTTGGCAAGCTCAGGCGAGCCTTGAACTTGCAGGGATCCTTCTGCCCCAGCCTCCAGAGTGAAGTGATTATAGGTGTATACCACCATGCCTGGTTCTCAGAACTAATTTCTGCAACATACAAAGAGCCACAGCAAAACTAAGTAAAATGTCCAAAACATAAGTGAAAATGGCAAAGGCCTGATCTGTCAGTATATGGGAAAGCAAATTTGTATGAAACCCAGTATATTGAGAGAATGTATGTCTCTTTAAAATATGAGAAATGCAAATTAGAGCTACACTAAAGAATACTTTTCTTACCTAAAATACTGAGCACACAGGATTGGTGAGGATGTGGAGAAAGGGTACTCTCAGATGTATTTTTGACAGGAATATAAATTCTTGTTCCACTCTAAAATTTCTCAGCTTTGAAATGATTGCCATCCGGAAACGTTACAGCGTTCCAATCTACCCATCTCTTTTCATTCTCAATAGTGTGTCCAGCCCGACATCCTGACTGTGAAAGGCATGGTGGTAGCAGTTTAGAGAAAGTTTTCAATTACAGATGTCCACAAGCTGCCCTGAGACAGGTGTGACTCTCTTGTCTGAGCACAGCAGGGGAAGGATCTGTTCCTTAAGGGGCTGAAGCCCCAGGGACCAAGTTCTCCCTCAGCCAGTGGCTACTAGTGCAGAGTGGTGGGAGTGGAACAAGCCTTTGGTTTCTGTTCACTGTTCAGAGCTGGAGAGCAAATGGGAGGACTGAGACTTCAGGAAGTGGGGATGTGCAGCTGGCTTTGGGCAAAGTGATCACCGCAGGGAGGAGGAAAAGATGGAAAAACAGAGCTTTCTAGCCAGTAAATGGCGCATACCCAGCTTAGGGCAGAGGAGCAAAGGCCTACCCATGGCTAGGCTGTGACTGTGGGTGCAGAAGAGATGACCTCTCCTCCCCAGGAGGAGGCAGACTGAAGGCAGATGGAGGCAGATGATGGACAATCTCATTCTGCTTCAATGATAGTGGAGTGGAGGATGAGGTTCTCAGATGGCCTTCACTGCCTCTGCCCTCTGAAATCAGTTCACAACTAGGTGTCTTAGGTATCTATTGCTGTGGAGAAACACTGTAACCATGGCAACTCTTAAAAAGGGAAACATTTAATTGAGATTATAGCTTATAGTTTCAGAGGTTTAGTCTGTTATCATCATGGTGGGAATTATGGAGGCATGCAGGTAGACATGACACTAGAGAAGGAGCTACTACATATTGATATGCAGGAAACAGGAAGTAGACTGATACACTGGGAGGTATCTTGAGCATAGGAGACCTCAAAGTCTGCCCCCACAGTGACAGCTTCAAGGCCACATACATTTCAGCAAAGCCACACCCCCTAATAGAGCCACTCCCTTTGGGGCCCATTTTTTCAAATCACCACACTAGGCTGTGCTATATAATAAGGGCAAATAGCTTTTAAAGGTGTCCTTCTGCCTTTAAGTTGGTTAGCCCAAAGTTCATCAAAAGTAATAGCATCAGGGTAGGGCTGATTTTATCAGACCAAGGGCCTAACACAGATGCTGTTCTGTTGGCTTGAAAGAGCACTGTATTTCTTTAACTGATAAGTTTTATTATATGTATGAGTATTTTTCCTACATGTGTGTGCACCATGTATATGCCTGGAGGTACAGACAGTTGTGAGCTGCCATGTGGGTGCTGGGAACTGAGTAGTAAGTGTTCTTAACTGGTGTACAATCTCTCTGACCTCAAAGAACACAGTACCTTTGAAAGTGTGATTTGGGTTGCCCAGAACATCATTTTCGTGTTGGTCAAAGGCCACCCCTGGGATGATCACATTCTGTGATAGAAAAGCTTTCATGAAATTAGGGAAGCTATTAGATTCCCCTCTTCCTTCCCTTCCCTCCATCCTCTCCCTTCCACATCCTCTCCCATCCTTTCACTGAGTCTATCTGGGCAACGGGAGTTGTGATCTGACTGTGAACTATCATGCACAAGCTCATGTGTTTGAATGCTTGGTCCCCAGTTATGGATCCTTTAGGAGGTGGGGCGTCTCACCACAGTGTCCGTGAATTATGGACAGTCCTGCTTCTGAGTTAGCGCTCTGCTTCCTGGTCTGGCTAGGAACTAGGTGAATGGCAGCAGGCACGGCAGTCATTTACCCTGTTCACCGAGGTAGTCTTTGTAAGGTCATTTGACTGCAGGTTGCAGAATGTTCTCTGTTATGTGATATTGTGACATAATGAAACATATTTTATATTTTTGGTCTTTGTCTCTGGCTCCCAGCCAGAGCTCTTAAAACCCTGGCAGCTTCCTAGATGCTGAGAGATGAAGGCACATTCTCAGTTCTGATTGGTTTTTGTTTCTAGATCCTGAAATAGCTCCACAGTGAAAAAGATAAAAAATTAAAAAAGGAAGTGTGTTTTTCTATCATTGGTAGCAAACCTCTCTCAACAACACCCAAGTTTATGTTTAGGAAATTTCTTTGGTAAGACCCCTAAGGGGTGTGGGGGTTGGTAGCTACCCCGCCCTGCACCCCCCTGTGATTAGAAGCTAGAACTTTGATCCTGACTCCTGACTCAGGGAGCAGAGAGGGACTGAATCAATGAGAGCTGACTTGATTGCTAATGGCGATTTAATCAGTTGTGTCTAGAATGAAGGCAGCATGAACCCCAGAAGGCCAAGCAAGGACTGGATAGTTTCCAGGCTGGTAGGCAGTGGAGGTGTGGGGTGGGGAGGGTGGTGCTCCAGGAGGGGTCACAGCTCTGCAGTTCCATCATGTGTCTGACCTCACACATGTCTCCCACTTGACTGTCCTGAGTTGTGTCCCTTGTAGAGGTTGGGAGAGAACAAGGGGCAGGTTTGCTTGGGTTCTACTCGCTGTTAGTGGAACCTGAGGAGGGGATGATGGGAACCCACCAGTACTGATGGGAGGGTCAAGAGCGGGAGGGTCAGACTTGATGAATTCAAGGACAGTCTTGTGGAACTGAACCCTTAATCTATAGGATCTGGCAAAACCTACAGGTACAGAGTGCCTAAATCTAATCATGGTTGGTACCTGAAGACTTTCTTGGTGTGGAAGAAATGTAGACATTTGGTGTGTTTAAAAAAAAATAAAACAGCTTGGTATGGTGACAGATACCTATGACCCAGGAACTTGGGAGGCACAGGTAGAAGGATTGTGAGTTGGAGGCCAGACTGGGCTATGTAGCAAGAACCTGACTCAATGCTTAAGAAGTAAACAAATAATACTAAAATTCAAAAAGATTTTTTAAAAAAGCTCGGTCCACTGTTTTCAAACACATTCCTTTGGAAGGCCTCAGTGAGGAGGTGGATGGTGGGGGGTTGGGAGTGAAATGGAGTCATTTGTGCTCAAATCCCCCCCACGGGGTGAAACTCAGCGGCTCATCTGGTTAGGAGAAATCAAGGTTAGCCACATGGCTGCCAGATCTCCGAACGGTCTGCCGTTAGTTGGATGATGGTGATGCTGTTAGAGCTAATCCAGAAACACGCCCAGGCAACCCTGACCTCTCCGACCACTCGTTTCACTCTTGTTCTGTCTCTCTGTTCTCAGTTTGCAGATCAAGTGTCCTTGAAGTGACAGATCTTTCTGTTCTGTTCCTGCTATCTTCAACCCTGTTCTGTAAAACCAGCCTCCCCTGCTCATTGCAACTCTCCCTGTTCTAGATCCGAGTACTGGCGGCTGTCCTAGGGCTGTTTGCATTGCTGCAGACAGATGCCTGGTATGGACCAGCAAAAGAAGGAATGATTGATTTTGTTCCTGGTTTCAGAGGGCCAGCCCCCATTCCAAACCCAGAAAGACGGCTGCGGTGACAGCCGGGAAGTGTTTGTCCTGAAAGCGTGAGGTCTTGGATCCCTAGGACCCACGGGCTAAAACAAACACCCCAACAGAGCCAGGTGTGGTGGTGCACACTTGTAATCCTAGTGCTAGGGAGGCAGAGGGAGAGGGGCTTGCTGGACGGCCCCTGTGGAGTCTAATTAGCACATTCAAGGCCAATAAGAGACCCTGACTCAAGCAAACAAACAAAATCCAATGCAAAACAAAACCAACAAGGTAGATGGCATTCCTCAGATAGTTGAGCTTGTCCTCTGAATTACACACACACACACACACACACACACACCTGTACACACATGCCTGTATATATACACTCACACCTGTATACACACACACACACACACACCTGTATGTATACATAGACACCTATACACATGTACATACCCGTGTACATGCACATGCATGCACATATGTACACACACATGAATGCACGTATACACACACACACACACACACACATACACACACACACGCACGCACACACACACTAACAAAGCAACTAACAAGCACATACCAGAAAGCTGAGCCTATGGTTGAATCAGGTGCTCAAGCACCTCTCTTAATCCCTCAGGCCTTCAATGTTCCATGTTCTCAGCTCCCCGCTGCCCGTCTCTGCACCTATGCCTGAGCGTGCCCCGATGCACTGGAAAGGTCACTTGGCTGGCAGATAGCTGCAGCCCCTTTGCCTCCTTCCTTTTGCATTCTGTACCACTTCTCGGTGTCGCTCTAAGCTTCTGCTTCAATCTCAGCTGCTCTCAAAGACAGCCTTTGTTGGTTCCCTTCTCAGCTTCCCCTTTATTGCTTCTCCCACCCCTGACTCACCCACTAATTCCAAATAAATCACCACCACTCCAATATTTATCTCCAGATCTGCTTCTGGGGAAGCATAAACTAAGACATAAATTAATCATGTTAATTAATTTTCAGCCTCCTTGGGCCGAAAGGTAATTAAATGTGTGTTTTCCCTCCCTTTCCGAAGGCCTTTGGAAACAGTGCTGAGCCATTCCCAGCTGGCTCTGCTGCCAAGCTGCAGACATGAGATGCTCAGGGCAGGCAAATGTCAGCCCCCAAGGGCACAGCCACAGCCGACAGAGCTATTTATTGCAGGAATTCTGGCTGTCAGTTCTGATCTCTGTTGACAATCAGAGGAATTCACTCGTTCTGCAAATATTTTCCGAGTTCTGAGTCTCTGCAAGAGGCCCAGGCAGCACTGGCCAAATGAAAACAAATCCTGTGTGTCTTCTGTGAGATGCGGCTTTCAGATCACTCTATTAAAAACACTAATGGGTCTGTTCGGAATTAATGTTTGAATCACTGGTGAGCTGATGATGGCTATCAGATGGGGGGATGGTAATTGCCAGCTTTGGGGGTTTTTCTATTTTTCTTTTTTTAATTTTCACACTAGGCAGGATTTATTTCTGATAACGATAATGACAGTCCATTTTTTAAAGAGACAGTCACTCGATGTGGTGTGCACTCCAGCAGGGCTCAGAAGGGAAGTCGGGCTGCAAAAGGCTGGGCTTCCTGGGGTTTAGCTTTAGAAACAGAGCTAGGAAAGACAGCCAGTCAGGTGTGGTGGCACATACCTGTCATCTTTCAAATCTCCCATAATAGCACTTCTCAGTGGTAAATAACTTTATCATTTTTCTTTTATTCTTTGAGTTTACATTACATCCTGGCCACAGTTTCCCCTTCCTTCACTCTTCCCAGTCCTCTCAACCTCCCCTCTCCTCCAGATCTACAGCTCCCCCCCAAAAAAAAGATCAGGCCTCCCAGGGATATTAAATGAACAGGCATAACAAGTTACAGTAAGACTAGGCACCAACTCTCATATCAAGGCTGTATGAGGCAACCCAGTAGGAGGAAAAGGGTCCCAAGCTCAGGGAAAAGAGTCAGAGACATCCCTAATTCCCACTATTAGGAGTCCCACAAGGACACCCAGCTACATAATTGTCTTTCTTAGGGTTTCTATTGCTGTGAAGAGACACCATGATCCATCACAGCAAATCTTATAAAGGAAAACATTTAATTGGGTGGTTTAGTGTTTTAGAGGTTCAGTCCATTATCATCATGGTGGGACATGGAGGCATACAGGCAGACTTGGTGCTGGAGAAGGAGTTGAGAGTGGAGAAGAAGCTACATCTTGATCCTACAGTAGCAGGAAGTGGTCTGAGATACTGAACGTGGCTTGAGCATATGTGAGACCTCAAAGCCCGCCTCCACAGTGATACACTTCCTCCAACAAGGTCGTATCTACTCCACTGCGTGTGTGTGTGTGTGTGTGTGTGTGTGTGTGTGTACACCTGTGAATGCAAGTGCATCAGAGGTCAGAAGAGGATGTTATATTTCCTGGAGCAAGAGTTACAGGTGACTGTGAGCTGTCTGACACAGGTGCTAGGAACTAGACTCAGGTCCTTAGGAAGAGCAGTATGTGCTCATAATTACTGATCTATTTCTTTAGCCCCTGAGAGCTTTTAGTTTTAATAATAATAAACCACGAAGTCCTTCTGCTCTTTCTGATCTGATTGTTCTGGAGGGCACCGTAGATGTTATTTCTGAGGTGATCCTACTGTGCAGTTGGCATGGCAAGCATGGCAAGTCATCTGCTGAGCACCAGCAGCCCCTGATTTGCCTTTTCCAGTTCCTTTATGTGGTCCCCCCTCCCTCACCTTCTTGTTTCCAAGTCCCCAGGTGAGCGGCAGGGGCAGGCCAGAAGGACAAACCTTCTACAGTCTAGTTAATTCTTTTGTTATTTTTGTGAGGTTTCATACAACTTGGCTTTCCCCATTCATTAAATATAATTCAGATTACTTATAAAATTAACTTGAGAAATACTCAAAAGAAAAAAAAACCTTCTCAAAGTGTCAGATAAGTCAACTATTCAAAGGTAACCCACTGTGGACACCACTAACCTGATAGTCTAATTTTCATAGGTAACACCTAAGAACAGTGCTCTATTGTATACTGTAGTAGTACGTGGCAATTTTAACAGCTGGAAGGCCAATTCTAGTTAACTTTCTATAATTTGTTTTTTTGAGATGTGTCTTAGAACTGCCTATATGGGTGAGGCTGGTCTTGAACTCACAGATATTCACTTGCTTCTGCCTCCCAAGTGCTTGGGTTAAAAGCATGTGTCTCCACATCTAGCCATAAATAAAGTTTTATTGAAACACAGGGGTGCTTGGTGCTATCTATTGTCTCTGATTGCTTTTACACTACAGGAGTAAAGATGAGGGACTGCAATAGAAATCACCTGGCTTCCCAAGCCTAAAGCACTTACTATTAAACAAAAAAAAATCTTCGGTCCCTTGTATATACCATTCTGTAATTGCTTTTCTTCCATTTTACTTTCCATGGACTTTTTCCTGGGTTATTGTAATTATTTCATAAGCATCATTTCTAATAACAGGTTTCATTGCACATAACTTAGTCAGGTGGTGGTGCAGTTTTGCTCTTATGGTAAGATGTTTATATATATTCTTTTTACCACCTTTTTTTATTTAACCCTTAAAATGTTCCAGGGAGTATGTTTAGATATAAACGCTCTCTCTCCCTCTCGCTTCCCCTCCTTCCATTTCCTCTACTTCTTTTCACTTTCTCTCTCTGTACTCCTTCACTGAGCCTTACCCCTTGTATACCTAATGCTTTCTTTAAGATGCTGTCCAGATTGTTCAGCCAGTGGGTAGCAGGTAGCAGTGAGCAGGTAGGTGGCAGGCAGTAGCTAGCAAATAGGAGCACATAAACACTCTTGATACAGAAGACAAAATCCTTTACTCTAAGGCTGGATAGCAACTTATACCTTGTGTCTTTGATGACACAGTGGAGAATCCTTTACACGTTCGCTAGAATTGAACATTGTCATTTTAAACATTTTCTTATTTCAGAGAGGCAAACAACCATTATTACCTTAACTTGCATTTCTTATCTTTCTACGGGGACCAAGCTTGTCACTAAATGGCTGCTTTTCTTCTACATGCTGGCTGCCTCCTCCTTGCTTGGCCTCCTTCTTTCCAGAGCCCAGGGGAAGATGCTGGCCTGTATCTTACCTTAGCTTGGAGCAAGGCTCCTGCTTCTGCTCGGTTCTTTTCCACATCTCTCTCCCACTGAATTCTGATTGTCTCAAGGACATCATCCAGACCAGTGCCCAGAGGAACATCTGTTTGCTCCAGTTCAGATCCTGCCAGCTGTTTGTACAGAACCTTTACATCCTGAAAGCAACAACAGACAGCTTAGGTAAGCTCCGAGGGTGGGGGGTTGAGGGGAGAACAGATGTGAATTCTAGCCAGCAGCTGGCTCTGTGGCTCTGTGGGCACTACTCTGCCTCTCTCTCTCTCTCTCTCTCTCTCTCTCTCTCTCTCTAATATCTATGTGTCTGTCTATGTATCTATGTATTATCTATATATCTGTGTATCTATCTTATATCTATGTGTCTGTCTATGTATCTATGTATTATCTATATATCTGTGTATCTATCTTATATCTATGTGTCTGTCTATGTATCTATGTATTATCTATATATCTGTGTATCTATCTTATATCTATGTGTCTGTCTATGTATCTATGTATTATCTATATATCTGTGTATCTATCTATCTTATGTCTATGTGTCTGTCTATGTATTTATGTATTATCTATATATCTGTGTATCTATCTATCTTATGTCTATGTGTCTGTCTATGTATCTATGTATTATCTATATATCTGTGTATCTATCTATCTATCTATATATATATATATTTATTTATTTTACACCATGCATGGGCATCACAGAGAAGGCAAAGTCTCAGATTTTCTAGGTGTAGGTATCATTTTTTTTTCAAGGCCATATCTCTTAGGTCTTTGCAAGTCCATCCCCAAAGCAAAAAACTAAATAAACACATAATCAAAAGTAAGTATATAGTATAGTAACATATAGTGAGTAACTCTAGAAAATGGGGGTTTGGTACAAAGTCAGGATACACTAAAGGAAATTAAAGCCGACACCTAAGTGGTTACTGCTGGAGCATGGTCTTCAGGAACTGATCCAGGAGCAGGAAGGAGTGGGTTGATAGTCACTGTCTGCTTCAGGCTGGGCACAGGAGGAGCTTCCCAGTGTGCCCATGGTTCAGTGAGGTATGATGCTCAGCTTGAAGCAACCTGGACCATGAGTCAGAGAGCGGGGTGTGCACAGTAGCTTAGCGTTTCCTGCAGGTAATGAGACCACATCCCCGCTGGAGGTGCCCTCTGGTCCTGTCCCTTAAAGATACAGCCTTCTTTTGTTAATGAGTGTGTGGGAACTACAGTGTGGGTCTATCCTGAGAATTATTCAGTTTCGCCTGTTCATGCAGTGTTGGAAAAAGTATTGGAAACAGAACACTTTAGGGAGACCCTCCTCCCAGGACCACGCAGTTCTAACAGCCACTTCGGCTGACGACTGTCACTTCCACTTATGAGCACCCTGGTACTTGAAGACATTTGACTTTGAGACTTTTATAGGGGGTGATCTGACCGATGACAAAGACCTTAACCTAGCCTTAAAAGTCCTTTACTAGCTTTTCCCTACAGGCCTGGGTGAGCAATGAAGAGTCCCCAGCACCTGTGTTGGGGGGTTACAACCTCACAGGTTCTTTCTTTATGAGGGGACAGCCTAGCACCCCCCAGCCCCACCTACCTCTTCATAGCTCCTTGTCAGAAAGCTCAGTTCTTCTTTCAGGTTTTCTATTTGATGCTCCAGATCCGTCTTTGTCAAATTAGCTTCATCAATGACTTTGTACAGGGAGCTTATTTCCTCTTCCGCTGCCTTCCGGAACGGCTGCTCATTTTCATATCTGTAGGACAAAGGGGCTTAATCAGCGTGGCTGGGTAGCCTCTAGAGGGGAAACAAACCGGCTTGTGGATATTACCCAAGGGCCCACCCGTGTGATAGGCAGCGAATGCTGAAAGCTAGTGTTCTAGGAGCTTTGGGGGGCACTGTTGCTGAGTAAGAACACATTAGCGGTCAGCTTCTGAGAACACAGCTTCGTAAGGCCTTTGGAGCCTGGTACTCTGGGGAGTTTTCATCACAGAAAGACAATGAATGCCACGTCGTTGTCACTATTCTGAACGGTCCTCTTCCTCCAAGGATCGTTTACCACCGTTGAGGACCTGCTAAGTATCAGGCTGGGGATTGAGAAATGAACGATACACTGCAGTTCTTGACAGTGGCGGCAAACTCAAGAAGGTGGTGTAAAGGAGGAACCATGGCAAGGAGAGAGGGAGAAGATGCCACCTATCAGAGTCCATACTTCACTTAACCTACAGGGGGCGCTGCCACCCAGCTCCGCCCATAACGTTGTGTAGCAACATGGTTCTGCCTTGGCCCAACTCTCTTCCAGGAAAGGAAGAAGCGTGGATTTATCTGTCCAGAGATTTAAATGATAGAGAGATCAATAGTAGAACACTTTCCTTGCTTGTGAAATCTGAGTTGAATACCCACGTTACAACCAAACACAATCAACCAAACAAACAAAGAAAGCAACAAAAAGCAAACAGCTTTTAAAGTAATGAGTATGT
The DNA here is from genome assembly GCF_982192425.1 of Myodes glareolus. NCBI lineage: Eukaryota > Metazoa > Chordata > Mammalia > Rodentia > Cricetidae > Myodes > Myodes glareolus. Next base: position 62,143,481 of record NC_142029.1, read on the forward strand.
GTGTGTGGACCCGCTTATATCAAAACTGTCCATGTTGAGTTTCAACCCTCAGGCTTTCCTTCTAAGCACCACCTGACGTCTTGGCTGATTTCCCCTGGTGCCCTTTCCACTTACCATGGTTGCATCATTCAGCTGAATTTCCCGGCTTACCTCTGTACAGTCATAGCGGGGTAAAACCCCATATTTCTATTCCAGGAAGTGCCTTCAGGTTTAGAGTTATACAGTCTTCACTTAAAGATATGTGCGGTGGTGGTGGGGTAGGGTACTAGGGATTGAGCACGCCCAGCAAGCACAGTCCCCTGAACTGTATCTCCAACCCCTGTAATGGATTTTAATATTCAGGATTCCCAGAGACAGTCCTTTGAAGACATTTGGGACAGACGACTTTGTTGGAGCCTCTACTTGTGTGTTCCGAGTGCTGGGGAACTCATCCTCTCTCAAGGCCAATGGTCCATTCGTGGGAAGCTCTGATCATTATTTATTTCTTCATATAAAAGCTTAAGCCTCTAATCCTATAAAAAGGTAGTGGTGGCGCACGCCTTTAGTCCCAGCACTCGGGAGGCAGAGGCAGGCGGATCTCTGTGAGTTCGAGGCCAGCCTGGTCTACAAGAGCTAGTTCAAGGACAGGCTCCAAAGCTACAGAGAAACGTCTCAGAGGCAGGCAGATCTCTGTGAGTTTGAAGCCAGCCTGGTCTACAAGAACTAGTTCCAGGACAGACTCCAGAGCTGCAGAGAAACCCTGTCTTGAAAAACAAACAAACAAATAAAAAGGCGAGTTTGATCCTGGAAATACCCAAAGTCATTCACTACTTTGGTAATCTTACAAAGTATGCAGGGTGAGGGTGAGGGTTCTGTCCTGCTCAGCAGAGTGAAATCCCATCTCAAACCAAGTGTGGTGAGATCAGGCCTATAGTCATGACACTTGGAAGCTGGAGGTAGAAGGATCAATAGTTCAAGGTCATCATTAGCTATATAGTGAGTTCATCATCTTAAACAACAACAAAACAAAACAAAACAAAACAGGAACTAAAGGAACCAAACCAAATCAAAAAAGGGTTGGGAAGATGGCTCAGTATGTGAAGATGCTTGCTGCCAAACCTGGCTACCTAAATTTAGTCCCTGGAAAGTTCATGGCAGAAGGAGAGAGTCAACCCTCACATGTTGTATTCTGACTTCCACAAGTGTGCCAGGGCAGATGTACACACACACACACACACACACACACACACACACACACACACACACCCCACATACACCACTAACAATAAATAATCTTTCTTTAAAAAGACCCTTTTCTAAAGCAAGTGACACTGGGCAGAGTCTTTGAGCCCCTAGGTCCTGATTATTTTGGGACTCTGGGTTCTTCTGGAGCTTCTGTTGTCTCAGGCCACCTTTGTACTGTGGTGGAAGGGACTGGTGTCCCCTCTGGGGCAGCGGTCTGCAGTGGGGGCGGGCAGCGAGGGCCCCTTGCTGCAGAGCCTTACCTCTCTTTAAAGTCATCGGCACCAGCTTGCAGCGTCTCCATCTGTAGCATAAGTCGCGCATTCTCCAAGACAGCCTCTCCCACCTGGGACAGAGAGGAAGGAGGTTAGCAGGGGCTGGTGTGGGGCCCAGAGCTCTGGAGAGCTCGCTGAGCTTTGCAAAAGCCGATCTTTTCAGGATGAGTCGCCGTCTCCGAAGACGAGGAGGAGGAGATAAGAAGGCGTAGATCTGGGCATCCTTTAGAGTAAGATTTTCGGGATAAAATGGCGATTCAGAAGCAGATGAGTTCATAGCCTCTGCCACAGCCTGGAGCCCTCAACTCATCCTTGAAAATGCTCTGGCTCTTTCAGTGAAGTCTCACTAGCTTTGGCTTTGTGTAGCAGATGTGTGTGTGTCTGTGTGTGTGTGTGTGTGTGTGTGTGTGTGTACATGCATGCATATATATGGGTTCAAAGTTATTTTTAGGAATGGTTGTTAATGGGGCTGGAGAGATAGCTTTGCAATTATAAGGGCACTGGCTGCTCCTCCAGAGGACCAGAGTCCTTCTAGCACTCTGGTAGTGCTAGCACCCACATAGTGACATTTTCTGGCCTCTGTGAGTTTCAGACAGGCATGTGGTTCACAGACATATATGTAGGTAAAACATCTATACACCCCCCAAAATAATAAAAACAAATGAAAATAATATGCACTTATTTTTGAGACAGGATTTTGCTGTGTAGTGCAGACTGGCCTCAAGTTCACCATCTCCATCCCACTAGTCCTGGGATTGCAGTCATGTTCCACCACACCTAGCCAAGAATTTTTCATTTTTAGCTGGCAATAGTTGCATATTTATAGAGGTTTTAATATACGCTTTACACTGCGGCATGATTATATCAAGCTAATTAGCATGCTCAGCATCGCTGATCATCAGGGGAATGCAAATTAAAACCACAGCAAGATATCACCTCCTACCAGCAAGGGGCACGCCATCAAGATGGATGATAACAAACTCTGGCAAGGATGTGGAGCGACTGCGCATCGTTGAGCCAAGGCAAGTTAACGCAGTCCCTATGGAAAGCAATGTGGAGGTTCCTCCAAAAGCAAACGAAACCGTAAAAACAACAACAACAACAGCAGCAAACCTCAGGAAGCTAAAAATTGAAGTGACTGCCCTACAGTTTAGCTACATATATCCGACTGGGCTTATGGAGTTCATTTATACCCCCCTGTTTCTAGCTCTTTACTGAGTAGGAGGTGAAAGACAGGAATAAGGTTAGAAGATGAGAAATACATGGCAGGGAGATGGTCTACTTTATTTTCTTGCCAGTGTTCTCAAGGGCCTGGCTCAAGAAGAGAAAATTTGGTCTTTGCTAATGTGAAATTCAATGAAATGAAACTAAATCAGATGGTCATACTGGGACAAGGGAGCGTAGGCATGGCTTCTCCCACAGCTGGAACTTGATGAACTGGAGAGGTGGGCTGGTATTTAAGAGTCCTGGTGGCTCTTCCAGAGGACCTGAGTTCTGTTTCCAGAAATCCAGTGTCTCACAACTGCCTCTAACTCCAGCTTCAGGGTCTCTAATGCCCTCTTCTGGCTTCCTTGGGCACCTGAACCCATGTGGGGCATGTGCACACACATACACACATCAAAATCTTTAAAAAAGGAGACTTTCTTTCCTTAGCCCACCTTTTCTTCTTCCTCTTTTTTAAGATGCCCCACCCCCCCCCCTCCAGAGTCAGCTTGTTTATTGCTGTGTCTCTGAGGCTGGACCGGGCTTATACATTTTTTTCCCCCTCAGTACTGAAGATTGAACCCAGGGTCTTATGCATGTTAGGCAAACACTCTACCACTATATATCTCCAGCTCACTTGGTACATTTTATTTTAAAATAGGGTTCCCTAAGTTGTACAAGCTGTCCCTGAATTCATTCTGTAGCCCAGGAAGGCCTTGATGTTGTAGCTCTTCTGCCTCTGCATCCTGAGTAGCCAGGATCACAGGTCTTTGATGGCAGGCTGACTTTTAATTTTTTGAGATGGGGCCACAAAAGCTCGCAGTCCAGACTGGCCTGGAACTCCCTAGGAGACCAGGCTGGCACTGAGCTTTCTGCAATCCTCCCGTCTCTGTCTGAGTGCTGGCATTACAGGCATGTACCACCATGTCCAGGCTGGTTGACATGCTTAAAAAGTTGTTGAATGAATGCACGAGCAAATGAATAATGTGACCATGCGTGACAGTTCTCAGTCATTCCCTGGCTCTGATTTGAAGGAAGTTTCCAAAGGTTCCTGAGATTTCTTTTCATGTTGGTTCTTAGGTTCAAGTTTGTGTCATCAGCTCAGTGGCAAGCATTTTATGCACCGAGCCAGCTCATTGACTTTTTTTTACTTCTGCCTTGAGACTAGGTCTCACGATGCTGTCTAGGCTTGTCTTGAACTCACTGTACAGCTCAAACAGGCCTTGACCTTTTAATTTGCCTTATTTAGTGTTTCTAAGGTTTGCATATGGAGCCTAGACAATTGACAATAAAAACTCTTAAATAGGTTTCTTGAATTTTTTTGTATAATAAAGTTTATTCAAAAAGGAAGAGGAAAAAGTCAAAGAAGCAAGTCAAGTATGTGTGTGTATTTGTGTGTGCCAATATGTGCATGTGTGAATTGTGTGTGTGTTTGTGTATTTGAGTGTGTGCATGTGTGTGTATACTTGTGTGTGTGTGTGTGTGTGTGTGTGCGTGAGTGTGTGCATGCGTGTGTGGAGGGCGGGATACAGTTCTGCAAAAGCAGAAAGAAGGTAGAACCGTGACTACTTTAAGTCTTCCCAGACAGACCTGACACTGGGCTTCAGGTAGACAAACTTGTGATCCCCAAAGCTTTTCTTACTTTGCTACAACACCATGGGACACATAGCTTTGCGACATTTCCCATTTATTACAAATTCCTGATATTAATTAATACAAAGATGCTCAAGACCATGCCCAAAGATACCAGGTAGAAAGACAGACATCTCAGAGGTGAGGCAAGGCTGGTGACCTTGTTTTTGCTCCTTGGTGGCCTTTGAGTTTTCATTCTGGGCTGAGAACAGGAGTGATTTGGGTGCTGCCGGCTGAAACATAGCAAACGGTAGCTGTGCCCAGCTCTCTATCCTTGGAGGCCGTGTGGGCCCAGGGCTGCAGGAGTCTGGAGGCCTTCCTGCTTTTTGCTGTTGTTTAGTAACAATCAAGGGTTTATTCCACCCTCAAGTGGAGGCTAATTATAGGGCCTGGCTTGCCAAAGTACAGCCTGCTGGCCCTGTTTTCCCACTCCCTTCCCAGACAGAGATCCTAAAATAAACTAAGTCTCCACTCTCACCACAGAGGGCCCTGCGGTATCCATCGCTGACTTCCCAGTCTCCATCTCTGGGGTTGGGGGGTCCTTAGCCTCCCCAGCTTGGGAAAAATATGGAAAGCCAGTTATGTGGTATGAGGAGGGTTGGAACCTTTGCTGGGATTTATTCCAGACTTAACCTGGTACTGTGGCCCAGAGGGGTCCTGAAAAAAGGCAAAACATGGAGCCTGTAAGGGAAAACCTTCAGAAAACCTTTCCAGAGCTGGCTGAAGAAAGGGAGGCGAGGGGGAAGGGAAGCTGTGTTTGTTGACTGCCTAAGTGTGTGCCCCGCAATGTGCCTGAGCTGGCTTTTCCTGACTGTGAGAGCAAAGCAATAAATATTTCGGAAGTTCTAGGAGGTAGCTGTTAAACACACCATCACGAAAAGCTAAATTATGTGAGCTTACACTTGAGTAATTTAAAAACAAAAGCAACATATACTCAGAATAAAAAGGCAGCAGCCTCCGCCAATGTTATACTGAACATTACATCTGATTTTGACTGGGTCTGGATGGTGGAAATGCTGCATTGTGTAGCCCAAATCTCTTTCCAGCCCTGAATTCAGTGAGATGCTGATAGCTTGATACTGGTCAAGGTCAGGGTATTTACACCAGGGGAATTGGCAAACACTATAAACCCCAGGATTTATTTGCAGGGCAACCATTGTTCATACTGACGATACCCCACCTTGACATCAATACTGAATGCTCCCAACTTCATTAAATGCATGTGGCACCCATTTAAAGCTCTTAACACATTTAATTCACCAATGAGAAAAATAGTGCTCAGAGAGTTGAAGTTGTCCGAAATCACATAGCTGGAACATAGCAGAGTCAGAATGCTACCCCAGGTCAGCATGACTCAAAAATATGTGTGTGTGTGTGTGTGTGTGTGTGTGTGTGTGTGTGTGATAAGCTAAAAGACTTATCAGAATTTAGAGATCCTTGTAGACAGTTTTCTTCCTTGTTCTTGCTTTGCAGACAGCCAGGACATGTGGTTCCTTTTTGGGTTGCATCATGAAGATAAAGAGGTCTCTTTTTTCACAGAGTCTGAGATCACTAGGCCAACCCCACTGACTCAATCATTTTACTTCAACACCCCGCTCCTCCCCTAGCCTTCCTTCCAGATCTCCATGAGTGGATAAGGTCTGGGGGAAGAGCTACATACCCATGGAACTTTTCTGCCGAGTATTTTCTCTGGAGAAGAAAGAACATTTCTATTTTAAGCAATGAGAGATGTACATTAATTATTTGGTCCTCGCTGATTTATGCCTAAAGAGGATGCAAATTGGCATTGCCTCTCTGATCAGCTTTCTTTCTAGGGGAGAAGGGAATGAAAATACCAAATATTATGATGTACACCCATTGGCAGATGCTGTGTAGACAAGCAGAGCTACCCATGACCCTGAAGCCATGTGGCCCTGCATTCTAGGAAGAAGCTAGAAATGAATGAATAGTGGTCCTCAGAAGTGACACTGAAAGGTAGCAGGCTGGCAGTTGGCTACAGGGAGTGCTGGGAGGGCCACCAACGGCACATCCTCTTCTCCTACTCTCCCTCTGACCTGAAATAGGTCCCCTGCTGAGAGACTGCACGTGATGATTTGACTATATAATGTCCCCCGCAGACTTAAGTGTTATAGCCTTGGTCCTTGGATCGTGGCGCTATTTTGGAAGATATTAGAAACTTACGGAGGTTGGAGCCTAGTTAGAGGAAGTAGTTCCCAGGGCCATGTTCTCGGTGCAGTATCTTACCCTTGTCTCTGCTTCCTGGCTGTCCTGAGGTCAGCATCTTTCCCTTCCATCATTATGCTCTGCCTTATGACAGCCCAGGGACAACGGAACTGGCCAACTGGACCAGAAGTCCTCAAACTCTGTCTCCAAAAGAAACATTTCTCCCATTTAAGTTGTTTATTCAGGTATTTCATTACAACAACTCAAACCTGACTAAGCCGCCCAATCAGAGCTCAGTGTGACTGATTGTGGGATTGGTAGTCTTGAGGGAAAGGGGCTCAGGACCTGTAAGTACTGATGGAGGGAGATACAAGAGATCCTTTCAGAGGGGACATCTTGGATGAGTTCCAGGGACGGGCAGTGAGAGACTATGGTGGGTTGTGGAGTAAGACCGAGGGGCCGATTGAGGCAGAATGGAGGAAGCAGGGACGGCTGTTGAGGGAGGAGCGACTGTTGAGGGAGCGATGACCATCAGAGGGGTTTTCCCTTTGGCTCTCCTCATGGAGATGTCCTTAGGGTTCCTTTATCCAGGGGTTCTTTAAAAGTGATCCTCAGCATCCCTTAGAGCTCAGGGAAAGTCAAATGAACACACCCTACCTCAAGGTCAGACTCAGGATCTCTTGAGACTGGCTCACCAACAGCTTGTGTTTTAACCATTCACCTCTCCCTCATGTGTTGAACAAATGCTCTGTACAGAGAGGCATCACGACCATTGTATAATGACTACCATTCATGGTCTGTTCAGTCTGTGTCAGGCAGCTTGCTGGACAGGGGCTTCCACACACACACACACACACACACACACACACACACACAACTTCGAGAATCAGTGTTTTGTAGAGCATTGCTTCACACAAACCCTTGCTCTTGTTCACGTGGTTGCTGGGGCACCTGGGATACCTCACAGCCCTGGCTGTGTAGTAAATCCTATTCTAACATTTGCTTTATAAACGGTTTTCTCATATGGCTTTCTTCTTGCCTTTGTCTCTTATACATAATGATTATTGACTACCCGACAGCAGGTTCTGAGCATGTTGTTGGAGAACGAGCAGCTACTATGGGAGATGAGGTTTAGAAGTCAAGCAAAGGCCACCTATGGAAGGAGGGCCTCTGAGACAATGGAAGGGCTGGGAATTTCCTGGGAAGTCAGAGGAAGATTTTGAGCATGGTATTGCTGTGAGCTGGGAAGGAAAGATTGCAGGAGCTAGAGAGGATGTGGGGGACCAGAGGAGGCCCTTGTGCTTGTATAAGTGATGAATGATGGTGGCATTGACAAGGTTGGTTGTGGGGGCTGAAAAGAAGAGCGGACATGGTAGACACTTCTTCATGATGGAGTAGTCTTTTTAGACTGAGTTACTGAAAGCCTGGGGTGAATGTCGCTGACACTGCTCCTCTTCCCCATTATCAACGTGTTTGAACCACTCTGCCTGCCCCCATTCAGTATACATAGCCTGTAGTTGATGACACTCTCTCTCACTAGTATGGTGTAGGTCGTCATTCTGTCTATGTATTGCTTTCATTAGTTAATAAAGAACTGCTTTGGGCCTATAGCAGAGCTATAGGGGAAAACTAAACAGAATGCTGGGAAGAAGAGGCAGAGAGAGAAGCCATGGATCCTCTGCCTGAGACAGACGCTGATTAGAATCTTGCCGGTAAGCCACAGCCATGTGGCGATATACAGATTAATGGGGATGGGTTAAATTAAGATGTAAGAGCTAGTCAATAAGAAGTTAGAGCTAATGGGCCAAGCAGTGATTTAATTAATACAGTTTCTGTGTGGTTATTTTGGTTCTGGGCAGCCGGGACAAACAAGTGGCCTTATCCTACACTCATATACCTAGCTCTTCTCCTCACCATAGAGCAGATAACACTGAGATCTGGTTTCCTCATCCGTAGTAAGACTTCCTCCCTGGGACAGTTATAAGAACTGAATGACTCAATGTGTGGAGAACACTCAGCAGTCAGCCTGGCACAAGGGCGGGGGGGGGGGAGTATTCCACACCTGGTGGTCATTATTAGCATTGTCATTTGTCTTTTGTACAAAGCAACTGCTCAGTGAGTGTTGGATGAATTAGACTGGTGTGTGCATTCAGCCATTGCTCTCACTCCATCTGTTCTTCTAAGCCCCTCCTCCCCCTTTCCCCTTTTCTGTGCTGGGGATTGAACCCAGGGTCTCATACATGCTAGGCATTTGCTCTACTGCTGAGCTACACTCTGGGCCCTTACTTGTGTCTTTTTTGAGTGCACAGTCTATTGAATGAAGACTTCCATCTAGTGGCTTGATATATTTTTTCTTACAGTTTCTCCTGTCTATGGCCCTTGGAAAAACCCTAGTCTTGCTCAGTCTGATGTTCTGAGCGTTATTTCTTCCTGTTGTTCCTACACTGGGGACATAGTTATTGAAATGAATGGGGCTGCTGGTGACAGGTGAGGGACTGAACCATGATTGTGTTTCTTTTTTTTTTATATTTATTCATTTATTATGCATTCAATATCTGCCTACACGTGTGCCTGCAGGCCAGAGAGGGCACCAGATCTCATTACAGATGGTTGTGAGCCACCATATGGTTGCTGGGAATTGAACTCAAGACCTTTGGAAGAGCAGGCAATGCTCTTAACCACTGAGCCATCTCTCCAGCCCCCCATGATTGTGTTTCTTAAAAAGACAAAGACAAGCAGCATTTTAAAACGGGCCCTCATGTGAGCCCAACAGTGCCATTAATACTTTATTTAGAGTTAAAGACATTGGCGTCCCAGCAGCCAGAACTGCAGGCTTAAGGAGGAGCTGGGCGAGAAAGGACTCCTGGGAAATTAACTCAGTTGGCACAGTGATGTGAGGTTCCCTTGGAAACATCTTTACTTTGATTTGACTTCACATAAGGGTGGATGCTCAGCATGACTTGATTCTAACAACAAACGGACAAGAAGTCAAAGTCTGTCCCTAGCACCCCAGCCACCCTTCTCTTCTGTGACGTTGAGGACAGCCGTCTTGCCAAGCCCCCTCTTACACGTGTCACTGAAGACGTGTCTTTGCTCCTTAGCTTCTATGACACCATTCTCCTTCCCTTCCTACCATGCTGATTAATTTCCCCTTATCAGAGCTCTAAATGCAGCCAGTTCTCAGAGTTGGGTCTGAGGCTTCTCATTTGTAAGTGATCTCAAACATCCACAGGGATTTATACGACATGAAATTGTGTGCACTACTGGTGTCCACATTTATTTTATTTACTTATTTTACTTTTGAGGTAGGATCTCACTGTATAGAGCAGGCTGGCCTCACAGAGATTTACCTGCCTCTGCCTCTTGAGTACTGGGATTAAAGGTGACATCATGCCTGGCTTTCTTCCACACTTATATCTTTAGTTCTGAAATTCCTCTTCAAGCCCAGCCATATACACCCACCTTCTCCTTATGTGGCAGTTGTACAGACATCTCAAACTTAACATCTCATCTCCCACATCTAATCCAACACTGAGTTTGGTCTTTTCTACCTCTGTGCCACCTCTCAGGCCCAACTGTCTGTCTGCCTGTCTGTCCCCATGTCCGCTGTGCACATCACCATCACGCCATCCTAGGTGATCTTACCCAGTGTTTGCCCCTTCAACATACTTTTATTTTGATGGTGTGTGTGGGGGGGTGGCAATTGGGACCGAATACAGGCGAGTTGTCTAGTACTGAGCTATACCTTAAACTTTCTTCCAGTGTAGTCTACATTCCGCTTTCAGGGTGCTCTTAAAACCCCCAAATGAGATCATGTCACCCTACCCTGACTGAATCAAATTCCTCAGAGGTGTCTCTTGTATTAATGTCCTGATTAGGGTTACTATTGCTGTTGTAAAACACCATGACCAAAAGCAACATGGGGAGGACAGGGTTTATTTCACTCCCAGTTCCATACAATAGTACATCACCAAAAGCAGTGAGGGCAGGAACTCAAGCAGGGTAGGAACCTAGAGGCAGGATGTCATGGAGGGGTGCTGCTTACTGGCTTGCTCACATGGCTTGCTTAGCCTGCTTTCTTTTAGAACCCAGGACCACCAGACCAAGGGTCACCTTTCTTCTGGGCCCATCCACATCAATCACTAATTAAGGAAATGTCCTCCAGGCTTTCCTACAGCCCAATATTATGGAGGTGTTTTCTCAAGGCTCCTTCTTCTCCTTCGACTAGCTTGTGTCAAGTTGACATAAACCTAGCCAGGACAACTTGGAATAAAGATTGAGCCTAAAGCAGTGGCTGTCAATGTCCTTCATACTTGTCTGTGCTCTAGTTCTTCACAAGTTCAGTCACCCTGGGATCTGGTTGTTCTGGCTCACACCGGTCTGTCTTTCTGGATCACACTGGACTGCCTTACTCCCTCTGCCTGGAAGTCTCCTCATCCTGACTACCTCGGGTAGAACATTCTCTTCTCTGCTCATCTCTGCCTAGCTGGTTTTCTCCAAATCATTTACTATGGATTGTGATGACTACCAAGGTTTTGTTTAGAGATAAAACCTTATTACGTATCCCAGGCTGGCCTAGAACACCCATGCTCCCTACCTCAGCTGACAGAATGCTGGGATTATCCATGTGCTCTTACTGGTTCCTGCTTGCTGATTGACTAGGGAAAGCCCCATTATTGGCTGTGTGGGGTCTGGTACAGTAGATCTAAGCTGAATTGATAAGCTGCCATACTCTTTCATGGAGAACCTAAACTGGGTAAGACTTGCTTCCTAGACCCTGAAACGTCAGAGACGACACTTGAGTCCACAACCTGAGAATCACTCTTGTCATTTTCTCATTTGAATAGCTCCAAAGAAATCTGGTTCGAGTACATGTCAAGTCTCAGTGACCTTGGGAACTCTGACCTTGGGGACTCTGTTGGGTAGCCAGCTGAACCCCCTCTTACTGCTCACTTCCGCTTTCCAGCCTCTGCCCCCCTCCACTTGACCAGTGGTTGTCAACCTTCCTAATGCTACAACCCTTTAATACAGTTCCTCATGAGGTGGTGACTCCAGCCATAAAATTGTCCTTGTTTCTACTTCATAACTGTAATTTTGCTGTATGAATCATAATGTAAACATCTGATATTCAGGACATGCGACCCCTGTGAAAGTCATAGGTGACCCACAGGTTGGAAAGCCCTACCCTATTCTGAAGTGTGCCCCCCGATAAACCCTCTCTCTTTAGCTTGCTGTCCAAGGCCCCTTATAACCTGACCTTGCTTATCTCCAGCTTTACCTCTTATCAGGGGCTGAACTGTTTTTTGGCTAGCTCACCTAGATTCCAACTCTGGCCTCAATCTATCCTTAGCGATGTCATGGGCAAGCCTTACCCAGTCCTGCCTCCATACTTCCTTTTGCTGGGTGAGCTCCTATCCATCCCTCAAAGCCCAGTCCTGGCTGCCCTGGGCATTTCCACAGTGGTCATGCTGTCTTGCATCCTCATCTTTTCCCGTCTTTTTTTCACCACTGGCCTTTGTGTCCCTCTACCAGTGACTGTCTCTCATTCCTGCTTCATTTTCCAGTTTAGTGCCGAGGTGACAGCCTCGGGCTTCCTCGCCTGGCTCTTTTGCCCTTAAAACAACTATTTGAAAAAGCAAACATATATATATATATATATATATATATATATATATATATATATATATTATAGAAGATTTCAAATGTATAATGATACACTAATGTAGAGATATCAGAATTATAACTTCCTACATGTGTTTCAACAGTTAAAATCCTACCTACGTCTAATATAAAATCTCTGCTCTCATTGAGTTCTGTCCTCACTTCAGAGGTAGTTATGCACACCCCATTTGGAATATTTATCAACATTTCACTAATCTTCGTGTTTTCTTGTTCTTATATTTCACTTTTTAAAATTGTCAAGATACTACATATAGTCAGGCGTGGTGGTACACTAGCCATGGTACCCACATGGTGGAGCACAGCACTTGGGAGGCTAAGCAAGAGGATCACAAGTTTATGGTCAACCAGGGCTACAGTAATGAGGCCTTGTCTTGAAACGAAGCAAAAAAGGAGGAAAAATACCTGTAAAAGCTTCCCTGGTCTGTGGGCGCACATATACATGTGATTTTTAGAATCTAACAGCCCAAAAACTGTATACAGTGGCATTCTTCTGCCTGAGTGCTTTCTCCCCTGACACCGCATTTAGCAGACTCTGCTCTTCTTTGGTCTAATGCCAGTGCATTTACCCGTCTTTGTGGATGTCGTGATTTCCAGCCTCCGACATGGCGCTCTGACTTTCAGGCTGGCTATCTGACTGTCACAGGCCACCTCCTTTCCTTTTTACGGGCTGTCTTGGTGATTATAAATAGCCCAATTTTTTGTTGTATCAACTATGGACAGTTCCTTTCTCATATACTCTCTCCCACTTATAAGCACAGATGTTTTATTTTCTAAGGTCAAAAGGCAGAACAAAAAAAAAACCAGTTTAATTACCAGACGGCTGTATTATGGATGCCGGCATGAAATAGAGTTCCTTTCTGTGGAGAATTACGATGTAGGCGCCCCTGGCTGTCAGACACTTTGGGCGGATGGCCAACTTGTTGTTTTACTTCCCAGCTGAGCATCCTCAGCCTGCAAAAATGCTTCCAGCTAGCCGGTTATTTTTCATGGTGCTCCCTCTCCAGGGCAGGCCAGCAAGAATCCATGCTCAGCCATCTGCCTTCCCACTGTGATTAAACCACGGTGCTAACACCAAATAGTGCTGCTTCTCTTGTCTTCTTGTGAAGCAGGGCAGCTTTAGCTCAGCAGTACCAGGTGTATGCTAATCATTAATAAATGTCTGGCCTATCGATGAGTAAGTGATACACATTTAAAGAGTCAAGCATGTGAGACAGGGAGAAATTAGTCACACACACCAGACCCGTGCCGAGGAGATCAGTGAGAGGGCCATACGAAGAAGGCAGAGGCCTCCCTAGAGGCTCTGGGAGGGAAACCTGCGAGGCCAGTTCAGAGCCAACCGACAGCGCTACACACCAGCTGTGGATTCTGCTTGCGGACTGCCCACAGCAAGCCTCAACTTTGCTATCAGTGGTCAGATAATATATATTTCAGGCTTCATAGGTCACATGTCTCTGCTACAATGCACCATCCCACCCCTCTTGGTTGAAAGCAGTTAGAGATGATTAATAGACAGATGGGAAGGACTGTGTTTTAATAAAACCTGATTCACAGGGCTGGAGAAATGGCTCTGTGGGTAACATGTAGCATGAAGGTCTAGGTTTGGATCCTAGAACCTGTGTGAAACAGCTGGGCGTGGAGGCAGACACCTGGAGCTCGCCGGCTAGTCAGCTTAGAACAGTGAGTTCCAAGTTCAAGGAGAGACCCTGTCTCAGAAAACAGGGCAGAGAGTCACCGAGGTAGATACTGTGATGGTCAAGTCGGCATGTTGCTTGGCTGGGTTATAGTGCCTGGGTGTTTGGTTGATCATTATTCTGGATGTTTCTATGAGGATAATTTTAGAAAAGGTCAACAGTGTTTGACATGGTGGCGCAGTCTTCTTATTCTTGCTGCTTTGTGGACTGAGAGAGGAGGTTGCAAATTCAAGGCATGCCTGGACTATAAGATAAGTTCAAGACAAGCTTGGGGATTTTAGTGAGACCCTGTCTAAAAATAAAAAGTAAGAAGAGACTGAGGTTATAGCTCAGTAACAGAATACCAGACTAACATGTACCAGGCGCCAGGTTCAATCCTAGCATCACCAAAGTACTGGTAGTAATGATAATAATAACAATGATGTCCTCAGTAGTATATCATCATCATCATCATCATCACAAGAAAGGGTTTCTCTGTGTAGCCCTGGATGTCCTGGAACTCTCTCTATAGCCAGGCTGGCCTCTAACTAAGAGATCCACCTGCCTCTCCCTCCTGAGTGCTGGGATTAAAGGCATGTACTATCACTGTCTGATGGTTATTATATATATGACATGTAATATAGTATTAAATATATTGCTTTCTGTAATGTGAATGAGCCCCCTCCGGTCAGCAATGACTGATAAAATAGACACCAGTAGTCCCTGGGAAACTGGACCCCGTCAGCAGACATTCTATGGACTGAGCTGCAACTTTCAGTTTTTCCCTGCACAAAGAGGTTTCAATTATATCTAAAATCTTTGAGTTTTGTTTAAAGTAAAGTGTGTCATATTTAACATTAAGGGTTGACATGCTAAGCATTGGGTACTCTTCTTATATTGAAATATTTTATAATTAAGTAAAAAATGAGGTGATATTAATCAAAGCCAAACTGGTCCAGTAGTCAACACATTATGGGGTTTACTGCAGAGATTCTCTCTGGGAAAGTGTGCTGGGAAGGTGGGAGCCACTGGGAGTGAATGGGTACAAAGGAGGACAGGTCCCCATTCAAATGGGTACAAAGTGAGGTGGAGTACAGTTTGCTGCAGACCCAGGGAAGAGTGGGTAAGGCTGCTGTAGAGACACAGGCACAGGAAGCCACAGGGAGGAGAGTCCACACTGCCCAGCTCCCCCAGAGGTCCTTTCTGTGTGCTAAGAAGAAGTTACTTGGAAGCAATTATTTTTAACTTTCCTCTGATGAGATTTATCTCCTAGGTGTTCACCTATCTCCTAGGTGTCAGATGGACTTGTGATACTCAGAAATATTCAGGGCTCCAAGTTTCCGGGGCTCTTTTCTGATTTTAGGTGTGGCTCTCAGAGCAGATCCTTGTGCACGTACATGTACATGTCTGTGTCTGTATGTGTGTACATGTACACGTCTGTGTGTGCCTCTATGTGCATATATGTACAAGGAGGACAATCTTGTGTGTTGTTCCTCAGGGGCTCTCCATTTTTTTTGTAGAGGTAGTGTGTTGTTATTGGGACCTGGAGTTCACCAGTTGACCCAGGCTGCCTGATCAGGAACTCTTTGTCTCCCTAGCTCTGGAATTGCAAGCATGCACTGGGGCCAGGCCAGGGAGGTGGCTCTGCAGGTAAAAGTGCTTGCCAAGGAAGCCTGAGGACCTGAGTTTGGTACTCATAAAAAATCCATCTGCAGCACCATGTCTGGTGATCAGGCTGTTTTTGATACCAGTGATCAGATAATAACCGTGACCCCACTCGTATTTCTACTCAGTGTCCTGGACAGAGTCTGCCTTCCACCGAGTGTGTTAAAAGGGATCCAGGGAGAGGTCCTTGTGTTTTGATCACACCTCCCGTGTCCCTCCTGGTCTGTATCTGTCACATGCCCAGCACTGTGCTGACACATCACAACGTGACTGGACCAGCGTGTGGATGTGTTGATTCATCATTCCTCCTGGACTCCAGGGCCCAGGGTAATAAGAATTTGACTCTTTAATATTTGAATTCTCATCGTGCCTGGTACGTGGCAGACTGCATTCAAAGCCTCAGAAATGAGCAGAATAAAAGGGAATCTGCGACAGCCCCATAGCAACCACTGTGATGAATGTCACACTGTCAGGCTGCCCCATAGCAACCACTGTGGTGAATGTCACACTGTCAGGCTGCTACAAGGAAGGGGGCAGGGCCAATGCACGCCACCATCGTGAAAGATTCTGTACTTAAGTCTGACACTAATTACACACACAGGCTGAGAAGTGGTAGTCTAATCCCACCCTGACAAAGCCTTCCTCCCTCCCGCTGTATTCCTGTAAGCTTCAGAAGGACCACGGCCATGATGGCAGCTGCAATTATCTCCTTCCTCTTCAGAGGGGGAGGCGCAGGTGGGATGAACCTGGGAAAGTGTTTGAAGAATAGGATTCTGAACTTGGAGCTCTGCTTCTAAATTCAAGCTCTGGACTAAACCCCAAAAGCAACACAAAATGAAACTCAGAGAGTAAAGGGGTTTCTTCCGTCCCAAACAGCAACAGCAGAGAAGAGGGCCGGACGTACAGGCGACGCAATGTCTCAGCACAGATGGAGATTTTACAGTTGATTTTGAATTCGTGAGAAATTGAGACCTGTCGTGGAGATTCCGACATGATCGGATTGACTGCACTGTGGCATGGATTGTGTGGCTGGCCTCCCAAATCAAGGTGGCTCTAATAGAGAGATGATTTGAGGAGTCCAGAACTTGACACCAGAGGGACATTTGCAAGGGCCTGGAGAAGCTCAGTTCGCATCTTAGCTCTTAGAGCAACCAGAAGGTGGCACCCCTTACTAAGTGGCAACAGCCTGGGACTCCTCCCTGCACCCCTAACTCCTGCTGAAGGGTGACCTTCAGCTCTGGGTTTGACTCAGAGGCCACTCCGGGATTGCTGGCCACAAAGCGACACCAGGGGCCCATCCCTATGTGCCGCTGTATAGAAGCTATCTGTACTCCCTCCCCTATGGAGTTTGTTGGGCAGACTGTCTAGAAATGTTATGCATGTTCATGTTTATTATTATTTAACATGCACAAATGATGGCACTGGTTACTCCAAGTTAATCTGAATGCTCGTTATGTCCAGGCACTATAACAAAGTCTCACAACAACCCCGTGTATGAATTCTATCTTCGTTTTACAGATCACAGCATTGCATTCAGAGAGGCTGAGGTTATGAGGTCACAAAGTCAGTCAATGGCAAAGCCAGAATGTGAACTCAGTTTCTTTGGGGGATCTGTAACACACACTAAGCTGCTGCCGTGGATTGACTCATATTCCTTCCTGCCTGACTTCCTCTTGGTCTTCCCTTGCCTTCCTGTCGTCCTTTCCTGTTTCTTGGTATTGTGTCATCGTTGCAAAATGCAAGGAAGACCTTCCCGCACTTCTGCTACTGGGGTTTCTCAGTGTTCTGAGCAGGCTGAGAGTGACTGCCATGGACTTGGCACACAAGGAAGGGTTTGCCAGAGGAGACCAGGGTTGGGATGGCCCTGTTTATAGGAGGATGAGGACAGCTCATGAATATTCATTGCCACCTACATGCGGGCCAGCACAGTGCTAGGGCTGGCCAACCCAGAAATCCCAGCTGTGTATTGGTTTAATTTAATCTGGGTTTTTATGATCTCAGATCATATGTGGACTTGGCTTGCTCTCATTTAAGCCACAGATAAGTTTATCCAGCAACACCTGGGACATACCCTGGCAGGTATGTGAGGTTAATAGAACAGGTGTTTCATCTCTTCTGGGGCACACAGGTCGCCATCAGAATCTTAGGAATGAAAGGACCACATGGGCCAAGCATTCCCACCTGGCTAGCCACAAAGGCAGGTTTCAAAGCATTGAGGGGATGGGGGAGGGGGGATGTGTCTCATCTCTTTCTCTTAGTTTTTGCCTGCGGCACAGGAGGCAGAACAGTCTATCACGGGAGGCTTGGGAGGTCAGAGAATTCTGCCCTCTGACTTTACAGATGAACCTCTGAGTAAAAGGGATTTGTCTAATGGGCTCAAAGCCAGGGAACAGCCAGAGAGGTCAACGAAATTCATCCCTTCAGGCCCGTGAAGAGGACCCGTCACATGTCTTCCAGGGTCATGAGCTGGAATCTGACTTACTTCCCGAGACCTGGGGAGCTGGTCCCTCCACTTAAGAGCCGAGAAAAGGGTTCAGAGAGGTGGTGTAAGTTGGCCCAGTCACACAGTAACTGTGGCCCCTGCATGATGAGCAGTTCTCTCCTGGGCGATCTGCACCACGCTGGCCCCAGGGAATTCCAAGTCCCACATGATTTGATAGAAGGCAGAATATCATTTCAAACGAAAAAAGGAGTTTAGATACAAAAATATTGGTAGTGGTGGACTTTTGAAGTGGTGTTTGGAGAACTAGAAGAGGCTGTGAGAAATCAGGAATACATGGCACAACAAAACCAAACAAAAACAAACCCACCAACAGCGGCCATTACGGCTCGCACTGCAGACTGCCCCGAAGATTCAATGAAATCCTAACCCTAGGACTGTTTCTGAGATACGGTCTTTGCAGATGTAGTAAGTTATGGTGCGGATATTGGGGCAGAGCTTGATCTTGAGAGATTTGTGACGTCCTTCACGCCAAGGGAAATCTGCATGGAGACATCCAGGGGATAAAGGCAGAGACCGAGTGATACAGCCACAAGCCGAGAACTGTCCGCCATTTCCTTCAGGGCTTGAGTCCCACCAATGTGCTTCAAGAAGCAGCTGAGAGGGTCTGCCTTTTAAAGGCACAGTAGGGCTAAAGAAACTCATCAGCCCTGGGCCTCCAGAGTCCTGGAAGATATATAGGACATTAGAGGCCTCAGGATGTTAGCTCTGTTGGTTTGGGCTTTTGTGCTGTGGACAGAGAGACCGAGGAAGCCTGGTGTGGTGGATGTGAAGAAGTCAGACCACAGCTCTGCAGTCGGCAGCCAGCACTGGTTTCTCACATCATCAGATGTGGCGTTCTGGGGTGGTGGAGAGAGGCAGAGACCAGGGCCTGTGGTGGTTATGTCAGGACAGAGGCAAAGATATTCTTGAACACAGGTATTTTTTTTTTTAAGATTTATTTATTGGGGCTGGAGAGATGGCTCAGAGGTTAAGAGCATTGCCTGCTCTTCCAAAGTTCCTGAGTTCAATTCCCAGCAACCACATGGTAGCTCACAACCGTCTTCTGGCCTGCAGGCATACACACAGACAGAATATTGTATACAAAGTAAATAAATAAATATTTTAAAAAAAGTAAAAAAAAAGATTTATTTATTTACTATGCATTTAGTGTTCTGCCTGCATGTATTCCTGCAGGTCAGAAGAGGGCACAAGATCTCATTACAGATGGTTGTGAGCACATGTGGTTGCTGGGAATTGAGGACCTTTGGAAGAGCAGGCAAAGCTCTTAACCACTGAGCCATCTCTCCAGCCCCAACACAGGTCTTAAAAGGGTTGAGCAGCTGCTGTTTCTGCTGCCCTCTGGCTGCCTCACTCAGCCTCTCTCCTCCTGGGTAAATATTAGTGTGGTTTCCAGTCACCAGGCAACCCCACCTTGGCACAAGCCCTTAATTCCCCCTTACTGCCAGCACAGGCCTTCCCAGGGTCCCTCCTTCAGACACATTCGGTCTTCCCAGAATGATCCTTTGTAGTATGCTCATGGTCTTGTCCCTGAGAGAATATTCTTTGTCATCTTCGGTGGCTTTCAACAGGCTTGTGACTCCTAGACTGAGAGAGAACCGGGGAGTGGGGAGCATCTAGACTCCAACACCCGGTGTCACCTCACACTACATTCAAAGAGTGCTTAGTCTCTGGATTGGCATGAAACTCAGTGTTAGGGGGAACCAGAGGGCCCAGAGTCCACCCAGCAATCTCTGGAAACCCCACAGCAAGTTCGTCTTAGGCAGAAGTCTCTCCCTCCCACACAGGCCGCTGCCCACCTCCCCTGGAACAGTGGCTTGGGGCAGTTGGAATCATGCACCCCAGGGACCCGCTGAGCTCCAGTGAGATGAAGGTGTCCTGCCTCGAGGGCTGACTGCTCGGCACATTATTTTGTTCTGAGCCTGAACATTATTGCAAAAGAAAAAGATAGAATCCCAAGGGAGACCTCGCCATTCCCGGAAAGCAAAGCTATTAAACTTTCAAGCCAGTCTGGGGCTGACTGCAGAGCTGGAAGGTGCCTTAACTTCCTGCATCCCAGTTACAGCCCTTAGTTCTAAGCTGTGACTGTGCCTGCAGGAAGATCAAGCTACCGTTGGTGACATGGCCTTTTAGATGAAAAGAGGCAGTAAAGGAGAGCGGTATAGACCCGTTCCACAGGTTAAGCACCTCGCAGAGGCGGGCTGTTGTGGGCGCTGCTCCATTTTAACAGGCAGAGGGTTTTCAAAGTAGACGGTGGGGTTCTAGAGAGGTCCCTCTGGATTTATAAATGAAGGCGCCAGGGAGCTTTAGCAATATCTTGTGGGGATTGGAGGCAAACAACACCGAGTTGATCCTGCCTGCAACAGAAGCTCATGGAGAAGTGAATCTCTGTAGGCCTCAGTTTCTTTATAAATTAGGGGTCAGGAGGCTGAGGTGGGAGGATCATGAGTTTGAGACTCCTATCTCAAGAAACCAAATATCACGATAAACGGAACAAGAACACAGCTAGAAGCTGTTATTCTTCTGCTCTGGTCCCTTTAAGGGCAAGCCACGCCCACTTCCAGCCACTTCTGACCTCCCTCATCGCCATCTTAACTCTTTCTCTTCTGTCCCTCCCTCCTGGTGTGTGCACACGTGTTTTTCCTCTCCTTTTCTATTTCTGCCTTTCTTCCTCTCCTTCTTCTTTAAGTAATAAATGTTTACCTTTATGCTTAGCCTTAAGTCTATTTACTATGTCCTGTGAGCCTTTTATCCGCCGTACCGCCCGCCTGACTCTCCGGGCCGCGTAGCGGGACCAGCTTGCCACCCTGGCGACCTTGCAGGGACCCACAACCGTCCTTGTCTGATTAGGGCTGCTCTGTGAGCCTGCCAGGGAACATGCCAACATTAAACAACAACAGAGGCTATTGTCTGAATTGTGCCCCCTTGATCCACCATACCCTCAGAGCCAAACAACCGCCATGGTGGGGAGTTCAGCTGTGCTGCCCGCAAAAATCAGCCCAGCTGGGCTTGTTGAAGGGTGGGGAGGGTCATAAGACCCTCGCCCGAGCATCCAGCTGCTCCCTACTACCCGGCGTACACAGCATTGCCCTGATTGCACGTGGTCTCAGGGAGGAGCTAGAGTATATAAGGAAGATTAGTGGTGGGGGCTCCATCTAGGTGGCCTTGGAAAAGTCACCATCTCTTCTGGGTAAAGCATCCACATTCCAGTAAGTAACCCCTCATCTGCGCTCTTTAAGGGAGCCCGATAAACTCAATGGTTCTCCACAGTTAATTTTTGGGGTGTCATTTTGACCACAGAAGGAGGGGTAGACATTGCTTATGTCTCCCCTGGGAAGGAATTTTAGCAAGACAATTTCATCTTATCACGCGGATACATAACCAAGGTTCTAGCAGGAGACGTACTTGATGGGAAATGAACAATAAAAAATGTCACCTGCTAGTTAGCGCTGCTCAGAGCTGCCCCCGAGGGGACACAGTCTTGAGGGTGAGGGGAAGCTAATGAAGATGTCCTGAAGTTTAAAGGACGGTGAAATTTAAGGTAGGGCGTGATACCTAGAAAGGTTCTGACCAGGTGGGCCTGGTGGGAGGAACTGGGGAGGAGGGAGAAGAGAAGGGAGGACCCCGCCAGGGCTGGGCCAGTTAATGTTCAGACAGTGGCTTATCGTCTGCCCAGCGTCTCCAGAGCCTGGCTCACGCTCCTTCCCTCCCTACACTGCAGTGTCTCCGCCAAGACTGTCAATTACTCAATGGCCCCTGAAATAGATAGATACGTAAATAAATAAATTGTAAGTTGTTTTCCAACAGCCAGCCAGTGTGAAAGGGGGGTCCTCGGCGGCTCCTCATTACCTCCCGCTGACGGCTGAAGCGACTCCTCATTTCTGCTGAATAATGCATCTGTGGTCGCCAGGCTCCCTCGTTTAAAGCAGATAAATGAGTCTTTCTGTGCAGCTTCCCCGGCAGACAAGGATGAACGAGGTTTTATTTGCCTAAATGGAGCCCTCAGCTTCAGCGGCTCAACCTCAGGCCCCCCGGGGGGGGGGGGGGGTCCGCTGGGGACCCTGTGCCAGTTTCTGCCTGCCTCAGCCACTCTCTCTCCTCAACCACCCACTTCTCCTCGGCTCTTGTGCCAGCTGCCTGGATTAAGTTTTAATTTGATTTTTCTGGAGAGTGCGGTCCATTAGCAAGCCCCTCCTACTGCTCTTAAGTATGGATGCCCGGCTTCTGCTTCCGGAGAAGCCTGTTGGGATGGGGCTATTTTTCTCCTCTGAGGACATAGCCATGGATGGATCCTGATTCTGTGAGGCTTAGAGAACTCCCCTGCTCTGGCTTAGAAGGATCTAGATTCCTAGTAAACCATTGTATTTTATAAGATAAAACTTGTTTTTTTTTTCTTTTTCCTGGTGTTGGGGATTAAAACCAGGACCTTGCACACGCTAGGCAGGTGCTCTTCCACTGAGCTTTCTTTCTCAGTCCTAAGGTTAATGTTCTCACAATAGTAAAGCATATACAGCTGAAAGAAAGTCCATTGCCGAGACAGGTAGGGGACCTCCATAACCCATAACACAGGGGCAAAAGGCAAGTAAACTCTGGGCTCTTCGTCCCTTGTCCATTAAAAGCAAACTTCTCACAAGTTTCGTTGTAAAAGGTTAGATTAGGCCACAGAATGTTCACAGTTGTAAAGTTCCTATGTAAACAGAGCTAAAGCTCGCGGGTTCAAGATGGCCTTGCAAACAACAAGCAAAGACAGGGGAGCTGGGCTGCAGAAAAGTCCCTACAAGGCATCTGATTTTATTTGCTCTTGGTTTGGGAGGTCACAGAGCTGGGCAACACATTATCAGCTTCCCGTTGGCTCCTTTGTAGATAGCTCCTGCAAGGTGGGGGCTAGATTAGTTGTTGGCATTCATATTCCTTCGAGAGACTTGAAGGCTGCCCTGCTGCAACACCATCTGCTTGAGCCTAGAGTTAACTGGTAGATAGTGAAAGCAGATCGAAGATTGACACCTCTGCCCTCCTAGGCTTGTTTATTGTGGTGGTGGGGATGGAATCCAGGCCTGTGCACACCAGGCAAGTGATCTGCCTCTCACTACCTATCTAGTCCCTTGGTGTTTTGAGGCTGGCTTCAAAGTCACAATCCTCCTGCCTCCCCCCCCCCCCCCCCCCCCCAGTACTCAGATTACAGGCTTGGGCCACCACACCCCGCAAGTTATAGAGCATTTATAATATGTTTAAATATCTGCCACCCTCTTTATTTCCCTCTTGCTCTTGCTATTTTTTTTTCTTTTCTGGATCTTTTTACCTTTTTGTTCCTACAAATAACATTTATGGTCAACTTACCTAGCTAAAGGTGAAAGAAACTGGAATAAAAATTAGAATTTGCATTAAATTTATCAATTCCAATTTTAATTTAATTTACATTAGCTTTATAAATTTGGATTAAATTTTTAAAATAACTCAGGGAAGCTGCTGTCTTTAAGTTACCAAACCTTTCAATTTAGGAACATGATATTTCTTTTCATTTCAAGACTTTGGGTTTTTAAAAGGGTTATATCCATAGAATTTGGATCCTTCTTAAGTTTCTTCAGAGGCATTTTATATTGAGAATATGCTAAATGAATTTATCAGTTCAGTTATTATATATATATATATATTATTTACATAAATGAACAGCATTTTTTGATGGAATTCTATAACCTGTGACTTAAAGTTTATTGTTTATTGTACAATTTTTACATTGAGCTCCCTAGGTTATTTAGAAAGAACCAGTGTTTTTCTCTTTCTCTCTAATTCTTACACTTTTCTATTCTGATTGCATAGGCCACCATCTCTAACCAGCTCCACAGTAGCAGACACAGTATATATTCTTTCCTCAATTCTAATTTCTCAAGTGGGCCTCTAATGCATCCTCTTTAGAGATACTTTATCATGTCAAAGACATCTCCAAAAATCCTCATTACCATGAGAAACAGAGAAATGCAGACATCATTGCAGAAGCTGACTGGCTTAAGTCACATTGGTGGCAAGTGACAGGGTCTGAGCTTAACCTTGGGACCGTTTGGTTTCAAAGTTCCCAGTCTTTGTACCACTTCTGTTTTTTTCATTACACGGACCAACGTGTCCCCCCCCTTTCTTCAACAAGAGCCCCACATTGCAAGGTATTCTAAGATTTAAGAGTGACCGAGTGGGGTGTATGGAGAGAGGCGCATGAGCCACAGGTTTGCCTCTTCTGTGCTTTCTCAGTCTTTCTTCTCAGATACACTCTATACAGCTAGCGCTCTCAGGGAATCAGAGGCTTCCCTTCTTAGACAACTTAGGACCACTGCTAAGTAGTGGCCGCATGCTCCCTTTCCTTCTCCAACTTACTGAAAATGTTCTTCCATCTTAGCTATCCCCGTCCCTAAGAATTTCCCCAAATATCTGCTCCCCTATGTCATGACGTTTTTAACCACATTGTAGTGTCCTCCAACGCTTAGCTGGGAGTCACTGCCCCACAGTCTAGCCTGCCAAACTATGTTTTATAAAAAATATAAGGATTGATCAAGATGTGGAGGTACAAGTCTATAATCCTAGCACCTAGGAGGCTGAGACAGGAGAATTGCTGCAAGTTTGAGTCTAGCCTGGGCTTACATAGTAATTGCCATTCTAGCCAGGACCCTGTATCAACAAACACACAGAGCACCTATGCACACGCATAGGTGTGTGCACATTAAACAAGAAAAGGAAGAGCAATTGAATATTTTTCCTTGGGAAATTCATGTAGGGTTTTGTAGACATTAAAACAGCCCAGAGTTCGGCTCTGCCCCTGTGGCCTCCTTTCAGAGACAACAAACAGGGTGTCGGTCTCAATGCTGACCCCATTGCCTTTTTCACTCAGTGGGTGAGGTCAACTGTCAGTGTGGTTGCAACGCCAGGCCCACAGTTTCCATGGTGAGAGAATGGGTCACTGAATGGCACCCTCAGGCTTCTAGCAGTTTCTCCAAACAGACAAATGTCCAGCATATAGGCTGTCTCTCCAAGGGAGAGAAAATAGGGCCACAACAAGCGGTTTTGAGGCTTTTCAATAATTTTTATTTCGGTTTGCCTTTTCCCTGTGGAGAGTCCAGTACCTCTCCTCCATATACAGTTCTGGAGCTCCATATCCGCTTCTTTTCCTCAGGGAGTTTCTCCCTCACCCTGGCTGAGCTCCCTCGTGCACTGACATTCACTCCACCAATGCTCATCTTGGCTGTTTTATCTGCAGCTGGGCACAGGGAGGTCTCTCGGTGCAAGCTTGTGTTTGGCTATTGAGGGAAAAAGAATCTATTGCTGCTGCCAGAGCTGGTTCTTGATAGGAACCTGCTTGATAGGAAAAGTCAGGAGCTCAGAGCAAGGAAGCAGAGCCTCCTCCCATTGGACCAGGAGTTGGGTTTCCTGGTCCTTTGGTCTCAGAGGCCATGCCCTGGGACTTTTCCCACTTGCTTTCAGTGCTGAGCAGGAGAAGGGGCTGAGGAATCAGGAGCGTGAATCTTAAAATCGAGGAAGAGAATGGGGGGGAGGTGGATGTGTCTGTTCCTATCTAGGCGTTTATGGATGCTTTCGAGAAAAATGGCTGCCATTTTGGACTTTGACCACCAGGAGCAGAAGCTGAAGTCTTGGTGTCCATTCTTCATGACTGTTCTATTGAGGTCTTTTATAGCTGTCTAGTCTATGGGTTACAGAGTTGCTGAATTGTGGAGAAATTATTTAATCCACAGTTTGTGGATGAGAAACTGAGGCTTAGGCACTGTAGAAGTTTTCGTAGCCAGTCACAATATCTTCTCACTAGGCTCTGTGGCTGAACTTTCTAACCACGATGTGATGTCTGGTTCCCTCCCGGCACATGTGCATGGCATCCAGGTGTCATACTGTCTAGCAGATGCCGCTGGCCTGGAATATCTGAGATATTCTAGGGGTTAATATGTCATACGTATCTGAAATCTAGATAGTTGCAAGGATTCCCTGAGGATTGGCTACCTCTTAGACAGGCTGTGAGACCCTGGAAGTTTGAGACTCTCTCTCACAACAATGTGGGCAGAGCAGTTACACCAGCCAGAGGATGGTATTGTACCCTCCTTCTCTTGGATGTGTGTGTGTGTGTGTGTGTGTGTGTGTGTGTGTGTGTGTGTGTGTGTGCTAAGAACCATAAAGGCAAGCATCATGGGGTAAAATGGGGACTCCTTGTCTGCCCCTGCTTGACACCACCCAACCACATACAGATAGTTTGTAACCTCTCAGGTTTCATGCCTGACTCCAGGGAGCAAATGGGATTGGGCTGCTTCTGGCTAGATGAGAGACTGATTTAGTGTGCAGGGATCCCAAGGTCAGCATTTGGGGAGGAAGGGGAGAGAGAAGTCAGTTGCCCACAAAGAGACCACCTGAGACGGGCAATTTTGCTATGATTCCAGCCTTGAGACCACAGCTTGCGGGCAGAACTGAGGGATGAGCTTAAAGCTCTACAGAGAATATCCCAGAGAATAGGATGCAGCCCTGAGCTGGTGAGGAGGACAGGAGGCTTCTGCATCCCTGCCTGGCAAGATGGCTGTCTGCTGTACGTAGTGATCAGAAGGAATAGAACCCAAGTAAAGCAAAAATGTCAAGTCCTTTGTCTCATAACCACATCCCAAGGGCTCGGTTGCCACAGAAGGTGTTGCGTAGCTCTTTTCTGAGTTGAAATGTAGTCCCTTTGGGAGGGAGGAGGGTGATTCCTAAGATCAGGAAGCTTAAGGAAACTTACTGAGCTCAGGAAGTTATGAGTGTTCCCCCCCAGTTATATATGCATATGATAAACCCTTGTTGGGGAAGAGAGACTTCCACAGAGCTGCCTGCAACTTGGGCAGGGAGCTCCAGGGGTGCAGCTTTCATGAGCCCCACCCATGTGCTTTTCAGGGATGCAGCTTTGAATCAATTATACCCCTGTAAGTAACCCCAAGGAACTCACTGGTCACCAACCTAGATTTGAGTAGATTCTTTGATCTGTTGGTGGCACCCTGTCTGGGATGCAAGTGTCCTTGTTCATATCTGCTCAGGAGAAGTCACATAACAGATGGCCAAGACTAAGACATTTCTGCCATCCAGACAGTTCTATTTAAGTCTAAACTGTTGTGCTGGTATTTTTATATTGATTTCGTGCTGAAATAATTTTTTGTTACATTGAGTTAAATAAGATAATATTAACACCAACTTCACCTATTTTTACACATGTACACACAAGTACACCCCTACTAGGTAATAGGAAATTGAAAATTACCAGTATACCATATTCCCATTGATCCCTAATGCCCATTATACATGGGTACAGAAGCACACCTTCATTTAGCCATCATTTAATAGCACATCCACTCAATGGTGTTCGGGTCTATGATGGCTTGAAAACACTTTACAGTGACAGTGACAGAGGCAGCCCCAGATAACAGCACAAATGCAACTTTGAGGAGAGAAAAGCCAGGTTCAGATATTGGCCGCGTCTTTCTATTACAGTGGTTCTTGACGTTCCTGAGGCTTCAACCCTTTAATACAGCTCCTCCTGCAGCAGTGACCTCCCCCCAGCCTTAAAATTATTTCATGCTACTTCATGACTGTCACTTTGCTACTGTTATGAATCATAATGTGAATCTCTGATCTGTAGGATACCTGCTATGCAACCCACGGGTTGAAAACTACCGCTTGGTTAGCTTGTGAACCTGGGCCACGTCCACGGTTTTCTTATTTGAAAAGTATACGCATTGCTAGTTTGGTCACAGAGCACTGTTGGAATGATTTGGGGGTGGTGCTATGCCTCAGGGTCCTGGTCCCTCGTCATCCTCAGGGAATGACAGCTAAGGTTATCATTAGGCCACCGGCAGTCTGGGTACGAGAATGGTCAGCTTTCCTGGCCTCAGACTCCTCCCCACCTTTTCTGCAGCCTTCAGCATCTCCTCTCAGGACTCCTTTAGAGGCACAGCTGGAGGACTTACCTGCTGGTAGCTGCTGGCCCAGGAGGCTCGAAGGGCATCCCAGTCTCCAGAGCGCTTGGCCTTGCTCTCCAGGTGAGCTCGTAGTTGTGTTTCCAGCTCTCGGCTGACTTGTTCCAGAGTGTGCACCTTGGTCATATATTCCACGAGACAGCCCCCCAGGTTTTCAACAGCAGTGTGATCCCTTTCTGGGCCTGGAGCGGGCACACTGGCAAGGTTTGAGCTCCGTAGGCCCTGCAGGAAGACACTGCTGATGCCTAGGGCCCGGCGGGTTACTCGGGCACTGAGGCCACCTATGCACCCACTGGGTGCTGCTCCTCCATAGACTCCGGGTGTACGGATGAGGCTACCCACAGCACTGGTTCTAGAAGCTGGGGGGCTCTCAAGGGAGGATGGAGAGCGTGTCCCCCTGAGGGACCCTCTGTGCCTCTGCAGGGGCATGCTGGAGTTGGCTCCGGGTGGCAAGTCCACGGCCACTCTCCTCTCGCTCATCATTCTCTCTGCCTCTGTGGTGCCCAGCAGGTTTACAGGGTCCAGGGGCTTTGGTTGCTAGCCCCAGCATCCCTATGGCCTGGTCATGGGCCTCTCTGGAAGCTCCCCTGTCCCTGTGTTCTTTGTCTACTGCCTTCCACAAGCTTCTGTCATTCATTGAGCTGGAAGAGAACCACCCCACCAGCCTGTGAGAGGCACACAGGCATTCTCTGACACTAGGTCATGTGCCCAACCATCTAGACTTTTCTGTTGGCGGGGGAGGGTGCTGGAGCAGAACAGGTTGTGGGGATGAATCATCCAGATTTGCCTATTTATTTTAGACAGGGTCTCTAACTGAGGTGGCCCCAAAATCTGTACGTAGCCAGGATGACCTTGAACTTCTGATCTTCCTCCAATAATTCCTGCCATAGAATCCAGGGTCTCACACATACGAAGTGAATACTCTATATCCCTAACTTTGGGTTTGTGTGTCTTGCTGCCATCGAGGGGGGGGCAGGCAGGCAATAAGCAGTTCTGTTTCACTGGTGAGGAAAACAGGCGTGAGGACCTTAGATGGCACGTGTACTGATCGCCTTCTCCAGATCTCAGGATACAAGCCGGGGACTCAGAGGCTTTCCGCATACCTTCTTTTTTTTTTTCTTATTTATTTATTTATTATGTATACAATATTCTGTCTGTGTGTATGTCTGCAGGCCAGAAGAGGGCACCAGACCTCATTACAGATGGTTGTGAGCCACCATGTGGTTGACGGGAATTGAACTCAGGACCTTTGGAAGAGCAGGCAATGCTCTTAACCACCGAGCCATCTCTCCAGCCCCTCCGCATACCTTCTTATGCTGAGGTAGGGGTGTGTGTGTGCAGGTGTGTGTGCATCCACACAGGATCAGAGGGCAGACATGGATGGAGAAAGGCTGCCCCAAAGACCCAAGGGACACAAAACAAGCCTGCTGCGGTCTTCTTCCCCCAGGCCTGGCAGCTATTCCAACCCTTCCAACTTCTCTCTCTCTCCCTCCTCCTCACGTCTGCCCTCTGACACACTGCTTGTCAGCTGCTGGCCCTCAGCCATGTTTCTCCTCCTCTAGACCTTGCTGTACATCTGCCTGATTGCTAACTCTGACACATCAGACACTCTGGAGCCAGATTAGGACCGGAACTGCTGGGCAGCCATTTGTTAGACTCTGGTCCCTTTTCCACCTCTGTCTCCCCCTCTAATAAGACCAAGAAGCAATTTCTGGAAAGCACCCATGGGTGTTACATGCTAGGGTTTGCTGGGCACCCCAGGTTTTAATCCTTGCCCTTGGCAGGCTCCAAGTCACACTATCCTTTTTGGGGGGCTAACCTGGTTTCTCCAGCTTGGGCATGTGCTGAGGTTTTGGTGTATTGAAACTAGGCATCCCAGGTCTAGAGATAGACATATTTCTTATTCTGTAATGTGAGGATGGAACCCAGGCAAGAGAAGGGAACAGGAGTCAACTTCTGGTAGGTACAGAGCACGCCCTAGTTCTGAGCACAATTCCACGCTCTATCTCCCTGACGTTTCCATCCAACTTTAGAAGGTAGGAAACTCTCGCATTGACAAGTACTGCTGCTTGGGTGCACACTGTACGATTCCAGAAGTATTATCTCAAAGATACTATGACTCTCTCTGTGACAAAAGGCCGAGAGCCCACGTCCAGGATGTAGCAGAGCTGAGAACGCCTCTCTGTTCTGGAGACTTACATAAGGTTGTCTCTAGCATCTGCCAATTGCCAGGGTCACAGGTTCTACTTATCTGCTAGAGCACTCTGTGGACTCTTCTGTCCATGAACCTTTCAACCTTCCCCCTTCCACTTCGTTCACTGAGACGATGTAGGAAGCACTCGGTTAGTTTTGTACATGTGAGGCCAGAGATCAAATTTAGGGCTGTCCTTGGGATCTATCCACTTTATTTTTTTTCAGATGGGGTCTCTTATTGGCCTGGAACCCATCAATTAGGCTAGACTTGTTGGTCAGTGAGCCCCAGGGATCTGCTTGGCTCTGCCTCCCTAGTGCTGGGAACAGAAGCACGCGTCAGAAAACCCAGGTATTTTACGTGAATTCTGGGGATCAAACTTGGATCTTCATGATTGTAAGGTACTTAATTGAGGTCCACCTACCATTAAATATCAGTGTTATTTGATTAACTGATTAAGGAGCCAACTGAGTCAAGCAAAGGGCAGTAGCTTATAGGCCTTAGCTTACATGGGTGTGGCACTCTTCCTAAGAATACCATCTCTGCCACTCCCATGGTGCCCTGGTAACAGCCTCCTAATACAGTTGGTACTGCTGGGTCCCATGGAGCCGCATTTCAGTCAGCTCTGGATGAATTGTCTAAGGCTAAACGAAGGGCTCAAGCTACTGATGATAAAGGTGTTATGTGGCCCAGGCACTGTTACCACCCCGGGAATGGAAATGATCAGTGGTTTTGGACACTCTTAGACCCAAAGACATTTTCATTTCAAATCTACCCAGTCCCCTGGAGATGGGGACAGGCAAAGGGAGGCACCTCATGGATCCCAATGTTTGGAAGATCAGAAGAGAGCAAACTCTTCCATAGAAAAACCACCCTCTTATTCTAAAAGAGCAGTTTTACCAAATAACTCGGTGGCCCTGTAAACTCATCACAGTTGTGAAATTCAATATAATGTTCAATTAGATAAAAAATTATACATGGAA
Source organism: Myodes glareolus (assembly GCF_982192425.1). Classification (NCBI taxonomy): domain Eukaryota; kingdom Metazoa; phylum Chordata; class Mammalia; order Rodentia; family Cricetidae; genus Myodes; species Myodes glareolus. The sequence goes on from NC_142029.1 coordinate 62,174,646, forward strand.
ATAGGATGGTTATGGGTACCACTGAAGGGGAGACTCAAAGGTTATCATAAAAAGAATGCAAAATGTATTAGCAACTTGCTCCTCTGGGTAATAAAATAAGTTTATTTATATATACATGGTAGCTGAATTCTGTGGATACGGAAAAATAAGTCATACATCCACAAATGTATATATAACATATGTATCTTCGATGACATATATTATATATAAATTTTACTTTACAAACAAGTTTTCTCTATACATACTCACACACATTGGCATAGTCAATGCAATAGCTAACAGAAATATTATGATAAGGTTAAGGTTGGACAGCAACATGTGAGAGAGCGAATCTTGGCACAACATTTAACCTGCTGCGTTTGTGGGGTGAAGTCTTTGAAAAGAGACAAGCAGACTCATGTTCAGTAGGTCCACACAACATTGAGAACACATGTTAATTCTGAAGGCCGCCTTTCTGTCTGAAAGGAGAATGAAGGAGGAGAGGAAGTTGTGGTAAGAAGACCACAGCAACAACACAGACATTGAAATCAACAATCAATTCAAGTCCCAATCTGACAATAAGAACATCTATATTCAAAATATACTATCAAACTATTTTTCTTTTAAGGGGGCATTGAAGAAGTTGGATTCCTAGCCACGGTGGGCTAGGAAGGGAACAGAGAAAGAGGCTGCCTCCCACAGCCCCTCTTGGGTCTCTGAGAGTCCGCTCCCTATTGGCCACACTGGGTATAGTGTGAGCTGGGAATGCAGTTGGACCTAGACCAGGGGAACAAGAGAAGGGAGGCAGGGGACAGTGAAAGCTGATAGCAAGTTCATGGGTAGGTCTGCAGCGCTTCTGCCTGTAGACAGAATGGCACTTCTCTCGAGCGATTCATTTGGCAATCTTTTTCTTTAAAGATTTAATGGAAAAGGTTAAAAAAAAAATAGTTCTACACCGCCAGGCTTTCTTTATAGACCGGTTTCTTAGGGGGCATAACATCATTGCCTTTAGAGAGAGCAATACAGAATCTCAATAAATACTTGTCCCTTGAACAGGGAAGATCAAGTGTGGTACAGCCCCAAGGCTGGTCTCTGCATCCATCCTCCCAGTGAGAGAGCCATGGGGTCCAGGGGGAGGGGGAGGCATTGGGAAGGGATGCAGGGAAGGGTTTCTAGGGAGCACTTTCTTGCTAGACAAACGCAGTCCCGTTTGTTCTAGCAGGGTGGGAGCACCCTGTGGGGTGATGTAAGGGGCCTGGAACCCCATGATGCCTTGATGTCTCCCATAGAGCCATTAAACTTGACATTCAGAGATGGCACAGTGAGGCTCCAGGGTGGCAAGTTTCCTTCTGTTTTGTCTGCTTGCCTGTGTCTTCCGCTTTGGCTCCCCAGTTCCCTCCACTAGTATACACACATGGGGACAGGAAGTGCAGACATATTGAGCCAAGGGAACCAGAGCTTCAGGGACACACAAGGGCCACTCACTTGGCCATCAAGCCATTCAGCTTCCATGGGGGACTGGTCTCTTTCCTCACCTGCCCAGGGCTCCTGGGACCCCTACGTGCCCAGAACAGCCAAGAGAAGCAATCAGTGCAACTGCTTTGCTTAGAAATACCTTTATTTTATAAAGCCATGGGTCATTCTGTAAATTTTTTTTTTAAACCACACTTGTAAAAAAGATGTTGACAATTCTTAAGAAAAAAAGCTGAAAATGTTTCTTATTAAGTCAGGGTTACACAAAGGTTATATTTATAATATATATATTTGTATATTTATAATTTAGAGACAAAAAATAGGGAGTGGCAACGCAGAGGCTGCTGCATCTAGATCTCAGAAACTTGATCGGTTCCCACGAACAGTGTTTCCTGGCAGAAGGGGTTCACAAGGACCATCCCAGTGTCTCGATAGTCGCCATTGGCTGGGGAGCGGGGCTCTGAGAGCTGGTCCTGGGGAGAGAGCAGGGAAGATGGTGTGAGCTGGGGGTGGAATGAGGGCTGACTGCTCTTTGAGAAATGCACAGATATAGCCAGGTGTGGTAGCACACATAACCCCAGCATTCTAGAGGGTTGTAAGTTCAAGGCCAGCCTGAGCTCAACAAGTCAGGCAAGTAAGCACACAATAAGAAAATGAACACACATATGCACAGGCACACATGCACGTGCATAACACACACACACACACACACACACACACACACACACACACGCACGCACGTGCACACACACCCCTTACTGCCTTAGTGAGCAACAGTTGATGTCCTTGGACTCCAGGCTTTACTTCCTGCCTATTTCTCACGCAAATTCGCAGCTCCCCCCCACCCCCCAAATACAGCTATGGGTACCACCGTACTACCTTTCAGAGTCTCACAGGCCCAACAGTCTTCGGAGCCCAGTTCAGCCTCCACTTAAGCCCCACCCCCTCAGACTGGTAAGACTCAACAACACAAGCACCCACATGGACAGACCCCATCTCTGTGTAACAGTGCCCTATTTGGTAAGTGAAGACAAAGAAACAAAACCACCCCTCCCCCCACTCTCAATCTGTCTGCTAAGCCCCAGGGTAGGAAAGCCTTTAAACAGGCCCCCATGCTGCTCAAAAGGGACTTGAGCTTGGGAGGCTTCAATAGGGTTTCCATCTCAGCTACCAGGGACTACAAACACTTGTGGGCTACTAATGGTAGTTTCCGGATCCTCAGATATTAACTTAGGGAAAAGACAGACCAGCAAGCGCCTGAGTAAATGCCAAACCACCAAAGCCTCAGAATGTCCAGGCTATTTCAAAGCTAGTGAGCTCACAGCGCGGCAACAAGCCTGTGTATGCTGGCCCGGGCTAGACTTCTCAGGAACAGCTTCGTTTATGAAGCCACAATTCATTCTCTGATGTTTATCTTTAAACACAACAGACAAAAGACAGTTCCTGAGGAGGAGCACTGGCTGCTTTAATGGGTGGTCGGGAGAAGAGGAAACTGTGTTGTTGAGAAAATGTCTTTTCAGGAGACAGACATGTTCCTCAAGGGCTGACTGGCCATGTCACACCAGAAGGGTGCACAGAAGCTTGGCTCTTCTCACCAGAGAAGAGATGTCCTTTTCTGTACTCTTGGACTGAGCTGCGAGGGGTTTGGAGGTTGAAATCTGGCTTGTATTGCTTTACAGTTTTAATAAGGGCAAGTATGGACCAGTGGTGAACCTGGATAGGGGATGTATGGGGGGGCACTACACGAAAAAAGAAAGGTATTTAGGAAGTAACCAAGACAATAAAGGGGGAAGGGGAGCAGGAAGGAAAGGGAGGGAGGGAGGAAAAGGATGAAAAACCAGAAAAGTAGTCAAGTCCCTTGGGCACTGTGATCCGCCATTCTAGCGTGTAGCTACTTTTATCATCAAAGCAGGATGGGAGTCAGGCACAGGTGCTTTCTTAGGCAAGGCATGAGGGAGCATCTGGATGGCAGGTGCATGTCTGAGGATCCTGTGGGTGGTCTACAGGGCAAGGATGCCCCCAGCAGCTTCTATCCTGGCTCCGAGTGACCTATATTTTGACCCACACAGCATAAGTTGTGTGTGTTGGAACAGATCATAGTCCTTTCAGAAATACAGCAGAGCCAAGGGAGTAGACTGGAGGGGTTGGGGGTGGGGGGCAAGGGCACACTCTGAAGCCAAACCTGGCATACTACTTGTGTGACTTTTGTGGTGCATTCTGTTCATGAGACTGGCCAGGCGGCCCTTCTCCTGGGAGTCCCCTGGCCTGGTGCTGGCTTTAGACCAGGAGCCCCAGCTCCCATCCCTCCATCCCTTTTTCTTCTACAAGTAGAACACCATGGTGTTCTTCAAGCGGAACTTTTCTACAACATCTTTATGGGTTCTGCTCTTCAGGGGTCATTTCCCCATTTACAGAGAAAATATAAGAAATTTAAGCTTCGCTGCCCAGATTCAAACCTTTCTCAGATTTTCCACTTACTCTAAGAAAAATGCGCGCTGGCTTCTCACCTAAATGAAAATCTTCACGAAGTCTGTCTTACTACCGGCTCTTTGATTATTATCTTTTATTGAGTAACTACTGCTGTAGGCTCTGAACCGAGTAGGGTGAGTCATAGTGGTCTTTTTCACGCATGGTTCATTCATCTGTTGTATGTTTGCTACAGATCACCATGGGCCAGGCTAGGCACAGTTCTAGATGCTGGGAATGAAGGAAGGAATTCAACCAACAAGGCTTCTGCTCCTGGGCCCTTATATTTCAACAACGAGAGGAAGATAAATGTGTCACCAGAGCACTAGGCTGCAATGCTCCTGGTGAGCAGGGCTAAAAGGAGAAAGCAAGCAGGGATGGGGGAAGATGATGAGGGCGTAGCTCTAATGGGCTTAGGGCAGAAAGGCTCCTTAGGGAGACCTGCAGGAAGTAATCTAGGTGTTAGGGGCTAGGAGAGACTGGGGATTGGTAGGAGGTTGTGAGACCAGCTCATGAAGGGACTGGAAAGAGGAACTGAGCTTTTTTCTTTGTGTGTGTGTGTGTGTGTGTGTGTGTGCGCGCGCGCGCATGTGTACAGTCAACCTGGGTTGTGTAAAAAGTCAACCACAGGTGGGGTTCTACGGGAGTCAGCTCGAAACAGGATCTTTCACTGGGAATCGTGTGCTTCATGATTAGATTAGGCTGGCTGGCTAGGAAGTCCCAGGAATCCTCCTGCCTCCACTGGCCAAGTGTTGGCAAGTTCATGCACCACCATACTGGGATTTTTACACAAGCTGTAGAGATCTCTCCCTTTCTCTTTCTCCCCCTCCCTCCCAGTCTCTTTCTCTCCCAGCCTGTGTGTGTGTATGTGTCTCATGCAGCCCACGCTGACCTTGAACTTCCAAAGTAGCTGAGTAGCTTGGACTTCTGCTCTTCCTACCTCTGCCACCCCGGTGCTGGGACCACAGGTGTGCATCACCACATCCAACCTTAGCTCCTTGTTACTGCAGAGAGGAGTCACTCAGGAGCTGGGATCCATGGCTAATGGGGTCATGCTTTTGAGAGGTCATCTGGCTCCCACGTGGGGTCTGCCGGAGGTGTGAGCGGATGGACAGGTTGCTCTCCTAGCCATCAGGGTGTGATAGAGGAGAGGGCCACGTGCAGGAATGAGAGCAGCTCATGCTTAGGAAGAACCGACAGAATCTGCCAACAGACATGCCAAGAGCATGCAAGATGGCGCTGGGGGAACTAGCAGTGTTGTGTATGCCACCAGGAACACCAGGTGAGCTTGAGGCTGGGACCAGGGGTGGGCATCAAGGGTTTCATTTTGGGTCAATGAATTTGAGTCTCAGTTAGGCTGGTATGTGGCTGAGTTCAGGGGAGACATCAGAGCTGCGGACGGGAAATATGGTACCGGTGCTCCAGCAATAGCAATTATGTCATACACCTAAGAGAAACAAGAGGAGCCATAGCAGCTGAGCCTGGGACTCAGCGATGAGCAGTCTGACAGTATAAGACTTAATATTCCCAAATTGAGAAGGAGCTGCCAGGAGTAGGGACTTCAGGTAGACTGGCAGTCACAGAGTAAACACCAGGATGGGAAAGTGGGGGACACTGATGCTCCGGCAAGAGGGCCACATCCAACCTGGCGGGTTACACAGAGACTCGCGCAGCCGTGCTCGGAAAATGGGTTAAAGAAGGCGAGCTGGGTGCTCCCTTTGGCAGCACATAGACTAAAACTGGAACAATACAGAGAGGATTAGCATGGCTCCTGTGTAAGAAAAAAAGGGTGGTCCACGGAGGGAGAGAAGACTGGAGGAGAGGGGACAGTTCACACACAGACCTGCGAGGGGTGCTGTGGAGGAAGGGATGTCCAGTGTGGAGGGGTGGAGCTTCCTAAATGAGGAAGAAAGGGGCAGGTGTCCTGTGAGGCCAGAAAGTTGGCTGCTGGGGTGGTAAGGGGTTGGGAGGGGCTGGTCTCCCTCAGGTCACCTAAAACCTTAATCCTTAAGTGGGGAACTCAGCTGGGTTTTGAACAAGGGAACAATGTGGTTGCATTCCATTACTGAAGCTCATCCTAGAGGCCCAAGAAGGGAGGCGCAGGGTAGGCAAGATACACTGTCACAGCAACTCAGCTCGGCTGCCCCCCCATCTCTCTCCTGAACCATCTCCAAGGTGTCTGTCTTCCTTTGCTAGCCTACCTAGCAAAACCCAAACCCTCCCTGTGCCTCTTGCAGGGCTTTCTCCCCTGCATTTCATCAGTTACTATTTTAATTTGCTTTCGAATGACACCAAGCTTCATCTCCCAGCCACAGTTCAGAACTGGAAGTCCCTGGAGAGCATACTTTCATCTTCCCTGTCCCCAGAGACTGCTTGCCACAAAACATTTCCTCAGTAAACATTTGTTACTTATTCCCAGACTGACAACAGTTTCCCCAGACTTTGGTGTGCAGAAATTATCCCCGGCTCTTGCTTCAGAATCAGATCCCGAGTTTGGTTGGGCTGGGGCAGGAGGAGAAGCTCCTGGCCCACAAAGCACTGCGGAGGAGCAGGACTCAGGGCTCTCTGTGGAGAGTGACCCTGGAGGTGTGGGGCTGTTACCTCTGAGGTCTCCAGGGACTGGATCTCCCTCGGGAGCTCCACCGCATGCCTGTTGAAGTAGTCCATGGTGATGGCGTTGTTCCAGTAGCTCAGGTTATTCTCCGGGTTGGCCGTCTTCTTCTTCCTCCTCATGCAGCACACTGTCAACAGGACGGCTGTGGAGAGAGCTCCAGTCAGAGAACAGAGCTGAGAGAGACAAGTGCCAAAGTCCCAGCGGGGTGCAGAGGAGGTGGTACTGTCCCCAGCCACTTAGCACATTCATTCATTTAATAGACTCCTGTATCCCAGGCTGGCCTTGAGCTCACTGTTTAATGAGGATGGCCTTCAATCTCTGATCCTTCTGAGTTCTGCCATCCCAGGTCTGTGTCACCATGCCTGGTTTAAGTAGAGCTGGGGACTGAAACCAGGGCTTTGCGCATGGAAGACAAGCACCCCAACAACTGCACTAGCCTTCACTTACTCAGTTGATTTCAACCTCTACCTTTCTGTTGAGCACCTATTGTGTGCTAGAAACTGTTAACAGTCGCCACTGCTTTCCTAAGCATCCATCCTATCGTGTGCTTGCAGAAGAGGCTAAATGATACATGGGTAAGAAGATCAATCAGGTGGCTTCAACACGGATGGCTACCCAGTGAAGACAAAATGGCCAAGTGAGAGAGGCTGCTTTCGTCCTGGTGATGGCCTCATAGCAAGGGAACTGGCATCATGGAGAGGAGCTGGCCACATGCAGAATGGTTATTATGTTCCAGGATTGGGGACCTGCATGTGCAAAGAAGGGAGCAAAGTGTGGACAGTCCGTGTGTGTGAGAAAAGGAGCAACATGGCAGGGAGTGTGAGGGGAGGTAGAGGGGAAGCCAGGGCAGCGTTGAGAGGTGTACCTCAGGGCTTGGGGCAGGGAGGCTGCGTGCATTTGGCGGGCCCTCGTGGTTGCTGCAATGCTGCACTTTTAATATGTGTCAAGCAAGGTCTTTGTTCGTCTGGTGGACAGCTCCCCAGCACCTGCTGCAAAGACCAGCGTGCGTGTTCTGGGCCCCACTCTTTGGGAAGACAGCAGCCGAAGCAGGAGGATGACAGAGATGCATTAGACAAAACCCCCAGGCTCATTTAAAAAGATGTGCACACGCAGTCATATAGGTTTTATGTTTCAGGGACATTACCGATACTGATTGCTTTAAATTTTCCTTTTGACCTTAAAGAGTCGATGTGAAGAGCCCATACTTTTCAGATAGAACAGTGGCAATTTTGTTGATAGGCGTAAGAGCACATCTGGATTTGAGGGCTCCAAAGTTTCTGGTCTTTAGCGCCTGGGGTTCAGCCTGAGATTGACACAAGGGCTCACCCTGCTGAGGGGACAGCAGCACAGCTCTTCTCAGGCTGCCCTCACACCGTGTGACATGTGACCCTTGTCTGTTCAGTCTCTGAGGCCGAAGAGTCCTGGAGGAAGGCGTGTGCATGGGCTCTGTTGATGACCCAGGTGCAAACAGTGGCTTTAGCACCGTCCCGAGGTGCATCTGTGGTTGAAGAGGTGGGGTGCCTCGTCTACACTCACACAGCAGAATGGTGGTTCATCATGGGAAGCAGTTAGGGAGGGGGTAAGTGTGTACTGCCTTGGTTCGCCAGCACCAGAACCTTCCACAGTGAAGGGGAAGAGTTAGGACTGTATGTACCTGACCAACAGACATCCTGAAGGTGCCTGGCTTCTCAGTGCCTGGGAATGCGGGCTCAGACTGCTCTGTTCAGAGGCCAGCACCAGGGGGCAGCAGAGGGCCAGCTCCCTGGGAAAGTCCACGGGTTTGAGCAATGAAGCCTGAGCACGCTGTCAGGATGTGGGCAGCAGCAGAAGCTGGCACATATGTGAGCTGAGACCTCAGAGCCCAGGCTCCCGCCCTGGGGGCTCCCTGGAACATTCTGCCACTTTCCTCCCCACTACTGGCCCTCTGGAGATCATCTCTAAACAAGGTCAGGAGGCAGCTTCCATTTGCATTTTGTCGCATCGGCTTTGGACAGAAGGACTTCCTTGTCATCGGCTAAGCAGGCCTCTAAAGTGTCTTGAGAAGCCCCTGGCGCATGGAGGGGACTTCCGAGTGGGCTCGTGGGGATTTCAGACACTGGCTGGCATCAGATTGTTCAAGTTTTGTGAATCTGTCTTTCCCCTGAATCCTTCTGAAACCCTTTCTTCACTGCTTGACAGAAGGGGAGGAAGCGCTGCAAAGTCCAGTACGGAAACAGCACAGTTAGACCACCTTTCCATTCTTCTGGGAGACACTATGGTTTGAAGAACACAGCTGGCTGTCACAGGGTCCCTTCCCTCCCTTCCTGTTACCTTTATCCCCTCATAGCCCAGTCTCTGCCTCTGAAACATCAGTGACAGAGACAGCCTTAGAGACTCCCAGTCCTGGGGCGAGAGGGATATGGGTGTTAGAACCCGATATTAACACGTTCCTGTGCTTTCTCTTCTCTTGGATAAGTCCACGGCAAAGAGAGGGAAGAGCTGGGTGTGTGGGCAGGTGTGTTTGATTCCACAAGCCATTTTTTAGGGCTGCAGGGCACTCCATAAAGCACTTGAGTGGCTGTAGATGGGGACTGGGATGGGTTTCAGCTCCTGTGCCCTGGATATAAGCCCACAAGCCTAAGGAAACTCAGGGGCTTAGTGTCTGGCTCCTTATCCAGACATGTGGGAACTGGGTGTTTAGAAGTCTAGCAGGGGACACTACCTTGAAGCCCAGAGGTAGCTATTTTATCTTGACCGGGTTATGGGCAGGATGACAATCCATGGACAACCCTGCCTTGGGGTAGCCATCTCTGTACCTTCTCCTCCCATTGGTCCATTGTCATAAGGAGACTGGGCACCTAGCCACACTTCCTTTGGGTCAGTTTCTCTGCTGCTTGGTAAGAATCAATCTAACCCAGGTTTTCTTAAACGGTAATGACAAAGCGAGTTAGGTCCTGTGAGTAAACATTGCATCTCTCGCTCTCTCTCTCTCTCTCTCTCTCTCTCTCTCTCTCTCTCTCACACACACACACACACACACACACACACACACACGTAATGCACATGTGTGTATTTATAGTTAACATTCACTGAACAATGAACACAGCTAAGAATCATGGTCCCTATAACATGTCACCCTTGGAATATTGCACAAATGGCCCAGAGTCTAGAACAAGCCCTGTTTGGGGGCAAGGTACACTGCTAAGGTCACGGAAAAGCTCTCCTTGGCCCTGTCAGGTTGAACTTGGATTGGTGATGCAGCACGCCTGCAGTGTCCCTGGCTTCTTTGTTTAATCCTCCCCAAAGCTACAGCCTCCTCGTGAGGGTGTCTGGGAGAAAACGTGCAACCCTGTGAGACAGGCCAGGGAGCTCAGCTGAGCCTCCAGAGGGTTCTGTGACAGCCCAGAGCACCTACTGGTGAGCAGTGACCAATGGCAGGCCAGAGGCTGCCGACAGGAGGCAGCGCATTCTATGCATCCTGATGGTGGCAGCAGAGACCTGCTCAGCAGCCACAGGGCTCCTGGCCCTAGTTCGCAGTGGCCTGGAGCCAGTCAATTTCAGTTCTCAGCACATCTGAAACAGAGTTGGCAGAGAGTATCTGGCAGGGCTCAGGAGACAAAGCACTTCTCAACCCTGGCACACGGGTGCCCTTCCAGCCACTGGGAGGGCTTGTGATGCGGAAGGCGGGTGAGCTGCTGACCCTGCATCCATGTGTGGGCTCAGAATTCGCTCTTCTCATCACCGACTTCCACTAGAACCAGGGGAAATCACCCTAAGACAAGCAAGCATGGGGTGGAGAAAGCATAGCTACTGTCAAGTCCCCACTGAAGAAGACCCTCCTATACCACTGCTCCGCACAACCTGGTTTCTCTCCTAGCCCCTTTGCTAAAGGCAATAAAGTCTACATTCACACTTTGCTACCAGCCAGACTTTCGGGAACACTTGACAGTCTATCAAGGGATGGATCCACTGTGAGGGCTGTAGAGTAGCTTTGGGGTACAAAGACAGTAGGGAAGGTTGGGACATGGGTCTTGAGGAGGAGCTCAGTTTGTTTGGTCACTAGATAGGTAGGGCAGGACTATGGAAACATCCCAGACAGATGAGTATTTCTCTGAGCAGCACCTAGGGCTCTGAGATTGGAAAGATACTCTAAATATTCCCTGGCTGTGGTCAAGGATTGCCCATAGGCTGCCACCGAGGACACAGGGTGGATGTAGAGGCAGCCAGGACCCAGGTAGGAGTGAGGAACCACCTGTGTAAATGCGGAAACGCCACAAAAGTGGGCCCTGCTGTCTTTCACAGTCATGGGACTATGAAAGTCCAGCATGAACAAAATCAGATCTTTAGAAAGGGTGTCCTACCCCCGCCCCCCAGAACCTGAAGGTTGCTCTTGTAGCTCTGAATTGTCTGTGAGATGCAGTTTGAGGCTGTGTCTCTGTTCTTGCCTTGGTTGACATCAGTTTACCAACTGAGTGGTAGAGCATGGGTGCTGACCAAAGCCTCCTGCCACCTTGGCGCTGTGTATACTTGTTTATTTTGTGTAGACAGTGTAGGGATAGAATAAAACATACCTGAGGCTCTGGCTGTAAGCTAGAGCATCCGACACACTGGAAGATTATAAATGTGAGAAGTAATTGCTTTTATATTATTTGCTTATCAATAGTGCTATATTTTCTCCATCTCATCCCTCTTTTAGAAACAGGTAAGAAAAGCTTAAAAATTACATGTGTTTCCACCACAGACAATAAAGCTGCTCTCATGGAGCATGAGACACGGCCAACTTTAAATGTTCCCTGCACTGGGTCCTGGAGCGGGAGTGGATTTCCAGCCCTGACACAAGGGTTTTCAGCAAAGCTGGGAGAAGAGGTGCTTGCAGTGAATCGATGAGTGGAACCCTGGCCATGGTAAGGGCCTGCTGCGGGAGCTCCTTCCGCTCCTTCGGCCAATAGCCACTGAGATACCAGCTCACTGGGGCGCCAGATCTCATTATAGATGGCTGTGAGCTGGGAATTGAACTCAGGACCTCTGAAAGAGCAGTCAGTGCTCGTAGCCTCTGAGCCATCTCTCCAGCCCCCAGTGGCTATTGGCTGAAGGAGCGGAAGGAGCTCCCGCAGCAAGGGCCTAAGCCTTCTGTGCTGCCCTGTGATGTGAGGGAAGGGTGACATCCTGGCTTCACAGCCTCCCTGTGGGAAGAAGCCTCAGGGCTTCATTTAAGATCAAGGTTCGTTCACAGGGTGATCAAAGCCTGATTAGCCAGCAGGGTTGATGCCGGCACAGGCTCTGTTAGCGTGGCTGACATGGTCCCCGCTGACTACCTGGTCTGCCTGGGCATGTATGGAAAGCTGCACTTCTAGGGACCAGGGATAAAGTGGTGACCATTCAGAGGTGGCAGATACAGTAGGTTTGGGCAGTGCAGTTCTATGAAGGAGATCCTGAGGGTCACGGATGAGGAGCTTGGGCCAAGAATTTTGTTCCCCCCAAAGTCACCCCAATGCCTCTGAGACTGAGGGGGATACCACTTAGGGACTACAGGGTAAAAATGACAAGGCAGACTCGAGGTTCTCAAGAGAGCGGGGCAGAAAAAGATAAGTCAGAGAACAGGCTGTCTAGGGGAGTGCGGAGCACTCAGTGACATCTTTAATGGTATCCATTTGAGGTAGGGTAGGGTCAAGTCCTGTGAAGATCCTCTGAGGACAGAGTAACACGCAGGAAGCCATAAAGGAGGCCTTCAGGTTCTGAGAGACCCTGTATAGTGGGTTCTTGGACATCTCCTGACACCTCCCTCTCAGAGGGATGGATGCTGCAGAGAGGTGCTGACTGTCATGAAGCAGAGAACTATGAGGTCCAGAGGACACAGTGCTCACATGACTATGAAGGGTAAAGCAGGCTGGGTAGTATAGGGATGGAGAAGAGCTAAAATCTGCGGAACTCCGAGGTCTTAATTCAGCCCATGCATTAAGAACTGCGTTGGCCAAGGCCGATGGGATTTCCCAGCACATGGAAGCTTTCTCTCAGGGGAAGGGGGAGAGAGGTAGAGGGGAGAGGAAAGACAGGTGGACAAGTGGGAAATGACAGTGACAACGTTTCCACCTGTAGCCCGTTAACTCTCCGTGGCCAACTGTCACCCATGGTACCCAGTTTCTTGAAACGGGGGGTACTCAACAGAACTCTAGGCAGGAAGGACCGATGCTTCAAGCAAGGGCTGCAGCCCTGCCACCCACTCCCTAACATCCGGATCCTAGGCCAACCAAGTCTCTTAGATAGTCTGGTGTTTCTATAACACGTGTGGCTAGCTAGGGAATTGGGACCTTATGAGCTATGACCAGGACCAGGACCGGGACCAGGGATGGGTGGGCCATGATTCTTGCCTTTCTGTCTCATTTGCCGAGAATCTGGGGTCTTCTGGTTCACTCTGTAGGGCTACCTAACTCAAAGGGCAAGAGGATCTGGGGGATGGGAAAGCTGCCAAGAGAAAGAGGAGGGAAGAGAGCTGGGTACTTACAGCAGGAAGAGATGGGCACACTGATGGCTAGGATGACCCAGGCAATATCCATCTTGCTCAAGCAGATGGTGGCTCTGTGCTGGGGCTTGTCCCCTTCAGCCACGTGGGAGATGTTGCCCACTGTTCCTGGCTTCCAGGTCCCAGCAGGGACCAGGCGGTTGAGGAAGTTACCTGTGGCTGTGGACAGCACTGTGGAAAGGGGTCTTGGCCCCCGGTCGGTTGTTGTGGGGGAGGCCTCAGCCTTCTCCTCACCTGGAGAAACAGTGCTTTCTGAGACCCCAGAGGGCCAAGTTGGGGCCTGAGGGGTTGCTGATGCTCCCTGAGGGATGCCCTGGGAAGGGACTGAGACACTGACATCAAAGGCAGCCTGGGTGGGCCCTGTGGCAGCCGTGAAGACCCCAGAGCTGGCAGACAGGGGTCTGTCAGTGTCAGGGGTGACAGCAAGCCAAGAGTCACTGTGGCTAGGGCTGTCGTGCATGTCACCATGAGGGCGCTGAGAAGGCACTGAGGCAGGCTGTGTACTGGCAGGGACACCTGAGGCTGCTGTGGCATCTGGTTCCCCTGCTGGGCTGGTAGGTGTGGGGCCACTCCCCTGGTTGGCTCTGATAAGGCCTGGCTTGTCCTTCACAGGCACCAGGGCTGTGGGAGGAACCCACAAGGTGCTTCTGGGTGCTGTGGCTGGAGACACGGTCTGGGGCTGCGGTGAAGAGGAGTAGCCCCAGAGTGGGGTCCTGGTGGTAAGAGCAGAGGGGTCTGGCTCCACAGACCCCGAAAAGTTACCCTTGTAGATCTGGAATATTTTCCCCAGAGGACGCTTCTGCCCCGGGTATGTTGAGCTCTGATTTCGGCCCCTCTGGCCTTCCTTCCTTGCTGAGTGGCCACTGGGTACAGGTAGGAGAGGACGAGATGAACCACCAGCCCCCTTCCTGGAAGAGCCTGGGGGTCTGGGGGGCCTACGAGTGGTGGCCCGTGGGGACACTGTGGGGCGGTTGGTGGTTCCTGCTGGCTTTGTTGGCAGGACGGTGGGGGCAGCGTCCCCTGGGGGGCGGCCCTCTGAGTGGGAGGATGTGGTTGCCATGGCAGCTGAAGGGGAACCTGTGGGCAGAGGGCTTTCAGGATGGGGGATGGCAGCTGTCACAACAGTGGATGTGGTGTCTGTAGGAGGCTGCCTTTCTGGATGAGATACTGTTGTTTCCATAGTAGCTGCAGCCTGCGAGGTGCGTCCATCAGGTTTGGGGTTCAGTGTCACCACGGAGGAGAGTCTGGTAGAGCTGTGAGGTGCTGTCACCATGGTGCCTGGGGGGCTGCCTGAGGGAAGGGTCTGCAAAGATTCCCTGGGAGATGGTTCCTGGACGGCGAGTACCAGTGCTTTGGTCAGTGCCAAGGTCAGGAGGAAGCCTGGAGGGGGAGGAAGAGCAGAGCGGTGAGGAACAAAGGTGTTGTACACACAGCCAGGCCACCCTCACTGAGGACTCAGAGGAAGCCCTGGGGATGCAGAAAGGCTATCTGGAGCATTCCTCAGGCCACACTGGTACCCTGGCACTCAGACATAAGAACTGCATGTACAGCCGGGGACGACTCCACAGAGGGAGGAAGGATGCTACTTATCACAAGACAGCAGCACCAGGTGATCCTGAGTCAATCAGACCATTCAATCCCACCCTTTCTCCAATTCCCACCAGCCCTCTACCTCAGTACACTGTCTTGGAAGGGGAGCGGGAGCCTGGGAGGCTTGTCACTTCTATGCCACCTGCAGCCACCCACAGCTGGGGAGTAGTCAAGGCCAGCCTGACCTGTGAGCCACTCAGAGCCAACTGGGGAAGACTTGGGTGGGGGAGCTTACCAACGCCTTTTCTTTTTCTTGAACAAGAACACAGTGCCAATGTCAGATCTCTGCTCATTCAGATTCGCTTACCCCATACTTCCCTTCCTGGCACAAATAGGGCAGACTCTCAAGTAAAGCAATGATGCCCTGGTGCCATAGGGGCAGGATGGGTAGAAGAGGGCATGGGTTCAGAGAAGGGTAATCAGATCTAGCTTCCCTAACACCATAGTAGAGTCTAGGATGGAAAATCCTAAAGGAAGACCATTGGCTACTGGGGGTTTGTCGTCAAGTGCTTTCCCCATGGTTCCTCCTGTAGCTGAACTTGAGGAAGTCTGCATTGGTACTGTCTGGTCTTTTTGAGTAGGAGGAGCCCTTCTAAACAATACAAAGAGGGCTGTGTAACAATGGATGCCTTATAAGTTTTTTGAGAAAATGCAAAAGCATAACATTCTATGAGTCTGAAAGCCTTCCTAAATATAAATGATTATAAAGTCGCAGCACCACTGGGCAGCGGTGGAGCCAGCCTTGAATCCCAGCACTCGGGAGGCAGAGGCAGGCAGATCTCTGTGAGTTTGAGGCCTGCCTCGTCTATAGACTGAGTTCTAGGATAGGCTCCAAAACTACACAGAGAAACCCTCTCTTGAAACCCTCACCCCCGCCCCCCGAAGAAAATCACAGCACCATGTGCCGGTATGACACCCTGCTGTCAACAGAACGCATGGGGTCATTGAGATTGTGGGCTGCTGTAGCACACAGGTTAGGGAGAGCCGCTCTCTGTGGCTGATGGGTGGCGGGACACTTTGAAAAGGCCTGAGTCTGACTTCTTAACACCCTTTGCATCCTTGGACTTCTTTCTGGGGTCTAGATGGGGTTGAAAAGAAGTTAGAGATCTGACAACTCTGTCAGAGCCCTTCTGCATGTCACCATGCTCTAGCAGGGCAAGTGGCCACACTGGTGTCATGGGCAGGAATTCTGGGATGGGCAGCGGTGGGAGGCAGGGATTCACAGGAGTTTGGTGGAGATGGCGGACTTTGGCTAGCCTTAAGGAAGCGGAGATCGAGGAACTTCAGTGTGCCCGGAGTACCACTCAGTGTGTGGTGGGTTTTGGAATAACCCTTGGACCTAATATTCACAGCTAAGCTAGTACTGGGGAGGTTGGCGGGCCTCGTCTTTAACAGAGGCAGGGCCAGTGGCCACGCTAAGCAAGCCAGTTTTCTACACTTTCATTCACAAGTCAGTCCACACACTTGCAGTACATTCTGCTCATTCAAGTCAGTCCTGCAACCACGTTAACTTTCATCCTAGCAACCGCAACCACGCTAACTTTCAACCTAGCAACCGCTTGACAAGGTGGGAAATGAAAGCCCAGGGAGGCAAGGGAACATGTGTGAAGTCACAAAGTCTCAGAAGCATGTGGAACCAGGGCTGTCTCTAAAGCATATGCTTTTCCTAGTGAACTGCCACCAGTGATGCAGGGGAGGCAGAGACCCATCAGCTGTGCCCATGGCAGAAGCAAAATGCTGCACTGCTCTGATCTGTTCAGGGTTACTATCCCAGCCCCATAAACTCACACCTTGTAGCTTGTCACCATGGGGGTGGTCACAACCTTTGATGTGCGAGAAACACTCTGCTACAAGTTGGTCTCATGACCGTTCAGAGCTGAACTATGCTTCCTCTCCCTGCAAATGCCAGAATCTCAGAATGCGACTATTTGGAGAGAGGCATTCAAAAGGGAGATTCAAATGAACAGAGGCCAATAGGATGAACCTTAACCCAATTTGACTGGTGTCCTTCTAAGAAGAGATGGGTTTCCAGGGGCACAGACAGATCCTCTTGTGAGGGCAGAGCAGCAAGGAGGAGGCCATCAGTGATGCAAGGAAAGGGTCTCACCCCTGTGACCACAAGAATCCAACCCTGGTACTACTTTGATCTTGAAATCCCAGACTTCAGAAGTTTTAGGGAAATAAGTTTCTTGTGTAGGCCATTCAGAGAGTGCTATTTTGTTAAAGCAGCCAAGTACAAACATTTTATATCAGAGCCCTTCTGAAAGGGAGGAGATGGAGAGGTAGGGCGGGCGGGTAAGTGGTTTACACTGGAAGGTGATGTGAGGGTCAGTCAAGGGGGCTGAAATGGTTGCAACAGGGAAACCTGACCCAAGAGAAGCTGTGAGCTGATGGAAGTGCCTCAATCTTCCTGGGAGCACCCCATAGCATGTGCCCAAAGGACACTCCCCCAGACTCTCACCCCTACTTCTTGGGTGCTCATCCTACCCTCCACACCCTTTGGGTATCACAAGACTGAGTTAGGGAGGTCTTCAGTCCAGGGACTGGCAGGCCATAACTATGTCCATTTGGTGGCTGCTGCTTCGCTAGAGTTAACATTAAGTCCCGCTGAGCTGGAGCACAGAATGTATCTGGTAGTCACAGCCCTAGAGCCAAGGACATAATATTGTTTTGGCTTCAGAGTCAACAGCACAGAGTTTGGGAAGAGACAGATGCTAACCCCAGGGACAAGCACACAGTGGGAAGGAGAGCTACCTGGCTTCCAGGAGAATGTTAGCAGATATCCAGAACTAGGCTTATGTTTCTCTGGGGTTTAAAATGGCTAGAGAAAGAAATTCTGCCGATTTCCCCACTAGGAGCCCACAGGGGCTCAGATCACCCCAGCCAGACCCCTTGACTGGAGTTCCTGTAGAATCTAGCTGACTGTCCTTACTGCCGCTGCTCTTTGGGTACCAGGCTCCCCAGACATTTCCTTCCTCCATCATGTATTTAGTCTCCAATCTTTGCTGCTATATATGCATAAATGTATTCCTGGGTGCCCTGGGGCTTTGAGCTTTGGTTAACATAATGAGGGGCCCTAGAGGTCTGCTAAATCAACTTCTTCACTATACAGAGAGGTGACCCAGAGGTGTGGCGCTTGCAACAGCACTTGGCTGGTTGGGGAGTGTGCTCTGAATCGAAACATGCCCTGAGACTCAAAAGACTCCCAGAGCTCCTGACACTTAGAAAACTGCCATGGCACTTCCCCTGGATTATGCGAGTAACAGATGTTGGCAAGGAAAGAGGAGACTTTGTTGGAACCTGCTGGGAAGCTTCAGGGACTCTGGGGGTGCACCTTTTGCCGAGGTGGGGCTTTGAATGACACACGTTCCAACCCATCAGTTCACCAAGTTAGGTTTTGGGGGAATCATTTCTTAGGTTTGCTATTGTGCCCCGAATGGGGCCACTAGACATTTGTTCACGTCTCCCCTGAAAAAGTCACACAACAAGGAGACAGCCTGGATCACAGCCATTATTTTAAAAATAAAAAATTTCATTTGTATCATAAAATAGCTACAAGGGTTGAACTGTCCAACTCCTTCAACCTTACTGTCAACCTTGAATATGGAAATGAGACAAGAGCTTACACCCTTTCTCCTTAGCACAAAAGGTTAGCAAATGAAGGCTGTGACGTGTACTGTCACAGTGAATGTGCAGGGCCTTCAACCAGGGGCTCTGCTAACACATGCAAATTTTCATTCAAGGCCCTTTGTACTGGTCTACACACTCCCCCTCCCCACAATCTGGAGTGACTGCCTCTTTACATATCATTTGCATGGATTTGCATAATAGACTCTGGAGACTCTAATTCCAAATATGTAAGAGTCACTAAAACTAAAATCTAGCTTGACATACTTAAAATGTAGAGCCAAATTTAAAAAATGTGTCAGAGTGAGGATAAGTATGGGGGGATGGGGGACAGTGGGAGCCCACAGACTGATGGGTGCCCAGATGTCACAGGAAGGCCACCTCCTCTCTAGAATTCCCATGCACATGTCATCTCCAAGGATGGAGATGGCATCCTCCTCCTGTGTGTTTGGTTGACTGCCCACAGTCCGTATTGGGCACTGGCATTTGCATCTGGCATAGGCAAGGAAGCGGCTGGAAGGACAAACCTTTGCAGGCACATCTGTCCTCGTGGCATCTGGACAGAGTGCTCTTAACTCCATGTTGCAATCGATAGAGGGAAGCCAGAGGACCTTGTTGGTAGCCACACAGCCGAGAAATGGTGAGCTGGAATTCAGCAAACCTGGCTCTAAGGATTCCATTTCAACCACTTCCGCTTAACATGCCTTTTCTTTTCTTTTCTTTCTTTTTTTCATTGATTTTTATTGAGCTCTACATTTTTCTCCGCTCTCTCCCCTGCCTCTCCCCTCTCCCCTTCAACCCTCCCCCAAGGTCCCCATGCACCCAATTTACTCAGGAGATCTTGTCTTTTTCTACTTTCTACTTCCCATGTAGTTTAGATCTATATAAGTCTCTCTTAGTGTCCGCATTGTTGTCTAAATTCTCTGGGATTGTGGTTTGTAGGCTGGCTTTCTTTGCTTTATGTTTAAAAACCACCTATGAGTGAGTACATGTGATCATCATCTTTCTGTGTCTGGGTTAACCTCACTCAAAATAATGCTTTCTAGAACCATCCATTTTCCTGCAAAATTCAAGCTGTCGTTATTTTTTTCTGCTGTATAGTACTCCATTGTGTAAATGTACCACATTTTCCTTATCCATTCTTCGGTCAAGGGGCATTTAGGTTGTTTCCAGGTTCTGGCTATGATAAACAAAGCTGCTATGAACATAGTTGAGCACATGTCCTTGTGGCACGATTGAGCATCCTTTGGATATATGCCCAAAAGTGGTATTACTGGGTCTTGAGGAAGGTTGTTTCCTAATTTTCTGAGAAATCGCTACACTGACATCCAAAGGGGCTGTACCACCTTGCATTCCCACCAGCAAAAACATACCTTTCCTATTGTTTTGTTTTGTCATGGCTGAAGATGGACACCCAGAGTCTTAGGCATGCTAAGCAAGCTTTATTTCTGAGCTCTACCTCCACCCCTTAACTTCTCTCTGCTTGCCCCCTCCATTCTGCCCTGCACTGCCATGTTCTTCATGGTCAAAGGCTATGATTTACCATCTTTGGGAATTCATTTTCTAGACTGTTTTTTCTCTTACTTGGAAAGTGTATGTTTAAAGTCTGTATACATTGATAGTTCATACAAGCAGAGTGTGATTTAATTTCCTTATTATTTGAAGTATCTTCTTAAGTGGATTCTCCTTACACATCCAGTTGATAAAACAGGGTATTCCATCCACTGCCCTTTTAACCCTACCTCAGGCACTCACAGGTGTTGGAGCTATGCCCCATCACTGAGCAAGATGGCAACTTGGACCTACCAGATGCCTGATGTGGCTAAGTCACGTCTGCAGGTTCTGTTAAGTCCTTTTCCTTTAAAAGATGGCAACGGTTACCTTTTCCGTTGAGCCTAGCCGGGCATTTGTGACCACTCTGCCTGTCTAGGTCAGAGCAGAGAAGATCTCACAGCTTCTGTAGTTCTCTCGGGGACAGTGTTAGTCTTTTATTAGGAGTGTGGGGTGTGACAGAAATTTCTGAGGCCTCAGCCAGGCACCAAATGTGACAGTGAAGAAGCCTGCAGGACAGCCTCACCCTGGGCCACCACTGGATTGTCACCACGAAGGAGACGCTAATGAATGCTGCCTAACAGAGTCCCATCAACCCTCAGATTCGTGAACAACTACGGCAAAGCACTTTCTTACAGCTTCAAGCCTGTTCACAGGCGTTTTTATTTTTATTGCTTTATCCCTTTGAGACAGGAGCTCGTTAAGTAGCCCGTACTAGCCTTGAACTTGTGATACTCCTGAGGGCTGGAATCGATGACCGTGTGCTATCACCCCTGGTGGGCATTTTTACTTTTCAAACTAGAACAGAGTATAATGGTTTAAAGGGTCTGCCAAAGGTCTTGCGTCATTAACTTAACTTGCAAAGCCACAGGACTGGGAAGCTAGCTCTAAGAGGAGGCATTTAGGATCAACAGCCTGCAGGGGAGTAGTAGTCACATTTGAGGGAGTGGGTTCCTTTTAGAACGATACATTGGACGCTCTTTTCCCCCCTTCTCTTGCCCTTCTCTCATGGATGGAAGAGCATGAGGACCCTCCCAGACACCAGCTCTTGACTTGAACTTCCAGACTCCAGAATGCTGAGGGAATTGTAAGTTACCCAGCTGGGGCAGCGCAGAGTAATACTAGGACAGTTGCGGATTTACATTCTGTATTTGGTGCCCCTCCTACACAACCAAAGTGTGCCTCTAGAGCAGCAGTCCAGGCTCCAGCTGTCTCCTTCGTGGACAATAGTCTATGCCCTTGCCTAGAAATGAACTTCCTAATTCCAAAATTTTCTTCTACTCAGAAAGCGTTGTTCTGGACCATTAGCATTTAACCCCTTCACCTGACAGATGAGAAGGCAAAGACCCCCAAAGTAAAATGATTTACAGTAACCACAGCTACACAGCGGGGTTAGAAGGGGAAACAACTCAGACCAACACATTGCCTGGCTAATCCCACTGATGCTCCCAAGTCTTACGGTTCTTTCTCAGTGTGTTTCCAGGATTCTAGTATGCTCTGTTCTTTGAATTCCAATGGCTCCTTTTATTTTAAAAGCCACATATAAACTCTAGTTCTTTGGAGCACGGTTTTAACTTGGAATTAGGTTTGCATCATTGAGTTCAGGGGCTCCGGGTCACTGCTCTGAAGAGGCGCAATGCAGGTCTCTTGACCTTGACTAGGAGCCCATAGCCCAAATTTTTGGTGCTTTCCCTTCTCTTGTCAGCTGCACTCCACAAACTCCCAGCCCACTCTCAGGGCTGGAGCTCTGTTCAGTGCTCTGAACTAACTGGGACTGTCACCTGGTGGGTTCCAGAAATGTTCAGAGATCATGGGTTCAACAACTGGACTTATGGGGTCCATGGCTCACTGGGAACTGCTTCCCAGAGCACAGTCAAGCAAGAAAACCACGTGAGTTGGGCCTGCGCGCCCCGACACATCTGTGGCCTTTGGCCAATGTGAGTTCATCTTGTGCTGTAGCTCTGGGAGGCTGACAGATAACACCTTCCTAGTCAAACATGTATGTGAACTTGCGTGTACTCACAACCACATACATGTTCATGCCTTCTCATTTCTCCCCGCTCCTCCTGACCGCACACACATAGAACACAGCCCCTTTTCTTGGAACAAGAAACAGACAAGCATGATACATTTGTAGGTCACGTTTCCCCCATCATCTCCAAGTGATCATATGGTTAAACCATTTGTCTAAGATCCAAAGGGTGCACATAGCAGTTCAGGATAAAACCCCAGGCTCCTTTGATCCTAGATGCTCAAGAAAGAGATCCTGAAGAGGGAGGAATATTTGATTCAGAAAAGTGTCCTGCATGAGCAGAAGAATGTAAGATAAAGACAACATTGTTACTGAGAATGCAACCATTGTTATCAGTGACTGTGATTTGAAACCATATGCTCTTGAATGCAGCCATACACAGGCAACTCCACAGCCTTTTATCTTCAGCCTCTGGCTATCCGCCTTTTATTCTGATTTAACCCAAACATTTTCTACTTCGAGTCATAGAAGGTGACTTTGCTGGGAACTGTGTGTGTGTGTGTGTGTGTGTGTGTGTGTGTGTGTGAACCTAGTACTCTCTGAGCTCATCTCTCTGAATAGAAATAGGCAAGGCTTGATCTACTTTCCATCTGTGCTTTGGCTAAACCGCCAGGGTTGGGATGGTGTCAGGTTCAATGTCATAGTCCTCCTATCTAGCTGAACAGCTGAGCTACAGTAAATGTTTGCTGAAGAATGAGACCCTTTGAAATCCCTGTCTGCTATGGAATTTCTCTTTTCCATAAGTGATCACAATGGCACATCTAAACCTGCTCATTCTTCTTCAAAGTGATGTTGGCAAGCCCCTCGAGAGGCAGTCTTTGTTTTCTCCCTGGGTATGGAACTATGGCCGAATGACCTCTGAGGCTAGACATGCAGGGTGTGGTCTTGGGTACTTACTCTTAGAAGCCAGTGAGCATGATGTCTGGAAACCTGAGCAGCTCAGAAAAAGGATCATGTGGAAGGGAACTGAGGCAGAACCCTGGCCTTCAGGGCTAGCGAACTTGTAGCTACCAGCCAGCACCACATGTTGGTCAATGGGGAAGTGGATATCACTGTCTTAGCCAAATCACCCAGCTAAATCTTTGGCAGAGACAAATGATCCCCTTTTCAAACTCCAGTTTTATGAATGGAATGAGGAATAACTCCAGCATCAGTCCTGTGTTTAAGAATGTTGCTAGGAGCAGCAGTCAGTGAAACAGCATCCCCATGTGCTGTGGTATTCAGTGATCATCCTGGGTTTCAACACGGGTGAGGGTGGAGAAACAGGCTTTAAAAGGCCTTCCTTCTGCCTGCCTCTTTCTAGAGCATCATGATTTCTGTGATAGATACAGGTTCCTCCCACCCCCAAAGAAGAAGGAAACACAGTAGAGTGTCACAAAGCTCCTATTACACAGGACAGGATAAAGCTGGAGAAGACTGGTCCCTGCAGACTGAAGGTGTGGTACTCCCTCCTGTTCTAGAAGGGAGTAAAATCAGCTGAGGGAGCATGTTCTGAGCGAAGGGGTCCCTTGAAGTCTTCCCAGACAGTGAGAGTCAGAGCGAGATGGATGAAGAGGTCAAGGCAGTCTTTAATAAGATTACAGGATCATCAATATTCAGAGGACAACTTGTTGACATCAGAGGAGAGAAAACAAATGCTGAGAGCCTGTGGCTCTGCCCAGTTAACAAAAGGGAGGTCCTGAGAATGCTGGAGAGGCCACGTGGAGTCAGGGGAAGGTTAGAGGAAGCTGTCAGAGTTCCAGTGAAACAGGAAAAGCCCCGGGACTTAGTGTGCAACATGTGACCACAGCGAATGACAGTATTATACAATTCAAAATAACCAAAAGAAAAGGCTCAGGCAGGTTGCACCATTGAGGCCACCAGGTTACATAGGGAAACTGTCTCAAAACTAAAAGAATTTTAAATGTTCCCACCATGAGGAAAGTATAAATTTCCAAGTCAATCAAAAACGAAGTAAGACAGCCAGGCGTGGCACAAGCCTTTAATCCCAGCACTCGCTAGGCAGAGGATGGTGGATTTCTGAGTTTAAGGCCAGCCTGGTCTACAGAGTGAGTTCCAGGAAAACCAGGGCTACACAGAGAAACCCTGTCTCAGCCCCCACCCCCAAAGCAAGATTTTAGAGAAAATGTCCCACGTCATACAGAGCAGAGCATGAGGGTTTCAGCCAGGAGATCAAAGTCAACACTGGTCATGCTAGAATCATGACAGTTTACATATCGATGTGAGGATTGGTACCTTACCTTTTTCAGTTTGCTCCCTTAAAAACCTATAATCCTAGTGTGGTTACAAAAACAAAACCCAAAACACCAGAAAAGTCCCAAGTTGAGGAACACTTTACCAATGCCTGGCCTATACTCCTCGGAACTGTCAGGGCTGGGCCAGTGGGATGGCTCAGTGGGTAAAAGTGCCATGTAGCCTAGCGGCCTGAACTCTGTTCCTGGAACCCACAGAAAGGTGGAAGGAGGGAACCAACTCCAACTCCATAAAAGTTATCTTCTGATGTCCACACACGTGTCTCACACATGCACACACACACAGTAGTCAGAAACCATCAGGTCTGTGCGGAGCCTAAGAATCATGAAGACTAAATGTAGTTAGTTATGTAGTTGTGGGTTCCTGGAACGGAAAAAGGACACTAGGCAGAATCGAGGGACAGCGTGGTGATAACGGTGCAGCCCATGGTTTTATTAACTGTGCCAAACTATGCCATGCTATAGGAAATGTAGACACAAAAGGCCGAAAATAAAAGCAATGTGCTCACACTTGAACAGTCAGACCATGCCTACAAGGACCCCGACACCAGTGACCCATGATGCTTCCCTCAAACAGCTGGCTGTGCCCTAAACTTCTGAGGAACCACGTCACCCTTCCCAAAAGGCCAGTTTCAAGGAACAAAGATTTCTACTGTAAAACTGAGTGCTTACAAAGACAGAGGGCCACTTCTCTCCAGACACGGACCCCACATAGGTGTCTCAAGATAAAATTGACTATCCCCAATACTAGAAAGATTTCTACCTCCCTCTCAGCGGTGCGGGCCCTGACTGGGAAGGCACCTGCTACCTTCTTGTGTGTGTTCCAACACACGTTCTTACTGCCATGTCACTGGCCTTCCAGATACTGTCTTGTATCTGAGGAGATTGAATACCAAACATCTAGGAACCTCACTACAGAGATGAGAGTTTCCTTCTGGGTGCAAGGCCTAAGCTTTGAGGTTTTCATTTTTTGTTGGGGGTGGAGTGGGTGTGGAAGGCTGACAAGATAACTCCTCCAAGGCCTCCTCCAAAGAAGCAAGGGACAGGTCTATGGGATGTGGTCAAAACGAGGCACGGTAGAAAGACAGGAGAAATTAGACAGAAGTGGGAGGAGGACATCTCCTCATCCTAGGATCTAGTTTGAGTTCCATGCTGGCTGAGAGTCAAGAAACTTCAACACAGCTGGTAACATTGACATCACCCTTGGAGCTAGTATGTGCTTTCTGTGCTCGGTATGTTCAAGTCAACTGAACACAAGCCAGGGTGGTTTTGGAAGAGAGAAACTCAGTGGAGAGAATGTGGCACATTTTCTTGATTGATCAGGGAGGGCCCAGCTCACTGTGGGTGGTGCCACCCTGGGGCAGGTGGTCTGGGTGTTATAAGAAAGCAAGCTGAGCCGGCCATGGGTACCAAGCCAGTGACCAGCACCCCTCCAGGCCTATAGCTTCAGTTCTTGCCAGGTTCCTGGCCTGTTTGAATTCCTCAGTGATGGACTGTGATGTGGAACCATAGCTGAAATAAACCCTTTTCTCAAGTTGCTTCTTTTGGTTATAGTGCTTTATCACAGCAATAGACACCCTACCTAAGATACCGTCTGAAAGACACCCCCAACCAGGATACTAAAGCAATACCACCTTAGGGCCACCTGTTTCAAGGCTTTGAGTTTAATTATATCAGTGTTCCTTTCTCATCTACAAATCTAGATCACACACCTTGTAAAACTGCCTTCAGTATCATTTACAGTAAGACAAACCAGTACACTGGCGCATCTATTTCAGGCTTACTAGTTTTTATTTGTGTGTACATGTGTATTCGTACACATGAATGCATGCCACAGTGGGCATGTGGAGGTCAGAGGGCAACCTTGGATGCGGGTCTTTGCCCTCCATCTTGCTGCTCTCCCTGCTCCTGTGGATGCCAGGCTCACTGCCCTGTGAACTTCTGGGGGTTTTCCTGGCTCTACCTTCATCTCCTGGCAGAGCTCTCAGATTACAGATGCTCACACTATGTGTCTGGCTTCTATGTGGGTTATGGGAGTTTGAACTCAGGTCTTCATGCTTGCCTACTGAGCCATCTCCCTTAAATTTTAAACTCTACTTACTAGTAAAACTTCGCCTAGCCTTTAAATTTCGTTGTAATTACATCCTTTGAATAATGTAACTTAAAAAGCCACAAAACTGCCTATGTGATGGCTCAGTTGGTAAAGGTACTGGCTACCAAGGCTCAGGGCCTGAATTTGATCTTTGAGACCCACATGGTCAAAGGAGGGAGTCAACTCCCATAAGCTTTTCTCTGGCCTCAACACATTCGCCACAACATATTCACATCCATATATGCATAAGTGTAAAAGACCACAAAATCACATATACCGTAACTGAAAAGACAAGTGAAGTCTGACTCTCTTGAGAAGCTCACATCCATGTCTCATGTTTCACTTTTTCCTATGTATCTCTAACTTCGTGTCCCAGTGATTAGGTGATTAGATCTATAGTATGAACTATCTTGTCTCTACTTAATAAACACATTAACTTTGCTTCCCGTCACCTCCTCCTGAAATTCTTTTCTGTGGCACAAAGTTCTCACTTAAGTGAAGGTCCCCATTGGTGGCAGTGCTGGGCTCTGTTTCCTTGCTACTGCTGACAGGAGCATCTGGCTTAGCAGGTCAATATGTACGCTCCCTCAGAGACTACACTCACATCATGTGATCCAGTAGGCTCCTCCATCCATGACTCCCAAAGACTTTGTGAAGTCCTAGGATGGCACCTGTTCCAAGACACTAACCTCTGCCTACCCCAAGCTTCAATTTTCTAAATACAGGAGTGGGGAAAGACCCAAAGCCAGGGCTTGGTCAGACTCGAGAATTCCTTCCCTAAGGCAAACACTATCCTCATGAATTGGGTCAGTAGTGTGGCTGCACCTTCTCCCAACATCCCTCCCCTTCCTCTCCAAAATGCTTGCTGAAGAGAGGGGAGAAGGCTGACAGCTGTCAGGTTGGTGGCAAAGTCCTGGAGGAGGCTGCAGGTGGAGGGGAGGTCAGCCTCAGGGTAGAGTCACTACTTCCTTTGGTGGTCACCAGGTCCTGAGCCTCCCGGGCTTCCCCTGAGTGTTGCTTGGCATTCTCACATGGTTCCGTCAGGCTGACTGGCCGGCCCTGCCTGCCACACCTGCTGAGGGTTCACCGCCTTCTACAGTTTGTCTGGAGCAAACACTGCTGTGCTTCCTTGTGCTGCGATTCCATTACCCGCTTCCAGGCAGGATGCCCATACCCCAAGGTCTAATTTCTCTTTCGGGCATGAGCTGGATCCCACAACTGAATTCTGAAACTCAGCCTTCCTGGCTGTGCCCTCGTGGGAATTAAAGCTCCCCTTTATTTTCTCCCTTTTTACTCTCCCTTCTCAAACCCTTACGATGACCAACATGGATGCCATCGTTGATGCTGTATTTCCATTTGTGGACCATCTGCTGTGCCCAGAATTACATTAAACATTTTCATTATTCATCTCAATCATCACAAAATTGTAAGACAAAAAATCTTAACCATCTCCCACACGATCATAGAAGTTCCGATCTTCCACCTTTCAAGTATGTCTGTAGGGATGACACATCTGGGGATTTTGGCACCTGAAAGATTCAAGGTGAACTTGGAGGTCATTTTCAGGTGGAAGTGGTAATAAATCACCATGCTGAATTGAAGAGACAAGATCACCACACAGTAGGGAGAGCACAATGAGAGACGGTACTAGAATAATTCAGGAAGTCTGATTGCAATTCAGGGTGGCTCTTGGGTGGACCCCAAAAAAGTTGGAGGGAACCCAAGGCAGCTTCCTGGGAGAGAAGACACCCAAGTCCTCTTATTCTTACCCCCCCCCCACTTGCTTGTTTCTTCATTCATGCAGTCAACAAACAAAGCATTAAGTTGAGGGGAAGGACTTTTTGTTTCCAAGATAAATGTATTCTGATGTCAGCCATGGATGGTGCCCGTCACCTCATCCCCTGCCATGGGCAATGAAATGCAAATTGGAAGGGGGATTTTTAGCATTTGCTGAGAAAGGTACATCTATTCATGTGTGGGAAGTCGTTTATGGTATGCGCAGAACAGGTACACGCAGCACTGGGTTCTCACAATGGCCCCAAGTATGTTGCTCTTGAAAGCTCATTTAGCATTCACAGTACGTTGTGTGGTGGTTGCTTCTTTCCCTAAAACTAAGGTTCAGGATTTGATCAGGGTTATAAACTCAAAGTCTGAGCCATGGTGTGCACATCTTCACACGGAGGCGTGTATCTCTACTGTTCTATTCTTCCTTCTGTCTTCTATCTATGGAAGCTGACAGCAGCAAACCTCTGCAGTGTGATGCTTGATCATGTCTCAGTGAGCTCCCCACCTGATCCAAGAACTCAGATCAGCGAGCCTTGGAGGTAACAAGTGGATGACCTTGGGTCTTGCAGGGTCAGACTCTCTGAGGCTGACTCATTGTCTGGCCTGCACTCTACACACAGATTTACCAGTTCTGTTGGAGTTGAACCCAACAGAACAAGATTGTGATCCAAGCTGAAACAGCTCCCTTGAAAGACTCCAGACCTACGCTGAGGCTAGCCCATTGGAGATGGGCCCTTGGCTGTCTTCTCTTGAAGACATTCTTGGTAGTAATTGGAAGGTGGCTGCCCCCACTTCTAGTTATGGGACTGAGAAGTTGTTTCTTGCCTCTGAGATGTTCCTAACTGTTCCTTTCCTACATGCTCCCCCACCATGTGTCCTCTCACCAAGTCATATCCTATTGGCTGAACAAGTTTGGGGAAAAACCCATCATTGTCCTACCACCTTCTCCCGCCATTTATCAGCTGACATTTGCCGTATGTGATGGTCCCTCTCTGCCCTCCCAGGGAGTAGTGGTTGAGCCCTAGGAACACGGCTGACCCTGACTGCAAAGACTGGTTCAGATCTCTTTTCTGCCCCCACGTTACATGAGCTCTGTGTGGTTTAGTTTTGTAACATGAGGGGAAGGCTTGTTGGGCGCCATTTGTAACATGATCATGAGGGGGCCGGCTTGTTGGGGTTTCTGTCCTGCCCGGTACCCACAGCTGTTTAGCCCCAAAGAGAATCCCACAGAGATCTCTATAAGTTATAAAGCTGATTGACCTACTAGGTCAGGCTACTTATTAGCTCTGTAGCTTATATTAACCCATTATTCTGTTCTGTGTTAGCCATGTGGCTCAGTACCTTTTTCAGTGGGACAGATCACATCCTGCTGCTTCGGCGGTCTGGGCAGGAGAGGGAGGAATCAACTTCCTCCTTCTCAGAATACTCCTGTTCTCATTGCATCATTTCTACTTCCTGTCTGGTTTTCCCACCTATCCTTCCTGCCTGGCCAATCAGCATTTATTTAAAACATGATTGACAGGATACAGACAATTCTCCTGCACCATAGTTTCCTCACCATAAGGTGATGCTAACCTTATCCTCATTGTAGGCTTCCTGTAAGGATTGGAGGGACTATTGTATAAGGGATCTGTAACACTGCCTGGCACCTGATAATGTCAGACCCTACACTCTTCAGTAGGAGAGCCACTAGCAACATGAGACTAAGCACTCACAATGTAGTTATATGCTATGGGTTATAAATTCTGCCTAAATTTTGAAGATCTAAAGTATGAACATAAAGGAATATTCTCTCACATTGTATATTAATTAAATACTGAGATACGAACATGTTGGGCATTCTGGTACATACTAATTAAAATACATTACTAAAAGTAATCTTACTTATCATGTTTAATTTAAAATAATATTTGGGGTTTATATTGTGTTTCTACTTATCAACGTTGGCCTAAGTATTTGCCTTAAACAACAAGTTAGGGCATAAAAATCACTACAGCAGAGGTTGTTCTGTCATGGGAATGATCCTAAGCATGGTCAATGACGGCATCAACGGCACCTGGAGATCTATGTAGTAAACACCTCAGTTGTTAACGGATTAAGTTAGAGGCCAGCAAACTCCAGGTGGTTCTGCCCTCAGGAATTCAGAACTAGTTTCTAGTTCTGGTAGAAGACATAACTTTGTGCTCCGCTGCTGTGGCCAGGATGGGGCAGGGTTGGGGAGCCACACAGCAGTGACCCTCAGAAGAATCTGACAGGAACAAGCAAGTGCCCTGCAGCCAATTCCTGTCCCACCCTGCCTGACTCCTTTGGATGTGGCTTTTTCTGGGTACCATGCCCTCTGGCTGGCTGGCTCCCGGGCTCTCTGCACTCTTTTAATCTAAAGCACGCCAAGAACAGAAGGAATGGAAGGCCGGCTGCCCTTGGTAAGATTAATTTGCATTTGTAAAGCATGACCTCAAAAGACATGCTTATGATTCCTGGTTGGTCCTGTGTTCAGTGCAGACAGAATGAGGGGCAGCTGGGCAGCTGAGGGCAAGAAACTGAGGGAAGCTGCAGAAGCAGGAGGCAGTGCCTGACAGAGGGTGGGTTCCTGATGAATCTGCTTCCTGAGGACATTGCACACCCCGGGGAGACTTGGGGGAAGCAGTTGACATTCACATAGTTATTTCCTACTGTGGATTGATGGTCTTGTTTTCTTTTGAGCTCCTACTGAATGATGTATTTTAATTGGTGAAGCCCAAAGTCTGCCTTTGGTCTTCAGTGAGGTCATCAAGAGGGACATGAGTCCAGAAAAGAGTGTGCAGGGAGGGATGGATATGCCCACTGGGAAGGGAAGGACTTGATCAATGTGATTATTTGACAAAGGTGCCAAAACTGAGGCTGAAGAAAGGTGGCTTCTTCATGGGGCTGGGTGAGGTAGATGTGGAAGACTGAGATCATCTTTCACCCTGCACAAAAATCAATTCAAAGCAGAACAAAGACCTAAATACAAGACCTGAAATATTGAAACTGCTGGAGGATAATATAGAAGAAACACATTGAGAGAGGCATAAGCAAGGAACTTCCAAATAGGACTCCAGTTACCTTAGGAAATAATGCCAAGGACAGACAAATGTGATACTGTCACATGAAAAGAATTCTATTACCTTCTCCATTGCTGTGGCAAAATACCTTACAAAAGCAACTTAATAAGGCAGAATTAAGAACTCAAAAAAATTTAAAAACCCAAAGAACAAATAATCCAATAAACAGGCAAATGAAGAGACAGTTTCCCATTTACCTAAAAATGACAAGTACATGAAAAAAAATTTTCAGCCACTGGGAAAATGTAAATGAAACCTATGTTAAGGTATAATTAATATTATGCTAATAAAAAAGGAGAAAGAATACCACATTTAGATTTCATCTCACCCTAGTTAGAATGGTCATCATCAAGAGAACACAAAACAACATTCTGGTGGTGTGGGGGGTGGAGAATTGATACAGGAAAATTTATACACCGTTGATGGGAATATGAATCTGTCCGATCACTACAGAAACCAGCAAGGATGTGTCTCAATGAAAAGCAGGACTACTGTATGATCCATCTGTACCACTTCCAAGAAACCCAAGGCATCAAAGCCAGCTAGCTACAGTGGAGCTATTTTCAGACCCATGTTTATCACAGCCCTGCTGGCAGTAGATGGGGCATGGGATCCGGCCAGGTGGTGACCAACCGATGAAAGGGTAAACATCTGTGAACACACATGCAGTGGAGTGATGCTGCGCCTCAAAGGATGAACTCAGGTTATTTTCAGGAAAATGAAAGGATCCTCAAGATCCTACAAGATGAGTCAGACTCAGAAAGGCAAACCATATACTTTCCTTCATTGTGGAATCTAGATTTCAAAAGGACAGTAAGTAGAAGGAGGGCTATTTGGGAAGAGGAAAGGGAGAAATAAAGAGACGAGGAACAAGAAAGGACACTGTGGGGGTGGTTAATAAACAGAACAAGATTTTCTGAGCACAAGTCATGCTTTCCTCTCATGAGCGGGAAGGGGGCTTCAGAGACATGTTCACTGAGAAGGTGTGGCATCAATACAGACACTGCCTTGACTCTCCACCTCTCATTTGAACTTCAATTTACAGGTATCTCTACTCACAGTGACCTTGGCTTGAAGTCATAACAAAGAAATACAGCTGTGACAGCTAGGTCGATGGTGGTGGCATGAGACTCACACCTGAGATTCTGGTCACCACTCACTACTGTTCCCAGCTTGTATTTGGTCTTGGGGATACTAGTGTACACAGGAGACTAAAGGTACACAAGACATGCGGTAGGGATTCTTCAGTAGTGTAACTTTTTGAGAGTTGCTTATGCTTCTGAAGGCAACCTCCATAACCTCATTAGTTTACCAGGCTGGGCTTCAAAGGCATCCTTTCTTTGGTCTTCAGTGCCTATGCAGGATGAGCAGACATTTCTTATGTAGCCACAGGAAAAGTCACATGATACTTGGTGTCTGACAGAATCAAAGATGAATGAGGGTGGAAATCTCAGGGTGTCCATCTGTTCCCACATGGCCTGGGGAGACAAGTCTTCTTGCTGTGGTGGTAGATGTGTGGTCCCAGCTATGGGTGATAAGCATTTGTACAGAAAAAACTGCCCATGTAAAGTAGAAACGTCCAAGGGCAAAGGGTGCTGTGGGACAATGGTCTGTACCCTGTCGCTTGTATTTTAAATAAATGCTGATTGGCCAGTAGCCAGGCAGGAAGTATAGGTGGGGTGACCAGGCAGGAAATAGAGGCAGAGCAATGAAAATTTTGGAGAAGGAGGGCCATGAGATGCTCACCTGGATTTCAGTCATTACTCTTCTCTTGCCCCAGCTGCATGAGGTCATGAGGGATGCTCAAGTATACCGGAGACTGGAGGCTGACTAGAGGTTGAGGACCATTAATGGTGCATCTTCCTGAGCTGCCTATTCTCTAGGTCACCCCAGGAAACTCATCATTCCACCAGGTTGGATTTGGGTTCATAATTTTTTTTTTATCTAGTGTCCTCTTTAGGTTCTTTATGCCCCCCCCCCCGGTAAATACACAAATGTGTATTATGCTAAAGAACTCATTGGCTAGCAAGGTTTTCATTACACTGCTTTCTCAACATAGCTAAG
Source organism: Myodes glareolus (assembly GCF_982192425.1). Classification (NCBI taxonomy): domain Eukaryota; kingdom Metazoa; phylum Chordata; class Mammalia; order Rodentia; family Cricetidae; genus Myodes; species Myodes glareolus. The sequence goes on from NC_142029.1 coordinate 62,207,753, forward strand.
GTTCTCATAGACCCATGAAAAAGTATTTGAATGTAAGTGGCATCAGCTGTATCCGATTTACTGGCAACAGGGAGAACACTGATTGTAGAAGCGGTGGCAGGTACAGTGCTGGTGGAAGAGGTGGTCAGGAGACGGTCTTCTGTTTGGTTCTGCTCTGTCCCCTTGTATCTGTAAGTATGGCAAGAGTGATTCTGAGTTCCAAGGCTAGGCCATGAGCAAAGACATGTAGTGAGTCTGGGTTGAGAGACTGCGCAGAAGCGGCTGGAGAGCCCAGAAGGAACTGCCAGATGTTCAAGGGTGAAAACCTTCAGGTGACTTCGGGACAGCTGGCTGGATTGTCCTCCTTCACCTAAGCAAATCTAACTGACTTCATGACAGACTGACCTGTGGCGGTTTTCCATTAAGTGTTCTGGTCTTCTGTGGCTGGTGTTTACTCACTAGAGCACCTGTGAACCTTATCTGGTTTGCTGTGTGTGCCAGTGGCTTGCTCCTTTGTTACGGAGGAGCAACATTCTAAGGCATGGACATATGGCTACCACTCACCTGATGACAAACACATCTGAGTTGTTTCCAGCTTCCAGGGAGGTTGCTATGGACAGGTTAGGGCTGTTATGCTGAAGGCTGCTATGAACATTTGGTTACAAGTCTGTGTGGACATAACGCTTTCATTTATCTTAGGTAAACACCCAGAGGTGGAATCGCTGGGGCATATGAAAAGTGTGTATTTGATTTCCAGAGGATTTTAGTATTTTGTGTTACTGTTTTAAAATTTAATTGTTGATTGACAGGTTGATTGCTTGTTTGGACAATAAGTTTTATTAGCATGATCTATACGTCAACATTGAGTAAATGAGTATGGTTGGATGCCTCCCTCTGAGGTTCCCTCCTGCAGTATCTGAGTTCCTCACAGGCCATACGCCCACAGGAACTCATACACCCTTTGTGATCTGTTTGGATGAGCGTATTCTGGATGACCTAACTTTTCTCATGATAGTGTATCCCAGATACCATTAAGGAGCCAATTCCCAGGGTGTGTCCATTCTGAGGAATTCTCAGATGCCTTCCTCCCCCCAAAAATGCTCTGTTGGAAGAGAGTTTTCCAATCTACTAGAGATAAAGTGACCCACTGCAGCTACCTCTCAGAAGGTTCTGGCAAGTCCTGGGATTGAGAGGTATGCATGCCCACCAGGAGCCAAGAGACATCTGTGAAGGACCAGGACTAAGCATCTCCTGGGCTCTGCTGCCCAGTTCTGCCGCTGTCATGAGAAGACAGACACATGATGTGAGCACAGTGGGGCTCTGTGTCAGTAAAGCTGTATTTACAAATGAGGTTCAGCTGCTGTGGATCGTGTCTGATCTAGAACACAGCAGATTTGAGAAGTGGAATGTTCTAGCTGACTTCTAGAGGGGTTTTTCAAAGGGCCTACACTGTGGTGTGTCCATGTCTCCCCTCCCGTCCACCTCAATAAACCTGCCACCATAGGGTTCAGAAGAAGGACAGGAAGGGAGAAGGGGAGAGGATAGAAGCCAGGGAGGCTGAGGGTGGGAAGGCAAGGAGCGAAGGTGAGGGTGGGGCTCTCCAGGGCAGAGCCAAGGGCAGTGAAGTGACAAGAATTCCATGAATGCCTGCTCCATCAGAAACCACTTCACCCCTTCTCTTCTCCCCATTTATTCGTCCTCACTCTCTCCCTACTCACGCACCCCTCCCCTTTTCACCCCTTTCTCCTTCCTCGAGGCCCCAATTGTCCACCTGGAGCTGAAGAAGGGCATTGTGCTTCATGTTTGTATTAAATGTCCCACGATTAAGTAGAGGTTTGGGGTTCTAGGCCCATCTGTGAGACTTCACAGCGTCTTCTAGTGCTCAGTGACACCTCGGCTGTGCAAGCTGGACCATCTGAGGATGAGTTGAACATGAGCTGCCTCAGAACAATTCTGTCAGTGAATTCTGCTTCCTCATCTCACAGTCAGGGGTAGGTGGAATAGTTCTTTTAGGGATATTATATTCTAGTTCTCTGTTTTAAGCAACTGCATTCCATCAAATATATGCACTATTGTTTTATGTAACAGCAAGACAAGGACAAAGAATTCCTGCTGATTAAATATGACACAATTCTTTCTTACACTTACAACGATTATTCTCCATTTATGAAAGAGCTCCTTTGGGCTCGTATAGACAGTTTTGTCACCCCCCCTCCCTTTACGGCACATGGCACGTAGCTGTCAATCCTCTCTAAAGCATCTTGAGAACAAAACACAGCCCCTGCTCAGCTGTTTGGATGGCGCCGTCTTTCCTCTGCTGTCACATGGAACTTGAAAATATGGAGTGGAGACCATTCTTTCTTTAAACATTTGTTCCAAAAACCTCACCCTCCCGTTCTGCCATTCAGCTTGCAGCCCCTCAGCAGATACTCAGTGCTGAGTCACAGGTCTTTGTGAAGAATTCAGACACAAGAGCGGGGGAGATGGTTCAGTGTAAGAGCGGGGGAGATGGTTCAGTGTGTAAGGTGCCTTTTGTGTAAGTCTGAGGGCCTGAGTTCGGATCCCCATCATCCACACAAAACCCTGGCGTGTTGGAGCACACTTGCAATTCCAGTGCTGGGAAAATGGAGACATGAGGATCTCCAGAGCTTGCTGGCCAGCCAGCCTAGCCAGTCTGCTAGTTCCAGATTCAGTGAAGAATCTTGTTCATAGATTGGAGAGCAATAGAGGAAGATACTAGATATTGACTTCTAGTCTTCATGCATGCCACCCCTGCCCTCACCCAACACAATCATTAAACACAGATGCAGCAATGAGAAGGGGAATAGTTATCACCAGCATTCACCCCCCCCCCCACCGAGTCACAAGTGTGGTCTGAACCTGAGGGACCATGACTTGTATCCTGGTTTCAGAGATATTAAAATGAACTTGTTTCTCTAGCAACACAAACCCAGATGAACATACGTCTTTAATGAACAAGGTCCCAATTTTGAACTTCAGGGGGTTTGAAGCTCACCTAAACCAACATGTTTGAGTAAACAGTAGCAGCACTTTTGCACAACCGAATACCCTGGGGCGACATTCAGACCCTTTTGGCTGTGGCTGTGCCCTGGAAGTAAGCAGGTCATAACCACAGGATTCTTGCAGGTGCCAACACACAAAGCACACGCCTGCCCTGCCTCCTCCCTTTCTCTAAGCTCAAAAAGGATCTTGGTTTGCATAATGAATTATGCATCAGAGTGTGAGGTGCTGATAATTTTAAAGTAAGAAAATCAAAACTGAACCATAACTAGTTTTTAAAAAGCATGTGCTTAGCACTTATGCCAAATGAATGCGTAAAGGAAAAAGCCAAATTAGAAACTTATATCTCCGTTAAAAAAAAGATTCTATGGCATGTAACGTAAAATCTGACAGGCTCCTGCCACCAGCCAGGGAGGCTGCCTGGATCCTTAAACCACTCTCTGAATTGGGCCTGCCAGGGTTTGCTTGTAGGGTGTGGGTGAGGGCTTCCAGAAGGGTGGTGCGGAGGGGAGGCATCACGCAATTCATGAGAGCTTCACTTCTAGGTCAGGTGTTTCAGAGGCCATCTCCAGATCAGAGGTTAATGTTCAGTCCCGGGTCCTTCTGGGCCCAACCTCCATTCATTCTACTTCATACTGGCTTACAGACATACATACAAATCCTAATGTTTCTGCTCCATATAGTTCACCATAATGGATGAGGGTCTTAGCAAAGCTTCCGAAGAGGTGGGGCTGAGCTGTATGACTCTCCGGGTGCTGGCTCATTCTACTGTGCCCCCTAAAACATGGTTGAAGTCGTTCAGATACATGGCCATGTCTAATGGGGGCTACATGTCAGTGCTGAGTTCCCAGCTGTACACATCTGGGCATCTTACTGGCTGAGTTTCACTGGCACATGGCCTATGTGGTGGCTATGATCTTACTGCAGATATGGAAGCCATCCATGACTCTTTGTGATATATGGCTTTGCCACATTTTCCAAAAGGCTGCGGGGGTGGTTTATGTTAAAATAGGCACCAATAGAAAGTCTTGTAACAAAAACATCGAGCTTAAGATTTCCCAGAGGACAGAGAGCAGAGAATGAGTAAATGCAATGGAGGGGACCAACCAATCTCACTGTTAAGCAAACTTACTGAAGGGCATAGCACACTGATGCTTCCAGAACATCCGGGGACAAAGATCAGGAGAGAGCCAGTGCCTCTTTATGAAGGGAAGTTTGGGCAAACGGGCTCCAAGATTAGACTTGGAGAGGAAGCAAACACAACCCTGTTCATTCCCTGAAAAGGACGGGTTGAACAAAGAGACGGAGGAAGGCAGAAAGGTTCTTGTCTGGCTCCCCGTGCAAGTTTAAGGGATGACTCTACACTCTCCTCACCTCTCTCCCAACTCAGAGCTTGCACCTTGATCTTCCTCTGTCAGTCTAGAAAGTGTAGGGGTGACAGGGTTGGGTAAGATTGTATGCCCACTCCATGTTGGGTTAGAGTCTGTGCTGGTTATGTTGTCAACTTGACCAGAGCTAGACTCGTCTAGGAGACAAACCTCTGAGCACGTGTGTGAGAGTTTCTAGAATTGGGTTAGCTGAAGTGGGAGAGACCCACTCTAACTGTGGGGCAGCAGTATCCATGGGCTAGGGCTGGACAGTGAACGGAAAGGAGAAAGGGGGCTGAGTATCAGCATCTCGGCTTCCCGCCTGCAGGTCTAATGTCACCAGCTGCCACAACTGCCCGTCATGATAATTCAAGGTCCTAATTGGTTGGGTGAGAGATGGAGTCACCCATCTCTCTCTAGAAGGCTTGGCCTTCATAATAGCCAAACACGCTGGATTCGGGCTACGTCACCACTCTGGTAGGCTCTGATCCTACATCTTCATACCAAAAACCAATACTTACATTTCAATGAAGGAAGGAATACTTACCACAAACATGCTCAAGACCAATCAGTGCCTGATCCCTGCTCACGCCTGGCCTCGAACCTGCTATATAACCAAGGCTGGTCTTGAACCCTGGTCCTCTAGTCTGAAACTCTGGTCTGCTTCAGTGATCCATGTGTCATTGTTTCACAGGGCCCATGCTAACCTCTGTATTGTTCCATTTCAGGCGAGCGCCACCACAGCCTTTCTTTTCACCACTCGGTTCTCACTGGCTTCCTTCAGCTTACAGAGAAATCTCAAGGTCAGGATCACACATAGGTGGGTAAGCATCTATGGTGTGAGAGGGATGTATCTGGTCTCTGCCACTTTCATGGATGGTCTCAGTATGAGGGCTGGTAGCCAGGGGAAATGACCAATGATTCTAGAGCTGAGATTTTTCAGCACCCAACCCTCTGCCTCTGCAGAGGAGTTGGGGTGGTAGCTACAGGCATTCTGGGAGTAAGCTGGGGAAGAGATCAGGTCTTTGCAGTCAATGTGGGAACTCTTTATGTCCTGACTTCTGCATAGGGTGCCTGCTGTCTCCCACTTGTCTGTGCTTTTAATAACTTACAGAATGGATCTCTAGTCTTTTCTCTGAATAAAGGAGTATAGACTCCCTGCTGGATGGAAGGTGGAAAGGAAGCCCAAAGGTAGGGCCAAACTGTAAGTCATAGCAAGGTTATCTCTGGTACCTAGCAGTCAAATAGGACCTTCCCTTGGAGTGTATAAACCCCTTTATTAAAGGACTAATGCATATGAATTATATCTCACACATATGATTGTAACAGAGGATCATGAGAAGGTCCATGCACAGTAAACACAATGTCATAAAACCTAGAGATGCCATTCATGTCAGTCAAAGAGAGATCTGCCCCTTCAGGGAGCCCTTCCCTTTTCCTCTGTAATTAATATGCCCTGGACACACTGGGTGGCGGTGGGGGCTCTTGAGTCAGGGCCTGTGCTCGCTGCTCTGTAGAGCGTGTACCATTTTGCATTCACTTTCATCTTTAATACACCTATACTGCTACTACTGCTTTTCTGGATCTCATTCCATTTGTTAAGGCACACAGACCTTGGATACCACATCACATCCGCTGTAATGGGAAAGCTCTGGAGGCCAGGCTTTTCTTCACAGTCTTTCACCAATTCCCTGGCCTCAGACCCACTTCAGTGCCCACTTCCAGAGGTTCCTGGAATCACAGCCAATTCCTGAGCCCTGGAGAACTCTGCATTGCTGGCTAGGGTTGCTTCTAGCCCCATGTCCCAGATCAGGATTTGAAGTTACTAGGTTGTCATGGAAGCGAGCCCTTCTTGGTTTGCTTTCTAGCTTCTTGAATTACGTTGCTGTGGTTGTTCTCCAGTTTTCTTTGGATGTATGGTTTCTTGGTTCAAAATCTCTTTTACTCCTGGGTATGGTGCTGTATACCTGGACATCCCAGCATGGAGGAGGCAGAGCAGGAGGATCTGAAGTTCAAGGCCAGCCTGGGCTCTATAGTGTGTTTATAAAACACCGGCTTAGCCAGTGAGAGCCTGCTTCGTAAACCAGACCAAATCCTTATCTATTCACAAGGTGATTAGATATGTGTTATATTGAACCCATATTCAGCCTTACATTTGAATGCTTATTTTCCAGTCATCAGACTTTGATGGAAATTTACATAGAATCTGTTGACTACTTGTGGTACCAAGGGCATTTTCACAATATTAACTCTGCCAATATATGAGCATGGGAGGATTTTCCATTGTCTAGTGAGTATTTGCTTCAATTTCTTCCTTAAGTGTCTAAAGTTCTCATCATGGGGGGGGTCTTTCACCTTCTTGGTTAAGTTTATTCTCAGGTATCTTTACAAAGGTATAAACTATGGCATGTTTTTCTTATTCTTGCCCCTGCCCAATATACAGAAAAGCCCCTGCTTCTGTTTGCTGACTTTATGTCCTGTCTTCTTTCTTTAAACTGATTTTATTTTGGCTGTGTTCATGTTTGTTCTTTCTTCTTGAATGATTAAATGAGCACAACCTAAGGGATCTTTTGTTTTTCCACATTTAGAGTTTATTAGCAACCCGCCACTTCCTCCAGCCTTTACCTGAACCTCATCATTCCCATACACTGTATTGTAGTCATCTTTGAGCCGGTTATTTGACCAGTTGTTTTGAAGTGCTGTTACTTCCTACAAAACCCACATCTAAACTTTTCATGTTATTATTTCTTTAGGGTAAGCTTGTTTCAGACATAAAACTGTGTACTGTTTCCATTTGGTGCCAGGGACTGAAACCAGGGTCTGGTGTGCACGAGGCAAGTGCTCTGCTCAGCCACATTCACCTCTGTACATCTGTTTCAATTTTCACATTGTAAGAGAGACGTTGGCTTAAGTAGTTCATTTATACCCCAAGATCTTACGGTTACTAAGGAGAAGTTCTCTTTTTGAATTTATTGAAGGTTTCCTTTCTGGTCCAACACAAAAAGCTTCTTATAAATGGTCTCTCAATAACTTGAAAAGATCATGTCACCTCTTGGATACAAAGGTTAGTTTATAGTTATAAAATTAACCTCATTGATTAAGACTGAGCGGGAGAAGAAGACCTACATGGCTTGCCCAGGGATCTCTGCTCTGGGTGGGGAGGAGAAAGCAAGAGTCTGCCTGGTACCTTGTGGAGATAGATGGCCAGACACTATTATGGTGAGCAAATATAGGGTGGGGTACAGAAGAGAGAGACAGAGTGGTTTGTGTCTTGTGGAGACAAACAGATCTGAGAAGGTGAAGGAGGTGAGGGGCGAGCTGAAGTGGGTGGCCTGCTTGCCACCTGGGGCCATGGTGATGTCCAAGCTTGGGTATGCTATAAGAGGCCATGCCTGTGCCTGTGGCCCTGCTGTAGGCTCCCTCAGCCCAGGACTCCTGTTACCACCAATAGCTAAGAGGATAGGGCTGTAGAGAGTTGACCCCACCCCTCATCAACTGGCCCTGCTGCCCCTTGTAGGCTGCAGCACTCAGGAGAGCAGGGGCTGCACCTCACCTGGGCAGCACAACAGGACTGACCCTGATTGCGGGGGTCAGTGTGGGGAGAAGGTAGTGCAGTAAGCCAGCCCTGAGGATGTGGGAGTGGGAGAATGAGTCCCACCCCCTCACCTGCCATGTGTGGCATGAGCGAGGAAAGATGCTCTCTACCCCTTGCTACCTGCTAGTGGGAGAAATGGCCTGGTGCCCCACTATCTGTTGTACTAGGAAAAGCAGGCTTTGCACCTCACCTGGGAAGCACAGGAGAGCTGACCCTGTTGATAGGGACATGGCTGAGCTGAGCTGCCCTGAGAATATAAGTGGTGTGGGAGAATTGTCTGTATTCTGTCAATCATATTTTAATAAAACGCTGATTGGCCAGGCAGGCAGCATAGGCGGGAAAGCCAGACAGGAAGTAGAGGTGGAGCAAAGAGACTGGGAATATTCTGGGAAGCAGGAGCTCCTCTGCCATTCCTGTGCAGACCACCGAAGAGACAGCATGTAGCCTGCCCAGCTGAAAAAGGTACTGAGCCGTGCGGCTAACATAGATAAGGATAATGGGGTAATATATGTTATAAGAGTCAATAAGTAGCCAGAGCTAAGGGCCAATCAGTTCATAATCTTATGGAGTCTTGTGAGTGATTTTCTTTGGGGTATGCTGGTTGTGGGGGTACCGGGTGGGACAGAAACCCCAACAAGCCAGCCCTCTTGTTACATATAAGGGTAGGAGATCTGGTCCTGTCCTTAATCTGCTATAGGGTGGTGTGAGCGAGTGAGATTCCCCCCACCCTACACACACCCTTTACCACCTGTGGCAGGTGGGAGAGCAGGCCCTGAACCTCTCCTGGGCAACACAGTAGAGCTGGCCCTGGCGGTGTAGGTGAGAGAACAGGTGAACTGTCCCTGTCCCTTGCTACTTATTGCACAGGGTGAACTAGCTGGGACACATAGGGTGAGCTAGCTGGGGCAGTGCTGGAGAGCTCACCCTAGTGTTGAGGATGTGGGAGATCTAGTGGGCTGACCAACCCAGCAACCATCTAGACCAGGGCTATCCCAACAACTTTTCACACATTACAGATGTTGGCCCATCCCAACATTTACCTTATCTATGATCTGCCAGCATGTAAAAGGAGCAAGGCTGCAGGCACAAAGTTGCAGGACCTTCAAGACACTGGGCAACAACAGGTTATCCAAGAGGAGTCCAGTATCAATAGTATAGCAGAAACGACAGGCCTTGAATCAGATCAACGGCTCATTGCATTGAACACTTGCTAGTAAAGATGCATGAACTGAAGGGTTTACTGTGTGATTCACTGGGACACATTAGAGTTTCTACAATGGGATTTTTTTCTTTTTCTTTTAAATTTTATTTTGTTCTACCTTGGGGGGAGGTGGCAAGGGCAGAGGGCAATTGTGAAGGGATGGGGAGATGAGTGGGATTGAGATGTGCGATGTGAAACCCACAAAGAATCAATAAAACATTAAATTAGGAAAAAAATTAACCTCATTAAGCTTATTTAAAGTTGACTTATTTTGGACTCCATGAGTTATTCCTGACCATGATATGCGAGGATTTTTACAGTGAGGTGTCTATCTTTTCCTTAGTTAGGGTACAACAACTTTCACACACTCTGTTTCTGGGCTGATCTACAGTACAATATACATTCATTATGGACCACACCATTCACAGAATACAGAATTATCAAAACTTTTCTCTCAAGGTTTTTTCTAGTAATCATATTAGTATTGAAAGTTCTAAAATTTGCTTTTTTTGATTAAACTATTTTAGATGGAAGTCTTTATCATTTAACACAGGACTTTATTTCCAGTTACTGACAGAAATGCTGTTAGCCATTTCATATTACTTTATCTTGGGGGGGCACTAATAATCAAAGAAATAAAAAGAATAGAGTCTCGTTCTGTAGCACAGGCTGTCCTCGAACTACTTAGCCCAGGTTGGCTTGAACCTGGAGCCATTTCCTGCCTCCGCCCGCCAGGTGCTGGTATTACAGGTGTGAGCCACCATGCCCAGCTATTCATTCTTCTCCTTTGTTTTTTTAAAAAATTATATGTGCTGTCATTGTCCTATTATAATCATGCTTCGCTAGTTATCGATGCCAAATATGGGAATTTTGAGCCTCTCCATTATCTTCCTACTAACTGCATGTAAAAAAGAAAATTGACCCACGTGGACTGGCCATTCTGATTTGTTTCTAAACAATTGGTTCTTATTTAAATAGTGTGTTCTGAAGAACTACCAGCAAAACAACATTTGTCCTTCATTATTCTACTAATTGAATTTCCTATGTAGTCCTGGTGCCAGGGACACTATGAATTTGTTAAGCTTAAAAATGTCCCTTAGGAAGAAAAATGTCCAGAGAAAACCCAGAAATTAGTGGATCTAACTCTTCTATTTAAGTGTTATAAGGAATCTTGGTCACAATGTTCATATTCTACTTCCTCTTCTCCTTTAGACTTAAAAAAGCAAACCAGATCTCTGCCATAGGGTTTCTGAGCAGCCCCCATAGGCAAGGAAGAGTGACAGACACTGAGGATTCTCCCCCAAGACTACGCTTTGGGGAGCTCCTCTCACCTCCAGACACCCTGGTGAGTCTTCAGCAGTGATTTCACACCGACTCCTTTGCTCCAGGAGCAGGGCTGCTTTCCATCTGCACATGGCTTTCAAAGCTTAGGTTAGACCTCACCATGCTCCTGATGGCTTGCTTCTTCTATGAGTGGCCAAACCCATGGGGTTGTTGTTCCACTTAATGGGTCTCATTCGTTGCCCTAAAAGTATTTACATATGTCAAAGTGTGTCCTAAATTTGGTTATGACAACCTTCGGGGAAGAAATATCCTTTTTCTGAGATTGACCCTCACGATGTAGCTCGGGTTGGCTTTGAACCTATAATTCTCCTGACTTAGCTTCCCAAGTGCCGGGATTATAAAATACTATTAAATCCAGACTCAGAAAAACTGCTATGTGCCTCCATCGGGGAGTCACCACTCTCTTAGGATGATGTTCAAAACTCACCTCAGGCTGTTAGTCAGGGAGATTTGTGCTACAGTATCAGATACGTGACTCTGTCGCCCAGACTGGCCCCCAGCTCTCCGCGGGCTGGGACCGCAGCTGTGCACCACCATAGGCAGCTTTACCTCTCACTGCTGCTGACCTGCTGTCTGTGACCAGACCCTCGGGCCACTTCCAGAGTTAGCGCTGCTGTTCAGTGGACCTGAGGAAACTGACCACTGTCCAAAAGGACGACCTGATTTACTCAAGTTCACAGAGTCAACCTCTGCCTGAAGCGTAACATGGAGCGCGATCTCCCAATATCAACTTGCTGGTGCTTCTTTCGGAGTGCCTGATGTCTCAAAACATCAGCAGGCAACATTGCTAAGGACAGACACATACTGACCCAACTCAGAGCCTGCACTATGTAGAACATTAAAGGCGTAAAAACCAGACGAGCTGAACTACCAGCAAGAGAAAGGTGATGTTGATTCAGAACACACGAGGCTGGGATGGCAGCTCAGTCTGCTAGGCATGAGGACTTGAATTTGAATCCCTGGCACTCATGTAAAGAGCCAGGGGCAGCAGTGCACACCTGAACTCCCTGCGTGGAGAAAGGCACTGGCATTCCATCCTGAGACAGAAGATCTCACAGGGCAGCCGGTTTAGCTGAATCAGTGAGCACCAGGTCAGGGAGAAATCCTGCATCAAAAAGAAAACCAATAACAAGGTGGAAGGGTTAGAGAGGAGGGCTTGTGGGTCAAAGTGCTTGCCTCCTGCGTGTGAGGACCTGAGTCTAATTCCTCAGAATCCATGGAAAAGCCAGATGTATTGCATAAGCATCTACAATCCCAGCTTTCCCATAAGGAAATAGGGAGTAGAGAAGGGATAATCCCTAGAAGCCAGTGGACCAGCTGGCCTATGTGTGTGGCATCAAGACAACAGAGAGGTCCTGCCTCTAACAAGGTGGAAGGTGAAGAATGATACCTGAGGCTGTTCTCTGAGTTCCTCACATGTGTGCTGTGGTACGCACACACATGCGCTCAGACACATGACTGTGCACACATATGCTCAGACACACCCCCGCGCACAAACCATATATCCATATACTCAAGTAAGGTGGAGGGTGACTGAGGAACATACGTGACATTGACCTCAGACCCCCACATGTGTGCATATGCTTATATACATACAGCTGGACATGTAACACTTGTCCATGACCCATCTCCAAATAAATGTTTTTTTCATGTTCAAAATCTTCTTGGACTTCCAACTCTTTTTTTGTTGTTTTTTGGAGATACAGCTCCATGTAGTCCAGGCTGGCCTTAAACTTGCTTTGTAGTCAAAGATGACCCTTGCCTCCTGATATTTCTGCCTCTACCTCCCAAACGCAGGAATTATAAACATGTGCACTAGCCCGAGTTTTAACAATGACCACTGTCCTCTCCCTTGACGTCTCTCTCCTGATCCCTCAGTCTGTTTCAGCTCCAGTGACTTCCCACTGCCCCCCCCCCCCAACGCCAAGCAGGCTCCTCCTTCTCGTTGAACTTGAGATACCTTTACCGCCTGCCCCATTTGATGTTGGGTCTATGTGCCAGTATCATCTATTGGACAGACCCTCCATAACTCTTGCACATACGACCACACACCTATATCAGGCTCTTCTTTGGTGTTTCCTTCATGTTTAACTTTGTTTATTCTCTGTACCAACCATTTTTTGTTATTTCCCATCTTTCCTAGAATGTAAGCATCAACAGGACACCGTTCTTTGTTTTTGCTAATGTATTCTCAACATCTGGAATAGTACCTAGAAATAGTAGCTACTTGATAATTAAAGGTTGAGTGATTGACAGATCAAGAGAATGAGGATGTTCATGCCTTATGGGTGCTGTCTTGTGTTTGTTTCTAAAGAGGAAGATTTACACCAGTCAAAAGTCTCTTGTAGGGTAGTGGCGGTAGCCTTTAATACCAGCACTTGGGAGGCAGAAGCAGGCAGATCTCTGTGATTTTGAGGCCAGTCTGGTCTACAGAGCGAGTTCTAGGACAGCCAGGGCTATATAGAAGAAACCCTGTATCAAAAACAAACAAAACCCAAACAACAATAGTCTCAGTGGAACAAGAACCTGTTGGGCTAGGTTCTTCCTGGATGAAGACAGTTGTAATCTAAAACCCTGTCCTCCTTGTCCTCCCTCCCTCCTTCTCTTCCTTCCATCCCGAGGCAGGATCTTACTATGTAGCCCAGGTTGGCCTTAAACCCAAGGTCTTCCTGTCTCAGTCTCCTGAATACTGGAATTGCAGGCATCTACTACTACACATAGGTAAAATGTAATAGTGAAATCTGAAGACCTTGAGTAGGCAGTACCACCTCTGTGTGACTGTTGGGGACTCTCGGGGTTCAAGGTGGCATGTGCCATCTTCTGTCCATGGACCACCCCATCCCACCCCACCTCTTAAATCAGGCATTCATTGTGTGTGTGTGTGTGTGTGTGTGGAGGGGGGCTAGATTTCATGCCACAAACTAGTTTCTGACACAAGCTAGAGTCATCTTAGTGGAGGGGGCCTCAACTGAGAAAATGCCACCATAAGGTCAGGCTGTAGGCAAAGCCTACAGAGCATTTTCCTAATTAGTGGTTGATGGGGGCAGGCCCAGACATTGTGGGTGTTGCCACCCCTGGGCTGGTGGTTATGGGTGCTATGAGAAGGCAGGCTGATCAAGTCACGAGGAGCAAGACAGTATGCAGCACCCCTCAATGGCCTCTGCAGCAGCTCCTGCCTCTGGGTTCCTGCCCTGTTTGAGTTCCTGTCTTCACTTCCCTCAAAAGACCATGACTCAGAATAGTGAGCCAAACAAACCATTTCCTTCCCGAGTTGCTTTTGGTCATGCATGGCATTACATCACAGCAATAGTAACCTTAAGATAGCGTGTGCATGCGTATGGGCACTCTGCATGCGTGTAGGTACTGATGTATGTCAGACCTTTCTGAAGGTGGAGAGAACGGACCTCTGCATACCTTAAAACCACTCTATTTCAGTAGCTGTCAATCTCCTGATGCAATTTTCCTCTCTTCCTTACACTGGTTATTCATAGCACATTTTCTTGAGTCCAAGAAACATTAGGCAAGTGGCTGACACACACGCACAGACAAGTTCCACTTCTGTCAACGTGAGCGTCAAGACAAACCTGCAAGGACATGAGCCACATCTGGTGGTCACAGTCCTCTAAGATTGACTGTGTGTGTGTGTGTGTGTGTGTGTGTGGTGGTGGTGGGGCACGGAGGCTGGCTGGAAGAAGAGTTAAGGAAGGTGTTCCAGTGACAAACACAAAAACATCGGATAATATGGGAATAGGACCCTGACAATTTTTTTCTTGATGTTTTGACAGTGAGCAGAACAACGGTCATCTAATCTAGACTTTTAGAAGAAGAGATAAAAGCGGAGAAGCCTGGGTGGGAGGACCCCAGGCTCTGGCTTCTATGAAATAGATGCAATGGCCTTATTCTTAAGTGAAAGTGGGGCTGTCAGTGATACTCAGAGACTACCAAGGATGCTGTGTGACCGTCTTTGTGGATTCTGATCATCTGTGGCAGGCGCCTGAAGTTTCTAGAAAGAAGCAGTAAAGGCGTTTGTAACCTGTGCTTTGCTACAAGGATAGGAGTAAGGCATTCACTTATTTCCTGAAGCTGTAACATTTGTACGCACAGAGCCGTGCGTGCTTTTTGGAAAAAACACGTAAGATCGGGCTGGGAAACTGCCTAGTCTAGATAGTAACTATTTTAGACTTTGTGGGCCAGATGGTTCCATCGCTCCACTGAACTCGGCTGGCAGAGTGGGAAAGCGCAGATACACAGAAGAGAATGGGTGTGAATGTCTTCCAGGAAAGCTAAATTCTGCGCTAACAGAAGGTGGGCAAGAACTAAGCCTTGGTCTGATGACCGTTGGAACAGGAGCACTGCAGCAACTGAACTTTCCATGACAATGGAAATGTTCTGTATCTGTGTTGTCCAATTCGGCAGTCTCTAGCTCACCTATGGTTAAGAAAACGTAGCCAGTGCCACTGGCAGACTGAATATTTAAACTACTAAAATTATCTTTTTGCATGTGCATGCTCTTGTGTGTTCACACACGTGTGTACAAGCCAGAGGGTAAACTTGGGTGGACCAGCCACCTTGTTCTTTTGAGCCAGGCTCTCTTACTGGCCTGGAGATCACAAATTGGACTAGACTGGATGATCAGGGGACCCCTGGGATCCACTTGTCCCCACCTCTCCAGAAAGGGCAATTCTAAGCATACACCAATATGATTTCTTTCTGTGGGTGCTAGGATCAACATCAACCCTCACACTTGCATGGCAGACACCTTATTTACTAAGCTTTCTCCCCAGGCCCAGATTAAAGCTTCAGAGGCACCAGTGGCTATTGTCTTTTGAAAGGGGCAGATCTAAAAGTTCCTGATGTAGCTGTCTTAAAAACAAAGTCACAGGTTTAAAAGAACTCACCGGGCATGGACAGGCTCAACATCCACAGACATTGCCTTTGTGCTGTGTGCAGCCAGCCTTTCATCCCTGGCTTTTCATGGGGATGAGAAGAGCAGGTTCGGGGACTGAGGAGATGGTTGGACAGGATGACAAAGAACCAGAGATATGGTGGAGCCCAGCAGGAGACAGCAAGCAGACTCTCCTTCTCAATCTGTCCTCCTGAAGTAGTTTGCCAAAGTGGCTCTAATGGATCATCCGCTTCCCCGGCTACAGGAGCCAGCTGTGCACTGTGACTAATGAAGAGAGCAGGAAGAGTTGGGAGACTGAAGACAGCTAGAGCAGAATGGTTGCTTAGGGCACAGGGCTTTTTCCTTCTCACCTAGAAAGGTCTTGAAATATGCCAGCAGCTGCCTTAGGGACATTCACATTTCCCAGTAAAGCTGGTTGCCAGAGCCGATGAAGGATCCCATTCAACACTGTTTTATCCACCCATCTACAGTGAGGGTCCCACCTGACATGGGCTCCTCTGGGCACTTTACTTACTGTCGGTGTTTTTATTTGCTGCACATTCCAACTCCCCCAGGTCTCCCTGCACAGGGAGCACATTAACCAGCCTTGAAAGCTAACCCCCGAGGTAGGGATAGACCTGAACTCAGCACCTGGATTTCAGCAAGTTTTCAGATGCGGGAGTCACGTATTTTCAGGACATTTACCATCTCTTTCCAATAGAGCCCCCCCCCCCCCCCGCCCTGGGATCCCCAGTCTAACTCTCCTGCTTCCTCAGACCTCTAAGAGGGGACAGGCATCACTGTCATACGTGTCCTCCCACAAGACTGCCCCTTCCAGCTGCACATGGGACACATTTGCCCTGTGAAGGCATAAAGGCTTCATCTAGGGCATCCCATGATCTAGAGTCTTCAGATGGGAAATCCAGTTCCGAGTTTTTAGACTTTTTTTTTTTTTTTGACACGAACCAACTTCTGAGTCTAGCTTCCTCACCCACCATCATTAGAATTCCCCCGATGAGTATTACTAAGATGGCCTCCAAGTTCTTGAGTTTTAATTAGGCTGGTCCCCAGGGATAGATGTGCCATCATGGAACCCAGGGGAAGCCACGCTTGGGGGAAACGGGAGAGAAAGGAACTATCATCAGTATGGGTCCTTAGGGGCCCCCTGCCATGTAGTTTGGTTATAGATAGCACAGATATAGCTACTAAGGGTGAATTCTAAGGGGCCTGTGTCAGGTCTCAGAAATCCAGGGCAAATGTGGCCCCATGTAGCTTGGTTATAGATAACACAGATATAGTTGTTAAAGGTGATTCCAAGGGCCTTCTGTTCCCTTTTGTTAGATCTCAGAAACTCAGGACAAATGGCTGGGGTACCTATTAACATATCAAAGTCGATGCTGGCCATCTCTCCCAGCATCACTCAGTGCCTGTGGCTCCTCCCAGATTTCTTAGCATCCCTCTGTACCAGTGGCTCCTCCCAGATCTTCCAGCATCATTCAGTGCCTGTGGCTCCTCCCAGCTCTCCTAGCATCACTCAGTGCCTGTGGCTCCTCCCAGATCTCCCAGCATCATTCAGTGCCTGTGGCTCCTCCCAGATCTCCCAGCATCACTCAATACCAGTGGCTCCTCCCAGCTCTCCCAGCACTTCTCATCCAGCCCCCCAATCCCCCTCCCCCATCTGGGTTTCTGTTTCTCTTCCCCCAGCCTGATTGCTATATAACTCAGTCATTTTGGCTACATGTCTTTTGGTCTCTTGTCCCCACTTTTAGGAGTAGTTATGTCTTCCTTCTTTTATTTCATTTTTTCCCCCACTCCCCAGAGCAACCAGAGGCAATGCTTTGGCTGTTCAAACACGATGCTGCAGCCTGCTCTGGTTGTTTTGATGCTGTTTTTAGAAGAATTAGTTGTCTAGTTTCTTTACTTCCATTAGAGTATACCATTAGGAGGCTGAATTGGCCCATGAAATCAGCAAGGGAGAACCTAGGAAGTGTGAACACAATGCATATGCAAGGGTTTAGCTTTTGCTATTTTCACCACTGAGAAGATGTTTGATGAGAGTGGACATCTCCAGATAGGTTCTCCACTCACGTCAACCATTAGGGACTCTGCCCTCTCTGCCTGTAGCCTACTTCGTTCAGGCCAAGGTCTCTTCCCCAGACTCCATTCATATTTAAAGACTGAAAAACATATGTACAAATGTTTTAAAAATATTCCATTTATTTTTTTCATGTGTGTGTGCATCTGTGTGTGCACATGCCACCACACATATGTTCGGATCAGGGGACTGTGGGGACCACTCACGAAAGCTAAGTCTGGGCAGGTCATCCAAAGGAAGTTCTTTACTTCCAACCATTATCACCTGGGACTCTGGCCATTGATAAATTTAAATGGAGTCTGGAGTCTCAACAGTTTACCCTGAGACAAAGCCTGGCAGGCCAAGATTACCTGACTCCCACCCAAGAGCAGACCATTCAAAGGAAATTCCTGGCATTTCAAGCACTGTAGATAGAAACACCTGCCAGCACTTCACCAGGACATCCCTAGACAAATGTCAGCCAATCAGGATACTGAACCCCGGAGACCCCTCACCCCCACCTTTACTACTATAAAAACCCAATTCTAATTGAGTTCAGGGCTCTCCGGATATCCCAATATGTTGAACATGTGGAGAGACCGAGTTTGCAAACTTGATTAAAATAAAGGCTCTTTGCTTTTTACATATGGGACTTGGTCTCCTTTGTTGGCTTTTGTAGGGACCCACAGATTTGGGCATAACAGGGACAACTCTGGGAGCCTGTTCTCTCCTTTCACCATGAGGGTATCTCAGATCAAACCCAGGTCATCTGTCTTGGTGGCAAGTACCTTAACCATCTCATGGGCTCTCAAACGTTCTTCATTATTTAAACTTTCTTGTTATGCACAAGTGTAACGCTATTTAAAAGTTGGCAGAATAACAACCCTGAGAATCAACATACCAGCTACCACATCTACTCTTAGACAGTTTTATTTCATCTAAACCCCATCAACTCCCACCCCTTCCCATATTACTGTTTGGTGGTAAAATGTGGGCATCATACAGATTTTAAGGTCCCAGCCATATCCACCTTTCATGATATGCTAGATCATGAAAACTTACCACTTCTTAATGTTTTATTTTGATGTAAATCCCAAACATCGTGTGTTTGGCATGTTTGTAAGGGACCCATTCTTCCTCTTAGTCTGATACGGCCATAGAAGGCTATGTGCTCTCTAGACAGAACCTTTTGTGAATGAATATATTAAAATAGGTGTGCCCGGGACAGCACAGAAAGCACAAACTGGAATCCAGCATGGTCAACACAGTGAGCGCTTCTAGAAAGTAGTGGAATGTAGAGGAAAGCACTGCATGCTGTTTTAGCAACAAACAATGAGCAGCAAAGATAAAAAAAAAAACAGGTGATGCTCCATCTGACCACACATGCTCCTGCAAAGCCAGCTGATCTTGGTGACTGCAGGACCCAGCCATGACAAGCTCAATAGAGGCCTGAGCCTCAGCAGTTTTCCCTGGTTCCAAGAAAGACCACAAACTGAGACCACCCAGGCACCACCCAGGAACAGACCATCCAAAGGAAATTCCTAACTTTCCAACCATTGTAGATAGGATCACCTGCCAGCATGTACCCATTGCTTTTCACCAGGACACCCCTAGACAAATGTGAGCCAATGAGGGGTCCTGAACCTTAGAAATCCCTCACCCCCACCTTTGCTACTACAAAAACCCAAACCCAACTGAGCTCAGGGCTTTCTGATTACGCCAATACATTGAACACACAGAGAGACTGCGTTTGCAAACTTGTATAAGAATAAAGGTTCTTTGCTTTTACATAGAGGACTTTGTCTCCTAGTTGGTTTTTGGAGGACTCTGTGATCTGGGCATAACATTTGGGGGCTCGTCCCGGATCCCCCAGGCCCAACAGAACCACTGCCCTGTAGATCTTTCAGTCAGCAGTAAGTTTTTCTGTGTGTAAGCTTCATTTGCGTCTTTCTGTTTTGAATATCCTTCTGTAAATGGGCCCAGGATCTGTGAGAACCTGTAGACAGTCTATGTGGACATGCAAAAAGAGCACAGGCAGGGTACCTAGGGAGACATCCCCAGGGCCTTCCTGGTTTTGGGTCCCAGGACCCTTCTGTATGAGAGTGGATCTCTCTGGTTTCTGTAGATAGAGGTATGGGATGCTCCTGGCATCTCAGTTCTGTAGATAAGACAGGCAAGTTGCACCCGCAAGACAGCTCTCAAGATGTCATCTTTGATTCAGTTTTGCCTCCAGACACTGGATTGTTGTGTGTGTTGTTGTGTTTTTGTCTTTTGTGTGTCCTCTTTCTGACTTATCTGATCTGATGGGACAGACTCAAGTCACACGACTACTTTGACTTTGATATTGGATCACTTACAGGACTTTAGAGATAGGGCCACAAGCATAGAGTATATTTTCCTAAAAGGGAAAAGACAAACAACCTCTACTGCCTTAAACATTTCATTGAAAGGAGTTGGCTTTGGCCTGTAGTGCGGAGGCAACATGGGAAGGTTTGCCATGTAAGCGCCAGGCTGTGGGGCAGCACGCTTGTATGGATGGGTGGCTGAGCTATACAGCCTTGTTGTTACAATGTAGCGAGGCTGCCAGCCACAGTTGTAGGGGGCAGATGGGTCCCAGTAGGATTTCAAACACTGAACAGAGAATCTGGGGTTAATTGCTATGGCTGGAGAAGTTAACCATCTTTCTTCCCCCATATTGCATGCCACCTTGCCCCCCTCCCATGCTGGTGGATGGGTTCCTTCAGGGCTGTGTGCCTCTGCTTCTGGCCAAACCTGACCAAGGTTAGGCTTCCTGGACCAAGGGCACTGACTATAGGTGTTAAGCTGCAGTGACCACGTTGTTTCACTATAGCCAGACTTCTCTCCACCAGAGCTGGTCAGATTCATTGTGTTATAAATATCTGTCATCACTTAGAGGGGCTGGTTACAAATTACTATTGGTTAGGATGTGGAAAAAATTACTATTAGTCTCAGCTGTTTCATGCTGGTACAGGATGTTATGTGATGTAAATTTAAAGTTATTTTTGTTATAGTATATGAATGTTTCTGTTCTTGTTTCAAATATAGCCATACAATATATTATATACTACTGAGGGAAACCACAAGAAAAACCTTGGTAAGAGGTTTTTATGTTGTCTGAGAAGTGAGAAAGACTTTGGTAAGAGTTTTTATGTTGTCTGAAAAGCGAGAGAGATTTTGGTATACTGTCTGGAAATCGAGGAAGAAAGCAGGAGACTGAAAGAATGAAGAGAGGAAAATAGACGGAAGGAATAAAAAGTTGTAGAAGGTCAGAAGGGGATGGGACCTATGTTTGGTGTGGTTTCTCATACCTGCAAACACTGAATGTGCTTGTTTTATTGAAAAGTTTGTCTATGTAAGTTTTCTTGAAAGCATGGAGCTGAGACAGAAATGGTTTGGCTAACTTTGCTGTCTCTGCCGCCCATCACTGCGGTGGCCACATTTACGGACCTGACTTTGGAATTACCTCTGAGTTCTGGTTACTGGATTTGGGTTAGCAGAAATTCAGATGACTTTTTGGTATAGATAACGTTAAAACTTTTTTATGCTTTTTTTTAAATTGAAAAGCTGGCTCTAGAGTTGGACTGTGGCTCTTCTTTGCTAGACCCATGTTTATTTAAAAGTTCCCTCTGTCACTCTGTCGGTCTGAGCCCTGACACAATGACTAGGAGAAGAAAACACAGCAGAACAGTCAAAAAATTTGGACTTGGTTTATGTGAACATTCTGTAGCTTCAGATTTAAGTTTATTTTGTTAGATACGGTCAAAAATCTGTTAAAAATAAAACTAGTTAATCGTTAATTAGTAACACTGGGAATTGATAACTTAAAATTTATGCATGGGTAATCTTAAAGAAATCATAAAGCATGATTTCATTTTAGACTTTGGGTTGCCATTTTTCTAGAAAAAAAATAATAATGGATGCCACATGACTTCACCACAATCTTAATTAAAGGTAATCACGTGGAGTGGGCCTAATTAGGAAGGAACAACAGATCTCGAAGGTAGTTTGGATTGGGATAGATTTTTGTATGATGACTCATGTACCATTCTGAAAACAAGGTTTAAATATATATATGTCTGCCAGCTAGACTTCGTTAATTTAGGAGTCACCCAGGTGATAATGATTATAAAGACATAAAGGGATCATAGGAAACAGCTGAGGTTTACAAATGTATGGAAGGAATAGAGCCCCAAAGAATGTGCAGTTGCAAGAATGGACCTTAGCAGGTTTAGAAATCCTAGTGCCAGGTGATAGTCACCAGAAATAGCTACAGGGAAATAGAGCAGGCTGAGATCTAAAAGACAGGCTATGTATATGCTATTGAAAGTGAGTCAAAGAGGTACTTTATTTTTGATATTGCAGGAAGACATTCAAGGGATTTTAATTTTTTAAAATTAAGACTATGGGGCATTGGTGCTTATAAAATGTTTTATATTGTTAATGTTTGGGCTTAAAATAAAAACTAAAAGTTAGGGTCACAGCCATAAGCACAAAATGCTAACCAGAAACTGGATGTTCATTTCTTGTGATGCAAAAGACATTGACCTAGGCAGCTTGATAGAGGACCTGGAACAGCATCCAAGCCTATGGGACTCAATCCTTTTTGAGGGTTGTACAGGGGTAGCCTAGGACCACCTGCGTGTCAGATGTTTGAATTGAGATTCACCACATAGGTAAAACTGCAATTGTAAAATAACTATGGGAAAATTTTTGTAATGGGGCTCACTATAACAAGGGAAACTACATTAAACAGTCAAAGCATTGTGAGTATTAACTAATGTTTAAAAATGTATTTCCTTGTTCAAGGTCTATTCAGGCTTAAAAATGTATGTTTAGCCTCCGTGTCTTTGCTAACTTTGTTGGGTTTAAGCTCTTTGGATAAATTGAGTCATAATTCTTTTGTATTGATACTAAGAGGAACTTCAATTGAAAAATTGTTGTTTTCTAAGGCTTGTAAGTCTGAGATAAAACTACAAAGTCCTTTTTCCAAGGCCAGGCATTCGGATAAAGTTCCCATTCCCTCTGGCTGCTTAGAGAAAGTTCTTACCCCCTAAAAAGGGTGTCACCCTCCTTATCTCTGGCAAAATGATCTTCCCTAATTGGCCCTTCCCTAACTGTGGGTGTGGTGCCTTAGCACTTGTTAAGGGCAATGCTAGCCTCTAGGCTCCCTCCTGTAACCATTTCATCCAGGACCTTTTCCTTGCCTTCACAGGAGACAGCATTAGCAGCTGGACACAAACTTGTTCTATTTTTACCCTCAGAATGACTATTAATTTCAATTCAAAATCTTTTTTTTAAAGGACTAAACCTGACAGAATGTAAAGTTTTAGTCTTATGAAAGCTGTTAACTTATTATATACTGTTAGGAAATATTAGTCAGTCAGTCATCCTTTAAGTACTGATATAATTAATTACTGGGATAAGCCTTATTTTGGTCCCTGTATATGTTTTCAAAGTCAAACTTAAAACATGTAATTAGAATCAAAGTTTGTCTAATTAGATATACCTAGACAGTTGTTATACTTCAGAGATCTGCCGAATAGGACATTTAAAATAATGCTTAAAAAGCTTCTATTAGACAGAGACTCTGAGATCCTAGCAGTAACCCAAGGTCTCCAAAGAAGTTCATGGGACACCGTGATGTCTCCACTTGGATTATGATGACGCTGACCACTGGGTGAGGTACACCAGTGCAACACCTGCTGCCAGGACCTGGTCCAGACTGTGGACAAACAGCAGGACATTGGAGAATTGATTGCACACCACTTTTGTCTAGACAAAATAAGGTCAGTCTTTCCCATGTCCCTCTTTCATAGGAAAAAAAAATCACCTTATGGCTGTGGCTAAGACTGTAAGACAGCTGTTCTGGATATTTCTGCCTCCAGTGCTATAGAAACCTGGGTATGACTAACTTTATATGGACTGTCATTTTTAACAGATTCAGAAACTACTTGGTCTGTACTCAGATATACTTTATTTATCCTTCTGGAATCTCTGATCATATTGATGGTTAGGCCAGCTATAAAGTTGTCAATTCCGCAGCAACAGGTATCCAGATCTTTCCACAAAGCTATGGCCGGCTTGTTAGCTCATTTTATATACATAGAAATCATGTCTTGCTTTTTCTAAAGCTACTAGGTCTCTTGATTAAAAACAATGTTTTTGGGCTGGAGAGATGGCTCAGTGGTTAA
This sequence comes from Myodes glareolus, assembly GCF_982192425.1. Classification (NCBI taxonomy): domain Eukaryota; kingdom Metazoa; phylum Chordata; class Mammalia; order Rodentia; family Cricetidae; genus Myodes; species Myodes glareolus. The sequence goes on from NC_142029.1 coordinate 62,231,431, forward strand.
GAGCATTGCCTGCTCTTCCAAAGGTCCCAAGTTCAATTCCCAGCAACCACATGGTGGCTCACAACCATCTGTAATGAGGTCTGGTGCCCTCTTCTGGCCTTCAGGCATACACATAGAAAGAATATTGTATACACAATAAATAAATAAATAAATATTTAAAAAAAACCAAAAAAACCCCAAAAAACCCAATGTTTTAAGATATATAAAGGTCTGAGGACATAAAAGCTCATAAGCTTTGAGGATCTAAAAATGATTCAAGATGTAAATATGATCTAAAAATGATTAAAGATGTAAATACAGGTTAAGATATGGAAAATGTTTCTGATTTCTTTCCCCTTCTATGGTATAGTTCTGATAAGCGGATAGAGCAATTACTACTTATTGTTTGAGTCACAAGATTTATTCTGGTTGCCATCTAAATATGAACTTAAAGGTGTTTCTCATCAGGCTAAAGACATTTCTGTCCAATCCAACAGAAAAATTTTCTGGACAACAGAAAAATATACATGTTTCTAACCAAAATCTGTAGTTTTTGCTAGGACTCAAAGGTATGATTCTATTCCTTCTGTTATCTGCTTTTATCTATGATATGGATTTCAATATGGGCCTGAATGTTTCAAATGTATTATTTTCCTTTAAGTACATAAATTTTAACTTCTGTTCCTAGTTTAAGCTTATCTCAATAGGTTCTCACTTGGCTGGCAGACACATCTAAGCATCAGTTGCTGGCTACAACCTGCTCTTAATGACTGTAAGCCCTGAACTTGCTGAAAGCTGATGTGGACCAGTCTAGCTGATGTGAATGCTACCTGTCTCTTCAACAGATTCTGTGAACCAGATGCTTCTGATGGGTGCCCCTTGCCTAAATTTCCTCCTTACCTTTGGTTAGCCTTTCAGCCTTCTTGAGCCCTGACAACAATGCCCCAATGTTAGCTTGAAGTAGTTATGGAAAAGAACATGTAGTCCCATGCTCCCTGCCCAGAGTAGGTTGAAATGCTGAGACAAAGGGGAACTCCCTGGCATGGGGGACAAAATGACTACTTATAGTGCCTGTTGATATACTAGAAAAATAGGCCCAGAGTTGTCAATTAATGGATTGTGTTTGGCTGGGGGCTTTACCCCAGCTCCTGACATAATCTCCCTCTCCTGGGATTTGCCTCAGTCCAAACTCCACCTCAGAGAAAGCCCTCCAAATGGTAACCCCTCTTCAGGGAAGGTCAAGACCACTCCTATAGGCTATTTAAACTGCCCCCCAGAGAATGAACACGTGGTCTCCGGGTTTCATGTGGTCTCCCCTTCTTTCTCTTCCCATTTCCATGTTTTCCCAGGGCTACCTGGGAGCATTCTATTAAACATGGGCATCTTTAATTCGGTCTGATTGGGATTATTTGCATCAGCAGAGAGGCTCATCTAAGAGAAAATACAGATTTATTAACTAAAATGGTCCTACAATAAAAAGACACTTTGGTTCTTTATGCAGAACCACAGAATGAAAGAGGGCATTCAGAATTATAATTACAATTTGGTTGTACTCAAAAAGATCAGGGCTACAGGGCCTGGTAACCTGGCCACTGCTCTGGAAAAATCTGTTAGCTAATGGTTCTTATGTCCCAAAAATATCTCCTTATTTTTAGTACCTTAAACCCATGGGCAAGCAGGACCCATGACTGGGTCCTGTCACTGGTACTTGTGAAGGGGGAAATGTAGGACCCAGACATGACAAGCTCAATAGAGGCCTGAATTTCAGTAGTTTACCCTGGTTCTAAGAAGGACCACAATCTGAGACTACCCAGATACCACCCAGAAACAGACCATCCAAAGGAAATTCCTAACTTTCCAACTATTGTAGATAGGATCACCTGCCAGCATGTACTCATTGCTTTTCACCAGGACACTCCTAGACAAATGTGAGCCAATGAGGGGTCCTGAACCTTAGAAATTCCTCATCCCCACCTTTGCTACTACAAAAACCCAACCCCAACTGAGCTCGGCGCTCTCTGATCACACCAATATGTTGGACACACGGAGAATCCAAGCAAACTTGTATAAGAATAAAGATTCTTTGCTTTTATATACAGGACTTGGCCTCCTAGTTGGTTTTGGCGGGGACTTGGTGATCTGGGTATAATAGTGACTAAGAACTCCATCTTTCTAGACAGATTTGCCCCCAAGAAAACTACCACCCATGCATTAAATAAAGCTTTTTTATTTCTCAGTCTCTCCCTCACTTTGGTCTCTCACCTAATCTGTCTCTCTCTTCTGTCTAGCCCCTCAGTTTTTCTCTCTCCTTTGCTGATGTTTTTTCCTATGTCTCTCTCCTCTTTCTCCTTCCCTTCTCCCAACCCCCTCTCTCACTTAACCTTTTCTTTAGAGGATCAAGACTTAGCCCAAAGCTCTTCCTAGCTCTTTTTCTCCTGAAGCCGCTCTCCATGGCAACAGAGGCAGCATCACACTGGGAGGCCCAGTAAGGCAGGGGAGGAGGAGCCTGGCAGAGAGCAAGCATCCTGGGCTAAAGGCTACTACTGACTTATTTCCAGCAGGTCGTTTTGGTGAAGGGAACTGAGCCACTGCATTTCTGGGGAGGTAAATAACTGGAGGCGATGATGGCATTTTAATGCTCCTTTCTCTCAAGTTTGTTTTGGCATTTTTCTTTCCCTTCCCCAAGCAAAAACTGACAGGCACAGAGGAAGAAGAGACAAGAAGACTCATTGCTGAGATGCACCCCAGTGGTACCCCCCCCCCCCCATGCCAAGTACATCTCTCCATGCAATGCAGGGGACTTGAGACTGGGTGCTCTCCCCAGGCAGCAGGAAGGCAACCCTAGCAGAATGAATCCTCCCATACTGGCCCCTAGCTGCTTCCTCTGGAGTCCTGGCCACCTGCAGACTGGCACCGTGTTTAATCAGTATGGCAGCGGGCACCACACAGTGCCTTTCTTTGGTGGGGGGTGGATAAAGAGGGCCCTGGACCTTCGCTTTGCAGTTTCTTTCTCCCTCCCCGACCCTTGAGTGCCTGCAGGCTGTGGGGAAACCATCACAACATTTACTCTGGCTGCATAAACACACAGGAAGCAAGTGAGGCAAGGAAAAGGAAGGCTGAAGGCTGGGGAAATGGTTCAAAGTGCCTGCCTCATAAGCATCAGGACCCGGAACCCATCTGATCCCCAGAACCCAAGTAAAAAGCTGGGTATGGCACTGCACACCTCTAGTCCTAGTGTTTGGGAGGCGGAGACAGATGGGATTTACCAGACCTCACAGGTCAGAGGGGATAGAGGAGGATGCCACCTGTTGCTGGACACTTGTTGCTATCTCACGGATAACGAGTTTGAACATTTGCTAAAGACTCCGCAATCAGGAAGTGAATTTGAGTCCGGGTCTCTCTGATCCCAAACCCATGTTCCTCCTACCTCACTTATGGTAGTTAATACTGTCAACTCGACATGATCTAGAATCAGCTAGGGGACAAACCTTTGGGCATGCCTATGAGGGAGTTTCTAGATTGGGTAAACTGAGGAGGAGAGACCCTCCCTAAATGTGGATGGCACCATCCTACGAGCTGGCATCACAGGCTGAATAAAAAGGAGAGAACAAGTGGGGTTATAGCAATAATCTTTCTGCTCCCTAAGCATGCGCACCATGTGACCAGGTGACTGACACTCTTGCCCCAGTGGATCTTCGCCATGAGCTGTACTCTCACACTGGGAGCCCGAATCAACCCTTCCTTCCCGAAGTTGCTTCAGGCAGGCATTTTGTCATGGCTGTGAGAAAACTAAGACATCACTATTCTGGAAACACAGAGAAACAGGCAGTGGTCCCTCTCTTCGGGGGAAGGGACACAATCTAGTGGGGGAGGTAGTCAGGATCCAGACGAACATTCACAGTTCAAAAGAAAGCGTGCAAGTGAGGGTGTGAACAAGACGTGTCTTCCAGACTCAGTGCCGGAGCGTAGCAGATCAAGACCCGGGAGCCCAGATCTTTGGGAAGCCTGATGGTTTGTGCTATTCCTCCTGGTTATCACAACCAGCCGCCCAAGCCCAGCAGGGTGGACAGCTTTGCTTGGTATTAGGAAGCTAGTAACAGTAAGGACAGACTTTCAGCCATGAAATATTGCACATGAAGGAAAAATTCTTTACTATGACTAAGTACCTTGTTAGTATTCAAAATCCTAGATCCAGCCTTCCTTCTCTTTCTTCTATCAATCAAGCAACTAGGTATCTCTGCCTATCTGTCTATCTATCTTGTCTGTCTATCATCTATCTAGTCTGTCTATCTATTTATCTATCTATGCTTATTTGAAGGAGGATCTAAATAAAATCTATACATTGAAATTTTTTGTCACTTAAATAATTTTTAATTAACAGTTTATTTTCTCCTTTTCCTTTCTTTTTCCTGCAATTTATTTGCCCCAAATACTAGGTAATTTCCTTAATGTAGTGTTCCCATGTTCCAGATTTAGTTGAACATGCCTCATCTAGGAGAGAATTTGGGGTGTAAAAAAGGCGGTCCTGACAATCACAAGTCTGAGTACAGCAGAGACACAGATATTGGAACAGAGCCAGCTTTAAATCTTTGAATTGCAACTAACAACATGGCTTTGGCAAGATATTTAGTTATTTTCCAATTTCCTAATCTATATCCTGGACTTTGAAGATAACGCATAACAGACAGTGACGTCTAAGAAAAGCTTTTTTAACATAATATTTTTATTGATTGTTTGGGCATTTTACACTATGAACCCCAATTGCACTGACTCCCCAGTCCTCTCAGGTTCACCTCCCCACCTTTGTGACCCCCTCCCAAAAAAAGGGAAGAAAAATGTCCAATGTGTGTTGCCCTCCCATATACCCGTACTGAGAATGGTCAAACTCCCGGTGGCCAGCCCCTGAAAGAAAACTGTGTCCGTTCCCAGTTGTATCACTGCCAAAAGCCATCAACTGTGGAGAGCTACACTTCAGCATCCTTATCACAAATTTTAAGAGTTAAGAAAAACTTTTAATGGGGCAATTATAACATCCTCTGTCCTCTCTCTGTCCCTCTTCTGCACCTTCGCCAAGGATGAAGGGAACAGTGTGGTGTCTCTCAAGGCCTTCACCACAACACACAGGGCACCTTCTGAGACGTCTACGGCATTAACTGGCACACATGAACACTACTTCCAAGTTACTTTTTAAGTCTAAAATGCAACTTGTTTCTTAATTTCCCTTCTTTCATGTATGGGATCACCACCATGGACCACATCTTTAAGGGTATATTTGTAAGGGAGACCCCACAGTCCAACCGCTCTACAGGGAAGACGGTGGACAGAGGTGAACTGTCTCCTGCCACTCGCTCTGGGGCTCTGCCTGCAAGTCTCTCCCCTGCAGGCTACAGCACCACCCTTCACGACGTTTCCAGCTTTCACATGGACACAGCTCCCATTTATGTGTCCTGACACGGCTGTCTTAGAGGCACCAAGCACATGGCCTGTTTTGCTGCTCACAGCTGTGTCCCCAACTCCTACCTTGGTGTCCCCAGCAGGCATCTAGAGTATGTCAGCTGCTGCGCTGAGTCTTATTAACAAACCCTCTCACCCACTCCAAGTGTCACCTCTAATCATGAGGACACTAAAGGCTTCAAGCTGTTGCTATTTTTTAATGCTTTTACCCTACTTGTTTCAAAAACTGGTCTGATGTTGGGCTTTTGTGGAGAATTCGTGGTCTGTTTTTAATCTGTTGTTCTATAAGACACCTATGTAAAGTATCAATCTGAAAGGACAAGGTAGAAACTCTCATTTTTCATAAAACTCTTACCGTTCACACCTATAACGCGGTTCCCAAGACTTGGCAAAAAAAAAAAAAAAGTTCTCCCTCCCTTTGGGAGAGTGTTTATTATTCTTGAGTAACAGACATCTTAAGAGGCCTAAATAAAGGGAAAGGGATAGATCTTTAAAGTCCCTCACAGTCACAGCCACGTACACATTATTTGCAGATCCTCTGACCACTGGATCCATGGGTAACAGACATGCTGTGGATCTTTGAATGTTTTCCAGTCACAGCAGCATCATAACCAATTCCCATTCTGTTGGGGTCTACGAACCCTCCCATCCTAGTGATGCTGGCCTTTCCAATGTTAGTTCTCCACTCAGAGAATTCTCAGAAGGCAATCTAGATCCCTTCTTCCCACATGGGGAATGTTTTCCACGCCACAACTTGAGCCCCTCTTGGGTTGTCTCCTGACTCAGAATCTGGCTTTTCCCACCTTCTGTTGGCCAGTTAGCCTGGATGGCCTGCTGGCTTATGATTAGCATCTCCCCCAGACTGCCCTTTGGTTCTCCCTGGAGTCTTGTACACTCAACACAGAGAGTCAAGTATGTCTACCCAGCAGGTCTGATTCTCCCTGCCAGCGGCCTTGCCAACAGGGTCCTATGAGGATAGAAAGGAGGCTCTGACTCAGGTTCTTCTCCTAGATGTTCCAGCGGCGCTGGCACATCTCCATCCATGAAGAAGAGATACTGACATAGGAAAAGAACTCGCTTCCCTACCTCCACCCCTCATCTTGCGATGGCAAAGGTCCTCTAGGTGTCAGCCCTCCTTAGTTAGTAACTGAGTACTGTGATGTCAGATAGAGCTCAGTATTCTCTCTGAGAAGGAAGCCAACCCAGGACCACAGCTCCCTCAGTGATGATCCTAGAGGTGGTGGCTCTCCAGTGTGTACCTTTATAACTGGCACACATTTTTCTTAAACAGATACTTTGAAAGTGCAATCTCCTTAATTTCCATCATAATTAAGTTCTGATGAATAGGCAGGAAAGCTACAGAAAGAAGAGCTGACTGAATGTCCTCTTTACCTCCTCACATTTATGTTTCTTACTATTTTTCTTGCTTTGTGTAATTTATGGGATGCCTAGTCACACAGCAAAACAGACTGAGATCAATGAATGATTAAAAGCCGTAACTGTCTTTGTATTCGCTTCCCCCTCCCCTTTAGTTATAGGAAAGGCTTGGGGTGGTCAATGGATTTTCACGGAGGGAGAGCAACTTTGGGGATGTGTGCTGACCAGAGCTCCTGAGGACGTGTGTATGCACAGATGAGAGATATCACTGTGTAGCCTATTACACTTCACGCCAATGTGTACCGTAAAAGCGAAATTGTTTTTCAAACAAATGTTCTTTTCTTCAAGATTTTGAGTTATAAGACTGCTCTCTTTGCTGCTTCCTGAGTCTTTATTTCAGAGAGTGTTCGATCTGGTATAACCAGAGTGTGGGTTAGACTTCTCGGGGAAGCTGTGAGTCTGGAAGTGGCAGGGACAGAGGAGGGTGTGTAACTCATGCTCCCACCTGAACTGGGTCATCAAGTTTGTTTCTGGCGGTTACTAGAGGTCCGAGAAGTTACTAGAAGACCTGCAAAGCAAAGAGACCCAAGTGTTTTTGTTTATTTATTTTTCAAGGGCAGTGTTTGGTCCAATCTCATTCCATATGTTCAGGATGGGGTTCCAACAGATTTCTACACCTCATAATTATTCCACATGATGAAAAGCCTGGGAGGAGGCAGGACCTTCCCCAGGGATATGAAACAAGACTCTAAGGCTTTGGGTGGTTTTTCAGCGATGTCGATCACCCATCAACTACTGTGTCGGCAAAGATAACTCACTTCTACCCTCACCCATCAAAATGAGATATTTACCTATACCTTCACCTTCTTAAGGAGGATCCAGGGTAAGGAAAATACTGAACTCTCATTAAGTACTTCCGGTATGCCTGGTATTGCTATAAGCACTTGATCAGTACTATGTTGTCATTTAGCTCCCACAACCTATGAACAAGATTCCATTGTTATTTCCATATGGCAGTGGGGAAACTAAGGCACAGTAAGGTTAAACAACTTCAAGATCATACAGCAAGAATACCGTGGTGCCAAGTATCTCCATGGAAGTACTTCCTAGAGTATTTGAAAGGGCAGGGGTAAGGTGATCCAAATATATGGTAAAAGGGCCAGCCAAAGAAACCCACCCTGACCCTAAAGCCAGAGTTAGTGAAAGAAACCCACCCTGGCCCTGAAATAAGAGTCAAAGAAACACACCCTCATTCTGAAACCTGAGCCAGTGAAAGAAACACGTTAACTCTGAAACACTTTAGCTGTCTGGGTACTCTGGTGATCATGGAGAATATTTTATATGTCAGAGGCAAAAGTGACTGGGAATGATGGACCTTGATGGAGACCAGCTGTGTAGCCACCGTTTCCCAAAGAACATGCGTACACAGGAAAGCGTCTAAGAACCGAGAGTGGTCTAGAATTTTCATTCCATCACCAAGATCATCCCAATAATCTCAACGTGCTTTTGAAGGCCAGTTATCAGTCTGCTTGGTTTTCGCCTTCAATTAGTATTTCCATAATTTAGCCACAAAGCCGTCACTCTCTGTTAACTGCCTGGGAGGGGTGGGAGCTGGAACACATCTTGGATTTGTCTTCCTTATTTTTCTCAGTGATTAAAAAATAGTTTTCTTCAAGTATTTCCCCTTCCAACAAAGTTTCAGTCATTTCTCTTGAGAAGCTCATTTATCTTGTTAGAATGGGGTAGAAAAAAAAACCCCAAAGCTTTAAGCAATCCTTTAGGAGTATAGCCCCATCCATTTATACATGAACAGGGATGACAGGAATCAAATCAGGGAAGCCTTTGACTGCAGATATTAATAGAATGGCAGAAAGGAGTTAATCTTCTATTAGATTACCGTGGATAGGGAAACTGTCATCCAATTGGTAGCAGGTTTCTCTAATGCTAATCACCCAGGCAGTAGGGAAAAGCTTTAAAAACACATTAGAAAGGTCTGCAGCCTTTAATGCTATTAGAAATGCTGTCTTCACAGGGGGTAGCTCTTACTTGCAGTTCTGGGAGCAGAGACACAGCTCCACCGGGGCCCAGAAAAAAATCTAAACATGTCTGTCCACAAAGAAAGCAAAAAAAATTTATTAACTGTGAGGGGAAAGTGACCTTAGTTGGGTGGTGAAAAGGGAGATGCACAAGGAACAGATGGGTGTCATGTACCTGAGGAGGACATACCATCACCTATGTGGCATTCCAGTCAGGGAGTCCGACACCGACAGAAGCAGGAGGAAATGCCAGACAAAGAAGAAACGAAGAACATTTTCATGTATTTTCAGATAATTATTTTTAAAACTGAATGTTGAAGGAGATTTTCTAAATATATTTTGAAAATAGGATTTTTGGCTTGTCAATGTTACAAAAGGCAAAGAGGGGTCAATTGAGCAAATTATGTGATCTTGGGCAGGAGGAGAACATTCTGTAATAGGCATTCTACTTGACAAAATCGGACTATGGAAAATGAATTAGATGGAAGCATCATGACAGAGTCGGCCCCAATGACATTAGTAGGCCGCTGTGTTTACATAGCAGAATACTTTCTTATGCAATGCCTATTCAAGTATTTGAAGGCAAAAGGCATGCTAATGTGTAATTCATTCTCAAATGGTTTAGAAATAATTAAATGTTAATGCACCACAAATATCAATGTGGGGAGGGTAAATACTGAATGATTCTGCTTACATGATGAGAGAGTTTGTGCTGAGACTCATAGAACCGGAAGGATCAGTGTTTTCCAGGGGGCTGTGGGAGGGGGAAATGGGAGTGCTACATGTCTCTGTACACCCACAATGGGACATTTTGATGGTATGTAATTTATAATTTAATGAAGTTGTTAGCAAAGCCAATATAGACAGGTTTAGGAGGAAAATGCTATAGATGTCTGCAGGCTATCACATGAGGGTGGCCGAATGAGGTTTGTCAAGTGTTGCTTTGGAAGGAGACAGCTGTAGCCCATTTGAGGCATGTGTGGAAAGTTGATGAACTGATCATTGCATAACAAACTATTTTTATAAGCTTGGCATCTTTCTGTCTCTTTGTTCCCCACTATCATCCTATTCGGTCACTTTGGCAAACAATACTCAGTTGAATATTCCCATTTTTCAGATTTGGGGTCAGAAAAGTTGTTAGATTGGCAGAGGTACACTAATGTGGCTAGCAAGAACAGAATCTCATACTGTGAGACCTTCTGGAAACAGGAGCATCCATATGGCTATGTGGGGTTATGTAACATGAAGCTGGCAGAGCCCCATTCCAGCTATGGCTACAGTTACAAATTACGCAAACAGAAAACAATGTTCCAATTTCCTGCTTAGGCAAGGAGAAAATTGTGGCCACACTATCACAGAGCCATTCTGTCTCATTCCAACTTATAAAAGCACAGCAAAACAATAAGTTAAAAACGGAATTGATTTGATTTCATATCTGATAGTAGAAAGATTTCCAAAGTTAACTCCCTCGTGATGTCATGTGCTCCTTATCAGTCCACCCTGGCATTCAGCAGCAATCATTTTGAGGGTGTGTGCACATTTCTACGGCTGAGGTGGAATCTCACAGTAAGATTGCAAATGTGTTAAGAATGAGCAGTGGGTAAATACCTGTTTCTTTTGGCGCAAGCACTCCTTGATTTTGGGACATTTAGAAGTTATTTTTAGGGGCCACGGACTTGACACCTGACTCCACTTTGCATATTGGCTACTCACGGTGAACTGCTTAGGGTGGCACCAGAAAAACACGGCTTATGGAAGTCTCCCACCAGATTCACTGTCCATGGGATGTGTCACCATTATGAAACACTCCCTCTCAGAGGTCCAAAACCTGCCCACTTGCCTCTTCTGAACAGATGGCTGTTCCCTGTGGGAACCCTGACTGGCAATGCTGATGCATGACAGAGGGTGTCACATGAAAATAAACAGAAGGGGGACTATTTGAGAAGAGTTTGGAAGAAGAAAAGGATGAGGGATGGCAATGGGTAAATGAGGGGGGGTGAATATAATAAAAAACACATTATATGCTTGCATGAAAATATCTAATGAAGTCATTATATACATGTATCTAATATATCCTATTAAAACATTTTTAAAATCTGTGATTATCACTGTAATATATGGGATGTGATTTGGAAATGACAATTCTGAATAATATATGAACACACACAGTGATTATTCTAGCACTCTGGGCTGCCACTGCTGGCCTTGAAGAATATCTATATAAACTCAGAGGTAAATGTTATGTAACAGCTTTATTCTGAAAGACTCTTAGTTTGGATTATATTTTCTGGACCATTTCATCCACGCTTGGTGGGAGACAGCTGACAGTGAGGTAAGGGAGACGAGGGCCAAGGCTCTATCTAAAGCATTTCTTCAGACTTGGGGGCATCCACCAAGGATGGAAATGAGGGGTGCATAACGCTTGCTACCTCTCACTTGAACATAAGCACAGTGCATATGTGGAGTACACTGGATGGATGCCCAATGAACCCGGAGGGGAAAGCTACATCAAGACTGGAGAGTAATATGAAATACAGATCAGAAAATTTAGATTTCTTTCTTTCTGGTTTCTTTTCTTTTCTTTTTTCTTTTGGTTTTTCAAGACAGGGCTTCTCTGTAGCTTTGGAGCATGTCCTGGAACTAGCTCTTGTAGACCAGGCTGGTCTCGAACTCACAGAGATCCTCCTGCCTCTGCCTCCCAAGTGCTGGGATTAAAGGCGTGTACTACCATTGCATGGCCAAAAAGTTAGATTTCTAACTGGTGGTTTTGAAATGTGTCTCCAGGCTTGTAAGGACATGAAAAGTCAGTATGCACTATTTGTGTGGACATATTGTTGCGGCCCCACCAACCTGTCACTTCGAGTTTTGTGAGATAATCACAATGGTGCCTGAAATCACACATTAGAGTTTCGGACAGTGAAAGTGGCAAGCTCTCAAATTCATTCCAGGTAAGATCCAGGGCCGTCTGGATTTCCTCATCTATCTCCTGGCCACCCCACAGCTGAGAATACAGACCAGAGAGGTAGTGACGTTCTTGGGGGTCATTTGTCACAGCTGATGTAGAGGAAGGGCAGAGCCTCTCCTATCTGGGGGTGGATAAATTTACAGACCACTTTCTGAGTAGCCGTTTCTACTATATGCAAATAAAGATACTAGAGGACCACATGGAAGAACTGATAAGGCAAAACCCACCGTATGATATTTCTGCCAGGTTCCGAACATCGGGATTGTGGTATTGCAGGCAATGAAATTAATGAAGCTAGCTGCCTAGGCTTTCAGAGACTATGAAACTGAGAATGCTCAATTACTTGTCTTCCTTCATAATCCCATCCAAGTCATCATGCTCACCTCCTAAATATCATTGTTAAGAATTCCCCAAAGTAATTATCAACACGCAAGCCAGCCGGGCCTTGTAAACCGTCTTACAGATACAAAGGGAGGCTCTGCAAATGTTGATTCTCATTAACTGAGACTAATTTGCCAATGGCTCAATGCAATATTCCCACATAATGATTTCTGGGTGATGCTCACGGTGCGTGACAGGAAACAGCAAGGAAACAGTGTGGTGCACTCCTGATCCCTCGGGTGCCTGGGAGGAGAGCCGAGCAAAATGCATTTCTACATTTCCGAACAGAGACAACAAAAAGGACCAGTTGGGGTCCGATGCTGCCGGTCATTCTTTCAAGTCTGTGCTTCGTGGACTGCATGCTGTTAGGATATAAAGCACTTCCGTGTTCTTTAGGTCCTGAGGATAAATCTTGAAAGATGAATGGCTCTTCCAGGGGAGGCACCTTGCTTGGTGTCAGAACAGATCAGACAGGCTTGCTTGCCATGTGCCTCTTATCAAAGGGACAGGAAAAAGGGACATTCTTCTAGTGCTGCTCTCTAAAGTTCCTACATGCTTAGTGAAGACCAGCCCCTGAAACACAGATGTCTCCAATGTGATGGGTTTTGCTTGCGTGTACGACAGTCTATTAACTGTGTAATAATCTCCTTCTCTGTACCTATGCTCTGGTGTCTAGGGCTTCTGAACTTGGGTGGGGTTGTTTTGTCCAGGCTGAGTTTCCTAGTCGGCAAATGTATCTATGAACACAGACTTAGCATCTGAACGAACCAGTCCTTAGTTTATACTCTACACCAACTATTTTCCCAGCTTCTGTAGGGTAGGACGCTATCCCTCAACACCCACAATCACCCCACAGCCAGCTACCAGTAACCCAGACTATCTTCACTGCTTACAGCCCACTAATGTTTCATATTACCTGATTTATGTAGCTTCCCCCACTTCTTCCCATGAAGAAATTCCCAATAAATTTTATTTCCCAATAAAAGCTCTGCCATGAACTTTCTCCCTGGTGCTTCCAAGCTTACCCTGGGCTTTCAGCGTATATGCAAGGTAGAAGGTATGAAATCAAAGAACAACCTTGGGTGTTATCCTCGAAAACGCCATCTGTTTCCTTTGAAACAGAGTCTCTCTTTGGCCTGGGGCTTGCTGAGTAGACCAGGCTAGTTGACAAGTGAGTCTCAGAGATCCTTCTGTCTCCAGCCCTCCAGCAATGATATGCCAAGTGCCTGTCCTTACACCTGGCACTTTATGTGGGTTCTGGAGGTGGGACTCAGGTCCTCACCTCATGTTTGCAAAGCATGCCCTTGACAGACTAGCTATCCAGCCAATACCTTTGGAACGTGTATTTTGTCTCCCCCACCCCCCCGGATTGCAATGAGTTGATAAATGATCCAGTGAGCTAATGGACAAGTGAAAGTCCAGACCTGGGAGGTGGGCTGCTCCTAGCTGAGCCCCTGATACCCGTCAGCAAGGCCTGTACCTCACTGCAATTTCCCTGACCACGTGGGAAAGGAGACCACGTATTTCTGTGTCTTCTCACCATAGCATTGCATTCAGAGTCATTACCACCATGTGGCAGGAAGACTTTTAATAAAACCCGTTAATGGAATATGATAATCACATACACAATTAGGGAAGGCGGAGAGCAGACAGGGCAAGGAAGAAGAAGGGCCCTGGGTAAGATACGAGAAAAAACAAAGAAATGCTCTGTGATCCATTAAGGCCTTTGCTTTGGGCACCATGCCATCTAAAATGAACCTTAAGCAGCATTCGGCTGATGCTGTCATGAGCCAGGAGAGTAGGGGCATCATGGTCATAAGCTTCTCAACTGGGATGGTTAAGACTGTCAGCTTGACAGGATCCAGAATCACCTAGCAGACAGACGGGTCTCTGAGGGTGTCTGAGAGGGGCCGTCTAGATTAGGTTAAACTGAGGTAGGAAGATCACCCTGACCACTGGGCTGAATAAAACGAGAAAAATCAGAGCAGAAAGTATTCCTCTCTCTCTCTCTGCTTCCTGACTGGATGCAATGTGACCAGCTGCCTCAGGCTCCTGCCAGCTTGACCTCCCCAATGTGACAGACGACACCCCGAGACTCCAAGTGAAAAGAAACCCTCCCTTCCTCAAGCTCTATGTTATTCTATCATAGCAGCAGGAGCCCTCAGGACAAACTGTCCCGGAAGCAAACTGTGTGCAGAGCTCAAGACAGTGCCTGTAGGCTCCGCCAATACTGTCAGCCGCAAGCTACCCAGAGAAACCCCAGAGAGTAGGTCCTGACCTCCATAGAAATCACCTATAGATTGTCAATAGTCAGGCTGATGGAGGAAGACTGAGAGAGTTATTCTGTTTTCATGTCTCCCCGAAAGAAATAAAAATATTTGCCAGGCGGTGGTGGTGCATGGCTTCGCCCCAGCACTCGTGAGGCAGAGGTAGGCTGATCTCTGTGAGTTCGAGGCCAGCTTGGTCTATAGAGCAAGTTCCAGGAAAGGTCCTAAAGCTACAGAGAAACCCTGTCTCAAAAAACAAAAACAAAAAACAAAGAAAGAAAGAAAGAAAACAAAACAACAACAAACTAAAACCCTTGTTTTTGTTTATTTGTTTTGTTTTGTTTAGAGTGGCTTTATGACTGTCGGCTCAGCCAGGAGTTGCTAACTGGATTCTGGGAGGTGCTTTCATTAGCCTAAATCATCACTATAGCTTAAGAGCTATCATTTGCCCTTATTGTTTCTTAGTCACATCAGCTAGGGACCAAACGCTAACACCCTCATGAGAAAGGTCTTTATCTGCATTACATTCCAGGCTTATCCAGTGGGGACTCACAAGGACAGTCACCTCCATCTGTCAGCTCAAAGTTGGGAGTGGGTCAGGCAGCTCTCTGGGGGATGCCAACAACCGAAAAGAATGTGAGAGTCACATGCGCAAGACATCCTTTGGGATTACACTTCAGACAGCTTTATAAGCAGTCGGAATCAGAGAAAGTAGAAGGCTACTCAAGTACACTGCCAGGGGATGGTGTATGTGGTGAAATAAGTAACCAGTGAAGAAACGGGGAGATCATGCCTTCACAAACCCCAACATTGAGCCCACCTTCCTCTCTTCTGCTCTTGGTATCTTAGCAGTCTTAACAGGAGGCTGTATCCTCCCTAGGTAAAGCACTCTGGATCCAGGGGTCATGCGGTCCCTCTTCTTGTCCCTCCATCCTTCTTTGCAGAATTCTTCAACATATAAAGAACACATGGAACGGCTGGAGAGATGACTCAACAGGAGGCTGCTCTTCCTGCTGGACGGCTCAGAGTCCCAGTACTCACATGGTGACTCCCAACCATCTGTTAAGGGAATCCCAAGTCTAGTCCAGCAGATCCCTGGGTCCCTTTTCTGCTTCTATGGGACTAAATGCACATGGTACACAGGCATACATGCAGGCAAAACACCTATATTATACTTTAATAAGAAGAAAAAGAAAGAATAGTCCACAGAGGCCATCAACCAGTGGGCCTCGCAAGTCTCCTGCTGGGAGGGCTCGGTCTGAGTCCTCCAGGGGATTTCAACCGAGTCCCTGGAACTTATGAAGGAATCCCGGAGTAGGCACCGGGACTTTGTATTTTCCATACAGCGAACCTAACTTACACATGAGAATCACATATTACCGAGATTATTTGTGCCTTCGTTATGGGCATTCTTGGTTGTCAAAAACTTGACTACATCTGGAATTAACTAAGACCCCAAGCAGTTGGGTACACCTGTGAGTGACTTTTCGTTAACTGGATTGTTTGCAGTGGGAAGACCCTTAAATCTGGTCCACACCCAGTGGTAGCCTGTTTAAAAGAGATGGAAGGAGGAGGCTCTTGCTCTTCGCCTGCTTGTCCCCACTGGCTGGCAAGTCCACTCCTACACTAGAACTAGCGTCCACTTCATCAGGACTCTGGCATACACTGAAGAGCAGCTGACCCATCCAGCCTTGTGAACAATTGCTGAATTCCATCAGTAGACAACCACTGTTGGCCTAGCTGAACCGCAGGCTGTAAGCCATTCTAACAAATCCCCCTTTTGGACACAGAGATTCATTCCATCAGCTCTGTTCCTCTGGAGGGCCTGACTAAGACAACCTTTTACCTCCCCACCACTGGCTGTTTTCTTCTACCTTTACCCGACTCGTTTCATCTTCATTTGTTCCCTCACGGTGTCTGTCCTGCTCTTTAGCTACAGAAATGAAAACCCTTGTCAAGTGAAAGGCGGCTGGCAATCTAATGTTGCTAATAAACAGGTTGGCGCTGTTCCAGCGCGATCCCATTGCCGACATCTGTCTCAGTCAGAGGGACACACACACACATCTGTCCTGGCAACCACAGTGGGAACACAAATGAAACACCCTAAATTAAATTCCAGTGAGCTGCATGTCTAATGAGCATCATCAGCAGATGTGCACGCATGTAAGAAAAGGCTGCTGATGGCCCGAGACTGCTCTGAACTCTTTCAGAGATAGGGGACCCAAGAAATGAAGCTGTAATGCAGCCCTCTGCCTCGATCAGATACTGGAGAACCAGCCCTACTGGGGAAGTGGGGGCTGTCATCCTTACAGGACGGACCACCGTCCTCAGGGGCGTTTCCTTGCTACTCTTCCTCCTGCGGAAAGAGGTTGACACTTAGGGTCAATACCTCCAAGTCACTCAGACACACTTCACATTTAGGTCTTTTTTTTTTTTAAATTGATTAATTTATTTGTTTATAAAAATTTCCACTTCCTCCCCTCCTCCCCATATCCTCCTATTCCCCCCACTCCCTCTCCCCCCCCACTCCCTCTCCTCCTCCCTTTCCAGTCCTAAGAGCAGTCAGAGTTTCCTGCCTTGTGAAAAGTTCAAGTTCCTCCCCTCTCCCTCCAGGTCTAGGAAGGTGAGCATCCAAACAAACTAGTAGCCCAAAAAGCCAGTACATGCAGACAAAACAAGACCCAGTGCCATTGTCGATGGCTTCTCAGTCAGCCCCCATGTCAGCCACATTCAGAGACTCCAGTTTGATCACATGCTTGTTCAGTCCCAGTCCAGCTGGTCTTGGTGAGCTCTCATTAGATCAGTCCCCTTGTATCAGAGGGTGAACGCACCCCTCGCGGTCCTGACTTTCTTTTTCATGTTCTCCCTCCTTCTGCTCCTCATTTGGACCTTGGGGGCTCAATCCAGTGCTCCAATGTGGGTCTTCGTCTCTATCTCCATCTATCGTCAGATGAAGGTTCCCTCTGGTCCAGCCTTTCTTGCTCACGTTCTCCCTCCTTCTGCTTCTCATTTGGGCCTAGGGAGTTAAGTCCAGTGTTCCAATATGTGTCTCTGTCTCTATCTTCATCCATCGCCAGATGAAGGTTCTGGGTGAAAGCCCTCCGATGTATGTCCGCCAGGGGCCTCACATTTAGGTCTTGTTGCCATGGTTATCATGGACATACCCTCTGGGCTTGCTCCTTCTCTGCTCTTGGTTTAACTGGCTACCAATGGCTCCAAGTCAGCTCTTGACATATGGTTTGCCTTGGTCTAGCCATACGCATTCTCTAAAACTATGACCTGTCCTTTTCCCATGAGGGCTGGACGAACACAAGGCTCAATGAAAAAAAAGTCAGGTTATTACTTTGCTTTTCATTAGTTTTGTTGCTGGTAGTGTTTTTGGCAGCCTAGCCACCTGTTATTAATATCTTAATATTTACATAATACTTCCTGGTGAACCCAGCTACTTGGTATCTTACATTTTGGAAACACTCCAGGAACAAGGCTTGAAGCACCCTGCCTCCTGTGTATAATTCCCACTTAAATGATGCAATGCTTATTTTACATTTAATGAATTCAACGAAGCAAGGGCTTTGGGGGCAGAGACTCTGCAATTCAAATACTGATCCAATTGCTTTGCCAGTCTTAATGTATTTATTACTATAGCTCAGTTTGTTTTTAAAAGTACCTTTACTATTTTAACATTCTTTTTGAAATGTAAAACAATAGCTATGAGAGAACCAAGAAAAGGAGGACTTCTGTTAACGTCTGAAACAAAAATTAAATGTGGACCAACACATCAGCCATATTAGGAACAGCAAGACTAAAGGGATGATGAGAATTTGGGGAAAAGAGCAATTTGGACAAGAGTCCTTTTCAGTCTTTCAATCCCAAGTCTGGATTTTATTTTACTGCAGGAGATTCCGCTGTACACAGTGCTCTGGCCTCTGTTGACAGTACCATGCTTTACCCAGGGAGCCTTGGTGAACCCACCCCATGCGGCTTTATTCTCAGCTACAGAGCTGGTGTTCCTCAACCCACATCGTAATGCTGGTCTGTAATGATTTTGTCCCATGCAGTGGATGAGCAAGGTGTGTGTTATCCGGCTGCCCAGCAGCCTGTGGTGTTCCAGCCCTGCTCCATGCTCTCTGTTCTGCTTCTCTCCAGGGGGAAGGGAGACTCTGTAAGTAGTGACTGACATGTCCTGGAGCCAAGGCTTAGTTTTTCTAGAGAGTGCTTTGGGACAAACCACGGCTCACTTCAGTTTTCCTCCTGAAAGGGGAGTAAGAGGAACTTTCTAGATAGGAGCAATACGATGCTGACATTGGGCACGGTCGTTCACAAGGGGCTTTCAGGATTACTTCATTTTATGTTCACTGCTTTCCAGGCTGACAGAGGAGTTAGCCCCATCTCTGTGTACACATAAGGAAACGAGGGGCCCAGCAGCTACCTAACAGGCCCATGGTCACATGACAGGACGGAGAACCTAGACCAGACACTGCTCGGGGCACAGCCATCCGTAGCTGTCTTGCTTTCCTCCCTCATGACTGAGTCTGTCTCCAGGCTCTCGGCTCTCACTCAGGCTCTAAGCTATCAGCTTCTGACGACAAACTGTGATAACGGATACACATTAGCTAAACAGAACCCTTCTTCCCACTTCCCCTCTACAGACCTTCCTCTCGCTGCTCAAGAATCAGACACAGTCTGATGGTAAGCACAAAAGATCCTGCTGGCTGGCCACGTCCAGAACGTCACTGTCTCTGTAGTGGACATTTAATAGATTAAAACATTAAGTTTTAATTAGTCTCTGTCAATGATACTAGAAGTTTACAAAATAAGGAAAGCAATAATAAAAACACATTTCTCTGTTACTTGGGAATGAAATTGATTCTATCCTTCTGCAGACAAGCGAATTATCACAGGAGGCCAATCTCCCATCTCCACAAACAATCTTTGTAGTGATATTTAAATTAAATTGCCTGGAAATAATCATAGTTGAAGGAAGTAGAGAAAACATCTTGAGGTGAGTCATCACTGGGGCAATGGCTGTGACATACAGTCTTGTGTTTTTGTGTCTTACAATCTCCCTTAGCTTCTTCAAGATGCATTTTTTTTTTTTAAAAAAAGCAAAGTAACTATACAAAGATGGCTCAGTTTTTTATCACGGCATTTCTACAAAATATGGAAAGAATTTTAGAGTGACGTTGCATCCACTCAAACAGTTCTAAGGAAGATTTTTATTGGACAATAAAGCTTTCTCCCTTATGTTCGACGCTATTATTTATCCTTTCTTCTGTCAGAAGATACTCTGTATGAAGAGGGGAGATACAAATGCTTATTATCCAATAAAGCAATTCTAGTAAATTAAGTTCATCCAATACACATCAAATAAAGCACAGAAGACCAACAGCTCAGTGAGTGGGAAGTTACTACTCCAGCAGAATATATCTGAGACCTTCTGCATCCTGCTCAGGGCTATCTTTGGCAAAAGATGGCAACATTCCAGCCCCAAGCTTCTCTCCCAGTGTGTGGAATCTGATTTCCACGTCGCCAGCTGTCACTGGAAGCAGTTCTAAAATTCACACAGATCATCTTGCAGCTCTTCTGCTATATTCTGAGCTGATGATCCCCACTTCCGAACTGAAGCAGACCAGACATTGCTCCATTGGGATTCAGTGACACAAAAACTCCTCTACACAAAATCCAGGCACCTTCTACTTATGTAAGTGCAGAAAGAGGAAGTAACACAGGCTCTACCATGGATGCTCATGTTGCTGGGCTAGCAAGCAAAATCATTCAACCGCCAACTCGGGAGCTAAAAATAAAGAGTCCTAATTTGTTAGGTGCTTGAAAATTGGCTCTGACTAAACACAGGAAGCTGACGAGATGGATCCTTAAGATCCATTCCAATTACAAGTGAATGTGTGCTGTGCTAATCTTTGGCCTGAAGCATGCATCTAATCCAGCGCTGGCTGGTATCCAAACTTGTTCATTTAATAGCCAACATTTGTCAAGGGCTTCCCATGGACCCAGCCCTGTGTTAAGCATGTGTTAGGAGACAGAAAGTGGTACATTCAAAAGAAGGAGTCTGAAGACAGGCACAATTGACTCTATGTCTTCATGTGTGATCTCACTGTTGAAAGAAAGTGGCAGGCTGGATGCTCTGATGAGTCGCAGATGGTTTATACATAAACTCTACTGAGTGCTCACATTTTCTGAAAGGTGCCCTCTGCTAAAGTGACTCTTCTCTATGACTCAGAAAAAGCAGCAGTGCACAAGGTTGAATCACACAAGGTTCTGTTTCCTGTTGTTCTTAAAACACTAAGCAACCACCATAGCTTGCAGTGTATAGTACTTTTATCACGCCTTCAAAGATCCCGTGCATTATTCCTGGCCATAGAAAGTGAATCAGGCTATTGATACCAGTTAATAGAACCAGAAATTGAGACAGGATGTCTCATGGAGCCAGTTGAAGTAAGAAAACAGTCCATGAACTAGCAATGGGAGAAAAGCGCTACCTAACCTAAGCTCAGAGATCCCACACAGTTTCGCTTGATCAAATTCATGGTAAGAACAGAATTCCACGCAGGGGAGATATAGAAAAGAATGAGAAGGCTTGGCACTTTAAAGTGTGGGAATGATGCTTGAGAAAATTCCATGGGGGATTATCTGAAGGGCTCCCACAGGGGCCAGGCTGAAAAGCAAAGCCATGCAAACCCACTGCCAGTTACAGAGCATTCTGGGAGTGGATTGGTCCTGCTTGCTATATTTTTAAGCACTGTAGTTCCGTGTAGCATGAGGGCCTGCTTTTTGGGGTTTCTGTTCTGCCCGGTTCCCACAGTCATTAGATCCCAAAGAAAATCAGACAGAGAGTCTATATTAATAATAAACTGATTAGCCCATTAGCTCAGGCTTTGTATTAGCTCTTATAACTTATATTAACCCATTATTCTTATCTACGTTAGCCACATGGCTCAGTACCTTTTTTCAGTGGGGCTGGTCACATCTTGCTTCTTCCATGGTCTGGGCAGGACTGTGGAAAGAGCTTCCTTTGTCCCAGAATATTCCTGTTCTCATTGCTCTGCCTCTACTTCCTGTCTGGTTGTCCCACCTATATTTCCTGCCTGGCTAACTGACCAATCAGTGTTTATTTAAAACATAATTGACAGAATACAGAATTGTCCCACAGTTCCGAGTTCCAGCAACACTAGTTATTTTTCTTATGGTGGCAATCAGTGCCAAATCGAGGAACAAGCAAGAATTGCCTGTGGTGGGAACAAAGGAAAACTTGGCATCAACTCAGTCCAAGGTGATGAACCTAAATGAGGTCTGAGCAAGAACCTTACCTTGGTTTAGGGTCAAAACAACAAAGCTCTAGAGAACAAAGTGAAACCTTTGTTTGAAGAACATATTAAGAACATATTTATTTATGTATATAAGCATACTGTTGTCTATATATGAATCTTGTTAATGCAGGTGTCTAAGGAAGTCAGAAGAGGGTGATGGTTACAGAGGGAACCATCACCTGGGTTCCTCTGTAAGAGCATCAGGTGATTTTAGTTACTGAGTCATCTCTCTAGCCCACACACTTATAAGAGAGCTTCCTCTTCACATAGCCCCTCCATACTAGGGGTGTGTGTGTGTGTGTGTGTGTGTGTGTGTGTGTGGTACACATTCATGTGGAGGCTGGATGACAATAGTGGGTATAATTCCTCAGGCACTATTCACATCTATCCATTCATCCACCCACCCACCCACCCATCCATCCATCCATCCATCCATCCATCCATCCATCCATCATCCATCCATCCACCCATCCTTCTTAAGATACTGTCTCTCATTGGCCTCAAACTGATCAGGTAGGCTAGAATGTCAGCTAGTCCTCTTGTCTCCACCTCCTCAGTGCTAGTGTTATAACCCTGAGCACCACACCTCTTTTACTTGAGAGTTCTAGGGGGACCAAGCTCTCCTGCTTGCCTTGCAAACTTTTTACCAACTGAACTACTTCTCTGGCCCTTATCAAATTGCTTTTGGAGATCAATATGAAAACCTGTACTTCCTTGATTTCCTCATCCACATTCCTGTCCCTAGTCTCATAAAAGACACCTCACAGCCCACATGTAAACTACCTTCACTTCCCTTACGGTCTTGGTGACTCTCATCAAGAACCTCCATCAGGTATTTTATAAGCCATCAGAGTACCTGTCAAAATACATATTCAGGGCCAGGTGGTGGTGTGGCACACGCCTTTAATCCCAGCACCCAGAAGGCAGAGGTAGGTGAATCTCTGTGAGTTTGAGGCTGGCCTGGTCTACAGGGTGAGTTTCAGGACAGCCAGGGCTGTTACACAGAGAAACTGTCTCAAACACCCTGCCAAAACAACAACAACAACAACAACAACAACAACACAAAACAAAACAAAATCAAAAAACAACAACCAAACCAAACCAAAACAAAAACAACCCCCCCCACATTCATGACCCTCATATCAAAGGTACTAAACATAGATTTATTTCTGTTGTTACTAAGGATGGGGAGAGTCAGATAGTCGGGGGAAGTTACTACAGAGCTTGTTCTGCCAAATACCCCTGTAGAAGATGATTTACTATGGGATTGTTCCTGAGCTTGCTGGGGCCTGGGGTGGGGCTGGCGGAGAGGGAAATGATGATGACAGTCTAAGCTGTGGTTGGTCAGGAATCCAGAGCGGAGAGAGGATGCGCTGACAGGTAGGAACTGAAGGCTTCCCGACATAGTGAGGAACCCGCTTCTGAGCCACAGTGGAAATGAACTTGATGGCTTCATTAGGGGCAGAGAGGCTGAGGCACAAACACAGGAGATGGACAAACCTTTGGTTGAGGCTCATGGGAGCCCGCACTTCCACAACGCTGCAGCTTTATGTAAAAATCTCCATGATGGGTAATTTAAACTTTGTTTTCCACCCATAGTTCCATTTACAAGTTCTTTCTTTAAAAGGGTGCCAGAAGGAAAACATTCCACTGCTTGTTTTGACTGATAGTTCTTAACGACTTTTAACATCTTCAGTATCGACACCCCAGGGTTACGCATGACTCAATTAAAAAGAAAAAATTTCCCCTCATGGCCCTCAACTCTCATCTCAGAAAACATCCCATACAGAAGCAAGCAAGACATTGCTCACTGTCACTGTGAGCTGCTGCTGTCAGGGCAGCAGCATGGGTTCCATTTCAGCCTGGAAGCATCTAGCCTGGGTCATTCAGAGGTTCCACTCACAGTCACCATGACTTCTTATTTGCATGAGAGTCTCAGATCCCTCTTGGTTTCCCACTGTGACTGAGGTACAGCACTGGGTGGTCATGATTCCCTGTCGTCTTGGTTACTACACACTGCAAGTTCAGGGTCGTCTGGACGAAGTGAACAGTGACGGAATCCCAGGAAACTTTTTCTTGCATTATTTATGGGATGCAGACTACTTCTGTTGTTTGGTTTGTTACCATTTTATGTCAAGGCTTGAACAGTTTTATCCAAATCAAGCATCAATCTATCAAGGTGGTTTCTTTCTTTTTTTAAAAAATATTTATTTATTATATTTATTATGTATACAATATTCTGTCTGTGTGTATGCCTGTAGGCCAGAAGAGGCACCAGACCTCATTACAGATGGTTGTGAGCCACCATGTGGTTGCTGGGAATTGAACTCAGGACCTTTGGAAGAGGAGGCAATGCTCTTAACCACTGAGCCATCTCTCCAGCCCAAGGTGGTTTCTTTCCATCAAAAGATAACCAAGCAGCTGACAGTCCCCTTGACTCTTTCTTGTCTTACCATCTTACTGCCATCTTAGTGTGGTCTTCTTTGTTTACCTTGTCTAAAATGTCACTTCCCTGCCTATTATGGATCTTAGATGGTTCCCAAAGGTCTAATCATCTGTGGCAGTACAAGGACAAGGTGGAACTTTCAGTAGGTGGGGCCTAGTGGGAGGAAGTTAGATCACTAGTGTGTTCTAGAACCCGGACTCCTCTTCCTGTTTCTCTCTTTGCTTCCTAATTGCTATGAGGTGAACAGCTTTGTCCACTGTACTTTTCCCACCATGACATTCTGCCTCACTATCTATCCAAAAGCAATAAAGCCAACCAAATGAGTCTGAGAATGTGAGAGCCAATGGAAGTCTCTTCTCCTTATGACTTGACTACCCCAGTGTGTTGGTTACTATCCTATGGCTGAACAGAGATGCCATGAAGAAAGCAGCTCTCATAAAGAAAGCATTTAATTGAGGACTTGCTTACAGTTTTAGAGGGTGAGTCCATGACCATTGTGACGGGAAGCAGACAGACAGGCATGGTGCTGGAGCAGTAGCTGAGAGCTTTACATTCTGATCTGACGGCAGCAAACAGACATGCGTGCGCGCTCACACACACACACACACACGCACTGGGCCTGGTATGGGCTTTTAAACCATCAAACTAGCGACACACCACCTCCAGCCAGGCCACACCTCCTAATCTTGACAGTCCTCCTCAAGCAGTTTCACTCCCTGGTGACGAGCACTGAGATGGGAGCTTCTTAGAGTTTCCATGGCTGTGAAGAGCAACTCTAATAGCAACTCTAATAAAGAAAACTCTTAATTGGGGCTGGCTTACGGTTTCAGAGGTTCATTCCATTATCATCATCACAACAGACAGTATGGCAGCATTCAGGCACACGTGGTTTTGGAATAGTAGCTGAGAGCCCTGTATCTTGCAAGCAACAGGAAGTCAACTAAGACAATGGTTAGTATCCTAAGCATAGGAAACCTTAAAGCCCGCCCCCACAGTAACACACTTCCTCCAACAAGGTCAAACCCACTCCAACAAAGTCACACCTACTAATAATGCCACTCCCTATGAGCTTTTGGGGGCCAGTGACATTCAGACTACCACAGGGGCCAATCTCATTCAAACCTCACACTCAGATATTTTGTTAGAGCAACAGAAAACGGACCGACAAGCTACTCTCTGCCCATTTTCTGTCTCCTTGGTAGGCCTCTGTTCTCCATCCAGCGATAGTCACAGATCTAAATGTTTCTTGTTCAGCTTGTCTACTGTCTATTGTTCCCACAGGCAGCCTCCTCAGGGAAGGACCTGGGGTCTTAGTCACTGCTGTGTGCTTTGTCTAGTACAGTGCCTGGAACAAAATGGTGTTCGCCATTTGTGGAGAAGTGAATGTTTGTGTGGTTTAGAGGGCAAATCTATGGAGAAGCTCCAATTTCAGTTTCTACACCTTAAGCAGTATTGTATCATATTGTATTGCATGGTATCATATTGTATCGTAGCGCATGGTGTCAGATTTCCAAAACATTTTTAATTTCTGGGGATATTAGGTTAAAAAAAACCTTCAAGAAACATATATTATTAGCCATTTGAAAATAAAATGGATATGAACTAAAAGAGAGGTTTTTTTCTCCTTGCAATTGGTTGTTAATGGAATAATGGAAATGTGTGTTTGCTGGGTATTACACGGCTTTTCAAACTTGAGACTTAAAGTAGACTCTGTTACCCTCAGTTCAGTTTTGGTTCCATGCTGATTTTTCACATGTTAAGTGCACTGAAACCCACCTTCCCAAAGATGGTATGTCACAGAAAGGCCAGCGGGACCTAACGTGGGAGCTATGAGCTTAGCCAGCAGTCTGCACGCTGTCAGGGTTGCTCCCTTCCATCAAGTCTAAAGTGTGCTGCACTGAGGTCAACCTATAACGCTGCCTGCAGAGGCCTTGGTGGGGTCTCGGCCATGTAGAGATGCTTGCACACACATGGACTTTGTAGTTGAGCAAGTTTCTAAGAAAATATTAAATAAGAGTGATATATACCATATTTTTAATGTGCCTATGTAGGAGGAGGAACCCACTTGTTCGTCCCGGCTGCCCAGAACCACACAGAAACTGTATTAATTAAATCACTGCTTGGCCCATTAGTTCTAGCTTCTTATTGGCTAACTCTTATATTAATTAAAACCATTTCTATTAGTCTGTATACCGTCACATGGCAGTGGTTCACCAGCATGTCTGACTCTGGCGGCTCCATGATCTCTCTCTCTCTGACTCTGCCCTTCTTTCTCCCAGCATTCAGTTCTGTCTTCCCCACCTACTTAAGTTCTGCCCTATCAACAGGCCAAGGCAATTTCTTTATTCATTAATCAACAGAAGCAACACACAGACAAAAGGACCTCCCACACCATGCCTATGTTAGATGTACATTCCACCCCATTTTACATGTACATTATTTATTATCGTATGCATTGAGGGATGCTGGTGGTTGCCTGGGAGCCATGGAACACATGTTGAGGTCACAGGACAACTCTGGGGAGTCAGTTCACTCCTTTTCCCCTCTCATGGGTTCTCAAGGTCAAACTCAGATCACCAGGCCTTTGGAGCAGATGCCTTTACCTGCAGAGCCATCCCACGGGAACTGAGCATTCTTGGTGGGGTGGGGCAGTCCTGCAGTTTATTAAAGAAATTTCAAGTCAATATAAAAGTGTTCAGAATAAAAGCCAAATCCCCAATTCCCATCACTAAGTCTGACAGAATATCAAACCACGGGCAAATCCCCAATTCCTATCACTAAATCTGATAGAATATCAAATCATGGGCACATCCCCAATTCCTATCGCTAAGCCTGACAGAATATCAAATCATGGGCAATCCTGTACTAGCCTCACACACATGCCATGATTCCTAGAAATAGACAAAAATCCCAGATTTTTATCTATAATTATTTCAATATGTGAAATATTCTGCTTGGTATTTTTGAGACAGTCTCACTATCTAGCTCAGTCTGGCACGGAACTCATCACACAGCCCAGCTTCTAAATGCTGGGATTGCAGCTGTGCACTGCTATCCTAGCAAATATGTAAACATTAAAGCATCCATTAGTCCTGTGCACATTAGTGTGTGTGCGTATGAGTGCCACGGTGCACCTGTGGAGGTCAGACGTTAACTTGTAGGGGGTCAGTTCTCTCTTTCTACTTTGTGGGTTCCAGGGCTTGGCCTTAGGCCTTCAGGTCTGGCAGCAAGTTCCTTTACCCACTGAGTCATTTTCCTGGCTCTATAAACATGCCACAGAATATAGTTATGTTAGTTTATATAGTAATTAAGGGAGTTAACACAAGTAAGCATTTAGCACAGGAAGCGACAGGGACCCTGAGTGTACCATATGACAGTATATATACTAACGGGCTCCTCTAGGGACGCAGATAGAATGTGTTATGTTAGTGCCCCATGCTCACGGGGAATGGGGTGAGTTCAAATGCGAGTATTGACAAGATGCAGTGAGCCACAGGGTCCTTGGAGGATTGGTTCTGGAGTCTTCCTAACCCGACATCCAAGGATGCCCAAGTCCCTTACATAAGATGGAACACTATTTGCATATGACTCATGAACATCCTCATGACACTTTAAATCACGTGAGTTACTTACAATATTGAATATAATGTAAACAGTTGTTGTCCTGTACTGTTTAATTAATAATAAGAAAGAAGTTTGTACATAGTACAGGTGTAAGTACTCTGCAATCTTATGCTTAATCTGTGTTTGACTGAACCCCCAGGTGAGGAACTTGTGGATGGCTACAGAGGGCAGACTATATTTAGCAAACATTTTCTTCCTAAGGAACCTCTATGTCCTCACCTGCGAGGATAGATGGCATTAAAACGTTTATTTTTTAATAATCAGGAAAACCACATCAAGTTTAATCTGATTTCTTTGCATATAGATCTTTCTCTCTTACCTCCTGGCACTTTGGATATTATGGAATTTTACTTAATTAAGTGCATCAGAATAGAGATTATCTGTTGTAGCACAATTGTGGAAGAATCAGGAAAGATCTGGATAGGGCAGTGGAGGTCCAGATTTCCTGGAACTACCCTGAATCACGTTGGAATGTGAGGGGCACAGCTGCCAATCTCAATTGCTAAGTCATGACGTTTACAAATGAACACAAGAACAAATAAATGTTTCCTACTAAGGATTTCAGAAGTGTCCCCCTTCCCTCCTGGGGCATGATGAAAATGTAACTAAAACTGTTCCTATCGTGGAGTCTCTGGGCCAGTGGTCCCTCATCTTCGATCCAGTCAAGCTCCCTGGGGAGCGTAGGATGCTGATGAGGACATTAAACATGCCTTTGACTTTCATGCCACAGCAGCAGAATGCTCCATTCACCTTTCTTGAACTTCCTAGCTTTCAAGCTGAAGTGATTATCCATGTCCAACAAGGTTAAACAAATTATTGACCCACGCGTTTGACTTAAGAGTGTGTTCGACTGAACCATCGGAATGAAAGCCTAACTAAATTCTTGGAGTTTTATTTAGCTCATGGGTAAAATTTACAATGAAACCATTAGTAACAGACATCTGTTTCTTTAGGTGACGGGCATGTCTAGTTTGGGCAGTTGCGTTGAAACCTAATCCACACACCCTCTCTATAGTGTTTGTGTTTACTGTCGTCTGTCACTAATTATATCATAATTTCCTTGCCTCCCCTCTTTGCAGATGACCAGTGATTCCATACAAAGGAGTCAAAGAAAATATTCTGGCAGACAGAGTGAGCTGGCTGGAAGTGGCAATATTAACCTCCACGACAACTTCCAGAGGACAGGGACCCAGTCAAATCGCATTTGTCAATAGCTTGTTCAGGGAGCAAACACACACACACACACACACACACACACACACACACACACACACACACACACACACTATTGTGTCAAACTGCGGCTACAGAGCGCCTTGTTTTAACAGTCTTTACTGGGTTAATGGACCCACGAGATCACTCTACCCCTGGATATATAGTCAGCGCTGACTCTTTATTAAAGTAAGTTTATAAGTAAGAATATTTGGGAGGGGGAAGGGGGATGATTCACTCACTCCATAGAACTGTTTGGAGTGGTGAATTATATTTTATTGTTTTTATTGAGCTACATATTTTTTCTCTGCTCCCCTCCCTTCTCCCCACCTCCTATACTCTATGATCCCAATGCTCCCAATTTACTCAGGAGATCTTGTCTTTTTCTACCTCCCATGTAGATTAGATTTATGTATACCTGTATCTCTTTGGGTCTTCTTTGTTGTCTAGGTTCTCTGGGGTTGTGAATTGTAGACTTTTTTTTTTGTTTGTTTTATGTCTAAAAGCCACTTATGAGTGAGTATATATTATATTTGTCTTTCTGGGTCTGGGTTACCTCACCCACTATGATGTTTTCTAGATCCATCCATTTGCCCACACATTTCAAGATACCCTTATTTTTTTCTGCTGTGTAGTACTCCGCTATGGAGTAGTGAATTAACAAAATTGCTATGGGCCTTTGGGAGACTAACCTGCTTATATGCCCAATTTCTCTCCTTGTTTTTAAGGTAAAGAGGAGCATAACATCCAGCTGCTGAACAAGACACAGGATACTGAAGTGCGGATTAACTAGATGCCAGCCTGAGGAAAACACTGGATTGGAGAAGGAAACAAAAAATATTATGCAGAGGAAAGTAACACGATCCAGCTCATAACGGATCTGGAGTAACAACCTGCACTGGGTACACGGGCAAGCTCAGGACCACAATATCCCTGAGAGCTCATCACTGCTACTTGGCTGAAGCCTGAGGCGGATGCAGGCAATGACATGTGAATGACATCTGAAAGTCTCCTTCATAAACATGGGAAAGCTAAATGTGGCATTTTTTTTTTTTTTGCTGCACCTTCGATTCTTTGTTATCCCTTTCCTTGAGAATCCTTCAATATTCAAAGTCTCTCTGGGGCAGGAGGTGTGTGTGTGTGTGTGTGTGTGTGTGTGTGTGTGTGTGTGTCTATGTGTATCCATACTCAGATTTTTATATGGGTGTTGGGATCTGAACTCAAGTCATGGACACAGACAGACACGGACATGGACAAAGTCCATCACACATTCAGGACAGACTTAGAAAGCTAGTTAGCTTGAAAGAGGACAAGGACACTGGTTCTTACTGACCCCTTGAGATGGTCTTTTCTGTTTATTACCTAAGGAGGGAAGGAGGTAACTGCGGAGGCAGACAGGGTGATGCTCTAGAGACAGGCAGGGTGATGCTCTAGAGGGGCCAAGCATTGCTGACATGGTGTGTGTGATTTAGGACTGCCTGCTGCCTCTCTGGCCGGGAGCAGGTCTCCAGGAGGAGACCAAAGGGGAGGATGATAAAGAAACTTACTTCCAGCCTTTGGACATCATACTACTTTCCACACCCCACCGGTCCAAACACTACCATTGGAATGAGCTACACCTGAGTCATCTAGAACAGGAGCTACCAGGTACATGCATCTGTGAGTCTGGTGTCCAGCAGTCCACATGGACTGGCTGGGAACACTGCACAGGGCCTCTTTCCTGTGTTGCTTCATCCACGAAGGGCACTGCTGAGGTTTTCTTTTTTTTTTCTTCCTGGTTTCTGAGATGGTACCAGATATACGGAAGATGAATTGTAGCTCTTAAAAAATACAGAATAAATGACTCAAAATCACTTCTAACTTTATCTTTCTTTGAAATCTCCAAAGCCACCTAGGGAATCCACAGTATCTACTGCAGTGGTTTGACATCAGCTGTCAACAGTCGCTACCGGTTACCATAGCCACTGACGGTGCGAGCACTGAGCTTCATCTGCAGGGGCCCTCGCAGGGCTCAAAAGAGGGAGTTTTGGAAGAGTTCCCTGAGTCCCTCTTACTTGCTTCAATTTCATAAAGCAGACTACAGAGAAAAGCTGCTGGTCACGTGAGCTTTCTGGTTGCCCAGATTCTGAGGGGAGGAGGAAGCATTTTCCTGTAATTAAACTGTAAGAATTAATTGCAATTAAATTGTGCTGTCTGTGAGAAATTTGTCATTTCTCGGAGTGAGCTGTGAGGATGAAACTGGAATGTGGGTGCGATGAAGACCCGAGCTGTGAAGGTTGTCAGGGCCCTGAGTAGGCTGGAATAGGGGGGCGTTAATTTCTTGCAGTCTTAGGTGTCTGCCTCCCCAACTACCACTACCATGCTCCCCCTCAACCAATGGGTCAGAGGGTTCATCAACCTCCTCGCAAAGATGCTGGGCTGTTAATTAGAGGAGGGCAGGCTCTCAGCGGACCTTTTATTTACCTGCTTGTGTCAGTCACATGGGGTACATAACCACAACATCTTACTCTGCAAAATCCCCACTACACCTTCAAATTGCGCAAATGGCTATATTTTGTAAAGCCCTAAATAGTACAGAAAGGGTAAAGGCTTATTACTCTCCCTAGCCCTTAACGACTCAACCGCCAATGCTGCTCCCTCTTTGGATGCCTTCGTTGGACATTTCTCCTTCATCTCTCTTTCGGGAAGGAGTCTAAGTTCATATGGATCAAGTTTGAGCCTTTTAATTGCTGGTCTGTTGCCACCTTCTTGGGATGTTACCTGTGAGCCTTCCTGTCCCCTTCAAAGAGACAGCATCAAACCCCCTCTGTCACTTGTGGGCAGGGCAGGACCTCCCCATGGCCAATATGACCAGGGCCACCTTAAGCCCTTCAGGGATCTACACACCAATTTCAAACGGCTTCCCCTATGCTACATTTAGCAGAAAACACTTCCACATCTCAAAGTCCCATACAATTGCTATGGAACTTGAAGGGTCAAGAGGCACTTGATTAGTTGAGGCCATACTATTTTTTAGCCCACTGCTTATACATGCTAGGTTGGCTTTACAGTTTATTTTTCATATTTTGGAATCAATCATGTTGTTGGTGACGCTCATATGAAATATCTTCACAGGCTCTGAGCCCATAAATGCCTAGCAGGAAGGTCACCTTCTCCTAGCTAGTCAGCCAGCAAGCATTTGCTGAGTGCTTTAATGTCTCTAAGGCACTGCAGTGGAAGGCTTCATGGCTTCATGAAGTCAGCAGACACTTCAGTGGGCCCAGATAGTGCGCTAAGTGCTGGGAACATAGGTAACAGCTCCCCAGCTCTTGCCTTTGACACCCAGACTCAATCAACCAAGTCTGGGCTCACTGTCAAGTACGTGCAGGCAACTGACAACTAGGAGCCTTTGTTTTACCCAACGGAAGGATGTAGGGTCATGTGGGGTCATGGCAGCTTTTTATTCTGGCAGCAAAGGGTGATGGACAGACTGTCCGATTCTTCCATGCTGTTGACCATAGGTTGGGTCCTTACACCCCTTCTCTTAAGACCACTGTGTTCTTATGATGAACACCATGGTTTTCAGATCAACTCAGACTCTAGGACTAACAGGTGTGTCCAAATGCACCGCTGTTATCCATCTGCAGACAGGCATTTCTGACCCCTACCCACACTCCCATGTGTTCAGACCTCTGTGCAGAGGCAGAAGCTGGGGCAGGGCACCAGATGTGGGCAAGACATAGTTTGTATCTTGAACAGACCACACCGGGAACAGCGGTACTGCTCCATCTGCCGTTCTGAAGGCCCTGCTCTGAGCTTTAAGAATCAACTTGGGGGAGGTGTTTTAGCTCCCCCCAGAGCGTCACACACTTCCACAGACACTTGAGTGACCTGGGAAGGGGGTTCAAACATAGATCCTGATTCCAGGCTAGAGAGAGGCCATTGCTTAACTACCCCGAGTACTGGGACCCTCTGCTTAGATGGACTTACTGCCCACAGCTTACGCGCAGCCCTCTATTTTGTTCAGTTCACTGACTGGATTAAGCATCAGGGTTCCCGTTTCACAAATAACCCGGCTCGTAGTGGCGTTTTCATCCAAGACTTTTGATCCGAGTCCCAGATCATTATAGTTCACTCACGGCCCCAGATAATTTTCCTCTCTACTTCTACCCCCCACGTTTTGCGAGGTCATTCATTTGAAGGTCAAAGTCCTGTGCTTGTTTCATCCTTTGCAAACCTCTGAGCCCATAGCCCAGCCTTTCTTCTCGTGCTGTGTGGCAGCTGAGGAAGAAAATGATTTTCCAAAGCATTCTAGGAAGAGCTTGCCGCCGTGATTTGGTCCGAAATGATTATGCCCACTGGGAAGCCAACCCTGCTTGGGAACACGGCTCGGAGTCCTTATACATCCGGCTTTGCACAAGGTTTGCAATCAGAGGGTTTCAGAAAGGGCAGAGCCTGAGTACCAATTCGGTATATTTGTTTCCTTGTGCCCAGTGAAAACAAAGGACCCTTGGGCCAGCAGGCTGGAGTGCCGTGTTTCTATGGAAACACAAACCCATGTGGTTGAAGGATACAGCCTTAGTCTAGAGCTTTGCCAGCCCCACCGCTGATCCTAACAGGAAGGCTGTGAGGTGACAGTACCCCCATTTCCAGGATGAGGAAAGTGAGGCTCAGCTGCACTGGTCTTATGTGGAGCCCCTCACTAAGGCCCTGAAAATGAGTCAGTGCAGGCCAAGGGGGAGAGGCCTAAAGCCACCTCAAGCTGCATCCTGATTTGGGGAGGCAGCATGGATCCTCTCGTACCCTGTGGCTGTCCCTTTGGAACACCTGGTTTTGGATGGAGTTAGGCCACCATTCTTTGCTATTTTTTTTATTAAAGAATTCAGAAAAAAGTTGAAATAACTTCTGTACCCCTTTCACATACTTATGAATAATTAACTTAGCCCCATTTATGTGAGCATGTGTAAGATAGCTTTTTATTTTTTTCTGGAGCATTTGAAATTATAACCTTTCACACTGGTGTTGGCACAAAGGCATTTTCTTATCTAACCATAGTTCAGTGATGGTCAAAACTTTTTTTCTTTTTTGAGACAGAGTTTCTCTGTGTAGCCCTCAATGTCCTGGAACTCACTCTGTAGACTAGGTTGGCCTCAACTCAGAGATCTGCCTGCCTCTGCCTTCTGAGAGCTAGGATTAAAGGCATGTGCCACCATGCCCAGCAAGATTTATAGTGACAATATTTCCTCTCTAAGGAACATTCTTTATCCCAATCCAACCAGCTGTGTCTATAATAGCCTTTCCAGAAACTTACTGTCTGAGCCAGGGTTCAAGGCCAACATAGGGCAGGGCTTGGTGTGCCCTGTTAACCTCCTGTAATCTGGTGTGGTTGCCAGGTTGATGCTGGCTCTCCCGAATCACTCACTGTAGCATACAGGCTGTCATAGAAGTCCTTGGGAACCTGTGGAATGAGTGGCTACCATGCCATTCTCTGTCACATCTGTCCAGCTCTGGTGACACTGAGATGCATTGTGCAGAAGAGGGATGCTGGGAAGGCACCTGCTCAGAGCAGCTGAACCCCGCTACAAATGCAAGCGCATCTGGATGGCCCAGACAGTTTGGAATACAGCACTTCCTCTAGGCACCTGTGAATTTCAGAGTCATTCAGAGAAGGAGTTGTGCTCTCAACAAACATACACTACCCCCAACCCTTATGCATGAAAATCTGTGACCACTGCCAGGTTGCTCTCATTGGTTTTCTTTCTGGAATCCTTGGTGGAGGTCCAGAAGCTTCCATATCAAAGACTGCATGACGGATTAGCGGCTCATGACCTGACAAGATTCTTATGGATTTCGGGGCAGTGAAGGCTGTCTGCTAGATCACTTGGCTCACTAAAGTGCTGCCTGCAGTGACCTCCCCTATGTGAGGAAGGGAAGTGCCACATGCAGTGTGGATTCTGGAGCTAATGAAGCCAGCTTTCCATTCTCCTCAACCTCTGAGGTTGCTCTGCATCGTCCTGAGCAGACACGATGCAGGGTGACCCTGAAGATCTTCTTTCCATTCCTCCTGGGCCAGCCCTGCAGGAAGCCGTGTCCTGCTAGCTGAACAGCTTTTGACATGGGAGAGTTACCCGAGTGAACCCATCAGGGACACCACGGTCTAGCAGAATGTTTGATAACTTTACCGGATTTGAATGCCACAGGCTAATACTAAATTTTTATTTCTAGTAAACTAGCATCCTGTGTAGTAGTTGCTAGTCAGAAGTCTGGGCCTTTGAATCCCCTTTCAGCTGCTGTCACTGGTGAGGTTCAAACTAAGGGACAAGAAGGCTGAGTGTCACATCCACCAAGTGTCTGACTACACTATTGTATTAGTGCTGGGCCAAGTTCTGCTAAGATAACTAAGTACACACCACAGTTAAGCCCATGCAATGTGCATGGTATGGACCCACAGTGCTTTATTTATAATTTAAAAAGGCAAAATTCTTAAAACAAAAACAAAACAAAGCCCTGTGAGGTTTTTGTACCTCACTAGGCAGCAGCAGCAGCCTCCGCGATGCTATTTTTTGCCTTTATTTATCTCACTCGGTGTACATTGTTACACTTCTCACTACAGAAATATTTATTTGTTTGATTATGGAGTGCTGTTCCAGAACCTGCCCCCACTAGGGGGTTTACAGAATATGCAAATACTGCATTAGCTTTTCAGAATATGGAAAGTTCAGAATTACACATCTGACCTTGTGAGTTTTAAATAAGGGACGATGGAAGAAATAAATAAGCTGGAAATCAAATTATCATTCTCCTGGCCAGTAGACTAGGCACGAGCCAAAAGATGTGTCCACTCTGCACTTGGGTGATCTGTAGGTATATAACACACATTAGATTTCAAACACTTAATATGCAAAGTTGATGTAAACCTATCAGGTGACGTGCTGGAAGAACGTTTTGTATACAATAGGACTAATCAGTTACTAAAGATTAATTTCACCTGCCTTAACTCATTTTTGATGTGGCTGTTAGAAAATTTAAAATTATATTTGTGACTCTTATTTCACTGCTCTTGAGAATAACTAGCCAAGGTACTTACTTTCCAGCTAGGGACATGGGTGAGAACTTGCCTGGCGCATGTGGGCAGTTGGGTGTGAAACTGGAGTTGTCACCTGACTCCTGGCTTACTGTCTATTCTATTTCCTTCCAAACGATCTATTAGCTATCACGTCTTCTAAGATTACATTTGGAATCTAATGCTCTCAGTTTCATGGTTTTTGCTAAGAGAAGCAGGAAAGTCAAGGGCGGCCTTGGCGAGAATCAGAGAAGCAAATGAAAAAGATTATTCATTCCCAATTTCTATTTGATATCTCTCAGCATGATCGGAGCACTGAATTTCATGCAGACTTTGATGTAGGCCCCTCCTTCGTCTAGAAATAGGTGAGGGATGGGAAAATCACATCTCAGAGGAGGACGGGTGTGTCTGGCACCGTTGGAAAAGGGTGCAAGGGTCCCTTACTTCAGAAAGAGAGTCTCCAGCAAGCCTGGCCTAATGAATGAGCTCAAGGTTGAGAGATAGACCTTCTCTCAAAAAACAAGGTCATAGGCCACTGCTAAGAGGCAATCCTAGAAGTCTTCTAGCCTCCATACATACCTCCCTCATACCTACACAGAAGAGAAACCCATGTCCTGTGTCTTCTGCCAGTCTCAGTGAGGGCTCAGATTATCACATGAGCCGCATCAGTTACTGGACCTATGTCCATTCCTATCTTGGAAGGGCCAGGGTCAAGTGAGGGAGCATTTACAGCTGGGCGAGGGTGGGGGCTGGGAGGCACCTGCTCTGCAGGGAGATTAAGAGTCTGAAGGCACTGGCTGCCTTCGCTCAATCATACAGACTGGCTGAGCATCTGGGAACCATCAACAGGCAAGCAAGGAGTTACAGGGTGGCTGGGTTTGAATTTTGTTTCAGCTGCAAAGGCTAACCTCTCTTGAGCCAGAGTGTCTTTAACAAAGACAAGAAAAACAAGTCCCAGGAGGTCACTGTCAGGAGCAAATGGGCAGGAAAGCTCTAGAGGCTCAGCCATTGGCTAAGGCTGAGGGGTCTAATTTCTGACCATTGGCTTTCTCCCCTATCCTGGGAGTGAACCATGTATTTAAACCACCACCAAAGGGGGAGTGGAATGTAGTCTTTATTATAAACGGGAGGACCAGAGCACTCTAACGCGAGGCATTTTGATAATTAATGAGGTGAATGAGTCTAAAATTGCCCACTTTGCAAAAAGTTAAAGCCCAAAGTAGGATTTACAGTCTTTCTAAGACTCACTCAGGACATAGGTATGCAGAAGAGGCTCTCAGAGCCTAGGGGAGGGCTCCTTTGCAGTGAACACTCCCAACCTGTCTTCTGTTCAAGGATTGCTAAACTCAGGTCCAGGAAAGAAGGGGAAGGTGCTGGGGGATGGGTTCAGTGATGTTTGGCTATTGTTAGGCAACCATGGCCATAATTCTCAAGCTATGGATAAAACCCAAGGCTTTGGAATATCAAATGAAAGAAAGTCTTCTTGTCTGGGTAACACTGTGTCTACTTGATATGAAAAAGAAAACATCATTCCTTCCACTGGATAAATATACTAGTTTCCTTTAGAAAAACAATATCTGCGTTCTTACAAAACTGAATCAGCATTACTCTTCAGTGTCCTAAGTATGAGACAGGAGACGAATATCCTAATTAGACGAATGTCTAATTAAGACAGAAAATACCCCAGGGAGGGACTAGTCTGTCCATTGTTATTGATGATAATCTGGGTTCTAAATGGCCGTCAGGGGAACTGACGCTCTGAGCTCAGGCATTAGGTCCTTAGCTCCGATGTGCAGTCCTTGACCTCATGACCCAGTTTCCAGCTGATCTGATCTTACCAATGGCTGCTGATGACTTGCCAAGCTTCTCACATCTGAGAATCTGAGGTCTCTGAAAACAGTGGTCCTTCAGAGGCTCTGCTGCTCACTCGGTGTGCTTCACTGCGGCAGGGACTCAGCAGGATGGGTGCACAGATAAGGAAGAAGCTGACCAGCTGACCAGACAAAAAATGGACAATTTGGAGGGCTCATGACCATCGGTAACTGTCACAGCAAGCTTGGCTCACGTTGGCTCCCAGGGGAATTGGTGGAGCCTGTTAATCTCCTCTTCTCTGCAAATGAGACACTTCCTGAATTCGTACACCAGCTGGGCAGTCCTGTGAAATCCAGCTGAACTCCTGCTATTTCTCCCTCTCTCCTGTGAGCAGCATCCAATGGGCAGAGAGACGCAGAAGCCATCTGCAGTTTTCTCTGGAGATTTAACACGGTGTTGGAGATTATTTCCAAGCAATCACTTTTGCAACATGGGGTTTAAATTTTCCTATTGAATAAATGACAGGCCTACTAATAGATATGCTTGTGGGCCTTGTCAGAAAGATTTGGAGCACAGTCGTCAGTGGGCAAAAAAAGAAAAATCAATATTTTTTAATGACAATATGACGCAGTTAATTCAGCTCCCCAGACAACGTGGTTTTCCAGAGTTTTCAAGCCTGCCTATTTTCCAGCTCCCTTCCTGTTGCCTGGTTCTTTGCCTTCTAGGGCAAACTTTGTTTTTTCACTTAGAAATTAATTTTGAAGATAGCATACAAAGTAGTGAGCTTCATTATGGCATTTTCACAATATAGATCCCTTCTCCTAGACAGCCCTTTCCCACGCCCTACCCCACACTGGTTCCCTTCCTGCCCCCAAACAGCCTCCCAATTTGCTTTCCTGTCTTGGAGATCCCAGTGCCCCTAAAGCAAAGCTTTACTTCTTCAACCAGTGACTCAGTCCCGTCTGCTTTCTGCAACCACCCGAGGCCCCTTGGGATGGTAAAGGGTCTGAGCAGGAACAAGAACATGGCAGGACTAGACAGATGTTGAAGTGGTTCTTGGGGATCCTCAAGAGAACGGTTTGGTTATCTGAAGTAACCAGAGTGGTCAAGCCCAAAGAGTAAAGAACCAGGATGGTTCATAGGTCCATCAAAAGGATAGCTCAGGAGCTTCAGAGGACTGATAATTACTAGGAATCCTCTTTCCCAGGCTGTATCAAAGAGAGCTTGGGACAAGGTTTTGAACCCTTTCCTGACAGAACTGAGGGCTGATTTTGGAGCTCGAAAGACTGTATATATGTGTGGTGGGGGCAGCGTTCTCCAAAGAGGCAGTTTATTAAGAATCAGAAAACCCTGCAGTAGAAATTGGCCTTGATGACCAAGAAAACCATGTCACAACCACCTCTGGCTGCCAAGATCTCTTTGAGCGCAGACGATGCTCACATTACTTGTGGATAGGACTCAGAAAATACCTTCTGCCACTGGGACCAATAAACCCCAGACTCTACCCACCACTCCAGCAGCCAAAAAGTACTGGCAGGGCAGGAAAGACTGAACGTTTGGGTTCAGGTTCCATATTGTCCCTGTTGACTGTGTGTACAAGCTACTAACTTGGAGTTTCACTGTCACCCACCTATTCCAGTGGTACACATGGAGTGCCTACCACAGGTCAGGGACTCTCCAGGTGCCAGAGATACAGCAGTGTACCCAGGTGGAAGGAAGAGGACAGTAGGTGAATGACATCATCCTGTACAACGTGATCAGTGCCATGCAATGAAGCATCTGAGCAGGGCAGGAGGACCTGAAAGCTGGCCAGGGGTGGGGAAGGGCACAGATGCTTGGACATCTGATTCTCTTGACTCTCAAAGAAGCTCTTCCATAATTTCTTCTTATTTTTACTTTATATGTATGGGTGGATGTGTATGAATGCTACAGTAAATGCATGTAAGTACCCACAGAGGCCAGAAGAGGGCGTCAGAGCCCCTGATGTTACAAGCAGTTGTGAGCTGCCTGATGAGGGTATTGGAACCAGAACTCAGGTCTTCTAGAAGAGCAGTGAGTGCTCTAACCACTGATCCATCTCTTCTATCCCTCAAAGAATGTTTCAAAAGCAAACATTTATTTTTTAGAGAAGTTTTTTTTAATGTTTTAGTTATTTTGTATACAGTGTTCTGCCTGCACACACCGTACATCTGCCTACATTCCAGAAGAGGGCATCAGATTACATTATAGATGGCTGTGAGCCACCATGTAGTTGCTGGGAACTCAGGACCTCTGGAAGAGCAGTCAGCGCTCTTAACTGCTGAGCCATCTCTACAACCCCTAGAGAATTTTCAAAATTAGCACTCAAATGTTGAGTTTTATTAGAGCCTTTTCATGTACGTGTTACTGTGTTTGTCCATTATTCAATCTCATTATACACTACTGTTCCGCGTCTACCAATTCTCCTCTTCCCCCAAAACGGTATTGCTTCTTAAAAAAAAAAATGGAAGCAGACACATGATACTGTGGCATTGAACTTTCCCTGTCTCTTCCCACTCTTTTGTTCTGCCCTCACCTCACTCCTCCTAGTCACCTCTTTCCTTCCTGAAAGTTTCCCAACTCAACTGTCAACTTATAATCAATTAGGGTACAAGCAAAGGAAGAACATAAAGTCTACCTTTTACACAACTCAGCAGTAACTTACTATCTCTTCCCTCTGGAACTCATTTCCACGTAAGGACAGAGAAGGAGTTATCTTCAACACTCCCTGAGAGTGCAGTGGGGTGCTGACCTGGGAGTCCCTGAAGCTCAAGATGGGCACCGTCACACAGAGAACCCCTCTGTCCACTCAAGTGCAGGGTCTTCAAAAGCCCAGCCATGTTGTTTACAGAGACAGACAGCTCAGAGACTGACCACCAAGGGTCAAGTAATTGACCATGGGAACCCTGCATTTGGTGGTCAGGTATGTGTCCAGCATAGACGGTAGTGGACATCTTTGTCTCACTGTGAGATGCCAACCCCAACTGGCTCTACAACTGACCAATGGCACATTGGGAACCAATCCATCTGGGGCTGGAGCACAGAGGCTGCAGAAGGATCAAGAAGAAGAGAGAACCAGTCTCCTCCCAGCTCCTTCTCTTCTGGATAGATGCCAGTGAAGCCATTTAATTTCTAGTGAGGGTGGGTGGGATGAGGTGTCTGGAGCCAGCCACCCTGTGCTCTTTTGGTGAGTTTATACAAAGGATCTCTTCTTTAGTAGCATAGAGACCTACACAAGCAGGAGAAGAATGAGACTTGACCTCTGCCAGAGGTCTTAAATCAGTAGCCACCAAAGAATTCAAAGATCTCAGGAGAACCTCTATCTTTTCCATGAATAAAGCAAACTCACAGTGCAAGGCTTATTAGTGTTTTGAGGTAGGGTTCTTCCTATCGTTCTCCCTCCAATCCTCCTGTCTCTCCCCCCTTTCCCCCTGGAGCTGGCTTATCTGAGTCCCGAGATCCACAATTAACTTTATAATTTTTCTAACTGCAAAAGGGGAAGAGAGGCACCAACCTGACACTTGAAACACGATGACAGATGGTACTTGCCAGCCAGCAGGCCAAGAGGACATCACACAACGTGACTGTCCTGAAGTGTAAAAGCCGCTGGATGGGTCTCCTGTTGGCCAGAACACAAATAATGGATTTCCTGGCAAACGTGTGCTGTGAGAGGCCCAGGAGTTAATTGGCTCCACGTCTGATTCCAGAAAAGATAATGCTTGGGAAGGTCATCTGGACATCAGGAA
Organism: Myodes glareolus; assembly: GCF_982192425.1. Lineage (NCBI taxonomy): Eukaryota > Metazoa > Chordata > Mammalia > Rodentia > Cricetidae > Myodes > Myodes glareolus. The sequence goes on from NC_142029.1 coordinate 62,273,115, forward strand.
ACTTTCCAGAATGGGCAATTATCTAGTAGTTTTCCAAGTTCCTCTTTATTCTCCTAGTGCATGCATCATGATCCCAATTTTGGAAATGCAAGTATCCTGTTATGTCGGTTCAAAGATGAAACAAACGTGCTGTTTGGAAAACCCTATCACTCTTCACAGTGGGGTGGCAGCTTTCAGTAGGTTTCCCTTCTGGGCATCATTTGTTTACATGGTCATGATTCATAATAAAAAAGGAAGTCTAAGTATAAGATCATCTCACATCATTAGTAATGGTGTGTAAATGCCCAAAGCTCTTGGGATCCATTCTGTAGACTCTAGTAGAAACTGTGTACAGGGCCTATGCCAGTTCTGAGGTGGAGGAAGGACGACTCAGGAGTCAGCCTCAATTTCTAACTTCCTTAGCATCAGCATTCATCACTATTATATACAGCAGTCTTTACTAAGGCATTTCTCAAATGGGGTCACAGAGATGAGATTCAGTTCAGCACATCTGGGCTGGAACCTGGGATTCCGCACACCTGCAAGCTCCCAGGTGATGCCAATGTTACCTGTTCACAGATAACACTCACACTTTGAGTAGCCATGCTTGAGATAGGCTCATGTCATCCTGTTGGACATTTAGCCTGCTTGTCCAAGCCCATTCCCTATTCTGCCCAAATCTGACATCATCGATTCCCTTGCTACAGCACCAGAGTCCATGTTTGGATGCTGGGTTCCATCATGACTGGCCAGCTTCCTCTGTCCACCTCAAGTTTTATATCATTGGGTGGTGCCCAGCTTCAGCGTCTCCTTAATGGTCTGTGTTTCATGTCCTTGTGTGGTCCCCTCCCCTACTTAACAGAGCTGATCTGGGTAGCTAGTGACATTTTGTGGGACTTGGATGATGAAGTGCTAAGACGTCTTGGTTTTCCTTCATCTAGACACTTCCACATATACTGGGAGAAGCCAGCTGTTACGTGGGTGTACTGATGAGACAACTATGGTACTGTCAATAGTTGTCAACCAGTGGGGCATTCTAGAAGCATATCCTTTAGCTCTCATCTAGCCTCTGGGAGTTGCGGGCCCTGCTGACATCTCGACAGCTGCTGTGTGCAAGATACTGAATTAGAACCTCCAAGCCGAGGCATCCCTGAGTTCCTGGCCCTTGGACAGGTAGGATGCCTATTGCCTTCAGGTGCTGAGCCTTGGGGAGATGTTGTACAGCAGTAATCAACCTGTCTTGTGCAGTGTTTTGTACACCTGTCTCATGCACACCTGTCTTGGATACAGTGTCATGCATGCCTGCCTTAGACACAGTGTTTTGTACACCTATATCACGCACGCCTGTCTTGGACACAGTGTCACGCATGCCTGTCGTGGACACAGTGCACAGCTCTCACAGTGCTGACTCCTCTTCTAGGACACCCCATCCTATTCATCCTTCAAGAATCAGCCTTCCATTCAATTTCCCGAGGAGGCCTTTAATGGCTTCCACTCTCAAGGTTTGGCCAGATGCCACTTCCGTAGGTTGCCATGATATGCCGGGCACATCTCCATCACCATGTTTATTAGAGCATCTCGTCATCATCTATTTGTCTGGCACTTCCACCAGGCGACGTGCTCTCCACAGGCAGAAGGATGAGCCGCTCTGGCATCCTTATGCCAGTCACAGTACCTGGCACACAGCAGGTGCCACTGAGCATTGGCTGAAGAAATGAATGACGCCAGCTGCTCTGGGATTATGAGTGAACAGCAACTCGTCCGTCACCCTGGAAGCTTGGGAGACACCTGCCCCTGCTTGCTCAACCCACCGTCTCACACAGGTCTGCGGTGACCCAGGTCCTGTTATAGCCTCATTTCTAGTTTTTGTTCACACAACTCACTCATTAACTCACCCCAGTGCCTCTTTGGACAACACTTCAGAAGCACTTATGGAAATACTGAATTTTGGGCTGGAGAGATGGCTCAGCGGTTAGGAGCGCTGCCTGCTCTTCCAAAGGCCCTGAGTTCAATTCCCAGCAACCACATGGTGGCTCGTAACCATCTGTAATGAGGTCTGGTGCCCTCTTCTGGCCTGCAGACATACACGTTGAGAGACTATTGTATACATAATAAATAAATATTTTTTAAAAAAGGAAATACTGAATTTTAAGATGTTTTTATTTTATAAGTGCTTACATAAAGACAACAAACAGTATAATGAATGATGTCTTTGAAGCTTTTTCTTTTAAAGTACAGAAATGTTTCATATACAGCTACTTTAACTAACAGCTAAGGGGCTGGGGAGGTGGCTCAGTGGCTAAGAGCTCATGATGCTCCTGCCGAGCACCTGAGCTCAGTTCCCAACATACATATCAGGTGGCTCACAGCCTCCTGGAACTCCAGCTCTCTGGGACTGATGCCCTCTTCTGACCTGTGTGGGCAATAGCACGCAGGTGCACACAGACAGACAGACAACCCCCTCCCCTAGTCTTAAGCCCAAGACACAATGCTAAATTTTAAGCTGGGTCTTGTGGTATATGCCTCTAATCCTAGTACTTAAGGAAGCAGATGCAGGGGGATCAAAAGTTCAGGGCCTGTTTGAGCTATATAGCAAGATGCTGTCTCACAAACAACACAATCAGTGTTCATTCTAGCCTAGGAAGGTGTTTCTATGACAAGCTCACCAATGCAGTGTGCAGTTTCCCTGCTATTCACCCTGATATGAGAAACACAGAACCAGGAGAGAAAACAGCAGGACGCTCCATCCACATCCATGATCTCCACGAAAGCTCCCTAGGAGACAGCTCCCCACCCCAGCTCCTTACATGGCAACCTACACCTGGATACTTTTTGCTGAACTTCTGCTTGCCAAGGTTGGCCAACAGAGATGGGAAGAGAAAGCCTCAAGGTAAGTTCTAGAAGACTGTGTCGCAGAGGTTCTTGGAATGCAGGACTCTGAATTACTGCACCACAGCCTCAGACAATGTGATGACATCCGCGTCCCTTCCACCCGTGCTCTGAACATTGCAGGCCGCTGTCACTGGTCCAGTGCTGGGATGCTGTCTGTCAGTCCACCATAGGGAGCTCAAGGACAATTTCTGCTTATTTGTTTGAGACAAGGTCTCACTGTGTGGTCCAGGCTGACTTCAAACACTCTAGCTTCAAACTTTTCTAGTTCTAATTAAGTAATTTCATGTGTCTGGTGGCTACCACACAGGGCAGCTCACTTCTACCAGAGCTGGGATGATCCTCAAGGACACAGCAAGGACATACTCATCAAGGACAGTGTGTAAAAAGGAAACAGTCTATAGCTTCAAGGTGGAACATCAAAGCCAGAATGTCAGAGGCAGGGCCAGAAAGCTGTCTGGGAAGAGGGAATTTGGAAAGGAACATGTCATCAAAAGACCCTGCTTTGTCCCTGTCTGACCGCAATGCTTCTCAGCAGCGCTGTGTTCATCTGATCCCTCAGGTAGACAGAGTATTTGATTAAAAATCATTAGGAGATGTTAAAAAGCCATCATCCTACTCTTGCTGTTCCTTGTCACTCAAAGGACAACTTGGGGAGTCACAGAGAAGTCAACAATAGGTGCACATTGGAAAGGGAAATAATATGCTCTCATAGCAACGGTTTAGGACGCTTCCGAAGGTTGTACAATTAAGACTATCCCTGGAACTCCTGTTCAGGGAGAAGATATGCTCTACCAGTGTCTGCTGTGGTCAGTTTGAATTGTCAACTCGACACAATCTAGAATCATCTGGAAAGGGAGTCTCTGTGAGGTGCTATTTAGATTAGGGTGGTCTGTGGTCCTATCTCTGTGGGATTATCTTGATGGTGTTAACGGAAATGAGAAAGAAGACCCAGCCACCGTGGGTGGCACCATTCTCTTGGCAGGGTATTCTGGGGTTGTAGAAGAGCTAGAGAGACAGATCTAGCAGGCATTGATTAATTGTTTTCTGCCCTTGACTGTGGCTGCCATGTGACTGGCTGTTTCAGGTTCCTGCTGTCCCGACTTCCCTATGATGGACGATATGATGAACTGTAAATTAAAACAAATCCTTTTCTCCTTAAACTGAGCCCCCGCAAAGAAACCCAAGGTAATTTTAACCCATAAAATTTTTATCAGTGACCGAAATTACTATATAAGCACTGCCCAAAATGCTGGCCACTAGACCCAGGTGCTATAGAGTGATTTAAATGTAACTTATAATTTTGTAATCTAATTTAATTTAAATAATTGCATCTATCTAGTGGCTATCATATTGGACAGCATAATTTTATCACCTATGAACTAGTTAAATAAAAACTTCTCTGGCTGGTAAAGGGCACCCCCAAGTACAGTTGAATATTCCATGGGCAACCTGTGCTCTGATTTTGGCAGTAACATGGGCCAAAGGTCAACTCTGAGACCCAGGTTGGAAAGCGACTCCTCAGCATGGTCTTTTGATGCCATTACAAGACAACTGGTAAAAAGATCCCCAAAGAGACAAGCTGGGAGAGCAGGGTGATGCTGTCTGGTGTCTGATTATCCAGTGCAACAGGCAGAAGCAGGCACCAGCGACTTACTTTCCCACAGCGGGAAAGAACGAACACTGGGTTTTCCCAGCCTCAGTCTTGGTTCCTTCTACACAGGACAGCGAGAAAGCTTAGGGTTGTGTTTCTCAGGCTCTCGTGTGCATTCAGGATGTGTGTGCTCCAGGCTGGGGGAAAGCTGTGGGCAAGGAGGCACCGCTCTGTTTCCACTGTGCCTGGCAGAGCAGGACGTGGAGATGTGACCAGAACGAGGCGACTGTAGTTAGCATTGCAGTATCTTGGTCACTGCTGCTGGTGAGTAGAGACAGTTACACGGGGTCTCAGAATCAGTCAAATGCCACGTTCTGAGCTCTGGAATGCTGCCACAGGATGTGGCCTTGGATCTTCCACACCCTCTTGCTTTTATTGCCCTGTTCCGTTCAATGGCTTTGGATGCATCTAATTCCTTACGTAAGGTCTGTTTCCACTCCAAATTTTTAGACTGATTTTTTTTCCCAAGTTTTCTTTGATTGTTGGGGACTGTAGACACCCAGACCCTGAATTTCCTGTCTGCAGCTTGTTTTCCTGTGCTTGCAGCTGCTCTGAGCACGAGACCCTCGGGAGTTACAGACAGCAGGGGAGTGGTTTCTGGTGGGTTTGCAGCTGAGACCTAGGGTGTGGCCATTAGTCAGGAGACCCTATATAAGCTGTCCTGGAACACAATAAAGTTGGCATTCTTGGTTCAAGGGGGCATTCTTGGGGGAATTCAATAATGACTCGTGTCTCTGTCTGTCTCTGTGTGTGTATGTTCCAATCTCAAGCCCCTTGCTGGGCTTGTGAACCATATGGTACCACATAGCGCGTAGAGCACAGAGCAGTAGTTGAATTACATTTGATGTTTATTTTTTTTAAAAAGATAAAACAAACTATCTTTTTTCATTTTACATACCAATCCCAGTTCCCACTCCCTTCTCTCCTCCCACCTACCCCCATCCACTCCTCAGAGAGGGTAAGGCACATTGCTTTGGGGAAGGTTCAAGGCCCTCCCTACTTATATATAGGCTGAGCAAGGTATCCATTCAAAGAAAACAGGTTCCTAAAAGCCAGTACAAGAAATAGGGATTAATCCTGGGGCCACTGCCAGTGGCCCCACAGTTACACTGACTCCCTTTTCCTGCGCTGATATTTCTGATTGACACATCTGTATTTAATCACACACATCTTATTCAATCATCTTACCCACCCTCAACAATGGCAACTTCCCCTCTGCTTGCTTTGTAGATGACTGTTGGCCCTGGGCCTGAGTCTGTTTGTAGCCAGCACTTGGACAATCCTCCATCTTGTTTCTCCACTATCTATGCCACAAATGTCACAAAGACAAGGAGTGCCCTTTTGGATGCCACTGTCTCCTTTTTTTGTGATGAGTTGATCTCAGACACGAAAAGGAAAGGATATAATGGTACACTGTAGAAGGAATGGTGTTATCTTTGCCACCGAACGGTAGGGTCACTACGAACAAAAGTTCAGTAATATGCTAGCTTGCTTCCTGCTGGAGCAATCACAGTTCTAAGTCCGTAGAATGGAATTCTAAGCACAGACAAGTGGCTACAAAGTGGTTTCTGCTCATGGGCAGTCAAGGGAATGTGAATGGCTGGGGAATGCGGACCAACAGAGAAACCACAAAGGCTAGCCTTCTGTCAAGATACGGGCATTCTCTGCTTTGCCGAAGGAGAACCTCTAACCGCCATGCATTTTCCCTTCTATCCATGATCCTTCTAGGAGAGACACACCCAGTACTCCCTTTGTAGAAGGAGAAATGAACCATTCCTTAGCAAAACAAACAACCGCTCCAAAACAGTGCGTCTTAGGCTTGAGAGAAAAGAGGAAGGAAGGGAAGGGGCTGGGCCTTCTTCAGCTCCCCTGTCACATCCTGTTGGACAGGCGCTGTGCGGTCCAGAGAAAGACAGCAGGACAGACTAACTCACCTCCACAGGGCTCAGAGCTGTCTGCAGGCTTTTAATTCCTGCTGTGGGTGGTATTGATTTCACGTGCATTCTTCTACAGCAAACTCTGGACCACTTGATTATTTAAAAGCCCACCCTTATAAATTAAAAAAAAGCCAATTTAACCCTTTAGACCATTAGAATTGCCATGCATTACCACTGCAAATGCTTCCTTCCTTTTGCCTTGCCAGTGGTCAAGGAGCAAGAAGGCAGGGCTCCCAGACGGAGAATGTATTTCGCTGTTAGACTTATGCGTCAGATTCTCCAAGTGCTGGAGCGACTAACCCTGCTCTCCCTGTAACTAGCATAGAATAAAAATTAAGAGCATCACAGAGAGCACATGGTGGCTCACATTTAAGCACTAACTTTGCTACAGAGGCACAAATGCTCCTGGCTCCTTACTTGCTCAAAGGAGAAAACGGAAGGAGTGAATTTCTCACCCGTCACTCCAGCCCTCTCCCCTTAATTTACCAGCGCCGTTTCTCAGTGATCTTTTCCAAGAAACCTGAGCATGCCCCTACTTCATCACACAGGCTGCCCACTTCCTGTAACTCTTGTGCCCTCTCCTCCAGCTTGGTGACCTCAACCGGCCAGGGTCCTCCCAGGGGCACAAAACAACTGGCATTCAATTTGTTCGCAACCATTGCTTGTAACCTCTGACAGCAGAAGATTCCCTACCCCGGAAGGCTTGTTTATTTCCAAGGGAGGCCACCATTTTTGTCTCATTGGCAGGGTATTCACACAAAAATATTCATTTTATTCTCTAAACCTGAGGGTCCATCTTCTCAAGAGTTTTGAGAAGAAAAGATGTCTGGTAGAAGAGGACTCTAGCTGAAGATTTTGTCAAGATTTTTTTTTCCAGAATAACTTTTATTTTTTTTTCATGAAAAGGGAACAAATACTAGAATGCAAATTCTTGGAAGGCATCAACTATACCTTCTGTATGCATCCCTAGCATCCAGTAGGATTCGGCACACAGTGGGGACTTCCTAAGTACCATACAAACTGAACTCTCCAGCATCTACTCCTGCCATACTGCTCTCATCGGGTCAGCAGTGGATAAACCACGGACAGGACCCCTGCTTTCTTCATGTCCTGTATCTTGATTGGTGGGCTCACCAGTGAAGCTGAACCTCGGCGCTGTCTCCCCTTTTTGCCTGAATGATCTTTCTGTTACTATGGTAATGCTTGGCACGCAGATGCTCTGTAAATGACAGTGGGAGGGGATCATGAGAGAGACGCAGTTTGGAGAAGAATCTGCCCAGAGGGCAACCTCCTCAGTAATCTGCAAAGCCTGTGCATGTCTCATTTTATAATAATTTCCTTTAAATAAAACATGACGGCATATAGAACAGATGCAATATGCTGAAATTGAGACTGTATTAAATATGAGATTAAAAGCGAGTATTTTAAGACATTTGAAAAGAATACAAGGGGGAATTTGGCCCATGGATAAGACACTGGTTCATTTAGCTCATAAGGTAACAGCAGCAGATTTCTACCAATGGGAATGTGAGGCTCCACTGAATAGAGGCCGGGGAGTAACTTGAGATCTGAGCAGTGAAGATTAGCTGCTGTGAGCATCCACGACTTCCTAGCAGAATGGAGACGACTATTTGTAGGGCCTGGCCTCTGATATGTAAAACTCTAATGTCATGATCAAGATAGAGTCTGAGACAGTGTAGGAACACAACATGAACATGTCAAGATCTGAGCCAGAAAGTCAACTTTCTCCACACTGGTCTAAGGATGGGAGAGCAGGCGAGTGTCTGACGCAGGCGCTGTGACACCACGGGAAACCTGCTACCTTGTGGAGAACGTGCTGTAAGCATATTTGAAGAGAGCTGCTTTGCTTTCTTCATTTGTGGCTTCATTAAAATGTTTGGAATTCAATCCACCAACATTTATTGGAACTAACAGTGTCTTAAAATGGTGATATTCCACGATCAGTTAACATAGCTTGGGTCTTGGGAAAGGGAAGAAGGGAGTAAGTACCCCGACACCCCAGAAGCCAGGAATAGTTTCTGCCTCAGGATACTAGGAAGTCTCAGGAGTGAATGTGCAGAGTAGAGATGTCTGTCTTGGTTTCAGGAACATATTAAGGAAATGGCCTGGATTATTCTTGTGCAAGCCACTCAAAGGGCTTATTAAAGGGCTGTTGCATCTATCACGGACATGAACGGACGTCCACAGAGATCCAGAAGGTATTACATATTTAACGAGTGAATGAGTGAGTAAAACAGTTCCCACATTCTGAGAGGGAGTCTTGGTTTTTCCTTATGGTTTCCCACTATCCCTTTGTTCCAATGTCCCCAGGACCACAGATGCTGTCATAGCCAGCCACACTGAGATCACCAAATGTTTTCGAATCCCTTTCCATTATAAGCTCAATTAGCAACAAGCACCACAAATAACTAATGGGGAACTTTGGATCTAAAACCTTTCTGGTTGGGACACTTTACCCTGATGACCATGAGGACTGACTGAACATGAGCAAATCCTGTCCACAGGGGTGGGAAGGGGGATTTGGCCAAAATGTTTCCAGATCTTCTGCGTCATCTCCGTGACTACCACACTGGTCCACTTTACTGTGCCTGACCACTGGAACCACTGGAACCCCCTCCTAACTAGTAATGGTGTCATGACTCTTACTCTCTATAAACAACATAATTGTTGCACAAGGGAGCCGGTTATATTTTTGAAATATTATTTCTCTGTTTGTAATTCTCCAGCAATGACAGCAGTAGCCAGGCTCGCTGCTGCCATGCTGAAATGCCTAACAAAAACGACTGAAGAAGGCCAGACAGTTCCAGAGAGCTTCAGTCTGTCATGGTGAGGAGAACAGGACAGAGCAGAACAGTTTACCTCACAGTGGCCAGGAGACGCAGAGACAATGTCTACGGTGTTTGTAAGACTCACAGCCCCAAGACAGTCAGAGGCCACAGAGGCCCAGCCTGTGCCACCCTGGCGTGGGCTGGAGTAGGTGCCATTATGATGAGCAAGCATGTGGTGGAGAGATGGGAGAGAAAGAGAAGTGGAGTGGTTTGTGCACTATGAAGAGAGGAGGGTCTGGAGACTCGAAAGCGATGAGGAACAGCCCAATGTGACAGGCCTGCACTGCCACCTGAGCCCATGGTGATATCTGGACCCTTGCTGCTGCCAAGGGTCTGTGTTGATGTCTGTGGCTTGTATCACTACCAAAGACCATGCTGACCTCCTTGGTCTGGGCTGCCATCTAAGGACGTGCTGAAGTCTGAGTACCGCGCTGAGCTAGGCCAACCCCTCATCAGCCATCACATGGTGGTGCCAGCATGATGTAGACTCAGGAGAGATGGCTCTGACCTCTGACCCCGCCCCTTGCCTGGGAAGCGCAGAAGAGCTGGCTGGGTGTGAGTGTAAAGAGCTGACCCCGATGATGTGGGTGCAGGAGATCTGGCCCCAATGGCATGGGTGTAGGAGAGCTGGCAGGCTGATCAACTCAGCTACCAGCCAGGCTCAGATCTCGGACTTTGAGCTGGCCCACTGCAATGCCTACCCTCTCTGTGAACTGCTGGAGAGAGCACAGGAAGGGGCCAGTTCTGCAAAAGCAAAGCTGCAGGATCTGCATGATTGGGGCAGTAGCAGGACATCCAAGAGGAGTCCGGGTGAGGGTCTGGTATCAACGGTACAGCAGAAGCTAGTGGTCCTGAACCAGACCGATGACTCAATGGAATCAACATTTGCAAGTAAAGCTGGCTGGACGAAAGGGTGGCACAACTGAGACACACCACGACACACCGCAGCTTCCAAGGCAAGATTTTCTTTTTTTAATTTCTATTTTCTGTTTTCTTCGTGGGGAGGTTACAGGGGCAGAGGGAGGATATGGAAGAACTGGGAAATGAGTGGGACTGGCGTGTGTGCTATGAAATTCACAAAGAATCGACAAAAATAAATGGGAGAAAAGGCATCGCAGCCTGACTCTGAGGAGCCTCCTCCACTTCCCTTCTATTGCACCTGGGCTGTCGGTCTATGAGATGAATGAGGGCACAAAGAATAAGCACAGGTGTTCAGTCAAAAGCGTGGCGATGCCCTGCTTCCCCCTGAGCAATGCGTCAGGGAAACGGTCTCAATTTTTCATGCTGAGGACAGAACAAAAGCCTCGCAGGAATTAAACGGTGGCCATGTCTGTTGTCGCCTTTAACCTATGTGGTACCCAGGGAGGCGTGACTTTATGACAGTTTGTAAAGGACACAGGCGTATCCTAAGTCTTCCTTCCTTGGTGAACCATTTCTGGAAACATCCTCGTAGATACATCCAGAAGAGTGCTCTGCTGATGCCCTAGGTCCTTCTCAATCCAATCCAGTTGACAATGAAGCCTAACCATCAAGCCTTCTTAATTATCTGCACTTAAACCCCAAATGGCCCCTCTTGTCTAGGTTCTGTGTACCCAGGGGTTCCAGATTCCCTCACTATGTTTCAGCCACACCCAAACACGTCTCTGGGGCTTGCTCATCACACCCCTTTCCTAGAACATTCTCTTTCTGTCACACATATTTCAGCCTGAAATGTCTTCCTGGGATGTCTTTTTTGATCACAGAACCAAGTGCAACCTGCCACCTGCTATACTGATAACGTCATCAATTCCCTTCATAGTGGGGTTCTCCTGGTTCAATTTATTATTATTATTTTCTAGTTCCCTGAGAGTGTACAAGCTCCAGAGGTCTTGTTGATCTTAGTTACCAGACTAATGCTGAGCATGCAGTAGGTGCTTCATATTCTTACTGAAAGAGACGCAAGATCCAAACAGTTGCGGGTGAGTAGTTTACGAGCCACAATGAATGTGGGTTTGCGAACTGGACTAAGTATGAGGCAGACGCCCGACAGTAAGCTCAAGGTGTACGTGAGTGCATAAGTTGCTGTGTTGTCCTACACTGTAGGGGCCCCGCTGTGCTGTCATGTCCACAAAATCAGTTCTAAGTCTCCTTGACCCTGAGCTCAGCAGGTTCTCTCCTGGGTTCTGTCTCACGGAGCCTAGAACTCACCTGTTCAGTGCAACCTAGAACTGCCTCTTTGTCCTCTGGAGGACTCAGCTCCTCTTTGGCACTACTGATACAGTTTATTAGATCTAGGAACCCTAAGGAGGTTTTGAAAGCAGGAAAGGTAGTCTAATTCTTGGATGACTTTCTCTGGCAGCTGCAGACAAGTCTTCTCACTGTGTCTTCCCAGTGGGAGGGTTGACGGAGCTTTCTGGGGCTCCAGGTAAAAGAGCCCTAGCCCCATATGAAGGGTGTGACGGCTCCACCCACATGGTTTACTCACCTCTGGAAGTGCTCTCGTCCTGATAATGTCACCTCAGCAGTTTTACAGGGTGAGTTTGGGAGGGGGACGTAAACATTTAACACTTAGCAGGTGTGAGAGGCATTTTTACTATGGGACTGGGAAGCTTGAGACCTGCTCCCCCCATCACTCTTCCCTGTAAGGTCCCCAGGGAAGACATGAAAGCAACTCCTCATATTGAAGACCCCTTCCCTACTGGATCCTCCTCCATGTTGGGGTTCTGGCAAAGGTTGCTGGGACCACTGACTTCTATAAGAGGGGTGTTGCTCAGTGTTGGGTACCCAGAACATGGGGTACCATCTGCAAGAGAAGTCCCCGCACTTATCTCTCGAATCGCATCGTTCTGCCCAGTTCCCAGCTGCCCAGCACTGACTTATCCATTGTAGACAAACGAACCAGTGCCATTACCAATGTCTATCTCCTTTTTTTCTTTATTCAATAATGACTCCCAAAGGGAAGCAGGGCTGAGGTAGATCAAGGTTTTTATCTTCACCCTAATTTGTCAATGCCAGCTTTAATGTATTATCAAATCAAAGATGAGTGGAGCCAAAGAGGGGGAAGGAGAAACAGGATACTTTCTCAGATTTTGTTTCAAGAAGATGAAGTTACCAGAGATACTGTTATTTTAAAGCCAGGCTCCACTGTTCAATCAATGCTCCAAAATCAGGTAACACTCTCTTTCCTAAGGATTATTAATAATACATTTGCAATGGCTCAGAAGCTGGCTATAAACTCTCCACGACAGAATGAGAATGTAATCTGTCCACAGCAATGGAGATGAATCACTTTGATAAATTCTTGATGATGCCGCCCCATCTCCTGCAACTCTGGAATGGTTTACGAGTCTAGAGTTAATCCTTCAACAACTCCACAAGTACTTCATTCCTCACCAGAGTGTGACATCTTGGGTCATGGAAGAGGTGCTACTGGATAATACAGGAACTGTGCAGAAGACGCAGGTCATGAATATTATGAGACACAGCCTCAAAAGGTATCAATAAAGACTTCCAGTTGCCTCTAGAGACAGATAAGAGGATGTAGTGTCTTGTAGGCATTTGACATCAGGATGGACAGATATAGACATGGCTTCCTTTGTAGATATTCTGTCCAACCATCCCTCCCACCAGGGTGCAGTGCCGCCACCTGTGGTCATCAGTAAGTTGAACTGAGCAACTTCTGTCTCTCCTCCTTTTCTAATTTCACTCTAAGGCATGGTTTTATAAATTTAGTGGTGGGGCACTTAATTGGTTAGTTTGGTTCATTTATATTTATTGTACTTTTTGATATTTGGGGTTATTTCTGCCTTGTTTTATTTACCCAACTTTCTCTCTGCCCCATTTTCTCCCTTCTTGATTGCGTTCTTGTGGGCTCAGAAAATTCTATTACTCTTATTCTCTTGAGTAGATTTGACTAGTTTGGAATTCATAAGTCTTATTTCTACCATTTTAGTGGTCCCCTTGAAATCTTGCCCCCTCTGTGGCACTGTTACCTTGTCTAAGAAAAATTAATGCTTTTTCTTCTTGAATGATACAAGAAACTTAAATGACTCAATTTTCCAAATTCCTCTGAGTAGTTACAGTATGTTATAGGCTTGCTTTTCATCAACTCTGCAGGCCAGGCATTATCATACTACTTAATGAAGAAATGATTTCACTCTCATACTCGTATACTTCATTGCTAAAATTATTATTATTTGAGACAGGATCTCTCTATGTATCTCTGGCTGTTCTTAAAATTGCTATATAGTCCAGGCTGGTCTCAAACTAAAAGAAATCCTCCTGCCTCAGCTTCCCAAGCACTGGGATTAATGGTGTGTACCACCACACTTGGTTTGAATATTCTTTGATTTATGACTGTCCTTCCAGAAAATGTTCTTCTTCTTTCTAAAGCATATCTTTGGAAGAGTTTTTTTTTTTTTTAACTCAAAATCTGTAAAAATGCTGTTAAAAAGCCAAAACTGCTTCTGTTGCCCTCTCATCTTGTCTTGGGGTTTCTATTGCTGTGAAGAGACATCATGACCACAGCAATTTCTATAAAGGACGCTGGTTTACAGTTTCAGGGGACCAGTCCATTACTGTTATTGTGGGGAGGGGAGCATGGTAGTGTACAGGCCACTAGAGAAGGAGCTAAGAGCTCTACATCTGGATCCATAGGCAGCAAGAGACTGAGTGCTATACTGGGCATGGCTTGAGCATATGAGACTTCAAAGCCCAACTCCAAAGTGACACATTTCCTCCACACCTACTCTAAGAAGGCCACACACCACCTAACAGTGCCTTCTCTATGAATCAATTATTAAAACACATTAATCTAGGGAGGCCATACCTATTCAAACCACCACACCTCTTAAAAGATTATTTCACAGGCCCATTAATCCCAAACTGGCAGTCACTTGCTATAAATACTGTAAAATACTCATTAGAAGTCACCCATCAGTGTAAATGGTATTCCTTTGTTAGGAGTCTTTACGTCTGGACTGTTTTGAGATGATTTTGCTCATCTGTTTGAGTGTGGAGCTCTTGTTATATACCTTTTCTTGGCACTTTGTTACCTTAATCTGAGCATTCATATATTATTTGTATCTTTCACATATTCTAGATCTATTCCAAGTCATTATGTCCTCACATTATTCTCCCCTCCCTCTCTCTTTTGAGACAGGGTCTCACTATTATCACCCTGTCTGTCCTGGAACTCACTCTATAGAGACCAGGTCTCAAACTCACAGATATGCCTACTTCTGCTTCTCCATGCTGGAGTTAGAGTCATGTACTGCCACACCCAGCCTCTAATCTGTTTTTTTACCCCCCCCCCAATTACAGAAGCATTAAATCTTCTTATATGTGGTCCTAAATGATCTGGAAATTGCTATGTAGACTAGGATGACTCTCAGCTTGCAGTGATCCTCCTGCCTCAAGCCTCCTCAGTGCTGGATTATAGGTATGTTCCAACCCACCTGGCTAGACTACACGTTTAATTAGTTCTGGCTGGTCAATTTAGATAATTTCACATCTACTCATTTCTATTTTTTCATAATATGACAGTTAGTCTTTTTCTAGAATGGCTGGGCCAATATTTCCAGTAGTAAGTGCTCTTCCAGCGCTTACTAGTGTTCAAGAGTTAAAACTCCTTGCCTCTTTCCCCCAGAATGCCATGGAAGCAATGCTGTGCCACTCTAGGGCTGGGTGAGCAATCGTCACTTGGGTTCTGTCAGAGTCTTCCTGTAGATACTCTAGGGACCAGCCACCATATGTGAAAGGGTAAAGGATGGCTAACCTAGATGAGGTCTCAATCACAGCAACATAAGCCAGCTGAGATCTGCAGAAGCCAACTAGTGAACCAGTGCAGTCCCTAGGTCACAGCTGAGGGCTCAGATGACTCAGACATGACAAACCATTCTTCCTGTACCCCAAGCTCCCAGTCCACAAAACCTCCACGCAAAACAAATGAGCATTTAAGCCACTCAGTTGCGGAGTAGTTTACTAGACACCAGTGGACTGTAACAATATAAACTAGTTCATGTTTTGGTACCTGATAACTAATTGGTAGTCAGCCAATCAATCAACCCTTTATCTGGCTGACTCATGCACATCTCAGCTTGTTTCCTTATGTATCAGGCAAGTCTTTGGTGCGATTTCATACGTCGCTGAAGTTAATCTACAACCATCTGGAGGCTGCTTATTTGAATACCTCTCTAATAAGAAATCCCCATTTCTGGTTGGTCTCAAGATGATGCAGATTCGAGTAGCTTACGTGGATGTGGTTGGGGGCCTTGGTTGGATTCTCAATTTCAGCTTCTTCACATGTGGTGGCTGGCCATCAGGCTACCCACAGGAGCCGTGTCCATTTAGATCCCTTTCTGGAATTACTCAAATGGCTTATTTAATATGGACTAAAAACGTAGCTCATGAGAGGGTGGGGCTATCCATGACTCTAGCTGCTCAGTGGAGGTTTCTGTCGTGGCAAAGTCACAGTCATCAAGGGGTCTGCATATTGGCTTCCCCTGTCATAGACACTATCTGTTTCTGGACAGTCACTTGGCCTGCAAATACTTACCAAACATCGTTTACATGTTCCTTTACGGGACAACGACACATTTTCCTTCACAGACATGCTTGAACTCCCATTGATACTGCAACCATTTTTACAGTTTAGTCTTTTAAACTTCTGATGGGCGACTTCCCACACTCTACAGAATTTACCAGAAGCTCTGCGAGATCAGGCCTATTACCATCTTAAAAATATTCTTTCCTATGCATAATGACTACACCTGAGCAACATCCACTCGGCACTGAGAGCACATTTCTCCAGGTGACTAACAGCTAACCAGCAGTAACATGGGCAGCGATGAAAACAGGTGGCGTTAGTGAGCAGCACAGAGGACTCCTCCTGCGGCCAGGGTAGAGTTCATAGCTGGTTAGAGGGGCACCGTGCTTCAGTTTTCTGCATGACCCTGGCCACAACAGGAAAGGTAAGGACTTTCCTGAACAGTGACGATGGGGGAGAGCTAGCGGGAGAAGACCTCACGCTGTCTTCACTTACACTCACTTTCTGACGTTATTTTTTTTTAAAGACCACAATGTGTAGACTTGACGACATCCAGGCCACCATTTTTGCTTTTTTTAGTACGTCTTTTAACAGAACGAGCAACTCTATGGATTACTTGGTATTTTCATAGGTGTTACGATGGTGCTACGAGAATCATCCCTGAGGCAAGCCTCTTGGCACCTGTGGAAGGTATTTTCTCGATTAGGCTATTTGAAGTCAGAAGATCTACCCTAAACGCAGACAGCACCTTCTCAGGATGCCCAGATCTAAAGAGGCCTAAGGGAAATGCTTCTGCTTTTGCTGGCTTGTCTTCACATCTTGGTAGTGAGGTCACCTACCCAACTTGTCTTGCTGCTGAGCTGCCTGCCACTGGCATTACATTGGAGCCTACCAGGGGCTCTCCAGGAATCTTCTAGGCCCTTGGCATTAGGACAGGATTACTGAGGCCTCTAACCATATGGACTGAGGCGCTACCAGGTTCTGACCTCTCTTGTATGCATCCAGCTATTGTCTGAGTACCCAGATTGCACTGCATATAACCAATCCGATAATTCTCCTTTAGTAGATGTTCATTCTATTGCTTCTTTCCCTCTAGAACTCTAATGCTGGTGGATAAATGAAAACGTTTTCTAAGTGGGTCCAGCAAAGCTCAGTAGGTAAAAGGATCGAGAGCAGGTTACCAGCATGGCCAGAATCAGAATCCAGCATTTCTGACTTTTAGGTGATTTGCTCTTGCCTTTGGCTATCACAGAAATGTATTTGTTAGGCAAACTGCACCTTCTTTCAGCGAGCTTCTCTGCCGTCACCAATGGACACACAGAGCTTGTCTAAGTCCCTGTCTTTCAGATGAACGATCAGAGGTCAGAGAGGCCATCTATCCATCCATCCATCATCCATCCATCCATGTGGTTCTAAAGAGGGCAGGATTCTATGCCTGCCACCCTCCATGGTTTCTCCCCTTTCCTGTAATGCTCTCAGCTCTTCCTATCTCTCCACAAAAAATAACAACAGTTGCTATATGACATAAGGCTTCCTCACAGACGGTTTCAAGAAAAGGACTGATCTGCGTTAACCTCAGCCCAGCCCAAAAGGAAGTTGCCAGCTGAGCTATGGTGGCAGAACCACGAGCTTCTGTTATTCCTAATTATTCCTCCGCTGAAATTTTCATTCAGGTCCTCCATTGGCTTGTCACATACTCCAGGGGGACCCATTACCACAGCTCGCAACGTAAGGGCTGTCCCTGTGTCATGCAGCATGCAACATGAATAATTTTAGATAGTGGCCCCACTTCCATTCACCCCACATTCCCAAGTCTTTCAATACTAGTACAGCAGAGTTGAAATGTCTTACAATTTTCGTTTCAACTTCAGAAAAGTAATATTTCCCTCACAAGTCTGTCAAAATGTGAAATTATGGTATTTCTGATCACTCATTCATGGATTTCCCGGACACCCACCCGCACCAGGAGACGTGGTGAGGATGACAGCGATGGCAACAGAACTCCATAATGGGAGGCCATCATAGTGGCACAGTGCTCAGGAGCTCCATGGCAACCGGATTAGAACTTGCTGTATCTGAGCGACGGTCTTAATTTTTCTTCATGCTACAGGCTGTCAGACAAATCCAACACTTGACAGGCTGTCTCATTTTATTAGTTACTCTCCAGCTAGAGCTTTATATAGGAATGACTCTGTTTTTACTCATGATGTGTGTTTCCCACTTGTAGTAGCTTTGTTCCTGGTAAGGGGATGCCAACCCACGGACATTCCCCGCCTTCCTGCATCTGGAGGGGGCCGTGCCATCAGAGCCACGTGGTGTAGCAGATGTTTATGCATATCACCTCAAGGCTAGGGAGGAGACAAATGTGGTCTCTCCTGTTTCTGTCATGATCTTGGAGGTCAGGCACTGATGAAGGTCAGATTGTGAGAGGGAAGAACCTTCAGTTCCTGGGTGCACCTCAGAGGTGGTCAGAGCTGAGATCTGTGAGTGAGAAGCAAACCTCTGTGGGCTGGAGAGATGCCTCAGCAGGTTGAGGCACTTCCGTGTAGGCCTGACAACCCAAGTTGAGTTTCTGGATCCTGCAGGCAGCTGGAGAGGACAACCAGAAGCTGTCCTCTCATCTCCGGACACACTGTGGCACATGTGCACACATGCACACAAGCATACACACACACACACACACACACACACACACACACACACACACCTCTAAACACACCTTAACCTAAACAAATAAAACAACTTTTAGTTTTTTTTTTTAAAAAAAATAAATGAATTGTTTTTATTTTAGGCCATGGTGGTTTAGGTGTTGTTACTGGTAATGATCTATTGACAAAACAAAAACAAAAACAAAACCCAAAATCAACCAACCAACCAACCAACCAACCAACCAACCAACCAACCAATAATACAACCAAATATCTACTGGTTGACTGTACAATTTCCCCCAGAGCTTAGAAAGGCACTCAGATCTTTGCTGTGTGTAGGCATGTGCATCTTCCAATCTGATTCAGTTACAGAAATTGCTGGCTGTGACCTTTCAGGACTGAAGTCACACTTTCAGCTCACTACTACCGCCCAGTAGGGCTACATGGTCAATAAGAGTCCTCAACAGAAACACACAAACAGAAGCCCAGGGCTTCTTGCCTCAGGAATTGGCTCTATAATTTTTAAAACAATGGCCCTAGGTCAAAGCCACCTGTTTTTCAAGAAGAGAGAGAAAAAAGAAGAAAACTGAGAAGCAAATTATATCGAGGTTGAGAAGATGGCTATTTAAAAAAGTCTCCTTCCCCTTCCAGTTATAGCTCATGATGATGTATTATGCAACTCAGTTGCATTCAGGGTTCCTTGCAGAAATGGGGAAGACCCAAGGTAGTCTGATCATCCTCATTACACACCCGTCTGAAAATCTGAAAACATACTCAAAAAACGCTCCTGAGGAGCTACTACGAACCGCACAAGTGGACTGGCTGACACCGGGGGTGTAATGTGCAGCCTGCCACCAGCACAGTCCTGCATACACACGAGCCCAAGTCTACTATTTCTAGATGACTGTACCGACAATCCAAGAAGGCATATTTTTTTTGAGGCTTAAATATATATAGCTACTGTATTTTTCATAAATTAAAATTTATTTTTCTTACTAAACTTTTCTACTGCAGGCACATTAATCACTTACATATTCAGAGTTTAAAAGTTCTCAGTTCCTTAAGAGAAAACATACTCAGGCCAAAAGAGCATTTAAGAAAATGGAGCCTCTGGTAGCCGAGTCCATAGTTTGAAATGTCATCAGTTGCAGGAAAAGGATGCTCAGGGCTATCGTGCATGGCAACAGAGTAACCACGGCAACAGAGTAGTCATGGCAACAGAAAACTCAGTAGCTGATTTCATTAGTGTAGGTGCTTTTGCTGAACTTGAAAACACATCACTAAGGTGTGGCTGATTTCTCCCAAGTCTTTCTGTTATAAACACTCAGGGGCAATGAGTAGAGCCATTGCTGAATTTCAGACCCTGGACACGTGACAAACTGTACAGTAAGCAGAGAAAGCCCAGGGGTCAATCAAAGGGTTTTTGCAAGATGTTTGCAGTTCTTCAAATGTCAAACCATTAGCACTTTCAGACTGCTTTCCAGTGTGGGTCTCTGAAGATTCTTATGCTATTACAGTAAATTTATTAAACAGCAAATCAAAACAGTGACGTGAAATTGTTCATGTTATCATGAGCTCTCACTGTAAAAGGGAGGATGGTTCATAAACTTCTCCATCTGCTCATATGTTTGTTGATAATAACTCTACATTCAGCGATGATCTCTTCCATGAGTTCTTCACTGACTACCCCTTATTTTTTTACACTGAGAAATTGGTTGGTTTTGAGACAGGATATTGCTATGACCTGGGACTCACATTCTTCATGCCTCGGTTTCCTGCGTGCTGGGATCACAGGTGTGTGCTAGCATACACAGCTTTGCAAAACATTTATTATCAGCTCCATTCTCTTCACCGAACTGAATTAACCTTTTCTGGCAGGAACGCAAACTTTAAAAAAAAAATAGAAGAGAGAAGAGAAAGGAAAGAAGTGAAGAAGGAAGGAAGGAGGGAGGGAGGGAAGGAGGAAGGAAGGAGAGAAACTATTCGTGCTTTTTCAAATACTGCATACTAAGACTAGTGAGCTGCGTGTCAGAGGCATGAAGGAGGGCACTGAGGATGTGGAGGAGCTAAGGCCATGCAGAAGGAAAGCAACCTGGCTGCAGACAGTGTTGCTGGTGACATCGCAACCACAATGTCCACAAGCATCTAGAACATTCAACCTTAATCTGTGCCAGTAACACCAGTTCAGTTGTGGGGTCTGAGCTGAGGCAACAGCCAAAGAACCAAGGCGAGTCAGTGTCCCTGTCACTAGTGCTAGTGCTAGGTGAGTGTTTTGTGGAGGGAAGGCCTTCAGTGCTGAGGGCTTATGGGAGAGCGAATCAAACCCCTTGTGGAAGAGGCTATGCACAGAGACTAAGCAGCAAACCCTGAGCTGAGCTTAGAGCAGGCTTCTGAGTCCAATGAAGACTGGCCCTGCTAATGGAGAAAGGGAGGGAGGAAGGGAGGGGCACCTCACACTGAGTGCCAGCTATCCAGCCTTCCGTGTGCCCTTTCCTCACTTTACTCCTCAGACCCGGGGTACCCAGAATCAGCAGGATGAGGAGGAGAGCCAGCAACGACACAACACTTCCCATCATTCAGGAGTTCCCTTGGCAACCTTGTAAGGGCAGGGGCTTCACTGAGCAGCAGGGGCAGGTGTGGCCTCTGCTGAGGGCTGAATGAAGGCAAATTTAATCTAAGAAATAATTAGGCAGATGTTACATTGGAAGCCAGATTTGTTTTCCCATCTTTTCTCACAGTTTCTCTAATAACCTAGGATTTCTAAAAATACAGATATAAGGATGGCACAAGTAGGGGCGGGGAGAGCTACAGATTCATCGACTTACAAAAGAAAAGGCCTGATGCCCGATGCCTCTAGGTTGCAATAATTCTTATTGCCCAGCCAATATTGCCCAGCCAACGTCTGAGTTCAGAGTCAATCTTTCTACTTCTATCTTCACACAGATCTGGGGTGGGGTGCGGACATCAAGGCTTACTAACCACCAGGCTGCTAAAATAAGCTAACACAGACTGCAAGAGGAAGTGGGGAGGAGTCCACTGGCCAGAGCTGTGAGGGAAAAACCCACTCGATGACCCCACTTTCTCCAGGGGGTTGTATAATCTTTCTACTTCAAGGGCTGTGATTTGGAAATATGGGAGGGTGGGCCTGAAGATAGAGAACGTGGGTCTAAAATCCTCCTAATTTGCTGTCTTCAGCAGTACACTTGGCTTTCTGGGTTTGCCTTTCCATCACCCATCACAGGTAACTTAGGCCGGCCTCAAACTCTATATCTGAGGAGGACTTTGAACTCAGGATTCTCCTGCCTCCACCTCCTCGGTGCTGGAATTCCAGATGTGCACCACCATGCCTGGCTTGCATTTCCTGGCAATAAAGTGACGCCTGTCACCAGAGCTGTCCTGAGTGAGTGTGTACTGGATGGGAAATCACTTGGTAAGTACAAAAGGCTTTTCCTGCCACTTACAGGGTTGGTTTTGGGGAATACTTGCCATTTTCCACATCTGGAGCCAATTAAAACACACGACAAAGAATCAGAAAGTGGGTCCGTGGGTTGCCTTTTCTACCAGCTAAGGTGCTTTTGAGAACAAGCTTGATCTATGGCTTTTTTCTTTTTTCTTTTTTAACCACATCCTATAATGTGGCATCTTTTCTTTTCCTATTTCGTACTTGTCCTCTTAAGTACACGCTTCTGGATGGTGGAAAGTCTACCTTGTATCTGTAATCCTAGAGTTTCCCACTGAGCTATCTAGCAGGCATTCTGTTTGAGGAGGAAGATAACAATGTTTGTGCTAGAGTATTTTGGGAAGCCTCTGTCTCCGAGACCAGCTTTGGAGCTCTCACATCAGGGCCTATGTCTGGAAGACTGAACGCAGGATCTCTCTCCTAAGACAGGTAAGCACTCTGTCACTGAGCTATAACCCACCACTGGGCTCATTCCTCTTCATACCAAGTATCATGTCTATCAAAGAACAGGCTCTTTTATTAAAGCATGTTGAGGCTGGGTGTGGTGTAATGTCAGCACCCAGGAGGTAAAGGTACTGTGAGCAGTCCAAAGCCAGTCTCATCAGGGTTTGAGGTCAGCCTGGTCTACATAAGATAAACCCTCCCACCTTCTCCCCAAAGAAGCCAGGTATAGAGGGATACATGCCTGTAATTCTAGCACCTACGAGGCTGAGGCAGGAGAACTACCTTGAGTTCAGATCAGCTAGGGCTGCATAGAATTGTCTTTTAAAAAATAGTGTGTTAAAAGATAATGGAAACAGAAGGAACCTCCTAGTCTCCCCAGGAATTACGAACAAGATTCTAAAGTCATATTTTCTTCCAAGGATTCCATTCTGGATAGTTTGATCCACTGGAAGAGACCTCTCTTCTGCGAGCTCTCTCTGCGGAAAGTCCAACTCTTGGTAACTTCTACCAGGCCAAGATTCAGCGCTGTATCTATCGGGAACCCTGGACATCTGGGCATGTGGCCCTGGACATCTCAATTAGAGTTAGTCTGCTAATGCCTTTAGCGGAGAACTGTCATTTTGTAATTAACTTAGAGCCATGACAGAAGCCTGTGACATCGATGACTCAGAACACAACACTGACCCTTCTTCTCCTGAGGGACTTACAGATCATGAAACAAAATGTTTTGGAATTGTGAGTAATAAGCTTGTAACAAGAAAATCAGGAGGGGCCGGTATGAAAAGGCTTTGCTTGAAGGGGTTAAGACAACCAAGCCCTCTCCTTAAGAATGCACCTCTTCAGAACAGGGCTTTACAGGGACTTGAGAAATCCATCTTGCTGCAGAGAAGCCTCTATGTCTCCATGGTGTGGGTATGAAGCCTCTGGAGTCAGCCCACACCCTCTGTGGGTCCATCTCTTTTCTATGCCTTGGGGGATTCTCCAGAAGGCTGTTTTGGGTTTGGCCCTGGATAACTGTGATCCACGGACCTTGTGAGGGCCCTGCCTTTGCCCTTCCTAGACCAAACCAGGATTAAACAACATGGCTCACAAGGTCTTAAAATGATCTCTCTATTTCTTTCTCTCTATAAGTCAGGCAAGAAGTTAACAATCTGTAGGTACAGTCTCAGGGATTCTGCCCACGAGACTTTGTCCTCACACAGCAATACAAGGCAGGAGGAGCTGTGGGGCCTTCATAAGCAACAGTCTGAAGCAATTGAAACAGACCCAAAATGTTGCTAGTGTAATAGAGGAATAAAATTTTAAAATATCCCTTAATTTTAATTCATTTAAGAAACCTACTTTTTCCAATTATCCATTTTGTATCTGTATGTGTGTTTGTGTATATGAACATATGTATGTATGTTTATTTTGTGTGTGTGCATGCAAGTATGTGTGTGTGAGTACTTGCATGTGTGCCCATGGAGGCCAGCTGTTGATGCTGGGTGTATCCGATCACCTTTCATCTTGTGTTTTGAGACAGTGTTTCTCACTAAACTTGGAGTTCACTGATTACCTAGACTGGCCACCTAGTAAGTCATGGGGATCTTCCTTCTCTACCTTGCCAACCCTGCGGTTATAATATGGGTGGCCAAGCTGGGCAGTGATGGCCCACGCCTTTAATCCCAGCACTCGGGAAGCAGAGGCAGGCAGATCTCAGTGAGTTCAAGCCCAGCCTCATCTACAGATGGGGTTCTAGGACAGGCACCAAGCTATACAGAGAAACCTTGTGTTGAAAAACCATAATAATAATAATAAAAATAAAATAATAATAATAATAATAATAGTCGTCATACAGGCTTTCACTCTCCAGGGATGTCGGGATAGAATCATGTCCTTGTGCTAGAGCGGCAGAGCACTTTACTGCCATCCATCTCCCAGCAGCACCCCCCCTGGCAACTAACAATTTTATACCATCTAAATGCCAAACACTTCGGACAAAAAATTAGTATTTAAATTGAAATGCGCTGCACAGCATCCGGGAGACTTCCAAGGACTGGTATGAGCGCGTGGAGGAGAGCAATGTGACTAAGCACTTTGGAGTGCTGACCTCATACCGAAACAATATTCCAGATGCACCAGTGCAGGCGCTGAGGGGAGTCCTGAGTGGATGTGCATTGTTTGACACGAACACAGCATTGTCAAGGACCCCGATGTCTCAGGCCAATGGGAGTGGTGAAATATCCCCCAGGGAGAGCTCAGAGGGATGACAAGGCCTTCCTCGGATTCTGGTGCAAAGAACAACAGTATGCGCAGAGACTGCACAACATACCACCTTTCTTACTTCCTCCTTCTAGATGTTTAAGGCCTGCAGATTGCTCCACTAGAGAGAATGCTTCTATGAAGATTAGCTAAACCCACCTTCTTGTTCAGCTGTGTATACTGGCCCCACCCCCTTGGTTATCTGTATGCTATCCTGCTTCCTTCAGCTATAAGCAATAACCTCATTTCTCTGTCACTTACATATAATAAGCACACTGAGCTTTCTGGGTGTTGCAGCTTCTCCATCAGAGCCCAGGTCATCCAATCCCAGCTTCTCTGTCCATGTGTCTGTCCTTTCTTCATTCCCTTGTTGCCCCTAGTCAGGGTTCTGAGACCAGAGTCATGTAAGGACACAGCATATTGTATTAAATAGAATGTGATATTGGAATTGAATTTATTTCACTCATTTCTTTTCACTTAGTTTTTTTTTTAACTTTTCAAATGTAGCTACCAGAATTTTTTTTTAAATGAGCCTTGTGTTGTATGTCTGGGAAGACATAAGACATTCACCGTGATTGTGCTTCTCTCTGATTATTCAACAGCCTGCCCATTGCTCCTCTGTCCAGTTCACTTCACTGCTAATGCCACTGTCACCAGGAGAGGGTGGAACACCCAAGGGCCAGGCACTTTTGGAGGCTGAAAATAGCTTGTGCTGGCTTTTAGCTGACAGTCCAAAGGGACACGTAAGTGGTAAACAGATCCAGGCAAGAGAAGCATCGCTTACCTGAATGCCATGTGGAACTTGAGGGCAAGGTGGCAGAGAGACTAGGATGTGACATGCTGGGGTGTGGGGCTAGGGTCTGAACTACAGGCGACAGACTGGCCCCAAAGTCATGAGCAGAGAGCAGGCTAAGGCACTAGGAAAAGGAAACAAAGGTAGTGTGACTGGGCACAGGTCAGGGGTGGGCTGAGGGGACAAGGGGACAGGAGAGGACACCTAGCATGCACCCTGCCTCGGAGGCACTTAAGCTACTTACCTCATGCTGACCAGGCTGGGGGCCTGACAATGTTGCTTATCCACTCAGAGTAGCCACAGTATCTTTATTTACTTATTCATTAAAGATGTGGCCATTACTAGTGGGTTGTCCTTTTGACTGTGACGATTTGTGATTTCCATAGAAGCTAAAGGATAAAGCTCCTTCCAGAAGATGAAAGAGAAGGACAGCAAATGGCCACACCCTGGTCAATGTCTGTCGAGATTTAGCAACAGTGTCTTTTAAACGCTTCCTTTCTTCTTCTGTTCTTTTGCTCCCTTTCAAAAGTAAATGACCTGGCAGCCACCCAGCTCAGTCTCATGGAGCATTGAAGCCAAGGTATCAATTTTTTATTGGATACATAAGGCTGTGTGTCCATCAAGATGTCCCCACAGGATCATCTGCACATTTTCTCCTTCCTTCATAGTTACATTGTAACTTGCCTTAGAAATCTATAAATAATTTTGTTTTTCATAAGTTCACGATTTAATTTTTTATTATATTTATGTGGTGTGTGTGTGTGTGTGTGTAAGCCCATCATTATGTGGAGGTCAGAGGACCTCTTCTGAGAGTTCTCTCCCTCTACCATGTGTGCCCCAGAGACTGAATTCAGGTCACCCTTCTTGGCAGCAAGCACCTTTCCCCGTGGAGCCACCTTACTGAACCTAGAACTTTTTCAAGTATCCACAGAGTAGGAAGAAATTTGGATTCTGAGATTGGTAATGATTCCAAATACCTGCCTACATGGGCAAGGTCTTTGGTTCAACCCCCAGCCCTACAAATAATAATAAAGATCATAATGGCTAATAAAGATAAGTATATACCTTTGAGGCAGAATGGTTGCTTGGCATGTGCAAGGTCCTGTGTTCAGTCCCTATCATCACCAACCAAAGAGTTTCTTCTCATCTATGAGATGGCATTGCTGGAGAAATGTAGGTCTCACAGGGGAGGAATAAAGGAACAAAACACCCGGTTATATTCATCACTACAATTCAATAAAGTAGGAGTGTTCTATATAGGAGCAATTTCAATTACAGCTCTGGTCAAGGGGTGCAGCTGGTGCATCAGTGGCAGACTGCTTAATCACCAACCTTCACCAGCCTTCTCTGCTACTTTAGATCAGGTTCTCGGCAATGGGAGACATGTGCTATCTTACTAAATTTACACTCAGAAAAACAGGAGGGCAGAGGGGAGAGGTGACCTGGACAGTAAGAAGAATGGCCCAATGTTTACAGGATCATTCTGAACATTTGACATGTACATTAACATGTGAATCCCCAAGCTTAAGTGAACAGTGCCTGACTTGTCCTTGGCTTACTCAACTGATGCCTGACATACCCAGGAATACAGACTCCAGCTCTGCCTCTATAAGGGAGATAGTCCGAAGTATGAGCTGTCTCCTACCAGAGCTTGTAAGACAGAAGCCCCACTCTTTCTGGGCTTCCTGCCCTCCCTAGGCCCACTCCTCTATGGTTCCATGCATTATTCCTGGGGACCCTTTTTGATAAGCTGACCCACAGGGCTCCCTCAGGACTCACATCTCTCTCTATTACACTTGCCATGAGAAAAGTGAATATCCTGACAATATCAGGTCAACTGAAATATGGGTTATTTTTTTCTGGATGAAATTTCTATAGCTAGTCTATTATTGCATTTTATTTTTTTAGTTCAATCATTTAACACTCACACTTATGGTCAAAATAACTGTAACATATGAATGAAATGAGCTGACCATTTATCCAAGTATCCTCTCTCCCGAGGAATTCCCCTTGGCTGTGGTGAGAACTGCTTAGTTAGGTCTCCATGTATTCAGGAAAGCTGCCCTTGTCACTCTGGCTGGCTTTCAGGCTGGCTTTCTCTCGGGGTGGAGGGATGGCCACGCCTCACAGAGATCTTCAGGAGAGCAGCTGGCATTTTGGTCATTTCCATTCCTGTGCCGTGCTTCACTTCAGAGCACCCAGCCCTCCCCTCTCATTTACCTTCTACGGCAAATAGGAGTGCAGGGGTACCCTCCAGCAGGTACCCAGGAAGCGATTCTGGTTTGCTATTTGGTTAACTCCCCACGCCATGGCGCCTGGTGGTGCTCTGGTGCAGCTTGAGCAAAGCCAAGTTCACCTGACAGGCACTGCCAGGATACTTGTAGTGGGAGAGGACCAGCCCCACGAGGGGAGAGGCTGGCACACTGCCACAGTGAGGAGCAGCCACAGGGAAAAGGCTGCCAATGCCAATGATTCAAGCAGAGGCAGGGCTGGGAGGGAGGGAGGGACTGGATGGAGAGGTTGCAGAGCCAATGGGTCCTGGGTTCGGAAGCTTCCTGGGTTCTGCCCTCAAGAATCTCTAATATCTACCACACATTAGTATAGCCAGTGACTCATGTCTCTGAAAACTCTGAGGTCAATTACAAATTAATATAGAATTGATGGGGAAAATGTCTTTTTTATAATTGAAAAATGACAACCAAAAAACCCTGTTTAACTTTCACTTTTTCAGAAAAAAATTCCAAAATTTTAACACATGCTGTCAAACAAAGCGATATCTATATCTATCTATATATCAACTCAATCTATGTACTTTATGCAGAGTGAGGGTGAGGCATCTGAGCTGACATCTGGACAGAGTAATATAGACTATTTCTCTCCTTTCTTTAAAATAGGATTGCTAAGCAAATAAAGGTTATTTACTAAATATTACTGTTTTCTGACAATGCAGCAGCTCATATTTGAAGGGCATTTCATAACACTGGAATATTTTTATGCCCTTTTCATTTCTGTCCCATGAGTATATATCAAGGTAGATATTATGCTTTTCATCTGGGCATCACAGTTGAGAAAACACTTTGTGAAGTTACATAGTTGGTCAGAGGACAGGGGAGAGTTCAGAGTACATCCTTTACATCCAAACCCTACATTTTCTCCTCCCATGTATTTTAGCGGAGGGTCTTTCATAGAGAAGACTGGATTTATTTACTAGAGTCAATGGGGTTCCGAAACGTGAGTGCAACTTTTCTCGGATATTCCCTGGCAATTTTACAGTGAAGGGCAGTCAAAGGCATAAAGTAATTTTCCAGTCTTTACTGACACTGCTTACAGTGGAAAAATATCCTAAGGTTTCACTGGCAGAAAGGAACCGTTTACTTGAATAAATTTAAGAATCCCAATCTAAAGGCATTAAACCAATTAGGAGCCCGTTAAAGACCGTGTATGCTAAGGGTCACAATGGACAGCATTTCCACCTCAAATGTATGTGAATGACTCCAGAGATACAGAGACCTGACCTGTCCCTAGAGAGTCCTTGCCAATCTTTTCATGAAGGGAAAACTATCTGGCCTCCAATTTTTAATTTTTTTTAAAAAAGTAAGCAAACAAATAAATAAACACTCAGCATGAAGCAAGGAAGAAATAGAAACCCAAGTTCTAACATGTTCCCACAGCAGTCACTAATTAGGGTCAAGACATATCAGCTGCTGAGCGGGCAAAGCCCAAGGGAGAGGGGGCCCAGGAGCTGTTAAGCCACAGAGCATGCTCTAATTGCTATGTTTTGTTTGGAAATTGATCCCAATAATTAGAAGAGCCAGGATTTAAACTCATTCATTCTTTATCCAGAATCCAGCACTGCCACACCCCATGGCAGCTAAGACCAGGCAGTGGCAGCGTCAACCTTTGCAAAGGATGAGGGGCGAAGCTCCCACCACCCCAACCTTGGGAATGCCCCTCAGTAGCTGTATGATTGCCTGTAACATCAGAAAGGCGAGATTTAGAGTCAGTAGTTTTTGGACCTACATCAGCTCCCCGACTTTGGTCTAAGGGAAGATTTCCCCTCACTTGTCAGGCGAAGCAAACATGAAGACAGAATACACAAGCGGACTTCAGTGTGCGACGCCACAGTTTTTCATATCTCTCCCCAGCTCAAAGGACCCATCAGAAGTGGAAGCCTGGGCTACAGGTGGCCTTGTTGAGGCTTGCCTCTAAGGCAGAACTGAGTGGCAAAGGCTTGAGGACTATATTACCCACAATCCGGCTACTAATTATGTATGTTACCCATGCACCTGTTTCTGCAGTGCAGGATTTAATTGACAGCATGTGAAACCTTAAGCAACATTTTCTTAGTGGTTCACATAATAACAGTGCATCTTACAGTAATGATATCTTAGATTTTTTATGGAAAATGATCATAAAATCAAAAATACTTACGGAGTCCCGTTATGATCCAAGCTCTAGACTGGACTAGACTGAGGGAGAGGTGCTTGTGGATGCATGAGACCCTGAGTTTGGATCCCCAGAACCCATGCAAAAGCCAGGGGTGGTGTTGGAGGAGTGGTTGAGAATTCTACATCTTGCCGCCAATGGGAAGTCAACTCAGACACTGGGCTGTATTCTGAGCACAGGAAACCTCAAAGCCCGCCCCCCACAGTGACACACTTCCTTCAACGAGGCCATACCCACTCCAACAAAGCCACATCTAATAGTGCCACTCCCTGCGAGATTATGGGGGCCAATGACATTCACACTACCACACTTAACAAATGGATGCCAATAGCATACATGAGTTATTATGCACTTCAATAACGAGGATTAGTGATGGTTATGATCTACCTCCTAACTACCGAAGAGCTGCTTCAGCAGAGCTATTTGAGTCTCTCAGCACCTCTGCAAACATGGACCATTGGTGCCTATAGCGGTTCAGGTGATGTCTGACCCCTCCAGCATTTAGGGTGCTCAGTGGAGTTTAGAGAACGGACACTGTGCAGCGTTAGGCCTAACTCTGAAAGGCAGAATAATTTATCTAATGCCTTTCAAATAATGCATGACTTTAAGTAATATGCAGACGTGGGACACACAATCAACATAGGGGATTCCTCAAATGCATTTTACCTCTCAAACCTGCTGTGCTGTTTTGCAGTGTCCCAATTCTCCTGCAATGAAGCCTACTGCCCCTTCTTTGAGATGTAACACATGTGTTGATGGGCAGGGGGAGACTATCTTTCACAGGTCTCTTTTTCCATCAAGGTAGACTAACTCATGTCTTTATGGCATAGCCTCTTCAATCTGTAAAGCCCTCCTCTAACAAATAAGTTTTTTATAAAGGGAGGGGGAGGGGAGAGGAAGAGGGAGGTAGAGAGAGGGAGAGAGAGAGAAAGAGAGAGAGAGAGAGAGAGAGAGAGAGAGAGAGAGAGAGAGAGAACGAACTATGGTCCCAGAGAAAATGGAAAAAGAACAGAAGAAGGTCCCCATACAGCCTGGCAACTTTCCAGCACGCTGAACTAGCCTTATGAGTTTCTGGGATTAGAATTCAGCAGACAAAATGAGCCAATTAAAAGGCTTGGCCCCAAACTGTGTGTGGATAAAGAGCTTTGCAGGCCACAGCAATCTAACCTGGGTTGGAAACTCTGCAGGCTGACTGACTAGTGATTTGCATCTCAATCGTTTTCATTTGATTCATTTTATCCACTCAGCAAAAGTCAGACACTGCTTGGTTTAGGAAAGACCAGTCTTCCATCCGCCTCCCCACCAGGCTCGACAGACACAATGCGCTCCATCCTCAAGGTTTCCAGCCACTGACTTTGCTCTGACTCAGAGTGGCCAGTGTCTGTTGTGTCAAGTGAGATCTCCAGAGCATCAAGAACATGGACTGCACCGGGTTTTCCCTTCAACTCAGTAGCAGTTCCCATCCCCAGTACCATCATTAATGGTTCTTTATGACACAACACAGAAAATCATGAGCAACACATAGAAAATCATACTCCTTATTCTGCCATAAAAACCAAGAAACCACACTGATTCCACTCACTATTTGAGAAGCACGTATATCTACACATCACATTCCAAACGCGCTGTGTGGACCCCAAAGCCTATCAGGTTCCAGGTGACAAAAATCCAGAAAATACAATCCACCAGTTCTTTCCCATGAGGAATCAACACAAGATCATACGGCAACACCTTATATTGTACCACGGAACAAAGAATGATTTCATGTTTCTGATGTGCATTTTGAACTAAGTCACACTAGAATTATAATGAAGTCTACAGTATGACGGATGCCTAAGTCACGAGAGCGACTTGATGCTTGTGGCTTATCTAGACGAAGCAGATGGGAAATGACCCAATCCCAGTATTCCTCCACCAAGATCCTGGCACTCAACAAGTGACAACCTTGGCACATTCCAGGTAGAGAATGAATGCGGCATGAACTTACTTAACAGTTGGCAATAGAGGGCCTGTAAACTTCTCTTCATGGTATCATCTGGTCCTGCTGGTCCTCCAGTTTATTCATGATTCTGTCTAGGAAAACGGGATAAGAAATTGTTACATCAAGGGCACACATTCCCAATTAGAAGAATTCCATTTGGGTGTGAGCATGGCAGTGCACACAGAGCTGTATCTGAAATAGAAAAATCTAAAAACAGTTAAATTTATAATGTTCTATGTTAGACCATTACCACTGACCTTTTGACCTAATCCCTGAGCCATGTTAACACCTCCGCTTCTGAAGACAACCCTATGGGCAGAGAGTGAGAACCTGGCTTTGAAGGATTTTTATAGCTCTCATAACCCTCTAGTCTAGCGGTTCTTAACCTGTGGGTCATGACCCCTGAGGGGGGGCAGGGATTGAACAATCCCTTTACAGGGGTTGCCTATTGTCACCAGAAAACACAGACATTAAGATTCATAACAGTAGAAAAATTACAGTTGTGAGGTAGCAACAAAAATTCTATGGTTGGGGGTCACCAGAACATGAGGAACTGTATTAAAGGGAAACAGCATCAGGAAGGTTGAGGTCACTGGTCTAGTCTTAGGAGAAGAACAAGGGTCTTTGTCTTTTCTAATCTCTTTTCTGCTGAGGGGTTCACTAGACCAAAAGAAAGATTTCTCACATTGAAAATGTGGGATGCAAAATGAATTTGTTAGCTAGGCCTGGTGGCACACACCTGTTATTCTGGCACCCAGAAGATAGAAGCAGGGGAGGGGAGAGTTCAAGGCTAGCCTGAGCTGCACATTATGGCCTTGTTTCAAACAAAATAGCACAATAAAATAAGCTTTTAAAAATAAAAAAAATAGAAATAATTTACTATTATAAAGAATACTTTTATGGAGCATTTAGAAATCACAGTTAACTGAAAATATGGATAAGAATAACTAAAAAGCACCAATGATAGGATCCTGTCACTATGAGGTGGTCCCTCAGACTCTGGAGAGCACCTCTCTGGGTGCATGCACTCCATATGTCTGCGGTGTTTTATACACTCTCACTCTGACTTTTCCTCCTAGCAGCAGACGCATGCTGCTGTGTCAATGAAATTTACTACCTGCCATTTAGGCAGCAAATATTTATTTAGGAGAAGTTCCTAGAAATGAAAATGCAAGGAAACAACATAAGGCTTTGGAGAAACCATAAATTTTCTCTTGAGAATCAGTATCATAGAATGACCATTTAGACAACGTTCGACCCAAGAATGAAAATGTACAATTTCCTTTCGTGCCTCCAGGTAAATATTACATCGTATTGCTTTAATTTGTACTTTATATGCTTAATAGTCATTTATCTTGAAAAGTTAGAATTTATAATCTTTGATGTTCCTTCCCAGCAGACCAGGTTTTCA
Organism: Myodes glareolus; assembly: GCF_982192425.1. Taxonomy (NCBI): domain Eukaryota; kingdom Metazoa; phylum Chordata; class Mammalia; order Rodentia; family Cricetidae; genus Myodes; species Myodes glareolus. The sequence continues at coordinate 62,306,373 of NC_142029.1, forward strand.
TTTTCTTATAACACCCCACGTAGAACTAGCTTGCCTTAATATCTTTTAAAAATTGAGACATAAATGATATATTATAAAGTCCTGCCTTTAATGCATGTGACTAGCTGGTGAACCCTTATCAGAGAGCTTCCATGGGCAGCAGATGGTGACTGATACAGAGACACACGACTGGTCAATGTGCAGAGAATAAAAGATTGTGGAGTGCTCGGTCCTAAATGGGAAATCGATGTCACACCCTCTCCCCTCAAGGCTCAGGGATCATGGCGGAAGAGGGGGCAGAGAGATCATAAGAAGCAGAGAGAATGTGAGACTGACCCAAAACAGTGTTTTCGAGGTGTAATGAATGTAATGCTGTTGTACACAGCACCCACAGTGGCAGTGACTGCACTCACAAGACCCGCACAAGATCAAGCCAACCCAAATAGTAGCACTTATGGAGAAGGGCTTACAAAGTCCCACTGATGGCTGGGGAAAGGAGAGCCAGTTTCTTCCGGGATTCAACCCCTGATAGGTGGTCCATGCTCCCATGGATGACCTTACACATGAGTAGATACTGGTAGCACAAAGTGAACTAAATGGGTTAAAGAAAGCACACACTCCCTGGGGGAGGAAAACGTGGTAGGAGGGATATGAGAGGGGTTACAGCAGAAGGAGTTTGGGATGGTGTTGACAAAACCACATTATATGCAAATATGAAATCCTGAAGCAATAATTCTTTTAAAAGCTACTTAAGCACTACTTATCCCAGAATGTTTCATTACTGTATCCACTACTCATTGTTAAACACTTGTCTGCTTCACTGATGACCACTAATCTACTGGTGACCCTTTAGAGTTGCCTATTCTAGGTTCACATAAATATAATTGATCATACAATACATGGCATCTGTACCTGACACTTTTTACTTAGCAAAGTGCTTTTGAGCTTTACCCCTGTGTGGGACATCCTGCATTTAAAAAGATTGCCACTCATTTTCCCATGGTTAGAAAGACCTTTGTTGGTCTCTTGCTACAAAATATTTCTCTGTATTTTTCTCTTGTATTTATATTGCATTTATATTTATATAGTATTTTATATTGCATTCATTATTTTTAAATGATTTTCTATTCTTCAATGAGTTTCTAGACTTTGTGATACTTTCAATTTCTGTTTTCTCATTCTACCATTGGAGTGTTTATATTAAACCATTAGTACCGTTTCTTTTCTATTATTGTTTTTTGGTATTTGTCCTATTGGTGTTTAGATGATTTCAATGTATTAACTTTATAGGGATTATAGTGGGAGAGCTCTTTTATTTGCTTAGAAAAGACTTGGTGTCTTCAAAATTCCAATGCAGTAAAGGGAAAGGAAAATATTTTAAAATATGTCACTGTGGCTATCAGACTGTCTTCCAAAGGGTGAGAAGCTATCTTTTCAGGAACACAACACCTTAATGATGCCCTCAGTTAGGCAAATAAAGATAATACACCCACAAGAGGAAGAAAGAGAGACAGAGATCATTAAATTGCCTTTAATTAAAATTAAATAAAGATACTTGAGCTTCTAAATATTAGTGTTGGAGAGATGGCTTACAGAAGCGGTTAGGTTCAGCAACGACAGAGGCTGATGTGATAAAACAGGAGGTGGTTAAAAAATAGTAAGAGGCAATCCCAAAACATGCTGGCATGTGAGGCTGAAAGATAAAGGAGGGATGAGAAATGGCCCTCATAATGCCCATGAACTTTAGCTTTCCTCTGCTTCTTGTTTTACCCTATCTTTACTAACAGGTGCAATCTTCATTCCTTCTCCCACAGTGCTCATCCATGAAGAGCATCCTTGAAACCTTAGGCTACACCTTCATAAAATAGCCCATTGCTACTAGGACTTCACAGGGACAGTTGAGACAAAAGAACATGTTCTGAGCCAAGGGTGATTTCCAGAGGCCACTCCTCTGCCAGCAGCCATAAGCAACGGGTAGTGGACATCTATGAAGTACTTAGGACATGGTAAGCACTCAATAAATATCTACTGAACAGGGAGTAAATGAATATATAGATGATCAAGTAATAGGAGAGCAGAAAATAATCGTAGTTAACTTTGATCAAGGAGAACATAAGCCTCTTAGTCATCTCTAGAAATGCTTAGGGTTTTTTGAAGAAGCAAGCGATGTTCCCCAATATAAGGAATAAAGCAATTAGTGAGTTATCAAAGAAACAATTGAGTCAGCAAATCTCAGAAATTTGGGACCATCTGAGTTACACAGGGCTATCCCAACAACAGATATCATCTCGTATACTATTTATTCAAAATTCATCTTGATTTAAGTCTTTTGATGGAATTTCACAGTGCTTTTCTTCATTTACATCCTATTGTCATATCAAGTAAATTTGTAGGCATTTTACATGTATCTTTTGCCACTGTAATAGATTTCCTGTTACCATTTTATTCTCTAATTACTTTGACATGGGAATAATTCACTTCTGTATATTCATTTTGTTACTGATCTGAAGTTATTTGCTGTTCTAATGCTGGCTTCTAAGTTGAGTCTCTGGGATCACTTGTGTTACTTTGAATAGATAGAGAGTCATAATTAGATTCTATTAGAAGTTGTTTTATTAAATCATGTTTAATTTATTTTATATGTATGTGCGTGGCAGGGACTGCTTGTGGTACAAGCATGTACCACATGTGACATGTATGGAGGTTACAGGACTATGTGGATCTAGAGAAATGGAACTCAGGTCATCAGACCTCGTGGCAAGTATCTTTTCCATTTGAGCTTCTCACCAGTCCTTGAAGATACTTTTCAACCCTGCAGTAGGAAATATTAACTATATCAGTATGGTTCCTTGGGGAGTAATTTAAAATCTTTAAGGATAATGATTAATTTCTGGAAAGAATGTCTAAGAAATAACAGTAAAAAAAATCATAGTAAAAGAAAAATAATCTACTTTGACTATTCCGGTTCTGGAACAGTAACTGTAGATAAAGTCAGGAAGTCTAGAGCTTCAGACTATAGGTTTAACACTTTGGAATAAGTAAACACTAGAACCATTCACCTCCTGGCTCAGGCTAACGTATTGCTAGCTAGCTTTTATATCTTAAATTAACCCACTTTTATTAATCTGTGTACCACCATGTGGTTGTGGCTTACTGGAAAGACCTCTGACAGCCATAGAAGAGGCTGGTCCATGGAGAATGTGCCAGAAGGGTGAGGTTCGATTGCCAATAAGTAAATAAATAGAAGACATTATAATACTTTAGTATCTATTATAGAGCCATAGTAAATAAAACAGCATGGTGCTGGAACAAACAGAGACACATGGACCAATGAAACAGAATAGAGAACCCAGAGCTAAGTCCACATTTCTACAGTCAACTAGTCCTTGACAAAAGCATCAGAGAAAGAACAATAACGCTGACAAAACTGGATAAGCATATGCAACAGGATTGAAAACTACACCCCTTTATCTCATCACTTATAAACATAACTTAAAATATAGCAGCAACCTGAATGTAAAATCCCAAACCCTGCAAACACTAAAATGAAATGGGAAATATTACAAGACACTCTTTAGAGACAATGGTTTTCTACATAGGACCCTACAAGCACAGAAAAGAAAAGCAAACAGAATGGAGTGACATTACATTAGAAAGCTCCACACAGCAATTGAAACTCAACATAGCAAGGGGGGCAGTGTATAGAATGGGAGAAAGGGTCACCTGACAGAGTGATACAATTATAAATGGGCAGATGACTAGATCAGAATAGACCTTTCTTTTTGGGAAGGCTACTAGCTTGTTTCCTGACCACTCTGACTTGAAATAATCACACAGAAACTATATTATTTGCAGTATTGTTTGGCCAATAGCTTAAGCGTATTGTTAGCTAGCTTTTATATCTTAAATTAACCCACTTTTATTAATCTGTGTACCACCATGTGGTTGTGGCTTACTGGAAAGTTTCAGGTGAGCTTTGGCGGAGGCATCTGTTTCCTGAAGGCAGCTACATGACCTTTCTCTGACTCTACCTTTTTTCTTTCAGCATTTAGTTTAGTTTTCCCACCTAGCTCTATTCTGCCAAGCCACTGGCTGAAACAGCTTTATTCATTAACCAATAAAAGCAACACATATACAGAAGGACTTCTCACATCACCTTCTCAAAGAAAAAAAATAAGAGTGGCCAAAAAAATTATATGAAAAGCATTCAGTATCATTAGCCATTAGGAAAATACAAATCAACACTACAATGAGATACGGTCCCAGCGCAATTAGAATGGATAATATATTTAAAAAAGTAAAATGTTGTTGAGGGCATGGGAAAGAAGGAACTAACACTTCTGGTAGGAATGCAAATTAATAAGTACAGTTAGAGAAAATGATATGATGGTTTCTGAAAAAAAACTAAAAGTGACCTACTATGTGAAGCAGCTAGTTATATAAAATCAGAATATAAAGACATATTTGCATATCCATATTTACTGTGGCAGTATACACAACACTTAAGATGCAGAATCATCTTAGGTACCCATCAAAACAAATAAATAGGGAAAATACACTACATTTCCCTTACAGGAACAATGCAGCATTAATCATAAAGAAGAATGAAATCCTGTCATTTGCCATCAAATCGATAAAACTAGAGACCACGATGCTAAATGAAGTGAGTTGGGCCCAGAACACTACATGTGCTCTCAGATCTGACAACTAAGAGAGGTGATCTGAGCGTAGAACAATGATTATAAAAGATTCTGATGAGTGGAGAAGAAGTCAGATGACAGAAGCTGGATTTGATCAGAACTCACCAAAAGTAGAACTGACCAAAGACTTTAGGAAAGTTGCAATTACTTGTTTTCCCACCAGATGAGCAAGAGTACCCTTTCTCCTTAGAAACAGTGCTGACAACAAGAAAACAGACACCAAGCAAAGAATTCCATCTGAAAGAGCCACCCCAAAGCTTCCATCTACCATGCAGGCATTCTGACTTGCAGATTGTTTAGTCAACTAATGCAGTGTAGATGGACCGGAAAGCATCAGCCTTGTTTCTACTCTCATACCACATGCGTGTCCTTTCGATGTACTACCCTGTACTGTGTGTTTTGTTGCCTTTCCTATTAGAAAGGCTCCCAAGAATGGTGCTGACATTCCTTCTAGTGTTCCTAAGCTCTGGGTGTGGGGCTGGGGGCTGGCATGTGCCTGGCAGAGAGAGTACATAAACCATTCAAGCTCTGTTCAGGCTCATGCTATAGGGCTGTTGACTCCGAGTTTAATATTAATGAATCAATAGTATGTATGAAATAAGATGTCTTTAAACAGAAATGCTCATAAAACAAGGCTATGTAATAATCATAAGGCAGAAGAATGGGAAAGGCTACCGGGAACCTCTTACCATGTTTCCCTTCAGAGAAATGATTCCGTAGTCACTAACTCAATGTTTATGGTCATTTTATAGAATATAATTGCTGTGAGTGATGACAACAGACTTTATTTCAGTTGAGCTTCAAAATATTTTCCAAAACAAGGAACGATAAGGACTGAGTCAGTAGGGAGTTGGGGCTAAATAAGAACAAGGGCCATGCAGGAGAAGGCAGGTCTGATGGAGTTGGTAATAGACATGGCTAGGAGGGCTCTCAGAGAAGATAATGAAGGGAGAATTGGCACATAGATAAATCTTCCTTTGAACCTAGTTCCTTATGGGTGGGGAGAGTGGACAGAACAGACTAATAACTTGGGCCTGAGGAGCCAGAAAAGGGCCTATCTCTCTGTCCTCAGAAGAGGACATGGGCAAATGATTGGATTTCTTCTTCATACAAAGGGTAAACATGGTTTCTGATATGATTGCTGCCGAGATTTAGACAACACATACAAAGTCACTACCCCTACTCCAGGGCCTGCCCACTGTGGTTTGGTAAGGGCTCAATGTGATCTGTCAACTGTTACCACCCAGTAGAATTCCAGGTGTGACTGACCAGGTCAGATGTCACCAACAGCCTCCTCAGAAAGTGACCAAAATTATGTGGAGAAAGAGGGGGGGCTTATTTCACCCTAAAATGGAAGAGGATAGTGCTCTCTTGCAGTTAGTTGCTTATAAATGAGCTTCAAAGGCTAGCTAGTGCATTTATTTCTGCCTGTATAAACAGAAGAATATATATATTCTTCTGTTTATACAGGCAGAATATATATATATATACATATATATATATATAAGAATATATATATATATTTTCTTTTTTCAACAACACAAACAATCTCTGTCACTAAGAAAAAGTTCATTAGATGCTGAGATGGTGGCCAGACTTGGGGTTTATATGTTTGGTCACCAGTTGGTGGTGCTGTACTCCAAGGCTATTGCTGCAGCTTTCAGATGACTTGGTCTAGCTGGCAGAAGTAAATCACTGGTGGTGGGCCATTGAAGGTTACAGCCTGGTTCTTAACTTCAGCCACTCTCTTCATGTTCTGGTCCACTTCACTGTGAACCACTTCTGCTTCACACAGCCACGGTGAGAGTCATTCTACCTCCCTTTCCTGTCTGGAATTAGTTGAATCCCTAGGACAGCAGTTTTCAACCTGTGAGTCACAACCCTACAAAGACCACCAGAAAGCATACATATTTACTTTATGATTCATATGGCAACATTACAGTTAGGAAGTAGAAACGAAGATAATTTTATGGTTGGGGAATCACCACAACATGAGGTGCTGTGTGATAATGCTTTTGTAGACTGTGAAGATTTGTCACTCGTATTGGTTTAATTAATTAAACACTGATTGGCTAGTAGCAAGACAGGAAGTATAGGTAGGGCAACCAGACTAAAAGAATTCTGGGAGGAGGAAAGGCAGAGACACAGTCACTAGCCAGACACAGAGGAAGCAAGATGAGAATTCCTTATTAATAACAGTACCAAGTCATGTGGCTAAACACAGACAAGATTTATGGGTTAATTTAAGTTGTCAGAGCTAATTAAAAATAAGCCTGAGCTAAGAGGCCAAAAGTTTATAATTAATACAAGCCCCTGTGTGTTTCTTTGGGATTGAATGGCTGTGGGACCTAGTGGGACAGAAACTTCCGTGAAAATGAAGAACTAACTGTATTAAAAGATTGCAGCATTAGGAAGGTTGAGAGCCACTGCCCTAAGCCAAAGTAATTCCTCCCCTGAGTTGTTTCAGTCAGGTATTTTCATCATAAATAGTCAAAGGTAATTTATACAAACATCCTTTTAATAATCAATAGTATCCCCAAGCACTGAACAGATATGAAGAGATTATTCCTTCTCAACCGTGACAAAAGCTAAGACCATTGCATTACACAGTAATTCACACAAAGCACCAGAAGCAAGGCTGACTTGGAGACACTAAGGGAGTGATACCTGTCACTTAACTGGCATTGGTGGATGACCTAGAGAGACTTACTTGGCTGGGCTACAATTTTCTCATCTTTAAATGGGCCTGACACTTAAAGCAGGGGACTGAGGAAACAAATGAAGACCTGACTGCGCCTCATACATTGGCTCTTTCTCTTTCTCGTGAAGTAACAAGATAACAACGAAGCAAGGCTGCTTTCAGTTATGTGAGGATGAAGGGAGCTAGGGAAACAGAACAGGAGATTCTGCAAGCTGCCTGAGAGCCTTAGCATGAGCAACGAATTAACTCCAGGAAGGCAGCGACAAAGGTTTCTCAGACTGAGCACAAGTCATGAATGAATGCATGTGCCCACAGGGCTGAGTGTGACTTATAATGGTATTTATAGTTAGATTCCTTTTAGCTAGCTGCTTCACATATTAAGCCCAGGGAATCCTTTACTTCCATAAAGAAACAGGAATTGTTTTCTTTTCTTGAAACATGTAGATCTCCTATGTTCAATATTTTGTACTTTTATATAAGAAACATTTTATATTCCTCCAAACCTACAGTTAGTCATATGAGCACAATCACATTGGCTGCTACTCTGTCCCTTACGGAGCTTATAGGTAACAGAGATCTCTTGGTAGATAGGGAGGTAAGAATGGTGCCAGCCAAGGCTTACCAGCAAGACAGAACTTTCTTCTTAAATGTAACATTTAAAAAACTCTAAATTTTAAAGAGAAATCAAAGTTCAGACATTTAGATAAAGGTCTACCTTCTGAACAATGTTGGCAGTTAAATTCACTTGGGCCCAGTTTACCAGCCAAATGAAGACAGACCCTGTGGTTTCTGGCTTATATAGGCTCTCCTGCTGCAGACACCACACGGGCTCTCCCCAGTGTCCTAGTAAATTGAGGAACACTGTCTGGGGTGATGCCACATGAGGGAGATGGGGGCATTTCCTCCAGTCACCCTGGGCTGGGCACTCACTCTTAAGAGAAGAGAACTTCAATCGAGTTCCTTCCCTCCTCTCCCTGTCTAAAAGAAGCGGCTGTCAGACCCACCAAGACGCTGAGCACCAAGCCATTCATCTCTTGCTATGGAAAAGTCTATAAAAGGGAAGCAAGTACTTCAAGCTCTGTTGGAAACAGGGAAGCATGTGCCCTGGGCTCCTCACAGGCAGTCAGCAAGGTCAGCAACGGTGAAAAGAGGACCACAGTGGGCTGGGGAGACAGCTTGGGTGCTGTAGTGCTTGGGTGCTGTAGCGCTTGTGTACGAGAGTGAGGACCCAAGGATCCTTAGCGCCCACATATGGTAGGGGGAGCGGTGAAATGCACCTGCTAATCCAGCACCAGGAGGCAGAGTCACATGTGAGGACAATAACTGACGATGACCTCTGGCTCCACACTCATGCTCGTGCATATGTACTTACATGTACATTTGCACACGCATGAATATATGCACCCTCTGCTGTGCACACATACACACACAGTGCCAACATGTGAAGTTTTCTGGAAAGATACAGACTCCCCTCTTCTGGCATGCAAGTGTGTTAGGACCATTTGTCTCATTTTAAGAGACAGGATGGAGCTTGTGTGAGGCCAAGAATGCATATCACGCTTCCTCTTTTACAGTTTTGATATTAAAGACGGGATATTGAGGTCAGTGAATTAAGTAATACTGTAAAGCTGCCAACTACAACCAGAATGTGCTGTCATTTAGACTGCAGTGCTTAGGAAAGATTATTTCTTAGCCATAGTAAATGTGCTCATTTTTCTTTTTCCTTTATGGAGCCTGAAAAATACCTCCAGAAATTGAATTTGGAGAGCTACAAATGCGTATGCTTCCTCTGGGCAGTAGGCATTTGTCCTAGAAAGGTGCGCTGATGTTTTCACAGCCATAGGGTGGCAAGATAAAACTTTCAACAGACCATTTATATATGGAAAGAATATGGAAGTCTGTGGGCCAAAAGAGGCAGTAGATTTCAGTCACAAGATCACAGTCCTCGGTCAACTTTGTGAGCAATAACTTCAAAGCCTTCTGTTCTCTTCCCTTAGCCTCTCTAAATCCACTTGAGTGCTCAGAAAGGCTTCTTTAATTCTCCAGATAGCATGGTTTTAATTTGTGGTTCTGGTTTAATATTTCGGAACACATAATTTATATCAAGACATTCCACAGGAGACGTAGTTTATGGAATATACAGCTGGAATCAAAATTATGAGAAAAACAACAACATTGTGGGTAAAAGTGGTGTGGGCCAATAATGTAGGATACACTTCCTTTACCTGCATAGAGTTAGCTCAGGTTAGACCAGCACTGAGAATTACATCTAATCTCACCACAAAGTTCAGAGCCAAGCTATGTCAAGTATTTCTGATAAGTCTCATTTCAGTGCCTTGCTCCAGAAGGCAGTAACTTTGGTCTTAACTGTGAAGACCGTACGTAGCTTGAAATGAAGATATTGAAGATTCTACCTTGCTCTAGTGACTGGGTTAGAACAAAACATTCAGAGGTATTTAGATTAATGGTTTCCCAAACTAGCTGACCATCAAGATGGTTTCCCAAGGTGTCCATCAGACACACATTCTCTCTCTCTCTCTCTCTCTCTCTCTCTCTCTCTCTCTCTCTCTCTCTGTGTGTGTGTGTGTGTGTGTGTTGGAGGCAGAGATCAGCCTTGTGTTGTCATTCCTCTGGATTTGTTTGGGGAGACAAGGCTAACTCACTGGCCTGGAGCTTGACATGTAGACCAGGCTGGCCAGCCAGTGAATTCCAGGGTTCCTTTGTCTCCCTGGTGCTGGGATTATTAGCACATTCCATCATGTCCAACTGTTTTACGTGGGCTTTGGGGACCCGATTCAGGTCCTCATTTCATGCACAAGCTGTACTTTACTGCCTGAGTTACCTCCCTAGCCCCAGGATCTATTTTAAAAATAGATTCCTAATCCTTCCCTCAGGAATTCTAATCCCCGGGTTCTGGCATAGGGCAATTTGAAAAGGCTCTCGGGATTAGCCAGGTTTAGAGGTGAGAACTGAACCTTAGAACACAGGAAATTGGACTCCCCCAAATACCAAGGGGACCTCCCCGGGTACCACTGTGTCCCTGCGCTGAAGGATTCCTGCCTCAGCTTCAAACAGCGCTGGGGAACAGCGAGGCCAGATGCACTCTTCCTCTCTCCTGCAAGTGGCAGTTTTACGAGAGGAGGCGGGATGACAAACGAAGTCACATTCAACACAGAGAAGGAGCGCATCACTGTTTCTTAAATATTTAGATCCGCTGTCTCTCCCGCAGTCCCCATTTGGAGCCGTGTGCCGGAGTGATTTCTCGCCCTCCTCTGACTTTGATTAACCTCACAACATTCCTGCGCTGTGCCTCACCAGGTGTTCGGAACAGCGAAGTGATGATGACTCAGAGGGACCGAGCAGAGAGGCTCGGAGTAGGAAGAGCGTGTGGGGAGCCACACAGGCGAGAGCCTGGCAAGGAACGGAAGCCTCCAGAATCAGTTGCTGTGAAGACGGAGTAAGCGCTTTTCTTCCCACAGCCTGCACCGCGGGGGAAGCCAGCTGAGGCGAGCTGAGGCCAGCTGGGAAGAGCATCAGAGGCTGCACTCATGGGAGCCCCTTCCTTGCCAGGGCCCTGAGACAACTGCGAGGAGAGAAGCGGGTGGAGGGTGACAGTGTGTGTGGAAGGTAGTCAGGAAGTCAGTCTCTGAAAAACCCGAGAGCGGTAATGTAACAGTGCTGTGTTTGGAGCAGGACCTGGAGGCATGAACAAGAGCAAATGAGAGTCCCCTTGGCTCTCAAAGAACTGACAGTTTAACTGGGGGAGAGAATATCTTATCAAAAGGCATTAGACAGCTGCACATGGTAGCTCACGCTTAAAATCAATCACAGCACAACAGAGACTGAGATAGGAGGGTTATAAGTTCGAGGCTGGCCTGGGTTAGTTGGTAAACTCCACATCCATCTACCTGATTGACAAAGTGAGACCCTGTCTCAACATGAAGACAAAACAGGGCTGGGAAGGAGGGGAATGAAGCTTCATCACAGGGAATTTGCATAGCATACACAGGGCCCTGTATTTAAACAAACAAAGAACCAACCTCCCCTCCCCCGACTACCTATCCTCTGCTAACTGTGTTAGACAACTAATATTGCTAATTATTATTGGTAATTACAACAGATTAGAAAGCATGCCACCCTTCTGGAGCCTTGGAACCCCTTCCTGTAGAACAGGCATAATACATGCTGAAGAGCTATTGTGAGACCCGGAGTACAGTTAAGTACAAGTGTGTCTCACCCTTTGGAGGGATGAAAAGCTGTCCTCATCAGAGAGGCAGGATAAGAGCCTGAGAGGTGGAGGAATGTAAGCTAAGCCATGGGAATTAAAACAGATTTCTGAAAGGTAGATGTGGAAGGACGTAAACACCCAGAGGCACAACCATGAGGTAGTGTGCGAAGGTGAGTACGTTACACGAGTTTTACCACTGCTGGCTGAAAAATCCCACCACAGTGCAGTCTGGGTTACAGTATATTTGCCACTGCAGTTTCTGACACCGAGCTGCTCTTACCTGCGGGGGAAGGGTGGGAGGCAGGCAGAAGAGGGCAAGGCAAATGCAGAAGTAACAGGTAGTTAAACAGATGGCTGCTGGGCCTCAAAATTCAGTCTTCCCAGACCAATGTAACAAGATAAGCATTTGTGAACCATGAGATCCAAGAGTCTAAGGCAGCTACAAGACTCGTAACTGTTCCCAGCCATGACGAAACAGCATGTCTGCCACTAGGTGGCGCCAAACCCTAGTTTAGATCTGGGTTGATAAGGATACCTGGGCTGGATCTTCAGACTCCCAGACTGCTAATGGTAGACCGGTTCTCTCTCCTTAATCTATTACCATCACAATAATGTATCGGCATGACTTATACCAGCGGTTAAGATACGGTCCTCACACCATTAGAGGCACCTGGAAGTTTACTAGAAATACATATTATCAGGTTCTACTTCAAGCCATAATCAGAAATTCAGAGTAGTGGCCCAGAAATAAGCTTCAAGCCCTTCAAAGTGCACAACAAGTTAAAGCAAAGACCCCTCTCCCTGCTTTATTCATTCATTTCTCTGCCTCAGTACTATAGCATGGCAGAGTTTTATTGTCAGTTGTGACCTCTGACAAATCATTTCCATCTCCAGAGGACGAGGAAAGGGGTAGTTGGAATAGACAGATCAACCTCCAAGGTCCATGTCAACTGCACCACACAGAAGTGGGGTAGTACAGGCATTCATGGATCTTACTGGAAGCATTTAGCAGAGTGTGTCTGCTTTCCAATGGCTAATACAGAAACGACACCTGTCTCCATGGTCCACCTTCTCAGGCTAGGGATGCTACTGCTCTCTGAGAAATTCCAAGTGAAAAGGAGAATTTATTGGCATAGGGTTTGTGGGTAGGTAAAGCAACCTGAGGTCTTCAGGCTTGGTGGCAGACGCCTTCACTGACTGAGCCATCTCCCAGCGTCGGACTAACATTCTAAATGCAGGCTTACTGGAATTGAATCAAATAGTTAAATTCAAAAACAACTACTTTCAAATAAACCTTCCACCTAGAACCAAAAAAGGCTAACAGTGACAGTCAACACGCAAAGGGAAATCAAACATATCACCCATTTCTGCCTTGCAGGTCAGTGCTTACCACAGGATCTATAAGCTGGACAAAACAACAATCACAACTGAATTCTACCCAAAGAAGTCAGACTGGGCGTGAGCCAGGAAGTTAAAAATCAAGTATCTGCTTGTCACAGCTGTCCCTTGTTAATCCACTGATATGCACTCATATCTAACATAGTAGGCTTTGTAAATCAAAATGTATGTACCAGGAAGGCAAAATTTTTTGTCTCTTCCTCCTGCTGGGTGATATCTAGTGTTCAGAATACCAGGACAGAGTAGGTGTTTGGTACCTGTCTGAATACAGGCATGGACGACTGATTGTAGCCACATGGATGCTGGGGGTTGCCCAATAGAAATGTCTGAGATCACAGAAATATGTCAAAAGTTGTATTATCCAAGACAGTACAGGTGGCTACTGACCATTAAACTAGTGGTTTAACCAGCACTAGTTTAACCGGGATGCAAGCTCCAAATTTTAATTTCACTCTCAACACATTCTGATTCTTCTCACTAAAGGCCATGGCTGTGCTGCTAGACAGAGAGAAATGAGTTTGAAACTCAAGGAGAGACTTTATCTTTTATCTGGGGACCAGGTGATGATGAACCTGTGGACTGCACAGCTGGCGGGAGGATGATTGACGGGCAGGTGACTGATGGGCATTTGGCCAGGGACATGAAACCAAGGAGCCAAGGCAGCAACGAGCTCAGGACTTGCCTTGCCTGTGCATGTTCTCGGGCTATGATGCTCATCCATTCATTTAACATTTTTCCAATCTGTTTTTCTATTTTCCTTCTGAGGAGGCACTATACCAAAAACTGACCCTGGGGGTAGTAGGTTATGCCTTGAGGTTCCTGGGCTTGCTACAAAAGGCAGGAAAACTGAAAGACAAAAAGGCTATACTGCAAAATGAGATGATAACAGGAGAGCCATTTACCTTCAATTCAAAGAAAAACAAGGTGCATGTTGGTCTCAAACAAGAGAAGACTTCCTGTCACACAGGTTTAATATTATGCACTGCTTGGACATCTGCAGGTCCTAACCACAGCTCCCTTCCTTTCTCTCCAAGGACAAGACCTGACAGCCAAGCATCCTGCTTACTAACTGGAGCAGGCACAGTTCCTTTGTTACCCATGGAATTATTTTCTTAGGCATCACATGGAGCCAGGGGCATCCTGTCCTCTTGGTATTAGGAACACTGTCTCTGGTTCACTTCATCTGCTTTCAATTATAATTCTTGAGGCGCTCCCTGGGGTGCGATCTTCCTCCTGGGCTTTGAACAAATGAGACTACACTGCTGTTTCTGTCACCTACCCAATGCCAGTGTGGTGTGCTTGGCCATCTCCACACACCTGTAACCTTCCCTGTCCACGGGGTAATATGCAGGCAACTTCAATATTACAGGTATTTTTATAAATACCTTAGCTACTGATGGGACAACTACCATTGACAGTCATTTAGGATAACCATATCCTTCTAGTTTTCATGGTTTCCATGACCCTGCAGGGCCATGAGGCCTGGAAGCTTCATTCATCAGGGACCTTTACATCAGGATTCTTATTGGGTCTCACCAACTGGAGACATCTGTATGACGTAGGAAGGCGGCAACAGAGCACAGACATCATTCTCCAGTAGCAGCTGAGGAGAGTGTAAGTCAAGACGTGGAAGGCTTAGCACGGGCTCCCTAGAGCCCACCTGTAGGCAGGGCCATTAGTGGTCCCTCCTCTACAACTCTTTGATGGCCTACTTTCTGAAACACTCTATGGTAGATATCTCTATGCCCTGATCCATGCTTTCTTACCTTCAATTCTTGATTTTGGCCACAATCACAGGGTTCCATGTGAGTTTCGGCTCCCACTGGGCCTGCAGCGGTCCAACTAGAGTGTGAACTACACATTCTCATTCTGACTTTTAGGATTCCTCTAAAACTGTGAGAGCCATCCATGGGAATTAGCCAAGCTTACAAACATATGTGTTATTAAAACACACGAGGTGAATATCCCTGGGGCAACACCTGGCAAGTCAACCCTTCTATTTGCGACAGTTTGTGGAGACAAATCTAGAAGGTATCCCACACTTCCCAGCAGATCCTGATAGAAGCAAATGCCTACTTCTCCAACACAACCTCAACAGCATCATTCTGTTGGTCACTCCTCTTGCTCCTTCTCCTTCTGATCTCTGGGCTCACTTTCTAAATAAATCCCTTAATCCTAGTCCCCGGGCTCTGCACTGAGAGGATCTAAAGCAAGACAGAGGCCTTCCGGACCTCACTCAGCCATCCACTGGTTGTAGAAGTTCCATGAAACCAGATGCCTCCTATCTGAAAAGGTTTCTGTTTTTCTGACCAAGTCATAATCAATGTAGCTATGTAACAGTCCATGATGTATCACTGTACTATCTGTGGTTCTGGATTGACACACATGACTTCACTATTTTATTTCTGCTAGCATGAGTATGTTGATTACTATGGAAGATATTATTAGCTGGTTTTGCTCTAGTCATTCTTTGAATTCCACCTAGAAACAAAATTCCAATTTTGATTAATCTGCCTACAGTAGAGACTTGAGACCCCTTGGATTTCTCTAGGTAACTTTCATTACTTTTGTTCTTTTTCCTACTGGAACAATATGTGATAAACTTGCCATCCTACAGCAGCAGGGACATGAGGCCTGGGTCAGTGGAGGCTCCTGGGACATCAAAGGAACTCTGGGTCTTCTTTAGCATCCCAAATGTTGGTCTCCTCACTTCCCACCTAGTTTGGAAAGCTGCTGTAACTTTGCTGGAACACTGCTGACTGCCATCCCCTCTCTGACACACAGGGCATTTGTATTCCTAACTTTAGAATGACTTGCTTTGAACAAACTCCCAGAAGGAAACTGCCACATCAAAAAAGGCGTAAGCATATGTTAATTTATGATACATGTTGCTAAATTACACTCCAAAAGAGTCGCATCAATCTATCTGGCCACGGCCTCTTCTGAAGCTGCGTATCCTGGAAAGGAACTGTTTGTGTTTTTTAATTATCTTGCTAGCCGGTTTCCATTTTGATTAGCAATTTAATACACAGTAAGTTCCAAATGTACAGGCCTCAGGGTGATAAAAGGCTCCGTGGGAATCCTACTCAAATGAAGGCTGTCTTCTGACCACTGAGAAAAAGCAGCCCACACCTACAGCGATTGCATCCAGCATCAACAATCAAGACATCCAGTGCCATCTCCTTCAGGAACTGGACTATCACTTGTCACTAAACACCAGCGTTAGGGAAACAGAGACGGGAGGACAGGAAACAGCGAGAAGAGAATCAATAAAAAGGAGATCAATTAGGCCGATAACCAAACAGCTGCCAAAGAATCTGCTAGACCTGTGAAGGGTAGAAGGACCAATGGCGGTGTTCCTCTGCTATTGCACTTAGATAGCAAAGGGCATGGTGGGCCATTGCCATCTGTCAACTCCAGAGCTATGTGGTCTGCAAGAGAGCATCATGGAGGAAGAAATGAAAACGACAATGGTGGAGAGAGGACCACTGCCAGGCAGGTGTGCTTGCCATGGTCAGCCACGCATTGTGGATGTGGTTTGAAGCTCCATCTCAGTCTGGATCTGAGATCCTTTCTCCTCTTAGCTGACAGTTCTGAGATCCTTTGCTGACTCATCCCAACACTGGAAGTGTCATGGAAGAGATTCCTGAAGATAATTCATTCAGTTATCCACTAATTCCTTCACAGTCCCTGGACCCAAGGAGCTTACCATCTGGGAGTGGTAACAACACCTACAGTAACAAAGGTAAGATTAAGTATTATAACAGTCAGGTATTGTTGTGGAATATTTGTTTGCAATGACACTTCCGAGACTGCTGATAAAGTAGACTTTGAATCAAAGGATAGTCAGTGACTGGTTGACTAGAATTACTCATAGAGGTTTGGGAGGACCCAGATAAGGGACAGGGCAAGAGATGGGGTGGTGGGGGAGGGCTAGAGAGATTCACAGTGTTTTTCGATGGGAAGTGTAGAGAGGCAAGGTCAGCTGATTGTTTCTCTGCTGCTCTTTAGATCTATCAGGTTTTTACCCTAATATCTGACTACAGAGTTTTTAGTAAATAGAACAACTTAGGTAAATGCTTCAAGGTATGTGGCACACACCTGTAATTCCAGTATTTGGAGGGCAGACATGGAAGGAATGCTCTGAGTTTGAGGTCAACTTGGTCTACAGAGCGAGTTCTAGGCCAGTCAAGGTTACATCGTGAGACTCTGTCTCAAAATAACAGAAATACGTAGTGCTCCAGAAGTGAGAAGAGGAAGCACTTTGCCCTGATGGACTGACTGAGCCCTACGCGAAGAAGGCAGCTTTGCTGAATTCCATGCAGCAGGTGGGATGTCCAGAGGAATGCTCAACAGAGAACCTATAACGGTGGGGAAAAGAATAGGTTGCAAAAATGAGATTTTGAATTTGCCCCAGTCCTTCTCTTAGAGGCAGAATGTACTTAAATTTTGTGAAGCTCACTTTTATTTGGGAGTAAAAGTGTGATTACTATCATTCTTTAGGGACCACTCAAGACAACTACTGAATTAAGAAATACATGTGGGAACATCTTATTAATTATAAAAAAGTAAATATAATTGGTTTTCTTTTTAGGATTACTTTGGTTGTTATTCTGTGTGCACCAATAAAAGATTTAAAAGTTCTAATTTGTTCTTTACAGATTTAAGATCACATGTGAATTACATAATTGGTCAGTAGTTAAAAGACCTTCCTTATCTTATTACACACACACACACACACACCACTCCCTCTCTCAAATGCTTGTTCCTGGGTCGGACACTGTATTTTACTATATCAGAGTATTCAGCCCCTGGGTGTGAGCACCCTAACCCCATCACTAAGCACCTATGTGCTCACTATCTTGGTTATACTGAATAAGATTAAAGAAGTTGGAATTTTATGATACCCAATTTATAACTGAGAAGCAGGTTTTTTTCTTTCTGTTTATTTTTGAGACTATATTTTAATTACAATATTTTCCCCTTTCCTTTGCCCACCCTCTCCATATATCCCTCCTGCTCTCCTTCAAATCCATGGCTACTTTTCCCACTAATCATTATTGCATGCATATATGCATGTGTATACGCACATATATTGCTAACTACAATCTGTTGAATCCATATAATGGTACAGGTACGCATGTGTTCTGGGATGGCTGCTTGGCACTGAATGAGAAGTTGTACTTTTCCCTGGGGAAGAAACTTCACAAAATTGCCATAAATACATTCTACGATTTTAAGCAAATGTCCAATGGGATTATTTATTCATTCATGAGTAAAGAGGTGGGGTTAAAATAGAAGTTGGTGTGATTTTTCTAAACAAGACATCATTCATATGATTCCTAAAGGTTTTTTATTAAACATGTAATTAAATTTTATGAATGTGCCCATCTAATGTTTGTATTTTACCAGCGTAGTAATATAAACTCAATTTTATGTCAAAGCTTGTGTGGAAAACCATGTCCATCTCTTTTCTTCTGGTTAATCAGTCACAGAGTTGAAGGTACTTTAGGAGCCAGCTACTCACCTATCTGGGTGGCACTCTACATCTGCTGAGTAATGATGGCCTGGTGACATGCCAGATGGCACTGTCTTAGTGCTGTCTTCAAATCATCCTCATAAAGCAGGCAGTGGAGGCCTCGCTCTTCTGGAGGACTCGGAAAGTCTAGGCGATTCCAAATCATAAAGCTAGCGTATGGTGGAGCCACGCTTCCAAACCACAACTTCAGCTACCAACCTCGCTGTCCTTTACTAAGCCATACTAGGTAAAAGGCATGCGTGTCATCCCAAAACTCGTCTTAGACATGCAAAGCTGTGCCATCAGCATTCACAGGAGTCCTGAGAAGCACTCTTCACTACCTGCTTTAATGGCGGCACACCTTTAGTCTCAGCGCTCTCTAGAGGCAGAGGCGGGTGGATCTCTGTGAGTTCAAGGACATCCTGGTCTACAGAGCGAGTTCCAGGACAGCCAGGGCTACACAGAGAAACCTTGTTTTGAAAAATCAAAAGCAAGCAAACAAACAAAAACAAACACAAATCAGAGAAAACGGACCTCTTCTTTAGCTTCCCACACTGGAGACTGGATCCGTATGTCGGTTATTCTATTCCCTTTGTCATAACAGAGGGGACCCTGCTTTATAGAGAATGGCAACATCCTTTTCTAGAACCTCTCCCACGGTCAAAATGAACTAACACTGGTACCCTGCGACACTTCTGGCATGAAGTCCTCTAAAAGATTTCTCACCAAGTTTTCTTTTTTCTAAGCTACTGGCTTCATTTTCTGTAAACACACACACATATACACACACCACAGACTATAAACTTCCTTTTCAAGAACCCACATAGATTTCCTTTTGCCTAATTTATCAGCTTTTCTCAGCACATCTCATCTCACGTTTTATTGCTTTCCAATACATTCCTCCATATCACCTGGCATCTCCCTTCCTCCTCCCAGACTCACTGACCTGTGAGGACGCTCAACTCAGGTCCTCTTTATTATCGATCTCTTGTAGTGACTATCCTCCTTTCTTCCCTCCATGCCTCATGAGTGGGTGTTGTTTCCTGGTATCCATCAGGGAATGGCTCCAGCCATCCCCTCAGATACTAAGTTGTATGGCTACCCAAGCCTCTAACATAATTGGTACTGTATTTGCATATAGTCTCTCTCTATTATATATCTTCTCATATACTTTAAAACATCTCTGGATCACTTATAATATCTAATGGCATGTAAATATTATGTAAATCGTACTAAACTGAATTACTTAGGAAGTAATGACAAAGAAAAGGAATCTGAACTTGTTCAGTGAACACACACATACTCCCAGACCCCTGGAATATTTGTTATCCACAGTTGGCTGAATCTGAATCTGAGTGTGTGAAACCCGAGACATAGGGGGCCAAGTGAAGCTGTAGACACAGTGGGCCAAGTGAAACTGTGAACACAGAGTATAACTGTTCTCTCAAGACTCACTTCCACACAAGCCTGTTTCTATGTTAAGTCCTCCTTAGCCTACTTTGTGGTTTAAAAGAAAATGGCCCCCAAAGGGAGTGACTCTTAGAAGGTAAGGCTTTGTTGGAGTAGGTGTGGTCTTGTTGGAGGAAGGGTGTCACTGTGGAGGCACCTGCCATTGAGGTCTCATCTAGGCTCCAACTACTCCCAAAGAGACAGTCCACTTCCTGTTGCCTCCAAGATAAAGACCTCTCAGCTGTGTTCCCACCACTATGTCTGCTGCAAGCCACCATGTCCCACCATGATGATAACGGACTGAACCTCTGAAACTGTAAGTCACTTCAATTAAATGTTTTCCTTTCTGAGAGTTGCCGTGGTCATGGTGTCTCTTCACAGCAACAGAAACCCTAACTAAGACACCCTCCAACAATCACACGAGTATTAGTCACAGACTTAAAATTCCAGGGTTGCACGGAACTACAAATGGCAGCTACTTAAATTCTTATCACAACACAAAGTCCTCCTGACAACATTTAAAACTGGCTCTCAAAGGAACTGGGGAGACGGCTCAGTGGGTAGAGCACTTGCAAGCCTGATGATCTGAGTTAGGATCCCCAGCACCCACACAAAGTTCCAGATGCATTAGTACACACCTCTGTAACCCCAGCACACCTTCCTGGGAGACTGGAAGCTTGAAGGCCAGCTAGCCTGGCACTCACAGCAGTAAACAAGACATCATTTCAGACAAGGCAGAAAGTGAGGGCTGACTGACCCCCAAGATCACCCTCTGACCTCGATGTGTGCACTTCTCACAGACACACACAAAATGGCTCCCGGAAAGGAACAGATAAGAGAAATTCCCCAATAGGGAAAAGAGATGGCCACAGGCATAGTACAAGAAGTCACATATACTGATTCCGTAAGCACCCCTCCAAAGACCCCAATTTTCACCCCTTTAGGACCACATACTCTCTGTTGACAATATACAATATAAGTTACCCAACAAGAACCATCTCAGCTCCTTATCACACGAGTCAGAGAAGTAGCCTATGAGGAGGCTTGAAAGACAACGGGCAGTGTCTGCACACAAGAGCCAGTCCAACCTGTGGAGTTAAAGGGAGACTCTCTCCCCTCCTCCAGCTCGTCCTTGTCCTTCTCAGCTTACTATTTTGTCTCCTTTTCCTGGGCTGACTCTCAGACATGCCATTACATCCCAACCCTTGTTTCTTTCTTCCTATCAGTGCTCCTCTGGACCCTCTCTTCCTAAACTGTAGGTCCCAGAGGCTGTGGATGCCCTCTGCTGCTTCCCGACAGCTGGGTAGCCCATGAGCTACCACACCAATTCAATGTGGCCAAAAAAGATGAGCATATTAGCTTTGTATATATTCTAACCAACTCCCTGACTCTTCCATGTCAGCAGTGAAGAATGATCTCAACCCACGCACGCACGCACACATGCATGCACGCACGGTATCAGGGCCTCCTTAATCTTTTTCCTGTGTCCAAGTGTTGCTTCTTCAAGTGTCAGCTGGTGTTGCCTTAGGTTGTGGAGTCGGCAGAGAGCAAAAAAGCCTGCTGGAAAGAGGAAGACGGGGGGGGGGGTGTCTGGGAGACTAAGGGTGACTGGAGAGCCTGGTGCTGAGTGGTCAGTCACTCTGCCAAGTGATCACAGTGTGGATTCTCTGGCAGGTTGGGCACTTTGGCAGTCAGGTTTTAAATGCCAGAGTGTCAGGATCTGGACTTCTCCCTCCAATCTCCCTCCAATTCATTCTGCAGCGGGGTGGGGGTGGGGGGTCTGTCTGAGGTTGGCAGTGGGCAGATCAAAGAATCTCCAGCTGCTTCCCCCTCCCTACCTCTGGATTTCTAAAACCTGCACTGATCCCTGCCATGCCACCCCTAGAATGCTTCAGGGACGCCCTGCTGGGCACTGACAATGAGTTCTGGCCACCTTGAAGCCGGAAGCTGGAAAGGAAACATTAAGATTCAGGTAACAACATTAACATCCCCCTCTCAGCAGCACAATACTGGCCAACTTTCAGGTAAAGGTTGTCATTGCCTAGGCTTCAGGATGGGGTGACATCAAGCAGAGCTGTGACCCATCCTAGTTGACAGGAGGCATGAGTGACAGACCAATGGCGGGTTGTCACCGACTGCTGCTGTGTGGTTAGTTGTTACCCCAACATGCATCAGAATGATGTGTACAATGGCTCTTAAAAGCATTTCTACTTCCCACTAAAGCAGGTGAAAGTTTGCTTATCAAAGAATCAAAGAATGCATAGCGGGAGAGCAAGTCTGGGGAATCCAGGAGTGTGCACTTTATTAACTTCCCCTCCCCTTCCCTCCCCTCTCCTCTCTTCTCCTCTCCTCTCCTTGACTTTCCCTCCTCACACATTTTTCTTCATAGAACCATCTCTGCCTGGCTGTTGCATAGAAACCCCCCCCACCCACAACCCGAGTGCTGTTCACAGAGACACTGCCCTCGTGTCCTCCAGTTAATTCTGAGTGGAAAATGGCTATGGCTTTTATTATTATTATTATAATTATAATTATAATTATTATTAAAAATAAAACTGGGGGCTAAGTAGATCACTTGCTGGGTCAAACCTTTGCATTGGAAGTGTGAGGTACTGAGTTTGGATCCCCATAACCTACATAAAGATTGTAGCAAATGTCTGTGATCTCAGGGCTGTTCCTATGGAGAAACAGGAGGCAGAGGCAGGGGGATCCTTGGAAGAACTTAGAGCAGGAAACCTGGTACTCTCAGAGGCAATAAAAAAAGAGATGTCACACACAGCAGAAGGTGAGGAACCTGAAATGGCCTCTGGCCCCTACCATGCCCACACCCACAAAGGTAAAGATTTAAAAATAAACAAAACAAAAAAAAAACCCAAACAAAAAGCCAGGTTGGCACTGACAAGATTCCCTTTTCTTTTCAAAGAATTACTATTTAATTAAACCCCAGTTCATTCAATACCTGAGTTGTATTTTATGACAGACTCAGATGAGGCACCAATGGCCTTGGAATATGTAAATGCTTAATGTAGACCCTCTCATTAATCCGGCCTGAGCCTCTCTTTATTCACAAGAGCCAAAAAAAGCCCACAATGGTCTCTGAGTGCTTGAGACAACTAGGACAGTGTCTGTCACATAGTATGACCAGCACATATCAGATCTCTTTATCTACCCAGGTCCTTCCCTCTCTCTGCTGAGGACATATGGTCACAGGTGGGTTGTGCAAGCACCCAGGAGACAGAAGAAGGAGGGTCGGGAATTGAAGGTTGGGCTGGACTCCGTGAGATCCTGGAGAAGAGGGGAATGGTGGATCAGTCCTCTTGCTTTAAAGTTATAGAGCAAAGACAGTGCATGATTCTCTGTAGCATAAAAACAGAATTGCCCTTTCTTAAAAGGGTTAATGACAAAAGGAGGCCAAGGACTTAGCAGGAAAAGGGGGTGGCAACATCTAATGCAGAGTATTTTAATTAGTTCCTCCCCCACCCCATTTCTGAGAGCCTGGTAATATTCTGGGAAGTTCAAAAAGTGAAACATCTTATCCTTCCATCCTTGAGATGCCTCTGGAATAAAAATAAGGTCATTCTTATTGGTAAGAAATAGAATCTTGCATGATCCGAATGCTGCCTCTTGTCCCTGTGTACTTAAAATCAAGGCTGACATATTAAAAGTCCTGAGGTCTTTATCCTGGACATTAGCCCTTGGCCCAGATAAGCTAACAAAACTCTGTGATCAAAGGTCACTTATACATTCACAAAATTGCGGTCCTCAAGACTACAGAAACAATAATTTTCATGTGATGTCAAGTTAAAAGTTGAGATCTGTTACCATGGAGATGTGATTTCTCTTGCAGTGCTGGCCTTTCCTGGCAGATGGAGTCAGTACCCTAATCAATAAGAAAGCAATACTGCATTGTCTGCATCCTTCTTGGGTGCAGATGAGCCCACGATGTCCATGTCTACAGTTTCCCCCGTGAAGACGTGCATACTCAGCAGAGATGTCTACTGTTGTCTTCACCATGCTTTGCTGAAGGATCTACAAGATGCTAAAGTAGACAAGCCGAATACTCACATGCATACTGTATCGCTTGCCTCCTACCAGCTTCCGTAAATATGTTTCTCTACTTTTTGTCTGCTTCCTTTAGTGAGTGAGTACTTAAATGTCTATATGACTTCCTGACCAAGAATCAGTTCGAGCTGAGAATTTGGTATACACTTCATGTTGGCGCAGAGTGAATCTCTTCAGATTACTTCTCTGTCCCAAGTTGGTATCAAGTAGAATTCCACTAATGGACATCTTGGTACCTTTTAATCTCATTATAACTAATGTTGAAATCTGTCTGGCTTTTTATTTTGCGCATTTCGGCATCACCTTATCCCAAAGTCCTAGAATTCTCTCTCCTCCGCAACAGAGGATCAACTTGCTTTGTGTCCAGTATAGTAATAAATCAATGTTATCACGGTTACTTTTCATCTTCTCATATATGAAGTCTGTCTGTCTACCAATCTATCAGTCATCTCTCTCCACTTCCAGCAAACTCCTTAAAAATATGGAGACCCAAGCAGGTTCTCTATTTCTACATGCTTCCCCTTGATGGCAGTGAAACCCTCCTCTATTTTATCTTCTAAGTCATCCTCCTGAGAAAAGCACATGAGAGACAGGAATGAGGAATGAATACCGGATCCATTGCATAAATGCCTGGCGACATCAGATATCCCATTGGAATCGTAGGTCTATAGACTCTTGTGTTTAGCACGAGAGATGAGAGCCAAGGTAGAGCTGAGAGTCTGCCTTTGCTGAACGCATATCTTCTATCTCTATGCCCTGGGACCAAATACGTTCCCAAAGCTCCCTGGCACTAAGGTGAACTCTAGGCAATGGCTTGGAAGACCTACTCATCCTGCATCTGCACAACCGCCTACAATCTTTCACTAAGAGGTAGATGGACCACTATTAGGACCTCAAAGTTAGCCAACCTACATTATAGACAAATTCTGAGCCCCTAAAAGGCTATCTAACTCTCCAGCTCACTTATTTCCAAACTGTATTAGATTTGGGTTTGAAAATATAAATAACTTTTTATCATATCAACTGCTGAGATTTTAAGAGTTTTGCGAAATCAGCTACCATTGTCTATTCTGATTAAAATGGGAAGCCTGATGTATTCTAAATACTGAATATTAAATACTAAATCCTTCAATATGCAATCCTACAGTTCACCTGTAGGAGCCAGTGTCCCCAATGAATCTAACTAATTCAAATTAGACTCTAAAGCATAACTTGGTGTTCATTAATTCTCTGGGTTTAAGGACTGGGAAACATTTAACTAGAATAAATGTGTAATTTGTGACAAAATAAAATATAAAATTTTTTGCTATTTCATTTCTACCAAAATTCCATTCCTATGAGGAAAAAAACAAAGTAAAAAAGACCTAACATTATCATCTTTGAAATCGTGACAGTCACAGCAAGGAAGGGGGACAGTCATAGCAGGGGAAGGGGGAGAAGGGAGGACAGTCACAGCAAGGGAAGGAGGACAGGCATAGCTTACATCCTCTTTCAGAGGGTTCACTCATCATTTATACGAGATTATCCTACCACAACACTACTTTTCATTTTGAAAACATGATAGTGTGCAGACTCGCCTAGTTCAATGGGAAAGGTTTCCAAGAAAATTAAATGTCAGGGCTGCTTGGCTTATTGGTTTTGTTCTCTATAAATTCCCTTTCTGAATTCAGCTTTGAATAATAACATTCCTGGGTGTCACTGTGAAGAATTAGTGACAATGTTAATGGGGTGTGAGAACCCAGCAAAGAAGGGAAGACTAGTTCTGGCTCTCATGCCAGCAGGGCAGAAGCAGAATTAAGCCTAATGACAGCTCGTCATTGCTCTGGGGAAGAAATGGCATAGGAGGGATTCTGTGTATGTCTACATAGCACACACAAAGACTACTAACTGCTCCTGTCTTTCCTCTTAAGAAGATCTTCTGTGTGTGCATGTAGTATGTGCATGTGTGTGCACACACTGATGTGCATGCAAATTACATGTGCAAGCCACACATGCAAGTGTCGGCATGTGCATGTCACAGTACATATGTGGAGGTCAGATATGAATCTAGGTCTCTCACCACGTTTGTCTGAGGCAGCGTTTCTTGGTGTGTGCCTCTATGTAGGTGTGGCTAGGGCCTGTGAGCCTCCCAGAATTCTCCTGTCTCTCTTCTTATTGTAAGTATGCCAGGATTATAGATACACGTTACTGTGTCTAGCTTTGTGTGGGTTTAGGACTGAAATGAGATCCTCAAGGCTGTGTGGCAAGAGCTTTACCCACTGGAACATCCCTCTGGCCTTTTGTTTCCCTTTTTTGACAACTGGGGTTCTGATATATGGAAAGCCTATAGGAAAGTAGAGAGATAGTCTCTTGAAAGTAGATGGAGGCTTGGAAATCAGCCCTGTTGCTCTCAGATGACAAACAAGACCACACCTTATGCTAATGAGCCAGGGACAGCTGTTGTTACCCGAGTCCAAACTGTGCAACATCGTTGTATTATGTAGCGTCTTCTCTGCGATTTCTAAACATTGGTATTGGAAGGAATAGTGGTGGTAAAGACAGAGTTTAGGTATATATAAGGAGTTTAGTCAAAAAGACTTTAATCTTTTAACTACTTCTTTACATACATTAAAATATAACAAAATTATGCATACAGGAACCATAATCTAGGCTCTCAAGACATAAAACCTTAGCCAATTCTATCTATGTATGAAGGGCACAAACAAACCTGTGGATTCAGCATTTCCTAGTAAACTAAGAGAACGCTGTAACTAGGAAGAGTTGAAATAAACCCAACAGGAGCCCTTCCCATTACAGTGTGAGGAGACAGGTGTAGGAAGTGAGTCACTACGCGCCTGATTCTCTGCCACGAATGACTGAGGTGACAGATACATGCACATACATATTCCTGCACACATGGAGGGGGAGGAGGACTGCATACATTAATTTGTATGTTAAACCTTCAGGCGTCTGGAAGCAATATGATGCTATTTAAAGCTTCAGACCCTTAATGTATGCACCATCTAGCAAAATTTAAGACTTGAAACCTAGGATTAGAAAGGCTCGTGCCAATGTTTTATAAGGAGGGAAGTTTGGACTGGATCGACTTCCTTCCTTTGCTAAGCTTCCCAGGGATGACGGCACAAATCGGTAGGGGACACATTTTCCCGTATCTGTCACATTATGCTCTCAAGTGACATTTGTTTCTCCTTACAGATAAGATGGGCCATGCTTGAAACTAGGTTTCAGTGTCTAAGCCTTTTGAAGGCATTCAAAAGCAATGCTAGAACAGAAGCTGACACTATGCCTTAATCAAAAGTTTCCTATTACATAGCTCTTAGGCACGGTTCACAGCTAGAACAGTAATGAACGCCAGACCAAGCTGTGTTTATACTAGAGAGAGATGAGAACGTATTAGTTTGAATAATTTTGGGGAGTTATCAATCCTGCCCTTTAATACTTTGAAAGTAAAGTTAAAAAATGTGTCAATCAAAAGACCACAAATAATACTATGGAATCATACTATGGAATCAGCCTTATCAGAGCCTGGCATGTTAGTGGCATCAGCTCTTGAGAAAACAATAGCAAAATCAAACAACTCAAAGTTGTTCACCCCACCTTCTCCGATCACCAGCCTGGAAGGAGGTTGGCTCTGTTCTACTGACCGCATCTTCTGCCTTATTAGAAGTTTCAGGTCACCATTCAGAAGCTCGCAGGACACTGGGTGGGAAAGAGTTAAATGTGACCACTGTGGGAGCCAGGCAGGTAGAGGGAGAGCTGGGAGAGTCAGAAATGTAATAAACTGAAAACACGATTGTGTCCATCTGACGGGGAAACCACTGAACAATGACTTTGCAGCCTGGACCCAATAAAGAAGTTACTTTCCCCAATAACAGAGGCTTAAACATTTTCAGTGTGGTCTATTGGCAGGGTGGAGGAGCCAGGCCTTGTGTAAAAGGAGACACAGATTAGAAAAACACACACAGAGCCAAGGAGGTGTCAGGTTGATTGCTCTCTCTCTCTCTCTCTCTCTCTCTCTCTCTCTCTCTCTCTCTGTGTGTGTGTGTGTATAGAAAGCTATGATTCTACCTTTAATTTTCTTTGCAAGTATCTCAGAGTTCTTGGTCCAGCCCAGAAAGCACAGGCTGAAGCTGTAGGTTTTCAGGTCTATAGAAACTGTAGAATGCAGGTTTATTCTAAAAAGCAGCTGTTGAGAGCTCTAATTGGAAGAGAAATAAACAAAAAAAAAGTAAAGGTCTCAGCCCTAGATGAAAAGATTTCTAATGTAGATTTACATTAAATTAGCATAACATGTTTAAGAAATAGATGGGTTCATACATTACTTATGCTTCTGTTTTAATCACTTTTAAAAAATTGATTCTGATCCCATCTGATGCAATAGCTTTTACTGTAACTGAATGTCCAATCCAACTAAAAATTTGGCTCGATTCAGTAATTTAGACAAAAGGTTGATTAGAAAATGTTCAGACCACCTGATAACTTCCTCTTTTTCCTAGAGTGGCATCCCAGTTGCCCCAGCCCTTGGTGGGCCATGGGAAGCCGACACTGAGCCAAACATTTATTATACACTGCCAGGAATCTAGTGCTCCCAACCAACGGCCCTTGTTCCTTACAGCCATAAGTCCTTTTGGTCTCTGTTGGTTAAATACATGTCTGGCCACTTCTTTGATATCCAGCCATGCCACCATCTCCCTCTTCTCCCCCACCCCCACCCCAAGGGCTCAGTCCTGGCTGGCTGCAGACCCCAGAGTCTGTGCCACACACCAGGCAGCCCCTACCCAGTGGACCCACCCCCACATCTGTGTAGCTGCTCACCTAGCACCCCCATTGCAAGCTAACTGTTGCCATGTGCAGGCTGGAGCAGGCTCTGAGGCCAGTCCCCGACTCATGAGTGCACAGTAGAATCTCATGCCTACAAGCCTTCCTTGGATTCCTGTCACCAACACCAAAACTCAGAGACCTCTGGAGATGCTCTGTGTCCTCTCAGCTTTCCTCCTATCTCTACTCTGGGCAGGACAGAGGCAGGCTATTTATTTATTTATTTATTTATTTATTTATTTATTTAATAGTATATAGTTGTTTTGCTGGCTAATCTTTCCACTGAGTAAGTTTGTTGAACTGACTTTTCCATATCTAAGGAGCAGACAGAGGAACTGAACCAGGCTTTTCAATGTCACTGTCTTGTTGGTTTCTGTTGCTGGAGTAATAACTTCAATCATGTGCCTATGGAGTAAGACAGAATTTTAAACGGGTTGTGTATTGCTTAGTACTTGTACTTATTCGCTTTCATTTATTTATTATTGTTAGTCCAGAGTGAGAGTTCAAATATTCCCAAAGAATACTTCAGTTGCTACTGTAAAGCCTCCTCTATCTCCAGCTAAAGAGCTACCCGCCAGTGTCTCGCTGCTACCCGCCAGTGTCTCGCTGTTACCCACCAGTGTCTCGCTGCTACCCGCCAGTGTCTCACTACTGTCCGTGCCACTGCTACCCGCCAGTGTCTTGCTACTATCCGTGCCATTGCTACCCGCCGTGTCTCACTGCTACCTGCCAGTGTCTCACTGCTACCCGCCAGTGTCTCACTGCTATCCGCCAGTGTCTCACTGCTACCCGCCAGTGTCTCACTGCTACCCGCCAGTGTCTCACTGCTACCCGCCAGTGTCTTGCTGAACAGTACAGTAAGGATGCCAAAGACAGAGAGGACAAAATCAAATAAGGTCATGGATGTTAATATACAACCAATATCTTCCTCTGTCTTTGGAGGGTCCACTGAAAGGACAGGTGGACACACATCTTAGCGGGGCCCTGTGTTCCTGGGATGAGAGAAGAATGAGCTATGCTGGATGTGAAACCTCTCCAGCACACAACAGCCACCTGAACACACAATGCTGTGTGCTTAAAGCCACAAGGCCATGAAAACACAATCATGTCATGAACTTCCAGAACAGGACATATAAAACCTCCATGCAGTAACTGTGTGCCATTTCCTAACGTTGTCTGGACTTCCTAGTTCCTGTCTCATGTTTTGCTCATGCTCAGATGTGCCGAGTGACAGAGCCCCACTGGACTCTCAGGCCATTGTTTTTAAAGGCTCCCCAGCAGGTCTTCTGAGGGAACCCTTTGACATTTCTACTTAGAGAGGCTCTCTGGGGAGAATGTAAACCAGCATTTTCCTCAATGCGAGCAGGAATCTGATCTTGTGTATACTATCTGGGATCATAAGTACTGAAGGGGAGACTGACCTTCCTCTCAGTGCAGCACAGCTAATGGGCTGATCAGTGGGAGGGACAGGCTCTGTGGCCACTAAACTGAGATGAAATCTGCCATGCAGAGACAACTAGGTCTTGGAAGAGGCGTCAGGTAATAGCAGTAGAAGGATGGATCAAGCCGGGGTGTGTGTGTGGGGGGGGGTGGTCCACCCAGATAGACCAAGAGCTATGGGGCAGACTGCTAGATGGGGCAGACTGGAGACTGAGTATTAGAGTCTATTACCAAAGGACATTTATCTGTGGCTTAAAATACTGCTCTGGCCAAAAAGGTATCCTAGGAGGTTTACCTTCTGTTTCAGAGCCAGTTTTGTTCCAATCTTCAGGACCCAACATATAAATGGTAAAGCTTAATTCTAATTAGCTTAATCTCTGTCCTGCTTCGGGGCAACATTTCCCCAAACTATACTCAGCATAACTTTACACTGGATAATCAGTTAGTCTTGATTCCAAATACCAAAGTCAAAGGTTTATATGGCAATGATGAACAGCCTTCTGCCCTCTGTTGAACTGAAATCTCTGCTCTGGATTTAATCCGATGATTTCAATATTCCGAGAACATAATCACTTTCTTCTATTGCTTTTTTAAATCTCAGTTTCATTTAAATGTGCTTAAAATATCTTCCTCCATCCCCAGTTAAAGTCCCTCCCCCATCTTTCCCATTTTTCCTCTCACGGTACCTTTGCCCTACTCATCATCATTTATGTCCCGGCAATGCTTAAGCACGCATGGGCAGCCCGTTTATGGCGGTTCTATCCTGGGCACTCCTAGATGCTTGGGTTATTGTCATACCCGAGGTTCCACGGTCTTCCTCTATGCTATCTACCCAGTGTTTTTGGGCTTTCCTCTTTGCCTTGTCCCATGCATTCCTCCAAGTAGGTCTATCTTCAGGCATCTGCCGTCATTCATTCTCATAACGTGGCCAAAGTATCTCAAGCGTCATTTCTGTATTCTGTAGTTTACGTCATTCTTTAGATGAAGATGTTCCTTAATGTCATCATGGGGAAGTCTATCTTTTTGTATGATGCTTTGAAGCCTCCTGAGACATGCCATCTTAAACACATTCAACTGCTGTTCATTGTCCCAGGAGTGGTTCTTTGTCCAGGTTTTGGAGTTGTAAAGAAGGCAGCTCAAGTCAAGTGTCTCATACACTTGTAATTTTGTTATGTCTCTTGCTGACCAAACCTTGTCTAGTTCTTGGAATGCAGGCCTCACTATCCCTATCTGCCTCTTGACATCTGAAATAGTTCCGTCCTTTGATCGGAGGTTTCTTCTCAGATAGACAAAGTTGACTGTTTGCTTGAGGTTCTGGTTCTTTATTACAATGTTAAAATCCTTGTGTGCCCTTCCCATGTGCTGTATCTCAGTCTTCTCATGTTTACTTTCATACCATGGTTTTCAATGACTTCCACCACCCCATTTACCATGGCCCGCAGCTCATTTGGACTTTCAGCAAGTAGTACTGGATTGTTGGCAAAATGTAAGTTATTGATTCACACGCCTGTCTTCATGCCCATCTTCTCATCCTCCTGGGCTGTTCTTATTATTAATTCCAGAAATATATTAAAGAGTAGTGATGAGAGGATGTCTCCCTGCAACACTCCTATGATCCTACTCTATATCCTAACCATGTCCTACTATCCCCTCTATAAAGGAGGGGGACAGAGGGTAACACAGAGGGAGAGGAAGAAGGGAGGGATAAACAATGCTAAGGAGGTTTGAAAAGGTCACAGGGAAACACCGTGTTACAATCTTACTTAAAATACATATATACTATCTATGTGTCTCATATATAATTTCAATGGAGTGATATTACATAGGGTGATAATGTTCCTTGCAAGAGTCATAGACACTAACCAAAATCCAAGTGCCAGGCATAGGGAAATCTCCTCTCTACCTGCTGGCTAGGGAGCCTAAGAGTCTCCCAAACAACGTAAGTTATTCCCATTGTCCCCATATGCCTCCATAACTTGAAGAAAGTAAGGCCCTATTGTTGAAGACATCACTCATGTCACATGGGACACGGAAGAATCAAGTTGGGACTGACCTGGATGCCTCCTCCCCGAGAACGTAGTATCAAACATGCTATGCAAGATGCAAAGGGGGCAAAGCAAACAAAAGTCCTACTCAGCTGCCAAGCTGATAAACCACAACAGTGACCAGCCGGGCAAGAGAGCCCCAGTGGTGCCAAAGTGGCTTTTTTATCTTGGGAAGTAACTGGCAGCTGTTTAACTAGAAGAGGGGGAATTCATGCCTTGTAAACCTACCGAACTACCCATGGTGGAGAGGTCACAGACTTAGAGGAGAACCCACCGCTGCCATTTTCTTTTTTCTTTTTTTTTTTAAAGATTTATTTATTTATTATGTATACAACATTCCTTCCATGTATGCTTGCATGCCAGAAGAGGGCACCAGATCTCATTATAGATGACTGTGAGCCACCACGTGGTTGCTGGGAATTGAACTCAGGACCTCTGGAAGAACAGTCAGTGCTCTTAACCTCCGAGCCACCTCTCCAGCCCCGCTGCCATTTTCTTAAACAACTATCATTTCTAACTGTATTCTAAATATTTATAAAGATATTATAAGTGGCGCTCTCACCCCTCATCAAAAAGGACTTTTTTATTCAGCAGTTGGAGACTGTCACAGAGATCCAGAACTGGCCCCAATGAAGAAGATAAAGGACAGTGGGGTGCCCAGTCCTGATGTACACAACGCAGCTCCCATACCTAAGGCCCAGGGAACATCTCAGATGGGGAGGTGGAAAGACTGCAAGAACCAGAGGACCATGATGCCTGCTGCTAGAATCTTCTAGACACCACAGAGATGCTACACCTATGAGATCTTAACAACATGGTTGCTAAACAAAACCAGACATGTCAACATGGATAAGGGGAATTTCACAAGGCCGCTGGATGAACACATGCAGGCAATAAATGGCTGCCAAGAAAGGGATTATCAGTTTTCTCCAGGGACAAGCTCCCTGATGGCCCCAAGTGGTCAGCCCCAAACATCTGTACATATAAACAGCAATAAATGGACTCCAGAGGGTATGTGTACACATATATGTGTGTGCGTGTGTGTGTAGGTATACATATATAACAGCAATAATTTAAGAAGTAGGAAGTAATGAATTGGAGGGCAGACAAGAGAGGAGCGCATCGGGGAGAGAAGGGATGGAGATAATGTGAATATGGTACCTGTGAATGAAATTCTCAAAAAGTTTTTTTTTCAATTAAAAAAGAAACAAAACAAAGAAAAATGAGACACAATGGTTTCTTTCTTTGCAATGATACAGGGCAATCCCTGAGTCCAGAATATGGGAAAGCCAATGAGAGATGAAGAAGTGACCCCTGGCTTGGTGTGACTTTGGAAGCCATAAAGGTTTTGCCACCATGAGGCCCAAACTGAGGAAGGAAGCTGTGAGCTGGAGAGGAAGCCAATGCATACTTCTGACATAAGAAGAACTTCAGAGCAGCTGCAGGAGTGACAAGGCCCCGTGCGATCGCTGGGACAGGCTCTTTTCCTATGATGGGTGTGTGCGGATAAAGAAGCCTGGAGTGATGGGCACAGATAGATGCTCATCCTGGCTGGGCATTCTTACAACTCCCCTGACTCTTGGCAGCATCCGGTTCCTACTGTTCCTTGGCTTACTGCACCAGAGAGACGGGCGATAACCACCGAGTCACTGCTCATCTAATGCGGTTGACTTTATCTGAAGAAAATTGGAAAAGGACACTTAGTCCCCAAATGGAAAAGAAATCAAGTGCTTTCAGATGTATAATTTTTGAACCAAACTGCCATACAAGTCGGGCAGTGGTGGCACACACTTTTAATCCCAGCACTCGGGAGGCAGAGGCAGGAGGATCTTTTTGAGTTCGAGGCCAGCCTGATCTACCAGAGCTAGTTCCAGGACAGGGCTGTTACAAAGAGAAACTTGAGGTCAGGAATCTGGAGCAAGACTGTCCAGGGTCCATTCTTGGTCCTGCAATTGGTAAGTTACATTCCTTTAGGAAAATAACACTGTAAAAGGGGCTGATGGTGATGGTGATGTTTTCGAGTAGAATTGTTGTAAGGGTGAATTGAGAGAACTCAACACGGTGTTGGGCATCTGAAAAATGCCGAATGGTTAACTATCATCAGCATCACCACTTCCATCAAAGTCTGCATTAGTACACATCACGAGAACTTTGCACACCAAAGGCAGTAAATGGGACTCAAAAATAGGAGAATGAGGAAACTCAAAGTTCTCAAGTAGGAAATTGTGAGAATACATGTTCTTGTATCTGTTTAATTCTGAGTGTTGAATTGCCACAAATGAGATGATTAGTTATGTGTGGCTCATTCGAGAGCCACTTCAGAATGTGTAACAAATGAAGTCGCTCCATGGCCGTAACCAAACAGATGTCTGTTGAATTTTTAGGTGATTTCTCTCAGGCCCCTATGCAGAATTTCTCAAAGCTTTTTTTTTTTTTGC
The DNA here is from genome assembly GCF_982192425.1 of Myodes glareolus. Taxonomy (NCBI): domain Eukaryota; kingdom Metazoa; phylum Chordata; class Mammalia; order Rodentia; family Cricetidae; genus Myodes; species Myodes glareolus. Next base: position 62,341,149 of record NC_142029.1, read on the forward strand.
AATGAATAATTAACAAATCAGAGAACCCAAAAGAAATCAATTTCTGCACACCTACAGCCTACCAAGGCTGAAAAGAAGGCATAGAAAATCTAAGCAGACCAATAATGAGTAGAGATTGAAGCAATAATTAAAAATAAAAAGTCTTCCATCAAAGTGGAGTACAAGATCTGAGAGATAAATAACTGAGTTCTATAAGAAGAGATTTTTTTCCCCTCAATTTTTAAAAAAACTGTTCTTTGCAGGTTACTATTCTGTTGCTGTGATAAAATACCATGACCAAAGAATAAACAGTTTATTTTGGCTTATGGTTCCAGAGAGAGATTCCACAATGGCCGGGAGGCATGGCAGCAGGCAGTCAGAGCCAGGAGCTGAGAGATCACATTTTCCAACCATTAACATAAAGCAGAAGGGAGAGAAGAGGAGGGGAGAGGAGGGGAGAGGAGGGAAGCAAAGAGAAGGGGAGGGGAGAGGGGAGTGAGCTAGCGAGTTGGAAGTGGGATGAGGCCCTAAACCCTCAAAGTCCACCCCTAGTGTACTTCCTCTAGCACAGCTTCACCACCTAAACCTTCTTGAGTGGTGTGACCAACTGGGGGCCAAGTGTGAGCAGTGCCACCAACTGGGGGCCAAGTGTTCAAATGTGTGAGCCTCTGGCAGGGGTGTGCATTCCTCATTCAAACCATCATATATTTCAAACAAAAAAGAAAGAACTTTGCCCAACTGTTTTTGTAAGATCGATGATGTCCTGATACTAAAACCAGACTAGAGTGTAACTAAATATATATATATATATATATAGGCTATCTCCCTGATGAACATGCATGCAAAAATCTCAATAAAACAATAAGCCAAAGCCAACAAGATTCAGGAAAAAGTCATACACCACGGTCAATCAGGTCTTTTGCAGAGATGGTCTAACACACGCAAATCATAAGCTTACTACACCTCAACCAAGGGACTGCAGAACAAACCATGATCACAATAGACACAGACAAAGCATTTGTTGAGATTCAACACACCTTTGTGATAAAACCTCTAACAAATCAAGTATTGAAGGAGCATACCTTATAATAATAAAAGTCACATAATAAAAACCCACAGACAATATCCTCCTGAAGGGAAAAGGCATTTCCTCTAAGATCTGCAATGAGACAAGAATGGTATTTTTAATGCTCTGCAGCCTGTGCTGGAAGTCTTAGCTACGGCAATTAGCAAAGAAATAAAAGGTACTCAAATTGGAAAAAAGGACAAAATTATTCATGTTTGTAAAGGCTTGATTTATACATAGTGAAACTTAAATATTTCATTAAAAAGCTGTTAGAACCAACAAAATTCAGAAAGAGTGAAGGACAGAAAATTTGTGTAAAGAGGAAGCATTTTTTTATTTACCAACAACAAACCTGATGAATAGAAAATCAAGAAATAAATATGAGTCATAATAGCTGCCAAAATAAAGCATTTAAGAATGAATTTAGCTATGGAAGCGAGAGATCTTTATAATGAAAATGAAAAAACACTGATCAAAAAACCATACAACATACATCAACGAAACCATATGCACACATACATATACAAAACACATACAGATATATATACATTCATACAAAACGATATGCATAAACACAAATACATACATACTAATGCACACATATAAAACTAGGCCATGTTTAGGGACTAAAATATTAATAATGTTAAGATGACTATGCCACACAAAATGAGCTATAAGTTCAAGGTAACCTCTGCCAGAACAGTACACCAGTGACTCTTTTCAGATAGGAGAGCTGTCATAAACCCCATGGAGCCACGAAAGACCCAGAAGAACCAAAGCAACGCTGTGGGGAGGTTGCCTTCATTAATTTTTTTATATTTATTGATTTATTATGTATACAATAGTTTGTGTGTATGCCTGTAGGCCAGAAGAGGGCATCAAACCCCATTACAGATGGTTGTGAGCCACCATGTGGTTGCTGGGAATTGAACTCAGGACCTTTGGAAGAGCAGGCAATGCTCTTAATCTCTGAGCCATCTCTCCAGCCCCCCATTATTTTTGCCTCTAGTAAATCTGACACAACCTGTCTAAAACCTCACTACTCTTATCCTACAGCTTGGCCAATTGCTCCCCTCTACCTACTTCATGTGAGCAAACTAACACTGAGGCATCAATCAAAGGAAGGTCAGTTTCCACATTACCACCTACCTGGAGGTGAGCTATCCAGTTCCAGAGAGGTGTCACCAGAACCAGTGACCTCAGAGTCATAAAGAAGCTGATGATGACTTTTAAAACACAAGTCGTGAACAAGTTGCTGCATCTTGTTAATCATAGCTACTGCCTGTCCTGGCCTAATCTTTATCACCTGAACTTTACAAACATGGGCGAGGGCAATATGGGATCCATTCTTGATGTCCCCAGAATATGTATAGATAACAAATTTGTTAAAAATAACCCTACAACTCAGAAACAATACTGACATCTCTGAAGGACACAGGAACATATATGAGCAGATATGATCTCTTACCATACCTTGAAACGACTGCTCTTTCTCCATTTAAAAAGTAGTATAGTTAAGCAGAATTCGATTATTTTCAAAACATCTCTTCATTGAAGAAGTAAAAGGTTGTTTACAGCTTATTTGATATCAATAGTTAAATGCTTGGGGTGATGCTTTTGAATCTGACATTTCTAACTATTGGACACACTTTAAACTTAATATATTGATGCTATAAAATTTTGGCAATGCAGTTTGCTAGGTTTGGTCTAAGTGTTAAATGATTTGTTGTCTTTCTTCTCTATACTCAGGGCTCAGTTAGCGGACAGATGGCAAATCTTCGGGCTGTAGCAGGGCTGGGACCCAACAGACAGCATCTTAGAAAACTGTAGTCCCTCCTTTTTAAAACCAAACACAACTGGAATGGTACCCTAAAATATTTTGAGTGGCTTTGGTCATTTTTTCTTTTTCATGCACCACACAGGGTGGACATCAGTGCTTTCGTAGTCACATAAACTGAGCTTTTAAATTCTTAATTTGGGGTAAAATAAAACCCTCCCAGGAAGCACACACTACTGTTCTTTATAGCCGGATGGAACGTAATGCTGCTATCTCCTACTATAAAATATAAGGAAGACCCATAACAGCAAGAATGCTGTGGTATAGAGGCAGAGCGCTTGCCTTATCTCTCCACTATCTGCAGCAGAGTGGTACTGAAATAATGACTGCATTGTTAATGAACCGAGGAAAATAAAGACATTAAGATCTGCTCCTGCCCTTGTTTCCAGTGCATCTGCATGGAGGGAGCCTGTTGCTACTCAACCAGCTAATCACTAGCTTTTGTTCACATCTCTATGTTTCTGCTTATTGGGGCTAATCTACATAGCCATCTGGTATTTGATAGATAATTGCCTTTTCCAAGTCCCAGGAGCTTAAATGACATGCCGGGAAACCGAACCAGACATATTCTTCCCAGGTAGAGACGGGGTGGGGGTGGGGTGGATTTCAACTGCAACACAGATGCTGTCCCTTGTAAGAAGCCACAGCATAGATGGTGTTTCTCACAATGCTCTCTAGCATGACTTACTCTAGGACCATTTTCTACCTTCCTTGACAGCTTCATCTCCTCCCAGACCAACTGAATAAGCATCTCCAGGAGCAAGGCTCAGAAGTTGGGACCATTCACAGCCCCGAGACGCCTCAGATGCACAGAAACTGGGGACAAAATAATGAACAACACAAGTCCCTCTCCTACAGAAGTAATATTTTAGGGACTCATTTATGTTAGGGTTTTGTTTATAATAATTGCTTTTCTGAGTACAAAAGAAATGCTTGCTTATTGCAGAAAGCTCGGAAAACACAGAGAAACACGGAACATAATTATCCAATTATAACATTGGCTGTACTGGGTGTAAACTCATATAAACTTCTCAAAAGTGAGCCACATAGAAGAGCCCACAGAAGAGATTATGGTAGGACATTGCCTTTTTGAATATATGCGAAATTTTCCCATGGTGCGTGCATGCTCTCTCTTTCTCTGTGTGTGTGTGTGTCTGAGTATGCAGGCCAGAGTACAACCTCAGGTGTCATTCCGCAGGAACTGTCTACCTTACTTTGACTGGCCTGGACTCTGTAGATTAGACTAGTCTGGTTGCCCCGTGAGCTCCAGGGATCTTCTTGTCTATTTTCCCAGGGCTGGGAATACAAGCATCACCACTATGCTCAGCTTTATGATATGGGTTCTGGAAATTGAACTCAGATCCTCAGGTTTGTCAGCAAACACTTTATTGACAAGAAGTCTCCTCAGCCCTGTGAAATATCTTTACAGTAAATCACTGTAAAATGCCCTCAGTCACTTTGAATGATATAATACTTGGTGCTTCTAGATCCAGCCTGGTCTGATCTCCCTCTGGTATTCAGCCCTTCAGAAAGACCTCAAAGAATGCATCCAGGGCTCCACAGGTGACCCAAAGCCACCCTCTGTCTATCCTTCCATGCGATCTCTAGTGCTGTTCTTCCCCTCATTCCAGAGCACCTTGGAAACAGGCTGTGCACGCAGATGTGATTCCTTTTTAGCTAGACGTCTTCCCGGGTGTTCAAATGAGAACAGAATAACAGCACCAAAGAAAGCCAGGCATGGTTTCGTTAAGTTATCTCTAATAAACACGCAGCTTCTGTAAGTGGCAGTAGTGACTTTTTTGTTTTGCTCTTGTATAAGTTTAAAAGAAAGAATCTCCTATGTGATCTTCATTCTCCACGTACACAACTATGAGTTTACCCTTTTCGATGCGGTGCTATGGCTGACTACTTTAATGTTTTCCTATGTGGACTTATACATGCATTACTGCTATTTTCAATAGAAATGTTATGTTGTGAATCCTCAAAGTTCACAAGACGATTGACTTTGATTAATCTCCTGAGTGAGATTCAAGAATCAAATCAAACAACCCCCATATACAACCAGGGGTGTCACTTGACTCCATGCATGATTGTACCAGCAATGCCAACTACCGTGCCTACCTGGTACATGGAAGTCACCAACAGCTAAGCACTGCTGTGTTAAACGCCATGAGTGTACCTTGTGGCCAGCAAGCAGGCAAAGCACATATGCTAGACTCTCAGTTCAAGTTCAGTGTTCCTTCTGCTGTATCCACTGCCCCCACAGTCTGCTTAAACTCCAGAGAGAGTTTTTTCTTCATTCCCATGAGTCTCGGATCACTGGGCTCTTCACATCCCACTCAAAGACTCCATGCGTTCAAGCATTTGCTCAAGGCACCAGACTTTCCACCAGGGCCCAGGAGACAGACTGGCCGAGAACTCTGTTCAAACACTGGCCCATGTTCCATCACGAGAACATACCTTTGTTGCAGGCATTTGGGGAAGTCAGAGAGAAAGTCTGGATCCTACCATTCCCTGTTTCCACGCTTGCTTGTATCTGCTGAGATTAATAGAATTATTCTTGCTGTCTGAGAGACAAAGTCCCTAAGGATAGTTTGTGTAAAAGCAGGCCACAGGGACAGCCATGCTGGCTGCTGTGTAAGTTAACCCTGAACATTCTTAGGAAAAGGGAGAAAGGAGTAGGTGAATCGTTTCTGATCAAAGTTACAAGATAAAACCTAGAGGGGGAAGTGTTGTGGAAATTGCTTTAACTATGCACAGATAGATGTCTTACGTTTGTTTACGCCGCAGAATATTATTTTAACTGTGTAACGGTGTGTTACATTTGTTTAATGATGTAAGGATGTGTGTTTAACTATGTAAAGATGTGCTGCATTTGTTTCACCTTGCCTGCCTAAGGCACTTGACTGGTCTAATAAAAATCTGAACAGCCAATAGCAAGCCAGAAGAAAGGATAGGCAAGGGCTGGCAGAGAGAATAAACAGGAGAAAGCTAGGCTCAAAGAGAATGAGGGAGAAAGGGAGGGACAGGCTCGGGGCCAGGAACCAGGCAGCCACCAGCCAGTCAGACACGGGAGAAAATGAAAAAGTAAGACATACAGAAAGGTAAAAAGCCCAGAAGCAAAAGGTAGAAAAAGAAAAACAGGTTAATTTAAGTTAAAGAGCTAGCCAGAAAGGAGCCTGAGCTAGGCTGAGCAGTTATAACTAGTAAGTCTCCGGTGTCAGGATTTGGGAGATGACTGGTGGCCCCAAAGAAAAAGCCTACTCCGGGAGGGACTAGAAACAGGCAAGATTCTAGCTAAGAATGGTGAAAAGCTGAAAACAAGAAACTTAAAGTTCAAATGTACAGCTGCGACAGTTAAATTTCTGTCGTGGGGCAAACTGGGGCCTCAGCTAGCATCTAAGCCATGAGAACCCCTGTGGCCCATGATCTTTGGAAGAAGAGGGTAGAGAAAAATGAGACGTAGGTCCATCTACTGCAGTTTCCAGAGGTTCCACTTCCTGGTGAAGCAGCCTGTCAACTGGTCTACCCTCAGCAAGTCAAGGAATAAAACAGTCGCCTGCCCGCCTTCAGCCTTCAAGGCTGTAGCTTCATTTTGTGGGAATCTGGTTTGCTAGTGCACGAAGGCTCAGAGGAGAAGGCAGTTCAAGCCCTTGAGCGAGTCTAGGACAGACACCAGTGCCTGGCTAGGATGTCTCATAAGGCATATGTGGCCACTGAAGCTATCTATGAATGATACATGTTGGGCTGGGAACCCCTATACCATCCTGGGGACCCACTGTTGCCCTCCACATTCTCCTGACTACTATATCTGTTAACTTCCCCAAAGGTAGTGGACTAGAAGATGTGGAAAGCCAGGCAACACGCCAGAAGCCCATCTGAGAAAGAGGGTTTCCTGACCTTGGCTTTTTGAAGTTCAGTCCCTCATGAATATTCATGTCCAGCTCTTTTCCTTTGGCAGGATCTGGAGGCTCAAGACTGTGACAGGTAGCAGAAAACAACTGTGAAGAGTGTGTCTGGAAAGCAGGACATAGGCATTCAACCCACATTCTTCAGCGGGCAGACCCCAAACAGAATCTATACGTGACAGGAGAGAGCCCCCGACTCTGGATGTTGCCTCATGTCTACCTTACCTTCTAGACAGCACAGGCTCAACAAACTGCTCTGTGGGCTTCTAGAAATAGAATGCAGCTGGGGAGCTCTGAGCCGTGCCACTCTCTGCAAATCATTTAGCTGCATACAAATGATAGCTATTATTCGGCCGGGATCCCCCAGGGAAATAATTCCTATCCCCAACTGGGCTCATAACCTGATGAGTCAGTTGAGGTCAGCATGGAGCAGTGTGCTAATGAAGCCAAGGGCTCAGAGAAGATGTTCCAGCCGACCTGGAGATGCTGCCGGGGGTGGGGGTGGGGGCTGACTTCTTAAGATGGCATCCTGTAATCTTAAGCATCTGTGCTGCCAATAGGTGTTGGCCACAGGGAGTTGAACAAAGAGCACCGATGGCTGTGAAGACAGGACATGCTTCTGAAAAAATGATTCTGGGAGAGACAGGACCTGACGCTCCATTTTAGGGGTTGTTGGTCATCCTTGGTCTGCTCACGCCAGACCAACTAGGATCATGTTCTTTATGTACGACAGTTCCCTTCTCTCTCAGGTTGTTTCTAATTAGCAGTAATTAAAAATGAAAGAATAATGCGAGTTAGTAACTACATCTCATAGCATCAATTAGGCGCTAAGTGGGTGGCTACAGGGTATGTGGTGTCAGTGTATACACACTTCGTGAGAGTAGAAACTGCCTTCAACCCCAGGCTCAGTGCCTGTCACAGAACACCGCGAGGGAGACCTGCCCTTCACGTGATGAACAGAAGGGGTACCTGGTATCCAAAACTCCCCCGGTTCAGTGTATTGACTGGGGCATCTCTTAAATACCACTCACGTTAAGGTTCACTAGAAACTTCACCACTGCTTTCAGTTGCAAATAATCAAGTTGTCACTCCAAGGGTTCCCCCCCCCCCCCCCCGTCTTCTACAACACTCCCCAACTTCACTCCCGGTTCCAAGTGTGCTGCCTGGATCCTGTCTGGATCCACCACCTATGGATAGGTGGTGGGAAGGCAGAACAGTAGCAGTAGATGCAGTGCCAGAGACAGCAAGACTGAACTTCAATGTTCTGCTTCGGTGGAAAATACACCCTTACTATGAAGCATGTTTTTGAGAGAGTGAAATATTGGTGTTTCCAGTCTTCTTTGAGTACATCACTGCAAAGGATCACATACAATAGAACCCCAGTTATCCTCAAACCTCACACCTTTGTTTTTATCTAATGTAATTAATAATAGCTAACGTGTGGGGCACTGGCCCCATGGCAGCCATTAGATGCGTATCAACAGAACCCTGGGCTGTTCAGGCCTTATTCTCAGCGTGGTGAACACAACAGAGAACACCCACGACATGAAGTGGATTTTTAATGGAAGGAAATGGAATATTTAATGGAAGCCAGAATATTTTCTGGAGAGACGGAATGGGAGTACTAAAGTGCCTTGTGAGATGATGTTAGCTGAGATCTGACGGTTTGGGGAAGCCGGCCACGTGAAAGGAAGACCAACAGACAAACATTCCAGCACACAGAGAGAAAGAGCCCACACACAAGTGCCAGCATGGGTGCATGAGATGCTACAGGAAGAACAAGGTGGGTGGGCTTAGTCAAAAGGGCAAGGCTGGTAGAGGATGAGATCCAGGGCGTAAGCTGGAGTGAGAAGCGATTCGACATCCCTGAGAAATCACAGATTTTCAGCCAGGAAGGGACGGAATGGAGCTTCCATCTTGAAAAGATCATAGAAAGTTGTTTCTGGAGGCAGATAGGGGAGAGAATGAAAGGCCAGTTGAAGGGTCGTTACTGATGTGAGATGACATGCCTTGTCTGCAGCCACCTTCAAAGGACATCACGAAGAGGCATACAACAGTCAGAGTAGTATGTGAACCTGACTCAGGATGGCATTGGACTGAACCAGATACTTAAGAAACCGGGCAGGGGGGGTGGGACTTGCAAATAGGTCCTAAGAGGCAGCAAAAGTGTAAGGGCATAGCCAGGTTAGCAGTGACAAGGAGGTGTAGTGAGCTGACTAGACCCCTGGAGATGTTCCATCAACTTTTCCTTTTCTTTTTCTGTAAGGTCTCATGTAGCCCAGGCTGGCTTCAAATTCACTATATAAGGATGGATGACCTTGAACATTTAATTTTTCTGCCTCTCCTTCCTGAGTCTGGGATTACAAGAGGATCATACCATACCTAATTTGTGTAATGCTGAAGACAGCCAGGGTTTCCATGCCATCTCCACAAACTGAGCCACATCCTTAGCTCTCTATCAGCTCTTCCGCAAATGGCCCTAGGGAAGGGCTCAGTTCCTTCTGATCTCGGCCCAGGAAAACGGTAGAGAAAGTGGATCTAAGCTAGGATCTCAGTACACCTGAGCTGTAGCCTAGGCAAACTCTCCTGGTGCGACCTAGATTCAGACCTGTGACTACGTCCATCATAGTCACACGCTGTCAGACCTTCTTCTGAGCAGCACCAGCTTCTCTTTCATTCTAGATGCTGAGGCCAACAAAGGAAAATCCTTGCCTCACAGGTCCTCACACAATCAAGGACTTTGCCTTTGAGGGGTAGGTGTCTGAACGGAAGCCCACTTACCCTGGAAGATGCATTCTGCCAAATACCAGCCAGAAAGCAACTTGTTCCCCGCCCTCACCCCCTTCCCCCCCATAAGCACCCCACAGCAGGGGACTGCCCTTCTTGATCTTAAGCCATAAGACAGAAGCGGGGAGGTGTGTTCTGTTTGTTGTCTGATGTCCCCATGTCGCTCCATTTTGCTGAATTTGCACTTTCAGCAAATTCAGGACCAATCCCACTACCATCTCTCTTTGATTTGCTGGGCCCTCACAAAGGAAGCAGAGTAAACGCAGAAAGGGACTTCACAGGTTAAAAGGAGGGTAAGGATGGGTCTGACATCACCACTGACAGGAAGGAGACTGGAGAACCACACTGTCTGACTTGAACCACAGTTCTCCCACTGTCAGCTGTTGCACAGAGGAAGGACCCCACATCCTCTATTTCTCCATTCCATCTCTTGCAAAGTGGGATAAAGGCAGTCCTTCTCCACAGCCCCGTGGGACTCAAACAAGACTGTGACGAGCAGCACCTAGTCCAGAGCTGCAGGAACCTCCCCAGCAACAGCCTGGAAACTGAGGTATTATGTTGGGTGTTGGGGCATGTGACCTTTTTTGCCTTCTTCTTCTTCTTTTTTTTTTTTTTTTTTTTTTTGGGCAGGGCTCAGTATATAGCCTTAGCTGGCCTGAAACTTGCTGCTAGACCAGGCTTGTCTCAAATTCATACTCTACCTGCTTCTGCCTCCTGAGTGCTGGGATTAAAGGTGAACACCATCACATGCCATAGGTTTTATGTTTGGAAAGAATGCTATCAGAGAGGCCAGGAAAGGTACAAGGACCCTCAAAATGACAAAGTTGAAGTGGTGGTGTCTTCCTCAGCAGAGGGATGACAGTAATTAGTCATTTTGGAGCTCAAAATTCCAAGGTAATAAATGGACTACTGTGAGTCAGATTAAAATCAGTTTACAGGTAGAAAACTGAGGGATTTGTCAGGAAGGAATCTCTATTCGTCACCATCCAAGGAAGGACAAGTGACACGGTGAGTAGCCCACCCACTTCCTTACCCAGTGAGGGTCTGGAGCTGAAGGATACAATGTTCCCCGTCTCCCATTGGGGAGACTGGCAGAATTTCTTCAGCTAGATTAACTTTTAACCAGCCTTAATTAACAGCTGACTATACCATGCCACATGAATCCTTAATCTAAAAATGCCCCCACAGGCTTGCCTATAGGCCAATCCAATGGGAGTATTTTATCACTTGAGGGTCCTTCTCAGATGACGCTAGCCTGTGTCAAGGTGACAAAAAACTAAGCAACAGAAACTGGCCTAGTACTTGGCCTTGGCAGGCAAGCTCTGCCCTTCAAAGATGAGTTATTCTTTTCAGTCTAAGGAAACGAAAAATGCCCACGTCAGTCTCCAGGACTGGTTGGGTCAGGGTAGGCTGACTATTCTTCTAGAACAGTCTTCCTGACTTACATGCCTCAAGAGTGACATTCAGGATACAGGAGACCCTCGCTCTGATGACCTGGAGCCATCATCAGGGCCCTGACTAGTGGGCAGGATGCCACTTTTCTCTTTAGAGTACAGTATAGAGCAGCTTTGCCTCAGGCAGCATCCAAGAGGGTTCGCCATGCCAAACTTCTAAACACCTGTTCTTACTCTGAGTACTGTTTCTTGTGTGGTGCTCAGATGTAGGCCTGTGGCCACAGGGGTTAAAGTAAGCCCAGTTTTCTGTAAGTGAGAAAAACCTGTCAAAAAAGAGCAAGAACTCAAAACCTAAGCAAGAATTTATTTTTTAAGATGATGTCGAAGCTGGGTGGTGGTGGCGCACAGCTTTAATCCCAGCACTCGGGAGGCAGAGAGAGGCAGAGCTCTGTGAGTTCGAGGCCAGCCTGGTCTATAAGAGCTAGTTCCAGGAAAGGCTCCAAAGCTACAGAAAAGCCCTCCCTGTCTTGGAAAACCAAACCAAACCAAACCAAACAAAACCCAACAACAACAATAACAACAAAAAACCCAGGATGATATCAAAACTACAGGTTAGCAGTGCATGTGTGTTATTCAATAAAGTCTACATAGTGACATCTACAGACTAGTAGTGTGTATGTGTGTGTGTGTGTGTGTGTGTGTGTGTGTATACACATGGACATTTGTGTTTGGTTATAACGAACATTATTCACTATTCCTAACATTGGTATGATCTACCTAGAAACTGTATCCTGACCAACAGTCCATCAATTAAACTGAATTTGGAAGACAGGAGTGTGTCGAAAAGCCAGTTCTGTTCTTTGTCTGTAAACTGGACAAATACTTGATGAGAAAGATGACAGCGAGTTATGACTGGTTTGACGTCAGTGTCTATTGAAAAGGTGGAGTCCCAAACCAACTCCAGTACGGAGCAGGTAACACGCCAAGCCCAACATCCACAGGTACTTAAGTGATATTAGGGACAGTGATGCTTTCTAGCCAGAGCAAGACAGGAAAGCTGAAGCTGTGGCTTCAACATGACATGCCTCTTTCTTGCTGTGCTTCCCACGCAGTATTAGTTAGCGGAGGCTCTGTGCACCAGGGCTACTTAGGGCTGATTAAGGCCAGGCTTTCCTTCTGCAGTCCCAGAAAGAAGGGGAAAGTGGTGAGCCACACAGAGTGGCGTCAGAGCTTTTAGCTGGAAATGATGAATGTTGACTCGGGCCTACGCTTCACTGTCCAGAATGAGTTACGTGGCTGTATCCTTAGAGTTTGGATTCAGCATCTCATTTTATAAATGAAACAATCAAGGCTCTGAGAGACCAATTTGCTCAAATCACATCAATAGCAAGCCAAAAGATTTTGGAGTGGCACTTTCTTTTAGTTAGAAGACTACTGGGGTATACATTTATTTTTGAGACACGGTCTTCTGTGCTCCAGGCTGGCCTAGTTCACTACATAGCCCAGGCTAGTTTTGAACTGCTGAGTACAGGAATCACAGGTGTGTGACATTGTGATTGGCTGAGGTCCGATGTTTATGTCCATAATTAATCACATTCTACTTTCAATTTTCATTAATATTATTCATTAAACAAGTACATGACATTACTTAGCTCTTTATGTATCTATTAATACACACACAGTACAAGTCCACCCAACTCTGTGCCTCTGAAATAGTTATTATTCTCAGACAGTTCTTTGCATTCGCTACAGTTTTTCAGCCACAGTAGAAAGCCAGAAAAGGCTTTGTTGACTTTTAAGATACCTACCGAATCACACTACTGACTAAATACTAAGACCAGGCTTTGAGCATCTTGGGGGTGAGAGGCCACCAAAAAAAAAAAAAAAAAATGAAGTGTAGGGAGAATCCAGGTCTGCTGCATTTGGTAATGTTCTCCAGATGTCGCCTGCCTCTCTAGGTCTCACAGACACACCACAAATGTGGCTTTATATGCACATCCCACCAAATTGCCGAGCGCAGCACCGGCTGCTTACCGCAGTCTCCACAGGCTTCCTTCGGCTCTGACACTGAGATTCACTCTTTGTGAATCCACCGAAAGACGTCGTGGCGACGTGCTATACAGCGTCAGGATTCCCGCTGGAAACACCGCAGTGAGCACGGCGCTCTCACACAGGCCACACAGGACGGCTTGAAAGCTGAGCGCTTGACCGGCAGATGCTGTATGAAAGCAGGGAGGACGACATGGAGGACTTCCCTCACAGCTCCTCTCTGATCAGTCTGAAATCTAACCAAAGACGGAGCTCACCTGCAGCCGGCTGATGAACTTTCATCGGCTTCCTCTTTGTAAAAGTGAAGCGATAACTAACAGTACTGATCTCATAGGGCTGCTGTGAAGGATTAAATAGAATCACGCACTTAAACCACTTAGAATAACACGGTAAGCACGCAGTAACTGTTACAGTAATTTCTTCCCTTTGCGTTTTGCCAAATGCCTCTCCTCCAGCCAGCTGATCTCAGATATTAAGAGATAATTAAATTTTAGGCCTAGGAGGGGCTTTGGAAGGCACCTGCTCCACAGAAAGTCAAGGGCTTTGCTTGGAATCATCTCAAACGCTCAGCTGGGGTGCTTTGGCTCTGTCCTATAGAAATCACAGATAAGCAAGGGGAAGCTCTGTGCATTTGTGGCTGTGAGTTCCAGAAGTTCTGAGGCTGGGCTTCTGGCTGTAGGGCTTTTAGATCTAGACTCTGGGAAGTAGAGGCGCTGGGTCCTAAGCTTGCCAAGCAGGAGCTATGGTCTATGGTCTAGAGGACCTCCACACAGCGGCCAGACACAGCTCCGGGGAGAGGGCGTAAAGCCTCTAGGTTGGCTCTGTCTTTTGACCTCTTCTAGAGACCGGAGCATGCAGCTTTTGTAGCTTCGCCTCTGTCTTCTTCGGCTTTTCACAGCCTCTCACCTTCACTTGAGAGTTTCAGCTTCTGGGCTGATTCTCACCCACTTCACACCTCTGCTTCTTTAGCTTCTTGCAGATTCTGCCCTCAGTTACTTTCCTGAGCTCTTCAGCCATTTTGCTTCCTACTGTTGTAGCTCAAAACTTTGGGTACTGGAGTTCTTAGCTCTTGACTGTCTCTGGATGTTACAGCGCTGAGTCCTAATTACCAGGTCTTCTAGCTTTCATTGGCTTTTTGGAATTTAGATTCTCCTCTAATGTTTTAGCTCTGGGTATCAGAATCCTCAGCTCCTGGTGTGTCCCTGGAGCTCTGCAGACACCTCTTACTGCTATTCCCAGGGTTGGAAGCCCTGGAGTTTTGCCTGCATTTCATGTAACCATCCCAGCCTATTCTATCCATGATAAAGACAAAAGTATAGAAAAGGCCATAATGGGGGAGTATTTATTAGGACGTAACACTGCAGTACTAGATGTCCAGGGGTGTTCACTGGATGAATAAATAAAAGAGGAGACTCATAGGCTAAGCAGTTAAAGTAGGGAACAGTCTGGTTATACAACCCAAAGGGGGTTATTACAGGCATGCCATGTAATTGATGGACTATAATTTACACCAATGCCAGCACAGCTTCCAGGTTCACTGACTACTCAGGATTCGCACATCAAGATCAGACACAGAATTTGAATAAGGACCAATCACAAGCCATGTAGAGATGCAGACCCATACCCATCAATCATGAACTATCCGCTGGGTCACTGTGGGAGTGCTTTTCTCTAGACCTAATTTGATGACTACAGCCACAAGGTCCAGAACAGTCAGGACTGGGCCTCAAGGGCAGGAGTGGGCACTTGTCATCTGGAGGTTATGGAGGGCTGCTGCACACGAGAGAAGCTGTGACTGGAATAAGGATTCCTAAAGTGGAAGCCATTGCCAGCCACCGAGGGTACTGAGCCCCTACAGCAGAGGTAGCTTCCTCAAGACATTCAGGAACTGTTTAAAGCAGCTGGGTTCCCATGACAACAGTCTGGTGGTCACCAAAAGAGGGACTGTTTGGTGTGTAGTTTCCTGCTGAAGGCAGTCAGTTGCAAAGGAAGGGTCATGGAAATAGTCAATCCGAGTTCCATCGGGCCTCCAGAAGCCTGATCTGTCAATCAAGTCCCATCAGGCCTCCAGAAGCCTGATCTGTCAATCAAGTCCCATCGGGCCTCCAGAAGCCTGATCTGTCAGTCAAGTCCCATCAGGCCTCCAGAAGCCTGATCTGTCAATCAAGTCCCACCAGGCCTCCAGAAGCTTGATCTGAAAGATAAGCACACATAAAGGAGTGCTTACAATAAAGACTTGTCATTAACATGGTTTGTATCTGTCTGTGTATTCATATATGTGTATTTCTATGTGTGTGATGCATGTGTATTCGTGTAGAGATGCATGTAGAAGCTGGAGAACAACCCTGACTGTCATTCTTCAGGGGCTAACTCTTTATGAATGGGACAGAGTCTCTCACTGACCTGGAGCTCACTGAGTTGACTAAGACAGTTGGCCAATGCAACCCCAGGATCCACCTATAACTACCTCCTTCTGCTGAAATTACATGTGCACACCACCATGTCCCGTACTTTTATAAATGTGGGTTCCATCCTCCTGCTTGGAAGGTCAGTATTTTATTGGCTGAGTTATCACCCAGTCCAACATCAGCCTCCACTGAAAAACAATGATGTTATGAGTATGAGTGTTTCATCTGAACGTGTGTCTCTGAACCAGGCTGTGCCTAGCAACCATTGACGACAGTGTCAGATCCCCTGGGACTTGAGTTACAGATGCTTACGAGTCACCATGTGGGTGCTGGGAATTGAACCCGGTTCCTCTGGAAGAACAGCCAGCACTCCTAACCATTGAGCCATCTCTCCATTCTTTATGATATTTAACAGTGCTTAACTACCAGTCGAATACTCTGGGGAGTACAGAGGTCATTCTGTCTTATCTCAGAATCAGACAAACCATGATGAAGCCAAGAGGAGATCCAGGCCTCTTGATTGCTAGTCTTGTGTCATTTTCTGGCCAGTGGGAACTTCTGGTATGGACCAGTTTTTGACATACTTATCTACTCGATTCTGCTCAAATCAAGGTTAATTTTCTTTCCTTCTGAAAAAAGTCTACCTAGTTAAATTTACTTACACTGCTCAATTCTGGCCTGAGTACAGAGGGAAACAAGCCTAAACGCTGACTCAAAGCTCTGTGCAGCCTAGAGGTAGGCCTCTAGTCTGAAATTAAATCTATTTTCTCACCAGCTTAATGACATTGCTAGTTGTTTTTTAATTAAGTCACTCTAAATTGCTACACTGAATGAGTTTTCAGAGCTCGCAGAAATGCTGTGTTCCAATGTACATTAACATGAAACTCCCCCCCCCCCCAAAAAAAAACCCCTGAATTAGTTCTTGTCTAGCAGGCTTAGGTGAGGGTATTTCAAAAAACAGCTTAAAGTGTTTTTCCAACTAATAAAGTCTTGACATTCTAGAACATTTTCTGTGTCTTCCAGGCCCTGGGAGTTAAATTCTTATTCTTCCCAAGCAAATGGGCGAATGCCCCTATTTATCAAACAGAATCATGACCCTGGTAAGGAAGGGGAGCCGCAAAAGGACCAGGAAACCCTTTTTACCCAGACATATGACAGCAATTTTTAAAAGCAATGGTAAAGACGGATTTCCTCATTTTATTCCTTTTCATTTTCCAGAATCAAATCACTATTCACGGGAAGGCAGGTGTGCCATTCCGTATTCTCAGCCTTAATAAAGGCTCATTGTAGATAACTCTTGATCGAACAAGATGAACTAGAGTCAGTATGTCACCATTATAATGAGAAACAGAAACAGATACCTCCCTTTTCTGGAGGGACAGCCTGGCTGAAGCAGTAATGTCAACTCCCAGCAGACCAATTGTTTGCACAAAAATAAGCCACCGCTGTTCCTTAGCAACAATGCAGTTCTTCAAAGACTCTGTGGCTGAAGAGCTGAGACCTTCTACTGCCCCTTGCTTCTAACAAGTCGCCAGAGACCCCGATGGGACGGTCTGCTCTGCTGGCATCTTGGAAGCACTCATCAAGCCATGGAGTTAAGGAGTCAGCCTCTGCTTTGATCTCAGCGGAACCAAGTCATTGCACCCACCATCACTCAATGTGTGCAGACCAACTGGAGACATACGACAAGTCTCTGGTCTACTCAGGTTGGCATTTACTACGACATTCAATTCTCCACGCCCTTCTCTCACCTCCATTTCCCACTGTGCCTCTGACAGAGACCAGTGAAATATGAGGTGACTGGGATATTGAGATGCTGTGGAATGTTTAAACAAAGAGACCTTAGTTACTTAAAGTGACAGGATACCACACATTTGACAACCTGCAGTTACAAATAGTAATGGTTCTATTGATATCCAGATGTAATCAGAAGGAAGACAGATTTCTCAAAGCTTCATTAAATTAGGTACTAAGGTTTTTTTTGTGTGTGTGTATGTGTATGTGTGTGTCTGTGTGTAAGTGTGTATGCACATGTAGAAGTCAGAGGTCAACTTTGGGTATCTTCTTGAGACAGGTCTCTCACTGAATCTAACGTTCAACATTTTGGCTGCTCTGACTGGTCAGTGAGCCTCTGGGGCTCTAAGCATGCATCCCCCACCTGGGTTTTTACACAGGTTCTGGGGATCTAAACTCAGGTTGTCACACCTGCCCCGCTAGCACTTTACCTACTGAGCCGTCCACCCAGCCCCTAGGCCATAAGCTCTCAGTTGGTTCTATTGCTATTATTTATTTCGGATGAATGTCAGTGACTTCCTCTCTCCCCAAGTTTCTATTAGACTGTCTTTTCGCTGTGCAAAGACTTTCTTGTTACGTATGGCACACAACGACTCTACAGAGATGATTTATGCTTCACAGAAGACATGGACTGTGTGGCAGTTTGAGCTCAGGGTGGCTTTCCCAATGGAAAACATCTGGAATGGGGCGTGGAAAATGAGAGCACCTGGTTCAACTCAATACTCTTCATGTGCTTGTTCATTTGTACATTTATCCAGTTGTTGATTTATCCAACAAGTATTTACTGAGCACCTTGCTCCCATAACCTACATCATGGGATGATACAGCAAGACAAGCCTTCCTCCTGACCTCTAAACATGGTAGGTGCGAGCGTGTGCACACACATACATCATTACAGACATAGAGAGTAATAGTCAAAAACAACACGATATGCCAGTGCTAATGAGGGGAGTGTTAGGTGGATGCCAAGGGAGCACCTAGCAACACTTCCTCCTTTAGACCTAGAGAGATGGAGGGAAGAGTTCCTGGAGGAGATAGGGATGGGACAGGACCAAAGGCACATAGAAGCATTCTGAGAAGAGTGGGGGCCCAGGCTGGTTGGAGGTGGAGGAAGAAGGCAGAGGTGGGAATGAAAGAAAAGCAGCTTACTCCCAGTATAGCTGGGTTGAAATAATGTTGTCACGGGAAGTAAACTGGGGCCAAATTATACAAGGTGTGTAAACCGGCCAGAGAAGGAAGCCTTTGAAGGGTTCTTGAGAGGAAGAGGGCATCCATAGGCATGGCCTGGTCCTACCGCCAGCTAGTTTCTGCCAGAAAGATGCTGGACCACCAGATCACTTCTCCGCTCATCTACAACACTCGCTCCACCCTACCTCAGGGACCACTTAGTACGCAGCTGCGCTGAATAGCTCCTCCATTTTCCAGCCTTGAACAGTCTGCTTTTAAGAAGCTAGGAGCCAGTGAGATGACTCAGTGGGTAATGAGCTTGCCAGGCATGCCCAGTGACCTGAGATCAATCCTCAGAACTCACAGCAGTGGAAGAAAACTGATACCCAGATATTGCCCTCTGATCTCAATACCTGCACTGTGCTGTACATATGCCCTCTTCTCTCTCTCTCTCTCTCTCTCTCTCTCTCTCTCTCTCTCTCACACACACACACACACACACACATACACACACCTTTTTAAAGTTGGACTCCTTATGTTCTTGATCTTAAAAGTACTTTAAAGACTTTATACTCTAGTTTGTCTCACTTTTTAGGTAACAGAGGTAATAATAATAACAAAAACCTCATGATCTCAAGACTATGAGTCCAAAAGCACATAACTCAATAGCAAAAAATAAAATAAAATATTAAAAATTCTCAAAGAATTGAATTTCTCATGCATAATGGCTCATACCTGTAATCCCTGCACTCAGGAGCCAGAGGCAGGAGAATTAGGAGTTCACATCCAGTATGGCCTCCACAGTGATTAAGTCTAGCTTGGATTCCATGAGCCTGTCTTAAAAACAACACACACACATGCGTGCACACACACACAAAGGCAAAGACTTTTAAAAAGTCCTTTTTCCTGGAAAGATGTTGGGCACCTTCCCTAGCTAACAGATCTGGGGAAGGTGCTCAACATCATTAGATTTTAGAGAAATGCTAATCAGACCCACAGTGAGGCATCTCCTTACACTAGGTGGGCTATGATGGGGAAAGGTAAGGCTGTAGGCTGATGGTGAGAAAGCAAATTGGTAGAGCTAGTACGAGAGACAGTACGGAACGTCTCAAAAGCTAAAAATAGAAATAGAATGTGAGCCAGGAAATCAATTGGGACGTCAAAGAGAACTGTACTCAACAAAGTTGTACTGCTGCCCTATCCAAAATAATCAAGATACAGAAACAACCGTCTCCAACAACAGGTGAGCAGACAAAAGAGAATATGGCACATACTCATGGTAGGGTATTATCCAGTCTTGACAATGCAGGGAACCCTGCCCTGTGGCAGCATGGGAGAATCTGGAGGATGTTATAGCAGCTGAAACAAGGCAAACACAGAAAGATGACTACTATTCTACTATTTGATAAGCACTGTATACTCTGTGAACTTTAAGGAAGTTGAACTCACAAACAGTAGAACAGTGGCTCCCAGGAGCTGTAGTGGGGAAAATGGAGAACTTGGATGAAAAGGTTCCACTACAAGATGAATATGTCTTGGTTATCAAATGCTCAGTGTGGTAACTACTGTTAATGTCTTGGCTACTTTATTCACCGCTGTGACAAAGTACTTAACAGTATTTAAGGGAAGGACTAATTCCTTCCTGTTCCTTGGGTGGGAACATGATGCAGTAGGCTACACTGTGTCTACAGCCAGAGAAAAGACAGAGACGAACGTTGGTCCTCTGTCACACTTTTCAACCCACTCCAGTCTATCCAGTTTAGAATCACCCACACTGAGGATGGGTCTTCCCTGTTCAGTTTTAAATTTCTCATGAAATGCCTTCATAGACACACCCGGAGGTGTGTCTCCTAGGGAGTTCCAAATCCAGTCAGGTTGACAATGAAGATTAGTCATCACAACTAGTAACAATATTGTAGACCTAAAGTTATGGCAGACTTAGAGAGTTCTAAATATAAGTACATACACTGTGGCAAGTAGGTAAGGTGACAGATAAGTTGGTTGCCTTGATTCACAATTTCTCCTTGTATCAAAACATCACATTGTATACACTAAGTACATTTAATTTTAATTGTCAGTTATGGTTTAGGCAAAGTTTGTGGGTATAAACAAAAGTGGACAGTTTCTTTGATGATCTGGAAGGTACTGACAGTTCAATAAAACCCAGAATCCAAGCTCCTGGGAGAAATTCCTCTCTGTAGCAGCAACTAGAGAGTAGATTTTGATTTGGTGACACTTTCTTCCCTTATAACACAAGCATATGACACACATGTCCCAACATACTTGAAAGCTGAGAGCCCCCTTGATGATTTCCAACAGGAATGTCATCTGATCATCCTAGGCTAGGATCCTGCATAGACCATGGTTTATATTTTGAATGCACAGAAGACATTTAAAGGAAACCTCAAACTTTCTCCAGTGTTAGCATCATCAAATTAAAATACAGTGATATCATGTAAACAATATCTTCATGGAAGCATCTTTAAAAAAAATGAATAGACCTGGAAACAAAATCAACACAGCAAAACCAGACTCCTTAGCTCCTGAGACATCCTGTGTATTTTCCTACTGTCTCAAGACAAAACAGTTATTACATATTATAACTATTGCTCACACGCTTCCTGAAAAGACCAGTGATAGCCATGAACTTTTCAGGCAACATGTATCCAGAGTACAATTTAATCTCTGCCTCAGAAGTTGATCTTGTAACCTGGGAGAACGTTTGACAGAAACTCAAACATGACACCGCCATGGCTCTTCTAACCTTAACGTTCAAAGCCCTTCAAAGAACTTTTAAGAAAGCATGGGGAAATGCCAGGTCTGATTTTTATCTATAATGAAATCAACCATATGAACTATAGCCCAAATCTCTCTAAGACACAGTCCCTGAGGATTCTGTTCCACAGTTTAAAACATTTTTGGGAAAATGGTACCATGTGTGCCTATAGACCCTTTACCACGAGCCTAGCCCACCTCCAGAGTAAGGCATAGTTTAGGAATATTTTAAGAAAGCAATGAAAACATATAAAGCTAAATGCACTCTTTTCTAAGTATATTTCAATAACAGTGCAGTTTTCTTTCTCATTTTCTGTCCATTTGTTCATCATTAAATAAGAGTATATTTTTTTGGAATCAATGAGTATAAAAAACAGACTCTCCTTTGTGGAATTTGTATAATAACTGGGTCACACACATATCTCAAAGGGCATGCCTGCTCGCAAAGATCTGAGTTAATGAACTGTGGCCCTGTGGGTCCACAAGAAAAATGCCAGAGAAACAAAAAATGTAGGCAAGAATTTCATTCATATTTGTATTCTTTTGGAGTCTTTTGCCTGGGTATATGTGTATAGTGTACATTGTGCATATAGCATACATTTATATGTGTAAGCATGTCTGCATGTGAGGTGCATGTCTGTGTGTATAAATATGTGTAAGTTTCTGTGGGCCTGCATATATGGCCATGTAGAAACTGAAGTTTTAACATCAGGTGTTTTCCAAAACCCCTCTCTACTTTATATCAGGAGGTTCTGAATGCAGTGCTCAGGGGTTCAGCTACTTTGGGATTCCTTGTCTCCGCTTCACATGCATGAGTACTACATGCAAGGCAACCAAGCCCACCAGCTTTTATATGAATTCTGGGGATCTGAATTCTGGTCCTCATGATTATGTGGTAAGTGCTTGATTTATTCCCTAGTGCCCCCCCCCCCCCCCCGCTATTATGATAAGCCACTATGTGGCCCTGACTAGCCTGGTACTCTACATAGTCCAGGCTGGCCTCCCACTTGTACCAATTCTTCTGCCTTGGCTTCCTAAGTGTTGGGAACTCAGCTGTGCACCAGTGCAACCTTCAGGAGGAAACCGCGAAGCCTTGTTATCTGGAAATGACTCAGGTTTATGGAAGAGCTGCATAGTTACAAAGCAAATCCTTAACTCAGCTCTCTACTGCTGCTAAGATCTTACATAGCCACAGTACAGTTAGGGAGACCGAGAAGTCAACACTGTAATGACGTTAAGTAATCTACAAACCCCATTCAAATTTCCTCATGTTTCCCACTAGAATTTCCTGCTCTTGGGTACAATTCAAGATGTCAGGTTGAGTAAATGCCCCTCGACTGAAGAATAGATAAGGAAAATGTGGTACATTTACACAATGGAGTAATACACAGTAGAAAAAAATAATGGCATCTTGAAATTTGCAGACAAATGGACAGATCTGGAAAACATCATGTTGAGTGAGGTAACACAGACCCAGAAAGACAAATATATATATATATATATATATATTCACTTATAAGTGGCTTTTAGACATAAAGCAAAGAAAAACCAGTCTACAATACACAATCCCAGAGAACTTAAGACAACAAAGAGAACACATGGATTAAATACATGGATTTAATCTAATACCATACATGGGAAGTAGAAAAAGACAAGATCTCCTGAGTAAATTAGAAGCATGGGGATCATGGGAGAGGGTAGAAGGTAGGGAAGAGGAAGGGAGGGGAGCAGAGAAAAATATATGGCTAAATAAAAACAATTTTTTTTTAATTTTAAAGAGATGTCATGTTGCATTTAGTCGTTAGGTCCACGAGACCCCTTCAACCTAACAGTTTCTCAGGCTTTGCTCATGACCTGGTGCTTTGGAGAAGCTCATCAGGACATTTGGATTTGTACCTGTGGAGTTTTGCAAGTGCCCTGGAGGCGAGGGACTGTTCTTATCACGTCCTCACAGGTACACATTCTAGCTGTGTCCCTGACTACTGGTGGACTTCACCATGGTCACACGGTGGAGGCAATGTCTTCAAGCATGAACTTAAAGTGTGGCACCAAATCCAAACCTTGCATAGGTATTAAGTTTTACTTACTGGTGGGAGACATATCATATAATTTCCAGCATATGTTATTACCACCATGATAATTACTTTGGGAGAGAAGTTGAGTCCCCAGAAACCCACCTCAGAAACCGTTGAAATTTCTCAACGGTTTGCCCGTTTATCACATTCATCAAAGGGACTTCGCTGGGGCAATTTACTGTGGTGTCTTAAGGATGATCTTTTATTCTCCAGCCATTCTCTAACTATCCCTTATATACTTAAGAAATGTAATTCTGGGGCTAGAGAGATGGCTCAGTGGAAAAGAACACTGGCTGGTCTTCCAGGACCCAGGTTTGACTCCCAACACCCACACAGTGACTCACAACTGTCTATAACTCCAGTTCCAAAGGATCTTCTGACCTCTGTGTGCACGAGGCACACACATGATACACAGACATGAAAATAAATAAATCTTTTTTTTTTTAAAAGAAGGTAATTCTTTTAAAACACTGGCCCCTTCTGTCCTCTCCACTCATTTACAGTGTTGTGGTCTCGTGGATATTTATTCTTGCGTTACAGTTCACTCTATGAACTTCTGCTGCTAACTCTGAAGCTGTGCTAACATCTGGGGACTCTTTCAGAAGACCTTCTGTACTCTTTTCAGGTTCCTGATCATTCTCTCGCCCCTTCTTCCCCTGCCCTTCTCTCTCTGAGCATTTTCTTACTTCCTGTTACTGCACTTTAAACTCAGCCTGCATTTTCTTCTCTTTGTCATAGACACAGCTATGTCTACAGACGCTCTATTTGTTTTACTTGAAAATGAAAATTTAAAATCAAGGTTTGGGTACTATGCTTGCTCATTGTTCTTGGGGAACGTGACTAGAAAATACATGTGTATATAAACTTAAGAAAACACATACCTTACTTCTATCAGTATATACACTAAGGTATGAAGCACTCAGCAACATCCCCAACTTTAAGTCACTATCACAAGATTGATTTAAGCATTCTGTAAAAGGAGAGGTGGGCTGCATTTCCACCCGGCTAACTTTACCCAAAATAATTACATGGAAACTGTATTTATTTAAACACTGCCTGGCCAATTAGTTATAACCTCTTATTGGCTAGCTCTTACATATTGATTCAACCTATTTCTATTAATGCGTGTTGCCACTTGACTGTGGCTTACCGGGACGAGTCTAACCGGGGTCCATCTCGGGGAGGAGAGCTATGGCATCTGACTGCCTCTGCTTTCTTTCTCCCACAATTCTGTTCTGCCTACTCCACCCACCTAAGTGCTGGCCTATCAAAAAGGCCAAGGCAGTTTCTTTATTAACCAATGAAAGTAACACATAGACAGTTAACCCTCCTCCATCACATTCAGATCAGGGAAGTGTTTAAATAGAGAAATCTTTCAATTGAAGAATTTTCAAACACATTAAATGTCTTCCCTTGTTCTCAAAACAGGTGAGGTGTGGGGCAGAAGGGAGAATACTGAAATGGTGTCTAACTGGGTTTGTGCCAATAACATATTCTCTGCAGTAGCCATCTGGTCACCCCGACTTCCCCTTAAGGGTGTGAGACTCTGAAGCGTTCATGAAAGTTGCCAGTCTTCTTCTCCTATACAAAGGGTTCCTAAGTGGGAGCATCAGAGATGTAGGAGGCACCAATGGGTAGGGAGGTGGAGTGAGAGCAGGGGACGCAGGCCAGAGTCCAGGCAGAGCACAGGCCCCGATGCGGGGTGCAGCCTAGTCTCCTTTCCTCATTTGCTGCAACAGACTTGGGGTCTGCCAGGGGCTTCGGGAGTTACATGGCAAACGTTGCTTCTGCTGCCTTGGGCAACTGGCTTCATCTCTGTGTCTGTTTTCTCACTGGTAAACAGGATTGCAGCATCTTTCGTGCCACCAAAGCAATAATAAAAGGAAAGGAATGGAAGAGATTAATGGAAACTCTTCTGCTTCCTAAGTGGTTTTGCTTTTGAGCTGTTACAAGGAAAAAATTCAATGATGCTATTAAAGGTGAGCCATACAAATACACACCGTTTTTTGTTTTGTTTTGTTTTTTTTTCTTTCAAACATCTCCAGATGAATGCACTGGAGATAAAATGTCTCAGGGAGTATGGATTGAATATATCAACCTATCAGATATGGAAGAAAACATATACAAAAGGTCCTATTTCAAAAGATTCAGACAAAGTATCACCTATTTCTAGCGCTCAACACACCCGAGTGGTATGAGCTCCAGTGGCAATTTCCATCCTGCGCTCTTCAATGTTCACATTTTCTCTCAATAATAGAGGGCTACCCTCCTTCTTACTGCAAATGCTGTTTGTTGAGAGCTACTGCACACTCTCTCTTGAAAACAATGGGACACTCCATGTTCATCAAGTGCTTTGTCTTCTCCCAGCTTTGTAGAACACGGAAACCAGTTCAGGCACCAAGGAAATCTGACACCAAGGCACCTTGACACATTTCTTTCTTTCCCCTGTGGCGTGACATTTAGATCATCCACAGCGATTAATTTTAAAACACTAGAAAAATAAAAGGAATAAATGTCCACATTTCTACTTTGACATCTTGGCTGTGTAGCTCTGTCCTTGGGATAAGGACAGTCAGAAATTTAGATGTGTGTATACGTGTGTAAATCATGTGCACATGTATGCATACATGTGTGCACATGTGTGTATGACTGCCAGAGGTTGATGTCCAGGTATCTTCCTCAATTGTTCTCCATCTTTTTATTTGTTTGCTTGTTTGTTTTGAGACAGGGTTTCTCTGTGTAGTCTTGGCTGTCCTGGAACTTGCTCTGTAGACCAGGCTGGCTCCAAACTCAGACCCAGAGATCTGCCTCCCGAGCATTGGAATTAAAGGCATGCACCACCACTGCCCAGCTTCTCCACCATATTTTCTGAGGGCACCATCTCTCATTGAAGCTGAAGCTCGCTGATTTACTAAACCACCTGGTCGGTAAGCTCCAGGAATCCTCCTATCTCTCTCCACCAATCAGCGCTGGGATCACAGGCGCACACCACGGCAACCACCTGTTTACATGACTGCTGGAGATCTGACCTCAGGGTCACATGCTCCCACAGCAAGCACCTCACCCCGAGTCATCGCACACCCCATCCAGAACTTTGACATTTCAAACCAGTTTGACATTAAGACTATGCCAGGGCTGGCTGAAGCACTGGAGCGAGTCTCTTCTCCAGGTGTTACTGAAGACAGCATCTAGGGATGAAAGGCTGGGAACTTGGGGGCAGGCACAGAGGCCAGGTATCTGCACCGAGGGAGAGCACCTGGGGTGAGACTATCACAGAAGCCACATCTGTTCTCTGAAATGAGAGGAGATGCTGGAACACACCCGAGGCAGCATGCGACAGATCTTACCACTCATCATAACTGCTTGGAGCCCATGGTGCTTTCCCAAGTCTCTCCAAGAACCTGACTTTCTTTACCTGCATGTTAGACTAATGTAACCATAGAGAACATCCCAAGTGGCTGCAACATGCACATGCAATGCTTTCCACTCTGCCTTACTGATGCCACCCGGAGGCTGGACCTGGTCCCTCTGCAAGCGCAGGGTTGGATCTTATGCCATTGCTGTGATTTATAACTATAGCAGCAGAAAACCTTCAGGCCTCATTCTGCAATTTAACAACCCCAAGCCTACCTTTCAGCCAGGATGTGATTGGCTTCTGCCGGACACTTTCCCTCCTGAGTCACCCCTTCAGTCTGCTATTTAATAACAGCAGATCAGAGTCACACACAGTGGGGGACCATGGGTCAACCACCAGGACAACTGAAGAGACTGGGGCTTTAGATCATGATGCTGCTGGACAGGGACAGATATTCAAATAAAACACTGGGTGGAACAAGAGTTGGCTCCCTGCATCCTGTTATCTCTCTTTCCTCTGCTAAAGGAAGCCCAGCTGTGATGATATCCTCTACCAGCTAGAGAGGTCCTCACTGGCACCAGGAGGCAGGGGAATTATTACCCTGGTTGACAGGCTACTACACTTGAGGACACAGCCACTGCCACCTTGGTCAGGAGACTGTCCTTCTGTTCTCTCAGCACAGCCCACTGCAATTATTACAAGTGACTGAGCTGTCAGCCACTGAATCACACGGATGACTCACACATCTAACAGAAAGCCCTCCTCTGGGCTCAAAGGCCAGGATGTGGTATCTAAGGGGAGGTGATCTTGCTAGCTAAAATCAGCAGGGGAGAAGCATAAGCCCTGGAAACACATTTTTAATTAAATGAAGGAGTTTTCCCCTCTCCCATCTTCCTTCGTTCTGCTCCGTGTCTCTGACGTTCCTACCCCTTTCTCTCTGGTGGCACCATACATTCTTGGATACCCAGGGGGCACACTGCCACATCACTGCTAAAGCAAAAATGGACCAGTTAAAGGCCCTGCCTCTTACTGCTAAGAGCAACCATGTTCGACAGCAATGATTTTGAAACAGCAGTGCAGGTGGTACACCATTTCCAACCCTTGCCACAGACTTCAAATGAAAACTACCTATTTATTGATTAGTACCCTAGACTTCAAATGAAAGCTACCTGTTCATTGATTACTGCCCCAGGCTTCAACTGAAAGCTACCTGTTCATTGATTACTACTCTAGATTTCAAAGGAAAGCTATCTGTTCATTGATTACTGCCCCAGGCTTCAACTGAAAGCTACCTGTTCATTGATTACTACCCTAGATTTCAAATGAAAGCTACCTGTTCAACGATTACTTCAACTCAAAGCTCCCTCTTCGCCTATTACATTCATGAGCTGCTGAAATTCCATCCTCTGCACCCTGATGTGGTGATCTCTCTGCTAACTCAGAAATTAGAAGCCATGGCCGTGAGAAAATGTCACTGAGTTCTCAGCAGTTATCGTCAATAGGGGCAATTCTGTTTCTCGTAAAATCAGTCCACCATTTGTCCTGAGCACAGGGCAAAGCATCTGTTACCAACTAGATTTATTCTCTCTTCCGCCAGAGATGGCCTTCTCTCCCAAAACACAAACACACACCCCATCCTGTGCTCATCATCCAAAACACAGAGTCCCCAGGACTATATCCTTCAACCCTCTGTGCTTTACCTTCTAAGCATTATTGCAGATTTCAGATTTTCTCTTCATTGTCTTTTCTTTGCCTCGGTCGGTTTCAGCCTTCCCCTAGTAACTACTGCCCCGTGCCCTCCATGAAGTCATATGTGTCACCCCTAAAGAAGGCATCTAATCTTGTCACCCTTCCTGCTTGAAAGCTGCCCCCGTTCTCTGCTTGAAATTAGTATTTAAGGCTCTCCACACCCCGCTAGCCAGTTTACCTCCTCCCTAGCTCCATCTGGTACCAACTCAGCCTGAAACCCCAGCCAGCCCACTAGGACTGACGAGTGCTTTGGGAATGCATTCACAACCTCCCATCGCTCTCTTTCTCTCTCTGTTTCTCTCTCTCCCTGTCCCCCTTAGAGTTACCCCCTCTGCTTCATCCTAACCTCTAATTTTGTCCCCGAATTACACTGTAACTGTGTATTTTACAGGAACATTTTTTTATCTTTGTATTATTGATAAGTAAATACCACAAGGTTTACTGTAAAAAAAATTCACTTAAGGAAATTTAAAATACATACTTTACCAAGAAAAAAAAAGGAAAATGATTCCAGGTGGAAAATGACAATGAGAAGATAGTAGTACACAGACAGGTAGAAGCAGGCAGACATTATTCAAAGATGTATAATTTGCGGAGGAAAACTAAGGACACTAGAGGGATGTAAATTTTTGTGTTATGGAGTACTAAAAGTAACAAGCCCATTAAACACAGATGTTTTAAAGTGTGTGTGTGGTGGTGGGCGGGTGTCAGGGAGGGAGGGCCTTAGTTTTACATCACTGGGGCTTCGACCACATGATCACCCCAGACATTCCTGCTTAGATTTTCCTGCATAGTTTCTCCATCCACTCTAAGCAGATGAAGCCATCAGAATGGTATGTGGGGCTGTATGCCAGACCCTAGTACCAGGACGGGCCTGACTCTGTATAGTTCAAGACCCACTAGATACATTCCACCCAGGATGCTCCTAAGAAGTAGATACTTAGGTGCTGGTGACCTCAACTGCAGCGACCCAGATAGTTTTGTTGCGATACAGGAACACACTTCTGCTAGCAAGTCTCAAATAAACTGAGTTCTATCCAAGCCTGGGATGCCTGCCTGTCTTCCCTCAGCTTCAGGGCACACTGGAGCTATTCCCCATACACTGGAACCAGGTTATTTGAGAAATGATTCGTGTTAAAATAGAAAGGGCAGCCTCTAAAGGGCACAAGGCAAGCAACCAACCAAGAAACTGCAAAAATTGGAATAAGGAGGAAAAAAGTTGACCAGTTCAAAAGATAGCAAGAACAGAAGGCAATATATCTATATTCAATATATCTAGCTCTAGGTATAGATAAAGATGCATATATACATATATATGACATTATATTATAGAGGCTCTATATTATAGAGCATTATTTAAAGACTTTAATGATGGTAAAGAGTTAGGATTATAACTCAGTGGTAGTGTGCTTTCCTAACATGTCCAGGGACCTAGATTCAGTCCCCAGTACTGAAAAATAAAGTTATTTCCTTAAGCTGAGCATGGTGATATAAGTCTGAAGTTTCAGCACTTGAGAAGTAGAAACAGGAAGATTGGGAATTCAAGGCCAGGCTCAGCTATATGGTGAGTTCAAGGACAGTCTTGGCTATGGAAAGTTTGCTCCAAAATAATGGTGATAGAATATATAAAAATATATTTATTTTAGTAAGTAAAAATAGGAGCAAATACCAAATAGAATTAAATAACTTAGAATGAACAAAAAAAATGTAGCAAATGTTACAAGATACACCGAAAGCATGGAAAAAGTCTAATTATGAACACATAGATACCTACAAGATTCCCTTCAAATGTACAAGTGAAAAGCGACAAGTTAAAAGGAAAAAACACACCACTTTTCCCCACTTCCACAGTCCCTTTAAGAGCCAGTGTGTGATCTCAGAGAATCTAGACAACAAAGAGGACCCTAGGAGAGACACACATGGATCTAATCTACATGGGAAGTAGAAAAAGACAAGATCTTCTGAGCAAATTGGGAACATGGGGACCATGGAAGAATGTAGAAGGGGAGGGAAAAAGGAGGGAGGTGAGCGGAGAAAAATATATAGCTCAATAAAAACAATAATTAAAAAAAGAGCCAGTGTGTGGGTGGTTTTCCATTTTAAACAACCCTCTGATTCTCTGTGAACATCAACTGCGTGTCTTACAGTTCTAGTCAACCCTGACAACTCCTGGAGACAGCGTCTGATTCTTCAGGTCTAAGGACCCATTATCAGCCAGCTATTTCCACGACAAATGCCAACTACAATTCCCAGATTTCCCCGACACCAGCTAAGAATTAAGGGTTCCCACAATGGTCTCCTCCAATCTGATACCTTCACACGTCTGCAGAGCTCAGGAAGGCACATTATCTAATGTTCACTGGTTCATGAAGGCTACTACCAGGAAGCAGCAAATGGAAGAGATATGTAGGGTAGGGGAAGGGAGCATGTTTGTTAAGTAGACTTACCACACCCACTGGATATACACCAAATATCTCCATTCATTCACTAAGCTCCCAGAACTCCATCTTTAGGAACTGCTTTTAACGTAGGCATCCTGAAGGCTTAAGCGTTTATTAACGTAGTCTCTGGCTCCTCTCTCTTTTAGGGTATCAGAGGTAGGGTTGAAAGTTCCCAGTTTTCCATCAGAGTTTAGTCTTCCTGGTGAATAGCTCTGATCTTGAAACTATCCAGGAACCCACCGAAGGCTGCCTCATTTGATAAAAATAGACTCTTATCACGAAAGAGATTCTAAGGAATTCGGGGGCTCTCTGGCAGACACGCTAGTCATCCGCATCACCCAGGAAATAGGCAGGTCTGAGATCTGTGTCAGTGGCCAGGGTCAAAGGCCAACAAAAGAAAGGAAGATGCTCCTGGCATCCCCTAACCCAGAAAATTTAAAGCATTTTAGGAACTCTGTGTCAAGAGCAGGAGGCAGCGACCAGATACCTATTTATCATACCACACATAGACAGATCCATGAGCAGGGGGAGAAATTCCAGTACAAATCTCCTGATCCCAGCTTCAGTAGGTAGGAAACCAGTAAGGAAGAAGAGTTACATAGCTTAATGCTATACTGCATTTTATATTATTTTCTATGATCTTTATTTATGTGTATGTCTGTACATGCATGTGCAGTGTGCAGGCACACAGAGGATAGAAAGGGATGGTGATCAGTTGGAGCCAGTGTTACAGGCCTTTGTGAGCCACCTGATGTGGATACTGGGAGCCACACTCTGATTCTCTGATACACAGTAAGTGCTCTTAAACAACTAAGCTAGTGCTCCATCCCAATACTGTACTTTTAAGAACATAAGACTTATAATAAATATATGCATGTAATAATTAGTGAGCTATAAAACACCTCTGAAGGCTGACAAAGCTATAAAGATGGCCTCAAGAAATTCAGAAGGCTGGTATACACACCAATTATATTCCTTTACAGTATAATCGAACATATTCTCTAAAGGTAATGAGAATGGGAAAAGAAAACACGGTGTGCACATAATGGAATCTATGATGCTTTTAAGCAGAAGGCAATCCTGTCATTTGTGATGACATGGATGGAACTAGAAAATATGAAATGAGAAGCCAGGCAGGAAAACAAATACCACATGACCTCACATGTGAAACTATAAAGCCTAACGTGGAACACACAGAAGCAGGAAGTGAGATGGTGACTATTGGGGTTTTGAGCATACAGAATGGTATTGGGG
The DNA here is from genome assembly GCF_982192425.1 of Myodes glareolus. Taxonomy (NCBI): domain Eukaryota; kingdom Metazoa; phylum Chordata; class Mammalia; order Rodentia; family Cricetidae; genus Myodes; species Myodes glareolus. The sequence goes on from NC_142029.1 coordinate 62,373,187, forward strand.
TACTGTAGGGATGTAAGGAAGGATAGAAGGAGTGTATCTGTAGAGAAATTCCCTTCTTTCTTTGGGGACAGCACTCTCTCAGCATATCAATGTGATGAACACATTGGGGAGTACCAAGGGCCAGGGTAAAGAGTGTTAGGGAGAAGCTGAGCAAAGGACACAGAATACCAGCTAGATGTGGAAATTGGCTCAAGAGATCATTACAAAACATGTTTAGAGGTAACAGCCACGTGTATTCCTGAGCATCACTAAAATTAAAGGAGTAAGTCACAAAACAATCCCACACCAGTTTGGAATTATGAATAATAAAAGGGTTATTTATTTAAAGGGAAAAACTTACAGATCACCATCCTAGAAAACAGCCCTTTGCACGACCAAGAGAGTCCGAAGCCAGAGAGAAAGCAGGGCTACTGCTGCTTTTTCAAGCCAAAGAGACCACACCCAAGTGGGCTGGTATCTTAAAGGCTATTGGCTGAAGGAGTGGAAGAAGCTCCTGCAGCATAAGATTAGCTCCTAAGTGTTCCCACAAGAATAGGTATGTGAGGTAAGGTATATGTTAATTAGCTTTATACACACACACACACACACACATATCATCAGGTTGTACCTCATACAATTTTGTCTATCAAGACAAGTAATCGCTTTAAAAGAAAAATAGAAGTTCCCATTTTGAAACAACTCATAAGCAAACAAGAAATAAAAACAGAACTGAAGATTGTATTTTCATATAAAATAGATTTTCATAAAAATTACCATATAAAGATGTAAAGAACAGAGTGAAACTGATACTTAGAAGGAAACCAATAACCTTAGATGTCTACATTAGAAGAGAGTTCAAAATTAATAAGGTAAGCATCCAACCTAAAAAGGTGGAGAGAAAAATAAAAATGCAAAGAAAGAGAAGAAAACAGAGGCAGCCATTTAATAGGGATAACCAATGGAACAAATAATGGATGCATCAGCTGTACTTCTGTTGCTGTGATTAATACCATGATTGAATGTCACTAGGGAAGAAAGCTTTTATTTATTTGAACTGATGGCTGTAGAGTGCTAGATGTCCATGATGGGAGGAGGCCTGGAGGCAGGCTGTCAGAGCAGGAAGAGGGGAGATCACATCTGAGCTGCATACAGGAAGCATGGCATGAACTAGAAGTGGGGTGAGGCTATACACTTCCAAAACCTTCCCAGTGACATACTTTCTCCAATAAGGCTGCACCTTCTGAAGGTTTCATAACCTCCCCAAACAGTGCCACCAGTCAGTGACTGAGTCTTCAAATACCAGAGTTTAATGGAGACATTTCTCATTCAAAACAACACAATGGTTTGTTTGCTTTTTTGTTGTTGTTGTGGAAAAACTAAGAAAACAGACAATTAAGGCCGTCATTAATGAAGAGGGAGAAGAAAGTCCAGAGTTGTGGATCAGCAACATCCACCAATATCTATGTATCCTACTAGGCTTGGTCCTCAGACCATGGAAATATTGGGGGTAATAGAACCTTGAAGAGGTGGGAGTCTTGTGGGTTCAGTGTGTGCCCTTGAAGATAGTGGTATCCTTGTGTCTTTCTCTCTCCCTCTTTGTACTCGGTCAAGAGGAGAATGGGCTTCCTCCACCGCATGTTTGTGACATGATGGATGCCCTGTGGTAATGTAGCCTCAGAGTGATAGTGGCCATGCCCTGACCAGCCTTCCTCTTCCTTACCTTAGGAATCAGCTATATTAGCAGCAAGCTGCCTAGTGCGGCACTTTACTCTGACAGCTCTCACACAAGAGCTCACACAAGATGCTTACTGACAAGGTTACATGTGGGATTTTTCCATTTGTAGTATTGAACAGTGCTCAAAATTTCAATGTTGGACTGCTTCAGGTTTTTCGACTAGCATGCTCAATTTGTAATTAGTAAATTAAGCCAATGCAATTGTCTTCAGAGCAATATATAATATATGTATATATAATACAGAAATCAGCTGTATGTTTATAATCAGTAGGACTCTCTTAGGAAGGCAAGTCAAAGACACCATCATCAACAGTAGCAAAAACATAAAGAATCTAGCAATTTTTTAAAAATTTCTATGATTTCTATGTGAAACATTTTGGGGGTTTTGGCTGCTATCTGTTTCTATCTGTTTACTCAGGTTTGGGGTTTCCTATCTGTCTGTCTATGTTCCTGGTGCCAGGGATTGAACCTTGGACTTCATACATTCTGCCATTGAATTGCAACTCTGAAAGCTTAAATTGAATTGAAATCTATGATATGAATCTCTCTCTCTTTCTCAAAAGAGATCTTATCCAAGAGATGAACACTGTTAAAAAAAAAATAAAAAAAGAGGTAATTTACACGAAAGTTGGGAGGGGGTCTGACTTCTTTGGGGAGTGTTACAGGAAGTGATGGTTTGCTTCTGAACTTCCAGGGTGTGTATCTACTACCCTGGTTTTAACGCATCAAATAGTGCTCATGAATTTTAAATGCTGTTCTGTATGGATGCCACGCTTTCATTTTCGTAAAGGCCTAGCACAAAATGCCGTGTCCCAAGACGCGGGATTCTCAGGCTTTCCACGTACAGCCTGGAAGAAGGTACTGATTCTGTAAACGTTCAGACATGTGGCTTGAACCATCATTCCATTTCCAGAGTCCAGAGGAGGAGGTAGTAGGTGCCATGAAACACAGAAGTGAGCTCTCGGGGAGCAGGCAGCATTCAGGCTGAGCAACTGTCATCATTTTTTTGTTTGTTTGTTTTTTGTTTTAAAGGGAAAGGTTCCTGTGCAAAGCTGATTATGTAACTATCAGTTATCCATCCCCACCCCATCCCCTACACACACAGACCAGGTAGCTAATCGGGATCTGATCACAGTCCAAGAAAACGTTCCTCGGGAAGCAGCTCACAAAGGATGCAGAAGTTCTATGTAAGCCTCAGCTCTTTACCTCATAGGCCTAATCCGCAGGTGCTTTATAAGTCATTTGGTTACAACAGTAAACAGATTGCCAAAAATTTGCAGACCACTCGCTTTTCTGAAAAGCGTAAATTATAGTGGAATAAATAAGACCCATTTGCATGCCAATATGCTCCCTTGAGCGGGAGAGAAAGGCCCGGAGTGGCATCTGGTCTCCTGCATATAGCCTGCCGCCTGCTTTCTCCCTGTGGCAGTCTGTATTTTCCAAAATTAGCCATGGCAAGGCTTTTCCAGACACTTTGGGCTCTCTATCAAGGTGTGGCGCCTACTCCCACTCCCTTGAACCTGAATGGGCTTTGTGGTGGCCTCAGAGACCAGAGCACAGAGAAGTGATGCTCCATGATTTGGTTACAAAGATGGTAATGCCCCTTCCTGGCTTTCTTCCTCCAGGGTCATGTACTGAGCAGATACAGAAAGGAGCTGGGCTACCCTGAAGTTGTTTCTCTAGCGATCACAAGGAAGCTCAGATACTTCAGTCCTCCCAGCCCAGGCTGCTGTGGGTTAGCTTCATACCACATCTGCCATCGGCTGCTCATCCAACCCAGAGGATGGAGCTGTTCCCACTGCACCCTGGCCAGACTGCAGGATTCATGAACCCAACAACCATGACTGCTGCTTTGCGGCCCTTAGTGTTGGAGTGGCTCATAACAAACCACTAGAGAGCCACACCAGAGAGTTGCTATGCCTGGGGGAATGCATAGAAATGCCCTCATCTGACCCCGAAGACGAGAAATTTAGAACTACGAAATAGCAAAGCTACCTAAAACCCCAAACGAGGGCTCTGTATTTTAACCCCAAGGAAGCAAACGTTAAATTCAGTTTAGGACTCATCTGCCTTTTGCCACTAATAAGGCCAATTTAGTGAACACGGAATGAATCTATTATTTGCAAAACCAGTCTCTCCAATATTTTCAGTTTTAATCATCTCAGAGAATTGTTGGGATTGTCAGCCCAGGCTGACAACCCTTTGCTTCTCCATGTAAGGGGCTCGGTTATGTACTATGTGTTTCCGTCGACACTGGCAGTTACAGTCTGAGACGGCGAGGCCTCGGATCTGATAGGCTCTTCATCGCCAGCTGCTATTGTGCACCAGTGGAAAGCAACCAGATTACAGCTAAATAGAAAGCCTGGCCCATTTCCTTATGGTGTGACCCTAGGCAAAGTGCTGAGTGCTTTGATTCATCTCTAAAATGGAAATAATGGCTATTTATCTTGCAGGGTGGTTACAGAGATACACAGGCCACTGTATATCAAATATCTAACATGCCTGGTACATAACAGGCAATTAACATGTTTCCTTTCCTTGGAATCCTGGCCAAGCTTTTAACTACAAGAAGCATGAAGACCCACGATTTATCTCAGATAATATTTCCTATTACGGCTTTCCTAATAGCAAAGTCGCAGCCCCTCCTTCTGTGTGAGCGATGCTCCAGCACCTCAAGGCAAAACTTCCACAAGAATAGTTATGGAACCCCTATGCTCTGTTTACTGTAACTGAGCCAATTTAACATGGCAAACCTGCAGTAGCTTCTCCCTTTGCTATCATGTAACTTGTTTATCTTTCTAAGTTTTATTCTTTGGAAATTCCAGACATGTGTACAATGTATCTGATCAAGCCTACCCCTCACCGTCCTCCCAACTCACTTCTGGAGCTCCTATTATGTCCCTCTACCAACTTCCTCTATGTATTTATTAGCCCAAAGAGTGCAGTTAGAGCTGTCTTTATGCTTATGGGTGTGGGATCATCCATGGGGGCATGGGGGAACCTGGGAAACTGGTTCAAACTTGGATGTGGGAAGTCCTTCTGTATATGTGTTGCTTTTATTGGTTAGTCAATAAAGAAACCACTTTGGCCTATGATAGGGAACAGTAGAGGTAGGCAGGAAAACTAAACTGAATGCTGGGAGAAAGAAGGCAGAGTCAGGGAGACACCATGTAGGCACCAGAGGAGAAAGACACAGGTTGCCAGCTGGAACCTTGCCAGTAGGCCACGAGCCTTGCAGTAAAATATAAAATAATAGAAATGAGTCACTTTAAGATGTAAAAGCTAGCTAGAAATACACAAGCTTTTGGTCAAACAATATTGCAAATAATATAGCTTCTGTGTGTTTATTGCGGGACTGGGCAGGACAGAAACCTCCGACAACAAAACTTGGTACCAGTGACCACACTCCTAAGAGAAAGTGACCCTCCCTCTTGCAGCTGCCAGCAATACCCAAACCTCCTTGGCCAGGGACAAGGCCTCTGGAGCCCCTCCCCATCCCAGCTGTAGGCAACTGGGTCTGTTGAATTCATACGTGCAATAACCATGTCATGTTCAGAGAAGAGCACGTCACGACAGTCCGCATTCTCTGGCTCTTACATCCGTTCTTGAGACAGGTTCTCAGTCTGTAGCTCTGGCTGACTTGGAACTCACAGTGATCCTCCTGCCTCAGCCTCTCACGTGCTAGGACTATATGTATGAACCAGTAAACTTGGGTTACTATCAAGGATCTTAAAAGTCAGTAAAGAACTAACCTGTTTTCTTTTCAAGGCACCTGCAGGCCTTTATGTTGTAGAAGTAACTGAGCTGAATTACTGACCACTTAAGGAGGGGCACGTCTCAGAAAACCTCTAGGTTTTAAAGATTTGACCTCACGATACAAGCAGGTGAAATGAAAGTTGTACAGACAGAACAGAGAATCAGTGAACTATCTGAATACTGTTCTTTCGTACAAACTCAGTCCAGGATTTTCAGGCTTCATTTGATGTGACCAAAAGATGGCAGGGTCACCCAGCCCAAATCTCTTATTTTACTGATGGGAAATGAGGCCTGGGGCAGTTGGCCAGCTTTCCTGCTGTCACGTATGCCTCTTGTGGTGGGCGGACTTGGGACTGGCTTCTAAAGTTTTCAGGCTGTCTCTGATCTACCTCCCACTAGTCTCAGCCTTCTGATGGTAATGAGAACCGGGTACAGCATGTATTCCTATTCTGATAGCTTCAAAGGTCTCAACCGGTCCCAGACTTATCTCCTAGTTTCGAAGCTACTTTCCTTGCCAAGGGAGGACTGGTTATTGTCTTGGACAAGAGCCCACCCTGAAGCCAGGGCCTTTGCTCTCTAGACCTGAAGAAGCTCTGTCAATGATTTTCATTTGAAACATTCTAAGACACAGAAGATGACTTTTATTAACACTCTAATGGATGCCATCCCTGGCAAGTGGCCATCCCCCAATGAGAAATGACAGGCTTCTGTCTTCTATAGCCTACTGATGAGCAGGGTCACTATTATATTCTATGACAAATGGGTGAGAGGCAAGCAAAATACATGTCAAAAATCCTCTCAAGCCTGCAGGCTCAGTCAGCACTTACCCACCCACCAGGAGTAAGCACTTTGTATTTCTTCCTTTCTAGGGACCAACGACAGTCTTTACATTTTGGACTGTTTTATTGTTGACTGACTATGTTGAATAACTTCGACCTATCCAAAGCAAGGTCTGTAGGCCTATGCACCATACAAATGCAAGGCAAGGGATAGAGGGGGCAAACATTCTTATTTAAGTCTATCTTATTTAAATCCACCTAAATTAGCACATTGATGGCGACAGACATGACTTTGATTAGGCACCCCACGGGGATTTGAACAGTTGACTACCGCACGTAGGTGAGAGAGAAATGACCACCAGATGGGGGAACTGAAACAATGAGCAAGATAAAGGGCTTGCCCAGCCAGGAAGCATACTGAGGTCATGGAAAGGAGGCAGAGAAAGCCAAGGACAGGGGGAGGCAACCCAAGGCTGGCACGCTTTTATCTGTAGGAAAGACAATGAGATGGATTTGGGAATAAGGGTGGGGAGAGCCGGGTCACAAGGCAGATAGCTCTGACAGGCCTGTTCTAACACAGCTTGATGGGAATTTCCTCTGAGGAGGGTAAACTCTATACACCCACACCAGAAAGCAGGATTCTCCTTCTCGTAGATACCTGCCATGGGTCTCCCAGTCCGAGCTGTGGGAATGAGGGTGCGTGGAGAGCCCTCCTCTCGACTGACTTAGCTGCTCCTCAGTGTGACCATGGAGATCGCTTTCATGTTAAATGTCATGACACTGAGTCCTACTTAAAAGCTAAATTTAAGCTTAGAAATGGACTCTTTGGAGCTCATATTTGAGGTTCTTGTTGCGTTTTGATTTGACAGCACTGCTCTAGGCTTTTGCTGCTCTAGATTTCCGGTGCTGTGGATTTTCAGTGTTCTAGACGCTATTGTTTCCACCATCCAAAGTTACCAGCGTTGTGGCAGAATGCTTAGCCACCCCAGGCGCTGGCACTTCCCGGTTCCATGGCAGCGCATGGCAACTTACATTTCCAGGGGCCTCACACCCTACGTGGTCTATGTGCAGCATGGTCACATGATCTATGTGTGCTGTGGCTATGTAAGCCCCTGTGCACATGCGCTAAATAGCCTTTGAAAGCTGGACACGCCAACTCCACCCTCCTGTTCCACCACATTTCAGACAGACCTGAGCATCCCCATCTCTTACCCTTACTTCTCTCTGTTAATAAACTCTTAAAGTGGGTTCTGTTGTATGTCTTGTGATGCGTCCTTGTGCCTGGTAATTTCACTAGATTTTTCACTGCTCTAGCTTTTAGGGGATGCTAATAGGAAAACCATTCTTTAAGAGATTACAATTGGTGTGTGTTTTGGCATCTTTTCAGAATCATGCATGTCTACACCATCTGAGGAGCTCAGGAACAATCTTTCTTATTGGAAGGCACTCGCTCAGTAAATAAAAGTTTGGCAGTCAGTCTGCCAATGTGCCTCCAATATGTGAGCTGGGATCAATCTGCCAGCTCTTAGTAATTCTAAAGTTGCAAAGACATTGCAGAGAAATTAACTCTGACCCCTTAAGAATGTATGCAAGACTAGAACGCAAATATTTGACAATAAATGTATTCTCCAGTTTTCTTTTACATGACCTATTCTTCCAATCAAAACCAACCAACCAAACAAACAACAAAAACAAGAACAGGTCTTGTCCCACAGGCCTGTTATCCACTGGGAAGTTTAAGGCAGAAGGATATGAGGATAGCCTGGTCTTCAAAGTGAGTTCAAGACCAACCTATACAACTTAGTGAGTCATGTCTCAATAAATATATATCTTTAAATGTCTGGGAATACAGCTTCATGGTAGAGTATTTGCCTAGACATCTAAGGTCATAGATTTTATTCCCAGTGCTTCCAACACACACATAGAAACATGATGACTCATACCAATGCTATCCCTTTTCATATTTTAAAGAAGAAATTACTTTAAATGCACTCTGAACATCTGAAAATGAATCAAATGCATGACAAACAATAACAAATTCATAATTCTTCCTATGTACAAGGAAAGCCTCATGATAAAAAGAAACCTCCACTGAAGATCGTGAACCAAAAAACTGGAAGCCTTTGATACCAATCCTATCAACAGACAGGGGAGTCACCAGCCACCACTTTCTGTAGCCAGAGCGAAGCCAGTAGCCAGCACTGTCTGCAGCCATGGCGAATCCAGTAACCAGCACTGTCTGCAGTCACAGTGAATCCAGTAGCCAGCACCGTCTGCAGCCACAGCAAAGCCAGTAGCCAGCACCGTCTGCAACCAGAGCTTTTGTGCCTCCCCCACGAGTTGTATCTAAGTGAAAAGAGCATCCAAGCTTACACCTCCCACCTCTGAGCTGGAAACTGATTCATCTCAGAGACACCAACAAGCACATTCAACAGCTGCTAACGGCCATTATTTCTGCACAAACCCCAAAGTTGTCCTCCCCCAAAATGCCATCCTGTGACAGGGTACTTGATCCCAAAAGCCCCACCAGAGGGCTGTTCTAGGCTTCCTACCGGGAACACAGTTTGACCAATCATGTTTTTTTTCCTCCCCATGAATCTGAATTGGATAAATACAGGATATTTCATTAATAACAAATCTTTAATTACCACCTTTGCTTCATGAACTAAAATGAAGACATAAGCTGGCATAATATTTACATAAATACTAAATACCTACCTTCAGACTGAGCAGTCTTTCTCAGTGACTTGTGTTATTTTAAGTTCCTATCTATTTTAAATCTGGGTTGTTTTTTATTCCCCCAGAGTCTAATTGGAATTCTTCCTGACTTAAGCCCAGATTGTAAATTCTCCCACAGACATCAGGTCTTCAGGGTGGCTGCAGAGATCACACTCCTCCCATTTTTGACTACACATAGCATCTGGGGCCTCTCCTGCCCAGGTCTTGCAGCTCATCACAGGATGCTCCGTCCTTACCCATTTGCCCACCTTCACCCCTTCAGCTTTTGCTCCTTCCTCCCTGAACTTACCTCGGCTCCACCACCCACCGTGTGTTTCCATTCCCGAGCAGAAAGAGCCATGAATGCTGCCGGCTTACTCTCCCCACTCTGTGGCCTTGTTCCAATCATGGAAACATTCCTATGGCAACCAACAAGCACCCCCATCTCGCTCCCCTTCCATGAAAGTTTCCCTGTTTGCAAGGCAGGCATTTGGCAAGGACACGGAATTGCTTTAGCTTGCCTAGCAACTGCTAGCTTGCTCCAGCCCTCTTAATGGGGATTGGCTTTTCCCCTCTTACCTTTTAACACACTCACAGGAGCTTGCTGGTTCCTGAGAAAAGGAGAGCTATTAGTTAGGCTTCACCGGGCACTGGCCTGGAGAACACACTGATGTTGGACAATCTGGAACCTTGCTATTGTCCCAAGGGAAAAGATATCCACAGGCTCAGGGCAATGTACTGAGCACGGACAACTCTAAGGTAGTTCCAGGGAAATTTCAAAATTCTTAAAGAACTCAAGAGCCTCCTCATTCTTCGCTAAACAAAGAGCCAAAATATCTAAAGCGGCCTCCTTTCAGAAAACCAGATTTCTGGGCTGAGGAGATGGTTCAGTTGGCAAAGTGTCTGCCTTGCAACCACAAAGACCTGAGTTTGATCTCTAGAACTCACACAAAAAAGTCAGTCTTGGTAGCACACACCCAGCAACAGGGAAGTGGAGGCAGGAGGATATCTTGGGGCTTTTTGGCCAGCCAATCTAGCCAAATCATGAGCTCCAGATTTAAAAGAGGGAGAGGGAAAGAGATGGAAAGACAAAGAGAGGAGACAGAGAGACAGAGAGACAGACAGACAGACAGACAGACAGACAGACACACACACACACACAGAGAGAGAGAGAGAGAGAGAGAGAGAGAGAGAGAGACTCTGAATAAAACAACAATACCAAGGTAGAGAGCAACTGAGAAAGACACTTGAGGTGATCCCTGGCCTCAATACTCACAAATCTACCAGGATTTATTCACCCATTATGTGCATATTTGGGGCCCTCCTGTTTTACTTAACAGGCAGCATGCAGGTATTTTAACAGGTTGTACCTTATTCTCTTAGTTTATTTTGGTAACAGGAATGAACATAACCTCAAATGACTAATGCCGCGGTATTCACTTTTTTCCCCCTTGCACTAAATTCTAAAGATTCAACACACCTATAACCTAATTTGGGTATCCCAGGTGAAATACCGTTCCTGAAAATCTCTGCAGGGTGAGAAGCTTAAAACAATGAATTAGTTCTTGAGGACACTGCCTGAACAATCCCACACATGCCTAGTGGCCTTTTAGGAAAGATGCCGACAGTGGGCAACTGTGAGTGCTTGCTTCTCACTGCAAGGCCAGATCCAGGAGAAAGATGGAAATTACTAGAAAAGCCTTTCTCCTGCAGCCAATTGCTCTCCACAAGAAAATCGGGGCAAGTGCTGCAGAAGGGGAGAGTGCCAAGTTAGGAAAGGAAGAAGCAGAACTGAGAGTGGACATAGATAGACACTGTCCACGCGGGCATGATTAGACTCCATCAATGTGGGCAAGGATAGACACCATCCATGTGCATATGAGTAACCACTGCCCGTGTATAATGAGACAGTGCCTTTCTGCCAGCAGAGAACCAAAGACCCATATCTTCTACTACCGGTGACAACTTTGAATTTCTTCTAGAAAATTTCACTCTCATGGCTGTTTAAACGACAAGGACAGCATCTGGTCACCGTGTCCTAATCCAACAATGAGACTCGGTACATGTTCAATGAGCAGTTACTGAAACAGATTTTAGGCATGGCAGCTACTGAAGATATGGACTGAAATTTGATCCTATCTTCACTATCAGATTCACAAATTCAAATTGCTCATACTCATTATTGAGAAAGATACAGAGGAAAGGACTTTCCCATGCACCTTTCATGGAAGCATAAATTAGTATAATCATTTGGGAGGACAATCTGGCAGCATTAGAGAATGCTTGCTAAATTCACACATTCTATTTTTATCAGTGAGCCTCTTACAGTATCTGATAGATAAGCCCACAAAAACAAAAGGATATTTCTAGGGACGTTTGGTGGAGGACTGGAGCAGAATAAAACTAGAAAAATCTAAATGTCATTAAACTATAGCGTATGAACACAAGTTCATATGAGTCCTATCAGTGATTCAAAATGAGGCGAGTCTTTGCATACTGATAAGGGCCGATTTCTTACATCTATTGCTAAAAATGTATACTGCACAACAAAATCCATACATTTGCATACACATAGACATGTTAAGTGTTTATGTTCACATGTGCACATGTATGTATGTGGTTGTACCTTAATAGACTGTAGCTTAAAAGAGATTACTCCTGCAGATCAGGTGTCCTATGTAAGCTGTACAGGGAAGTGGTGTGTCCCAGCAGGAGCCAACGACAAAAATAGAAGCAGCAGCCTATGTAGGCTGTTCTCAGAGCTTGTACTATCAATGTGTTGGGCATTTTAAGTATTTTAGACTTATTAGAAATGAAAAATTGGATCAGGGACACACAAATTAAAAGTTATAGAAACAGCGACACACTGCAACACAGCAAATAAGCTAAAATCAGTGGCTTCCTAATGGGAGAATCCTTTATTCAGGAGAGGAAGAAGCGGAGAAGTGACTGCTGATGCTAAGTAAGAAACACCCTAGAAGCACCATCAGCATCTAAAGAGAAGGAACCGGAAAGGGGATTCAAGAATTTTAAATGATGTTCAACCACAACCGCAACAACAGAAACTTACCACTGAAAATTTGTCTCTGGGGAGGGAGAGGGTTTACTTCATGCAGAGAGACAGCAGGAATTTTCCCTTAGCAATTGATAACTCAGGAACAAGCAACTAGGAACCATGGCGTAACATTAATTCTTTCCAACTTTTAAAGGTTAGAGAGAACACTCCATTAAAAAAATTAAACTGCTATAGTTCATTTCCATATCACTCTCAACTTCCCAACCATTCCTCTCATTTTTCTTATAACTGATGCTCATAAAACTCCCAGAAAGCTCCTGACACTGCCACCTTAACTGTCCATTGTCCTCCTAAGGCCAGGAGAGCTCAGCAAGCCAGGCGTAATGACTGTTGTGGTGACTTTCAGTAGGGACAAATGAAGTCGCCTGTCCAAAGAGGTGCTCTCTCCATTTTTATCACACGTAAAACGAGATGCTTCAGCCTCTGAACATAAACTGCAAAGGACGAAAGATTGAATCAAGATGACAGACGAATTTGTATGAGTTGACTCTTTGGTTAGAGACCTAGCTTTTCCTCCAAAACTGCTAAGGATAGATTACAGACGTTATCAAGGAGAAGAGAATAAACCGAGCATTTGTTGTGGCTTGAATCTGAAGCCTCTCCAGGAGACTCCTGTTTTGAACATGCAGTTGGTGATGTTTTCTTGGGAAGCTGTACCAATGAGCACATGTGGTGGGAGACAGCCACTAGGAATGGACCTTGGAAAGGTATCGTCCCAGCCCTTGGTTTCTGCCTCTTTCTCTGCCTTCTGGTCCACCATGATGTAAACAACCTCTGCCGTGTTTGCTCACTGCCGTGACCTAAGCCGCTCCACTATGCTTCCACTGCACGGTAGACTGAGCCTTGTAAAACTATGGGCCCAAACCAACCTTTCTGCCCTTAAGTTGCTCCTGTCAGGCTATTGTGTCCCAGGGACATGAAAATAACAAATATGGTGTTTGTTGGTATTTACACGGAGTTAGCTATCAAATACGATTCACTGTAACACCCCTCAATAACTGCTCGATGTTCTTAAGATTCCAAATCTTCTCTCTGTTGGAGGTCTGAGTCTGTTACTCAGATCTCTGGGTCAGGTAAAGAGGAAGGTGGCAGCATGCTTCTGGACAAAGAGTCCCGGGCCAGGATTCAGAGTCTCTAGTCCAAAAGCTGTGAACAGCTGGGGACAGATATATTAGACCACATGCAGTCATGCAGGTGTGGTTTGAAAGTTATAGGATGCCAAAAAGCTTGGTTATGAAGATAAGCAACTGTTTCCCTTTATGTAATAATGCTGAATGAGTGTATTCATTCATGACTCTGTTCCTTATCTATAAAATGGGACAAGCACTCACTTCATGGACACAGGATGACGAGGAGAGCACAGATAAAATGTTCTTAGGATGGTATCTGGCATAGTGTGATATTCAAAACCATTAGCCATTTCCTTAGTCCAAAGCTACTGGATTTACCCAGTGCCGCAAAGACTCCAGATGGGACAAAATTCACAGCTGTCTTTTGTAACATCACAAATGACCACAGCAGGACGGCTGGAGCAGGAACTCAGAACACACAGATGGATAACTGAATGCAAGGGACAGAATGCTGATTGTCTCTCTTAAAGGTTGAATGTCTTATACCCTAAAAGAGAGATGTCCTGGGGCCGGGTCTTCCTTTCTTCTCTGCAGCTGGCTGGTGTGTGGTCAGTGATCCAACCCCAGACAGCTGAAGCTGGGTGAATGAACATTGGACATAATGTACACAGGCAGTACCTCTCAACACAAACCCCTTGCAGTTTCCACCACAACACTGACTGATATTGATATTAAAGGGCAGTTCTTTGGTAACACAGTGGGAATCCAAAAAGATATACTGGCACACATACATGCCTTGACTCAATAATTCATTCACGCAGTATTCACTGTGGGCTATTCTTCTACAGAAGTTGTTTAGGAATGACAAGGCTTATTTCCTGCCATTAAAGAAATCTGACCAATCTTTTTTTTTTTTAATGGGTAGGGTGGCCTCTGTTTCACACTCAAGTCTAGATATTGTGGGGGATCACTAATCGTATTTCTCCATGTTGGGTTTCTTATGGACAATTCTGCTCTTCATCCAAATGTTTAAATGCCAGGATGTGTTTATCCTAAAAGAAAAGATGGAGAAAAATGGAAAATCTCACTCAAAAGGATGTAATTGTTTCCAACAGTATCTAAGAGATGTAGGGGAATATAATTAATGATTTTTTTTTAGCAAACTCGTAAGGATGAAAAGATGCGTGTGACGATACTGAATTATGGTGAATCAAAGAAAAGGATTTTTATTAGAGTAATTCAAATTAAGTGCTAATAAAATATTATCAAGTAGCATCCCTCCAAGGACTACCTTAATGGTGAGAATCACTCATAATCACTACATGGTTAGGATGCAGATACAAGGAAGGCTTTTAAAAGCATATCTCCTTCTTGAGCAGGCTAATGTGCTTCTTAGCAAATGTGTTTACACTGGGAACTTGTGCTGTGGGTCCCCCTTCATTGTAGACAAAATAAAGTCAAGTAGATTTACCCCAGAGAAAGTACTGAAGATCGTGAATGAATGAGGTCTAAATGAACTGTGTTTCTAAAGCGAGCAGGCTCTGTCAGATGGTTGTAGCCAACTGCATCTGGATGTTTGGGGAAATGAGTGTTTATCCTCCACGCTATCACAAGAGCTTCTGTCTTTGCATACAAAGCAGGAGAGCGCTGCTGAATGAAGGCATATCACATGCTGAATGGGTCCCTGAGTGAGTGGACTGAGGGAAGCGCCTGTCTGTCTCCCTTTTTCTCACTTTTTCTTTCCCTTCTTCTCTGATGTGGTAATCTCTGAGAACATTTCAAACTGGAGAGCCCGTGAGAGATGACATCTTATGCCCCCGATGCCCCCCTCTCCAAATACACCTGAGAAATATTCTTTACCAGCCTGTGTCCCATATGTGTAAATAAATCATATTTACATTTCCCAAGCCCTGAAGAGTCTGCAAAGAATACTGACAAATGTCACCTGGATTGAGGACCACCCGTGACACAGAGCAGGATAGTGTCTTCATACTAAAGAGAAGTGGTGGGAGACAGGGGAAAGATGGCTCAGTCACTGAGAAAGAGTCAGAAACAGGCAGGTTTGGAAGAACAAAAGAAAGGCAGTTGATTTCAGAGATAATTCAGAAATATTTTTGCAAGCACAGAACTTAATACAAATCATAATTAACTTCAAAACACTGAATTTTCTCTTATTCTTCCCCTTGGAGAGAAGTTTTCACTTCAAGGCATATCAAGTCACGTTACAGTACTCTCTAACCATTAAGTACTGAGCTAACGGGGTGGGGGGAGCAACGTTTTCCTCAGAGACACAGAAAACCAACCACCACCACCCCCGGTTAACTGCAGTATCGCTTTAGATCATGGCAAGATCTCCAGACTGGGAAGCATTAGGTGGTATTGACATCAGCATCCTCAGGTTGTGTTAGCTGGGTGTGGGAAACCACACAAACCTGAGCACTCAGCAGGAGGTCAGAGGCCACCTGAGCACCATGTGACTCCCTGCTCTGAAAAACCTTTGTTGTTGGTGCTGAAACAAGGTCTCATGTATCCCACACTGGCTTCAGGCTGGCTTTGAATCCCTGGTCCTCCTGCCTCTGTTCCTTGAGTGCTGGGATAACTGGCATGAACAACCAAGCCTGGCTATCAGAGAGAGGGGCTTTGTGGTTGTTTGAGAGAAAATGTCCCCAGAGGGAGTGGCACTATTAGGAAGTGTGGCCTTATTGGAGTAGGTGTGGTCTTGTTGGAGGAAGTGTGTCACTGTGGAAGCAGGCTTTGAGGTCTCATCTAGGCTCAAGCCACACCTGTTGCTTTTGAGTCAAGATGTAGAACCCTCAGGTCCTTCTCCAGCACCATGTCTGCCTGCATGCCGCCATGTTGCACCACGATGATAATGGATGAAACCTCTGAAAGTGGAAGTCATCCCAATTAAATGTTTTTCCTTTATAAGAGTTGCTTTGGTCATGATGTCTCTTGACATCATAGAATAGAAATAGAAGCCCTAACTAAGAAAGACTTTTAAAAATAAACCCCAAGAAAGGACTTTTTTTTCCCTTATGTGTATCTATCTGAGTGTTTATGTGTTTTGTATATATGTATTGGTATGGATGTGTGCATGTGTGTGGCATGTGCAGGTTATGCAGGTCAGAGGTAATCATGGGTATTTTTCTTACTTGATCTCCATCTCATTTTTTGAGGTAGGGTCTCTCACTGAATCTGGAGCCTGTAAGTAAGTCTGGCTAGGCTGGGGTGCTCATGGATCTTCTTGACTGCCCCCCACCCAGCACTGGGGTTACAGACATATGACACTTGCACCCAACTTTTTTTTTTTTAACATGGGTGCTGAGGATCTGAACTTGGGTCCTTGTGCCCACATATGAAGTGCTTTACTGGGCGAACTATTTCCTCAACCCGAAATTGGTATCTTAAAATTGTTTCTCCCAAGCAAGGGGCTTTGCATACTTGAGAGTAGCAAACTACATACTTATGTGGATTACACCAAAGAACTGGAACCATTGAAGAAAACACACAGCTAGAGTGAAAACTTTAGAGACATTTTGAGAACATGTCTTCTGGTGTATCTGATTTTTTTTCTATTGAATCTAGTGTATTCAACACAATGCCACAAAATTTTTTCTTAGCCTATATTAGTCGTAAAGCATTAATGGCTACTGACCTGTGAACATTTTGTACTTTGAATAAAATATAATGATTGAACCACCATCAAATAAAGAGAAACACAGACATATAGACACAGACATACCACCCTATCCCTAACCCTTAACAAATATATTGCAAGTCCAGCTGTTGGGGAAGAAGTCATTATGAAGGACCTGCAATGTCAGCAGTGATCACCATGGAAACAGCAGCCAATGGTACTGGGTAATGCTCAGCTCCTGGTACAATGATGTGGAATCTGAGTCTCTGATGTGGGATTCCCCTCTGTATACTGTGAGTATCACTGGTTAATAAAGAAACTGCTTTGAGCCTATAGCAGAGCAGGGCAGAACAGAGCTATGTGGAGAAAACTAAACTGAATGCTGGGAGAAAGAAGGATGAAGTCGGAGAGAAGTCATGTAGCCCCGCCTGAAACAGATGCTGGTTGGAATCTTGCCGGTAAGCCACGTGATGCACAAATTACTAAAACGGGTTAAATTAAGATGTAGAGTTAGCCAATAAGAAGTTAGAGCTACACTTCCTAGACCTGGATGGAGTGGGGACCTTGGACTTCCCACTGGGCAGGGAACCCTGACTGCTCTTAGGACTGGAGGGGGAGGGGGAGGGCGAGTGGGGGGAGTGGGAGAGAAATGGGAGGAGAGGAGGAGGTGGAAATTTTAAATAAATAAATAAATAGAAGTTAGAGCTAATGGGTCAAACAGTGATTTAAACTGTTACTGTGTGGAGGCTGGGACGAACAAGCAGCCTCCTACAACAAATCTCCCTTAGAAAGTTTTGTTAGTTTGTACAAGAAGCCTAGACTGTTTAAGAGTTCTTTCATCAGGCATTTGAGGAATGCACATGAGAAGAACATACTCCTTTCTAAGGACTGGTCACAGTTCAGATGCAAAACAGTGAAGAATGATTCTGAACTGTTCCTGACTAACCTGTCCTTGAGCAAACAGTTACCAGAAACTGTTCTGGCACAGCCCATCAATAGCCACTAGGTCCACAAGCAATGGTTCCCTGGGACATCAGACCAAGTTTCAATATCACTGTCCAGTTTGGGATCAACATCCACTTGATGCTATACATTTCTACTACCTGTGATGTGGTCTGTGGTTTTTATTTGTTTATTTATTTGAGAGAGAGTTTTTCTGTTTAACAGTCCTGGCTGCCCTTTCGCTTTGGAGGTAGGCTGGCTTCAAACCCGCAGAGATCCTCTACCCTTGAGTGTTGAGATTAACTGTGTGCCACCACCACCCAGCTGGACTGATAGTTCTTAATTTCCAGCACAGAGAGTCAAATGAATAATACTAGAATTGAATATAAATACATGAAACACTGGTTTCTTCTTGCACTCAGTGCGATCCCCCTCACATCTGACATTAAGAACATCTGTTTCAAGTTATGATGGACCCATGCCAGCTTAGGAGTTGTCTGATTTGATGGCACAGTGCCTACCCTAAGGGGAGAAGGCATCCTAGAGATGCTTCAGTCTGTCTTCAGAGCCAGGGTATGCTGGGGGTTGCAGACCCCTGGCCCCTTGACCTTCTTTGCCTGCCTCAGACCCTTTGCCTGCTGGAGTGAACTGAGCAAAACAACTTGTTTACCTGTGCCTGCAGCTGCTCTGAGCACAAGACCCTGATGGCAGGGGAGTGGGTTCTAGTAAGACCTGCAGCTGAAAGATCCCGAGAGATGCAGCATGGCTATCAGCTAAGGATCCCTATATAAGCTTCCCTGGAGCACAATAAAGTTGGCATTCTTGTATCAAGGATGACCCATGTCCCCATGTCTCTGTCTGTGTGTGTGTTTTTAAGTCTCCAGCCTGGTTCCCGGTTTGTGTATAGACCTATAGTGACGCAGGCGTTACAAGGGTGCAGAAAGAATACGTGTAGTGTGACCTTCAACAGTTTATGTGAGTAAGTGCAAATGTGTACATTATCTGTATGCATTAATTTACATAAATACATATGCACAAATGGCACATATAAAACACTAGAATAGCATGTCAAAGTTTTAAGACCATCAATAAAATCAGTGGAATTATGCATAATTTTTATTCATATTTTCTCATTTTTTTCTTCTCAGGACTCTGACTCTATCCTTACTGGTTCTGGCAAGACCCTTTCTTGCCTTATTTATTTACTGTCCTACTTTTTATCTGTATGTGCCTTCAAAGCCCTCACAAACCCCTAGTCAAGCATCCTACCTTTAACAAGTGTATCTTCTGCCTGGGCACTTAGACATTTTGTGTACATGTACTGAACTTGAGGAAAACAGGCCTTTGCTATATGGTATTGTTCTTCTTGCCTTTCTCACCTGTCACTATACCTCTGAGATCTGTCCATAAATATTCATCTAGTCATTTCTTTCTCAATGACACCAAAGTTTCCTGCAAACATCTCATCGTCACAGCAACCCTGTGCAAACATTTTATTTTCTATTACCCTCTCATTTCTTCCTCCTTCTCATTCATCTCTAAGAATGTCCCGTGTAGGTGGTGCCACGTAATAGCACATGAAATAGATGGGGCCCTAGAAACACTTGGCAAAATTTAACTCTCCAATATACTATACAAATAATATGTCATTGTGATTTAACTTGTATTCCTCTCAGTGTTGGTGAAATGGCTTATCTTTCCCGATGGCCGCTATTTACGTTTTCCTTTTTGAGGCAGGGTTTCACTATGCAGCCCAGGCTCTCAAACTCACCTTTCACCATTCTCTTGCCTAAGCTTCCTGAGTGCTGGGATTGCAGGTGTGTGTGTGTGTGTGTGTGTGTGTGTGTGTGTGTGTGTGTGTGTGTATGCGCGCGCGCACGCGTGTGTGTGCGCCATGATGTCTGGCTGTTGATAGCCTTTTGAGTTTTGAGAATTGTAGACTGCCAATTCAAATCCTTTGCCTAAATTTTCTACAAATAGCCTGCATTGCTTTAAAAATAGTCCCCTACCCCATATGAAATCAGATGAATAAGACAGGCAATGAGGAAAACCCACACTGGAGAACAGATGGGAGTGCATGGATCTTCTGAAAATGGCAGGGACTCGACAGGGAACTTGACAAGTGCACGGTGACAACAACAGGGGCAGCAACTGATGATGTCATAGGAAGGGTATCTGGTACAGTGCTGGGCACATAGTCTGTGTGCATCAAACACCTCTTTCCTCCCCCTTCTAAGAGTTTCATTTACAAAAAAATAACTGTGAGAAAGGAAAAGTGTGTTATTTATATTCTCCTCTAACAGATGACAAGCTGCCAGGAGGAGGATCTGTTTAGGGAGAGAGGCGGGACTAAGTCTCATGCCTTTGGTTCCTCTCTTTATCCTACCAGGAGAGCAAGCTTGGAAGAGAAGACCCAGGGCTCTGTACCTCAGCATTCCAACTTAGCTATTTGTTCTTCCAAAATGAAAGATCAACCTCTTTGAACCTCAGTCCCCCTATCAAATGGGGGAACCAATGACAACAACTTCCTCAGAGACTGCATTAAATGAGTCCATGTGAGCTATGTGAACAGTGCCTGGCACCTAGGTTGCACTCTCTGGTTTTGGTTGTGCACCACCACATCCTACAATGCTACAATTTCTCATTTTATTCGCTCACCCAGCAGCCACATGTGTCTGTTTGCAGTCCCACTGGACATACGAGAATCCAGTCATCATCTCTAATGGGAAGACGATATTCTGGGTCTAACTCAATCTACAGGAAACAGTCAGGGGCTCTCTTCTAGCACCAAAAGTATAGGGACACCTTTCTCCAGCTGGAGTTTTCTTCTTTTCCTTTAGGTTGACCTGAAAAGCTAAACCTCCAGAAAGCCCCAGATTTAACAGGGATGCACTCCAATGCACGATCTGCTCACAGACATCCAATACGTGCAGCCATGTCCTGAAGTCATCAAAGGCAACCTGAAGGTCACCTATCTCTGCATGCACCCAACAGTACCTCACCAACAAATGAGCATACTTGTACTTCACCAAATGACAGAAGCAATTCAGCCTCTTCTAGGACCATCAATCAGTTAGAATCCTTGGGTAGAAAATAACATGTAGACATCAAGGAGGCCCAAAAATGTGAGCCTACTTCCATCTTGACCAAAGGTCAGAGAGTTAGAACTTTCCTCTATTCCTTCAAGGTGATTGTCTGTTTCTACCTTAACCAAAGGTCCCACCCTAGACTTAGAACAGAGAGTTCTGCTCTCTCAAGGTTATTGTAACAGGTGTAGAGAAGTAGACATGCTTCTACTCCAAACAAAAGTCTAAGGATCCAAATAAGTTCCTACTCCCTAAAGGAGATAACAATGGATTCCACCCAGGGAGTAATCTACCTACAGAATGTTTGGGTCTAGGGTATGAGCATGACTTGTCTTGTTCTAGCAATAAAATGTTTACCTAAGAATGTAGCCCGCAACCTTCAACTGGTCTGTTCATTTCCTTGTATCATGTTAATGCAGTTTTTTTCTTATTCCTACCTTTTGGAGTCAGGGTATTTTAAGCAATTGAAAATTAAACCCAGGTTATTCCAGTATTCACTGGACCTCTCTCCCGATAATATCCTATGCTTCTGTTTTATTATTTTATTTGTGTCTTTGTATTTTTTAATTACTTTTCTGATCCCCATACCCCTACCCTGGCAAGTGGTATATTTGTCCCTGACAGACTGGGCCCCAATGAGGCTCTCAGCTCAAGAGCAGGGCTGACTTGGAGTTATCTTTACAAGTCCATGACAAGACACAGGAGACTTTTGTGTAACCTTCAAAAGATTACAAAACATTTGTTTGTTTTGTGGGGCTGAAAAGGGACTTTTATGAGACATTTAATATAAATTTGTTAAAGCCATCCTTACATGACTCCATATATCACAGATAGCCATCATGTATTTTTTTAAAGGTGAGGGCAAACTGATCGGCAAAGCCAATTTTGTTATAATGCATACACTGGAAAGATAAATTTGTATTTGTGCAAATGCCAAATCAAGGACAAGAGTAATTAAAATTGTGCTTGAGCCATTTAATCTGTGACCACAGAGAACCACATCTGCTAGATTCAAGCACAAGCGCACAGCCCGAGACGAGGTCTCCCGGTGTAGCCAGTGTTGACTTCACAATATTCCCGCCTCCATCTAAGTGCTGGGATGACAAGTGCCCGTCTCTAACACCCACCCTAGCTCACCAGCCCGTGAGTCCCCAGCCTGCTCTTGCTGTTACAACTGCCCTTCCAATGTCAGACAACCCTTCCTCTGCCCTCCACAGTAACCAGAGAGCAAGAGCCCTTCAGTGCCTCTTCCACAGTCAAGCTAAGGATTTCCCAAGGAAAAGCCCGTAGCCTTCCTGTATCCCTCACCATCTCAACATGCTAACCTTAGCACCATTTTTATTGTTTTTTTAAATGAAATTTATTCTTTTATAATTTTATATACAAATAAAGTTTTCTTTGGTCAATGTCTCCCCCCTCCCAAATCTGCGCTTCCCCCAAGTGTCCTCCTTCTACTTTTCTTTATGCTTCATTTAGTTTTATTTTATGTAAATGAACATTCTGCTTCCATGTGTGTGAGTGCGCGATGTGTGTGCCTAGTACCCACAGAGACCAGAAGAGGATGCTGGAGCCTTGCATGTGTGTGAGTGCGCGGTGTGTGTGCCTAGTACCCACAGAGACCAGAAGAGGATGATGGAGCCCACGGATCTGGGGTTATTGTGTGCTACCATGTGTGTGCTGAGAACTGAACCCCGACAACTCTGAGGAGCAGTAAGTGTTCTTAACCTTGAGCCGTCTCTCCTCCTCGTCCCTTTTAAATTCTCTCTCTCTCTCTCTGTCTCTCTCTCTCTGTCTCTGTCTCTCTTTCTCTTCCCCAATCATTTAGAATTGTCTGTATGAGCACGGTACATGGACACAGTGTACCAGTGGCTACAGGGCTGAGGAAAATGACTCCCACAACCCAACCCTTGCAACCTTTAACTGTCCATAAGTTGCTGAATGGTATGGGCACCAGCACCCCCTAGTCCCTCCACACATACACATACCCGGGCCTGTGGTTTGCTCTGCGCAGCTCTATTCAGCATGGTGTTTTTCAAGAACATGAATACCATTTGATAGCAGGATAGGTTGTGTCCTACAATCTAAATTCTCTAGTTTCTCCCCAAGGCAGCAATGTTCACAATAATTTACTTTCAACTGCCAAACAGATTTACCTGCTTGCTCCTGGAACCTGTTCTGCCTCCCACTGGAGCCCTGAGGCACTGGACAGTTGTGACTTTTATAGATCCCCATGAGAACATTCATGCTTGATTAGTCTCTGTGAGTGAGACTGGGTCCTTGCCTGACTGTCACTGTGGGCCTCATTCTCAGCTCCTCAGCAGTCCTCACATGGATATTAAATATAAGAAAGTTTCTCTCTGAATACAGGGCAGGTTGCACGACTGAGGCCCCTCAGAAGCTAGCCAGTTAGCACAGACTTTCAGCAAACATCACTATGGTTCTCTGAGAGCAGTGATCTCGCATACCCAGAGGCCATGAAGGAAGGAAAGAGTCAAAATGTCATTAATAAAGAAACACAGGAGGATTCTATGGCATATTCCACTATGTTGCTTGGTAATTACAAAACTAAGCTGGGCTGGGGAAGCAGTTAATACAGCTGGTCAAGTGCTTGTGTGCAAATATAAGGACCTGAGTTCGATTCCCCAGAAGCCATATAAAATAGTTGGTGTAGTGGTGTGTATTTATGACCCTAGATCCTGGGGAAGTAGAGAGGACCCCTTGAAGGTCACTGACCAGCTAGCCTGATCTATCTGGCAAGTTCCAGGCCAATCAGAAACATTGCCTCAGAAAGCAAGGTGGATGGTGTCTCAGGTTGACACCAGACTTGTACACACACAGCATATGCATGTATCTGCACACATATACACACCAACACGAACACAAAAATAAACACACACACCACACATGCACGTATGCACGCACACACACACACACACACACAAACACAGAGTGATTTTACATTTCCTCAGAGTTATATTCTTTCTGGCATACCCATGGTCACCTGTGGTGATATTTTGTTTGTTTCTGACAAACAATGCTTGTCTGGAGATCAGAGGGTGAAACTAACCAGAGAGGCCAGGCAGTGGTGGCACACACTTTTAATCCTAGCACTTGGGAGGATGAAGCAGAAAGATCAGGAGTTCAAGGCCACTCTGTGCTACCTGAGATAGAATCAGTCTAAAAGAGAAACAGAGCTGGGCAGTGGAGGCTCACAGCTTTGATCCCAGCATTAGGGAGATAGAGACATGGATATAAGGTGGGAGAAATAGGATCTCAGTCCATTCAGCCCGAGGATTTATGGAGACAGGATCTTGCACACTTAGGTCTGAGGATTCGGTAGAGATAAAAGGTCTCTCTAGTGGCTGCTCCTTTACTTCTCTGATCTTTCAGCATTTACCCGGATATCTGACTCAGGGGTTTTATTAATAAGACTAATTTGGACTGCGCTCCACTCACCGTTTTCCTCTTAGGCATTCCAGTCCAATGCTTCATTACAGCCTTTATTACAGATGGCAGAACTTTTGTCTTCGTGTTTCTAGGGTTTTCTCCCTATGGAAAAATGAACTGTTTTCTCCAGGACAGAAGAAAAGGACAACTTTGTTACCACGGTGGACAGAGTGGCAAAGCAGGCTGCAGCAGGGCCTGCAGGGTTTGTCCCCATTCTCCAGTAGGTGAGGGGGCAGTAGAGTCTTGCCTACTGTCTCCTATCAGATCTCCTCCTTTATGGTGAGGGGCTGGATGGGGGCAGGGCAAGTTTCAGTTCTACCTACAAAGGACAATCAAGGGCACTGGTGAAACCTAGGACAAGCCCTTACCTCCAGAGATATATTCCTATAGCTATTCCCATGAGGCCTAGACTTGCTTTTTTAATCACCAGGCCTTTTGCATTAGCATGCAAAATGGATGGGCCTCATTATGACTTTTTCATACATGCTTTATCTCCATTGATCCTCCTGTCCCACTTCCCCCCTCAGTGCCCCGCCCTCCTCCTGATGGCCCCTTCTTCCCTGCCAGATTCCGCTTTCTCCTCTTAAGCCACATCTATTTGAACATATCATTTCCTCTTTTTACCCTGAGTCTCCTTGTCCCTGTGATGGTCCGCTTTCTGGTTTTATCACATACAAACACATATGCCCACACAATACACAAAAGTTAAACTTTAAGACATGCATGTAGGAGAACACATGGGGTATTTGTCTTTCTCAGCTTGAGTTATTTCACTTAACATGGAAACTTCTAGTCCCCCCCCACACACACACTTTCTCATAAGTGTCATGGCTTCATTTTTCTTTAAGGCTGAATAGATTTCCACTGTATGTGCATACCACATTTTGATTATCCATTCCTGCTGACAGACATCTAGACTGGTTCCATGTCCTTGATGTTGTGGCTAGCGCAGCAGTATAGATGGACAAGTGGGTATCTCATGGATCCAGGACAAGCTGGTCACATGTTCATAGCCCTATAGAGTCCTTTAGGCCTGTGCCCAGGAGTGGGGCAGCTGGGTCACACAGCCCTTCTAGTTTGGACTATTGATTCATTTGTCTGAGAAACCTCCACACTCACCGATTTCTATAATGACTGCATCAGCTCACATTCCCACCAGCAGGAAGCGAGGGCTCCTCTTTCTTCTTGTACTGTCGGTATTTGTCATTGGCGTGATGTTGGCCATTCTGACTGGGGTGAGAAGGAACCTCATACTTCAATTTGCATTTCCTCAAAAGGCTAAGGATGTGGAACATTTAAAAAATATCTACCGACCATCTGTTTAAAGTATCTATTGGCCATTTGGTTTTTGTGAACTGTTTGTTCAGATAATTAGCCCAAAGATGGAAAGATTAGGTCTATCCGTGCTCAATTTATGCAATTCCATATATAGTACAGGTATTATAGTACACCTGAAATATATCTGGCAAATTTTTTCCACACCCATGACTGTCTCTCCATGCTGTAGTTTCCTTTGTTGTACAGAAGCATTTTATTTTCATATAATCCCACCTGCCAACTCTTGGTGCTACTTCTGTTCCAGAAAGTTCTTGCCTATGCCTAACTCTTGATATGTTTTCTCTGTTCTTTTCCAGCAATTTCTTTCTTTCTTTCTTTCTTTCTTTCTTTCTTTCTTTCTTTCTTTCTTTCCTTCTTTCCTTCTTTCCTTCTTTCCTTCTTCTTCTTCTTCTTCTTCTTCTTCTTCTTCTTCTTCTTCTTCTTCTTCTTCTTCTTCTTCTTCTTCTTTTTTTTTTTTTGCAGGTCAGGCATTCCAATACCCTTGCATCATTGTTCTTTCTGTTTAGGAATGCACTGCCTATTCAGAATATTTTCTGTATTTCCACATGAAATTCAGTATCTTTTTCTAGTTCTGAAAAATGTCACTGGAAATTTGAGACATCACATTGAGTCTGGAGACTGCTTTTAATGACAGAGCCATTTTCTCATTATTAATTCTATCAATCTATATGCACGGAAGATTTCCCCATCTTCTTGTGCCTTTTCCAATTTCTTTTCTCAACATCTTAAAGTTTTTGTCCCAGGGTGCGGCTTCTTAAACTGTGGATTGTGACCCCATATGGGGTTGTGTGATCGGATATGGGAGCTGCAAAAGTCTTCGCACCACTAAAAAGTTTCTGGATATGCAATGGCCAAAAATTAATTCAAAATCGAACACATAATGAATACGAGGTATTTATGGCAGCACCCATCTGTGCCATAGCATGCAGTTTCTCTGCAGACTTCGTTATGAATGCACAAGAAGTAGTTTCTATTGCTCATGACGTCACAATACCCAGTGCCCAAGAACAATGTCTGGACCATCACAGCTCAGCTTAAGGTTGCTGTATGTGATAAACTGCACTGATCGCTAATTAAGAACATGTTCTACAGTCTTGCCTAGCTACTGCCCCATCTTACGGAGTCATTTTCTCAATTGAGATCCCTACCTCTCAGACAACTCACTTGTGTCAAGTTGACATAAAAACCAGCTAGGAAAACATAATAAAAACACTAAAGTTCAAAACATATAGTATTTCATTGCTGACTGAGTTGTTTCTGTTTTGCCTGGTTCCCGCAGTCGTTAAGTCCCAAAGAAATCACACAGAGGTCTACATTAGTTATAAAACTGGTTGGCCCATTAGCTCAGGCTTCTTATTAACTCTTATAACTTATATTAGCCCATTATTCTTATCTATGTTAGACACATAGCTCGGTACCTTTTTCGGCAAGGCAGTCACATCTTGCTTGCTCTGTGGCTGGGTCATGACTGTAGAGAGAACTTTCCTCTTCCCAGAATTCTCGTTGCCTCGCCACTACTTCCTGCCTGCTTACCGAGCCTATACTTCCTGCCTGGCTACTGGCCAATCAGCATTTATTTAAAATATAATTGACAGGGTGCAGACCATTGTCCCACCGCAGTTCATAGCATAACAATCTTTGCTCCACAGCTCAGGAAGTAGAGCTTTACTTCAACATTTGTTTCCAGGCAGAGTTGAGAATCCTAGGGTCCTTTAAGCCCTACTGGGCTGTGGTTCACACCACCCTCAGGTGGCAGAGAGTGAGTTACTGGCCATCAAACAATACGAAGCACTGTTTCAGTGGGTCCTGAACAGTTCCCAACCTAGAAACATCCCAAACAGCCTCTCAAAAGGAAAGGAAAATGGCAGAGGATGTAGTCTTTGTAGAGAGGAACATAGAAAGAAATCAACTCACTTGACTGTGTAAACAGGGTCCCCAGTGCGAGGACTGGGGAAAAACATTTCCCTTCAAACATAAGGCACTACTGACTTCCTGTCTTCCCATCTGCTTGGTGTCAGATTTGATGCTGCACTCTCAAGCAGCCACTGTACCCCAAGACCACTTCCCTTCCCACCCTCATCAACACATCATCTCAGATGGCCCAGGTTTGATTTTTTAAAGATTCATTTAATTACTTTTAACTTTGTGCATAGATGAGTAGGTGGGTATGTAAATACACGTTAGTACAGGTAATCATGGATGCCAGAGGAGGGCGGTGGAATGCAGCCCCTAGAGCTGGAGTTATAGGTGGTTGTGAGATGCCCAGTATGGGTAGTAGAGACCAAGCTTGTGTTTTCCTTAAGAGCAGCACCCCCAATCTTAACCACTGAGCCAGCTCTCCAGTCCCAGAGGTTGATGTTAGATCATGATATCTAGGCACCTTCATGCTTTCCTTTTTCAGAAACTTCTTTACATGAACATCTGACTGCAAGGAAGAAAAAGACAAAAAGAGAAGAAATCCAGACAAACCAGCTAAGCCTGGTAAAGAAAATAAGCAAGTGTAGCAGAAGCTAAAATGCAGAAGACATGATTAATTAGTGGGTGTCACATATTCTGTAAGAGAGCTGTGAAGCTCCTATCTCCACTTACCAGTCCTGAAAAGAAAAACTATAATAACTCAAAATTTAAATTCCCTAATACTACATACACACACATACACATATATATGTATGTTTGTATGTGTAACAACAGAACAAAAAAAATCCCTCTAGTTATTAGGCAGGTGGCTGAAACTCCTGACAAGTGTGAAGAAGATGCTAGCCTTCATAATTCATTGAAATGTAATTTTTAATAAAAAAGTATACCAAACAATGTTTATGGTACAGATTCACTTATTTGTGTACTACAAATGCATGTAATGCAGTCTTTCAATTTTTTTTCCACTGTAATTCTTCAATGTCTCAGAAATTAAAAACTTCTTATAATGATAAAGTAATACCTCACACAGTAAACTCTGGGCAGCAGTTAACAAATGAAGATTTATTGTGCCTAATATACAAAGCATAAAGCTTCTAATGAACACTTCTGCCTTCCATAGCTGTCCTGCTCTTAAAGACCGAGTCAGCTTACCATTCTGTGCTCTTCTCCAGAAACGCAGGTGACCTCAGTGTGATGAAGATAGTGCCTAGTCACATGTCTAGATGCAACTAAAATCAACCCTCAAATCCACCCACCCAAAGGGAAATTCAAAGACTTGCCCAAGATCAGACAGCTCTTGTTTATCTAGCAAGAACGAGCACTTTCATTGAAGACTCTCAACCTATTGTGCTTTCCCCTGTATCTTTCTGTCTCTGAGGTCCAAATACAGTCAACCAGGCATAAGAGGCTGTGTGATCTGCAGAACCAACTACCCCCATGACATAGCAAGGTCATACTCAAAGTTCCTATCAATCACCAGCCTTTAGAAGGGTCAAGCAAAATAAAAAACTACAGGCTCTCCTTACACCACTACCCCTCGGCCTTGGATTTGCCTTCCCTAAGAAGAAAAGCACTCACCCACTCACTCACACTTCTGAGAGAGTTGAGGCTTAGAAACTATTGCTGTTTGCTGACAGGGCTCTGGAGGAGACCCTTCCAAGTCTAACGTGCATTAAGCTGGACAACATGCAACTGTTGCTGTAATATCTTAACTAAAATGGTCCAAAGATATTACACAGATGCATGTACACACACACACACACACACACACACACACACACACACACACACACAGAGTTTAATGTCGCTTCTTACCCTGTTTGCTGGCAGTGTGCCACAACTCCTTTAAGAGAGGTCTTCTTGATTCAGTGGTAGCAGAAAAAAACAAAACCAAACAGTTTTGAAATGGCAGCTTTCTGGTCTGTATTGCCAGCACAAACTCTGGCTCTTTCAGGAGGCCGAGCACTTAAATGGGGTTTGTGAGCAGCATGCTGTAAGTTACTTGGTGGCAGCATGGGCCAACTATTTACCAGAATTGAGGTGGTGAGGATGGCTTCCACCTGGCACTCTCAGAAGCAGTGAACAGACCTCTGCCATGTTGGAATGGGTAGAGCCAAAAGGCAAAGCAGCTTTAGTCCTAGCCAAGCCACTTAGCATTTTAAGAAGTGGTTCTGGTCAGGAAAGGATTACAGATGCACAATCGGCCAGTTTCAGATATAAAAGACCTCTAAACGAGACAGTGTATTTTAAAAATGTATGTAGGCTTGGGAGAGAGAGGAAAAAGAGTATAGAGAGTTATAAAAGGAAATAAATAGTCTTTAAAAAATAAAACAAAGTCTTTAAAGAAACAGAGTAAACTTGTAGAAAA
Source organism: Myodes glareolus (assembly GCF_982192425.1). Taxonomy (NCBI): domain Eukaryota; kingdom Metazoa; phylum Chordata; class Mammalia; order Rodentia; family Cricetidae; genus Myodes; species Myodes glareolus. The sequence goes on from NC_142029.1 coordinate 62,403,035, forward strand.
AGTAACAGAGTAAGAAAAACAAGCCACATAAAGATGGAATATACACAGAAAGTCTGAATTATGCATACTATTTTGTTTTCTTTAAATTATTTTATTGTGAAGGAGCTAAGTACAGAGAGATATTTTATTGTATGGGCTGCTAAGCTAAACCAACATAAATATTTTAAAGGTATCTTGACTTCAAAATTTGGGTCTAAGGATTTCTTGCTTTGGAAAAGGGGTTCTACTTTTGTTTCCACAGAGGATGAGAAACTGTAGAATCCTTCCAGACCAATGTGGCTTGATGGACCAAGATCCCTGAAAGGTTGCTGTGAATACCACCAAAAATTACTACATCCAACAAAAAGCAGGAAGCAGTTTGGAGAGAACTATGCCCAAATTCTCTAAATGATTGCTTATAAATGTTTGTTTACATTTAAAGGGGGATATTATATAGATATGAATAATTTGCATTGGTATGGATCTTGGTTTATTGACACAAATTTAAGATCAATTTTGTTATATGCATATTTTTGCTCTTAATTAAGGTATTGTGTTTGTGGTATAGTTCATTTAAAATATAATGTATAATTAAGAAATACAGGTTAATAGATAGTCATATATAATAGTCAAATTTGTAGTCATGTTAGTTAGATTTTCTAGATAAACAGATATATTTCAGTTAGATAATCTTCAAATCTTTCGAAGACCCATAGAATATGGCATTTAAAATGTTTTAAGAACTTAGGACTTTTCATGACAATGAGAATCATCTGCTCCTGGCAGCACCAATTACTTCAAGAGAAAGATGGGTAATGAAGAGGCTCCTCGTGGAGTTTGTTAGTTATTTGGGCAAGAAAATGCTCTTGCCTGAACTGCTTGACTGGACTTGCAGACCCACAGAAAAATGACTGCTGAAGTTACCTAAAGAAGGTGAGAAAGTCCTTCGGGGTTCCTGCTTCATGAAAGAGTCTGCCAGACACTCTGCAGGGCACAGAAGAAAGTGACTGACAAACTGCCAATACAGATGGAACTGTCTTTGAAATTTTCTGCTTCATGGAAAAGTCTGCTGGATACTATGGGCCTGTAGGCTGAAGATGGGTGCTCCAATGTTACAGAAGAACTTTAGGTGACTGTCCAGGAAGCAAGATGGCTCTGTCAACTCTAGAATTTTGGAAATTGCTTACTGTTTACTTAGGTAATATATCCTTCTGGAGTCTTTGATGGAGTTGAAGAATAGATAGTTATAATTACAGTTTTCCTTAGTTATAATAAAAGATAAAGTTGAAACAAATATTATACCTGTAATTCTTGCTTAATATATGTTTTGCTCTATGTAATTTTACTATATTAAAGTTAAAACCTTCCTTTTTATTTAAACAGAAATGGGTAAATGGTGTGGGAAGTCCCTCTGTATGTGTTGCTTTTATTGGTTAATAAAGAAATTGCTTTCAACCAATGGTCTAACAGAATATAATGAGGCTGGAATACACACACACACACACACACACACACACACACACACACACACATACACACACATATAGAGGGAGAGAGAGCAAGAGAGGAGGAGGAGTCAGTGAGAAGCCATGTAGTCACTAGAGGAGAAAGACGCGAGCTTCCAGCCTGAACTTTGCAGGTAGGCCACAACCTCATAGTGATGCACAAATGAATAGAAATGGGTTCATTTAAGGTCTAAGAGTTATCCAGAAATACATTTAAGCTATTGGTCAAACGGTATTGCAATTAATACAGATTTCTGTTTGGTTATATCGAGTCAGCCTCCAGCAACAAGTTCTCTGTTATTTACGTATTCTGTTGGTTAAACACAGGAATATTCTGTATAGTCCAGATAGAACTCTAACCTGCAATCCCCTGTCTCAGCCTCCCAAGTGTTGAGATTGGGATTACAATGGAATGCACCACCACATCCTGCTGCTTTGGTACTCTTTGGAAAAAACATCTGATCTTTGACACAAGCAGTCCTGTCTAACTGCTGACATTAGGCCACTCTGCATAACTCAGAGAAAGATACAATATGATTCCTAGAAGCACAATAAAAACTTGATAAACACATTAAGGTTTTCAGGCAAAAAAGAAAAGAAAACACTCAAGACAAAGTATTTGAGGGGTATTTAATTCCTTGGTGACTGTTCTCCAGATTCAAATGACATGGAATTCGGGTCATTTGTAAATACTCCACAAGCAAGAGCCTCTCCAAGAGCCTATTTTTCTAAGCCCTCTACTGCTTTAAACCTCTCAGTGCCTCTCATGCACACAAAATGAAAAACACAGCTTCTAAGCAGGTTGTCAAGTCTTTTTTAGCCATCAATTCAACAATTTAGATAATATTGCTCATAGTCTATGCTATATTACCACCAACTTATTGCAAAATAAATTAAGCCAGATTTTTTTATGACTGAAAACAACAATAAACTTTGAGTTTGTTACACAGTATCTATGGGGGAGGGGGCTGAGAGAAGCTGAAACAGGTAATTCCAGCTCAGGGACTCCTACTGGGTCTTCCACGCTGTACAGGACTGCAGCCATATGAAGGCTGGACTCTCCTCCTAAGGTAGCTCCCCGAGAGGATGTTTCAGTGTCTTCAAGATGGTGGATATGCAAAGCAAGCACCAGTGCCTGCTGCGGACAGTCTCAGAATTGTGTAGTAACACTTCTGGGCTGTTCTGTTAGCCGAGCAGGGCTACCCTATTCAGCTGAGGACTCTAGGAAAAAGGGGTGACTGCCAAAAGGTGGGGCTCTGAGAGGCCACATTGATGGCTAGCTACCATATGCTCCATGAGCTGACTCCAACCTTATGGCTTCTGCCATGTAGATTTCTTAGTAGAAATGCCTCTTCTCTCACCAGTGAGAACTGGTGTATGTAGGCTCAGTCCCCACTAGAGTAGCATTGGACTTCAGTTTCCTCCAAGTCTTAACTCTCACATCTGTAATAAAACTATTCTAATCCCGATCACAAGACGCCACTGTGAGAACTAAATGAAATCCAATATAGAAAAGTACTTTGTATGTTGTGATTATGTAAAGTACTTCTCAGCAACCACTTGTTCTAGGAAGTCTAAGTGTGTGCACTTAAATGTTCATTTTATTTTATGTTAGTGTTTGCCTGCATGTATGTCTATGTACTGTATGTATGCCTGGTAACAGTGGAAGCCAGAAGAAGGCATGGAATCTCCTGGGACCGGAGTTACAGATGGTGCCACACTGTGTGTGCTGGAGTCAAATCTAGGTCCACTGGAAGATCATCTTAAGCACAGAGCCATACCTCCAGCCCCTGTACACACATTTGCAAAGCTATCTTTATTGGAAGGCATAGCTTTTCCGTCTGGGCTCTGATCGCACTGTGTGCAACCGCTGCAGCATCTCCACATTCCACACTGGTTTAACTAAGGTCATTCCTACTAAATTCCTGAAGGGCAGAATCTTGAGAACACTGTCAGAGAATAGTTAGTAAAGGTTTGGTTAACAGAGCTGGCAAGCATTCAGAAGTACCTTCACCCTCAACTACTCCCCGGAGAAAGAAAAACCTCCCTGCACACACTGTTCATGGAGAACACATGAAGGGAAGGTTGACTGAGTCTCATACACCCCAAATACCTGAAGTCTGTGGCTGAGACAACATTTGACACTCTCCAAAGTTTTTAGGTCTCAAAATCCAAAGGCTCAAGCTTAAAAAATGTTTTTTGATGAATGCATATCTGCCTAGATTTTCCTTCTACCTAAGAGAGAAAGCACTGGGGGTCTGTGGTAAATGTATGCTGACAGACTTCTTAATTTTTAAATATTGACTTATTTATTGTGTTGAAAGTATAAGCATGCTATGGTACATGTGTAGGGGTCAGAGGACAGCATCCAGGGGTCAGTTCTCTTCTACCATGTGGGTCCTAGGGATCAAACTCCTGTGCCTGTGCCCTTGGCTGCAGGTACTTTTATCTCCTGAGCCACCTCATTAGCCAATGATGCTAGAATTCTTACACACACACACACACACACACACACACACACGTGCACACACAATTTCTTGTGTGTTGTCTGTTCAGTCAACTACTTAATAGAGATGCAGTTGCGAGGGACTTTTGTAGAAAGAATTAAGACTGAGTTTGTGTTAAGACAACAATTTCGTCGGGTGGGGGTGTGTATCACAATGCCATTATCTGAGTCCAAAAAGCAAGAGTAAGATCTAAAGAGAGAGATGCAGAAAAGTAGGGAAGCAAGGGGGAGGCAGCAGCAGGGAAGTGGTAAGATTAAAGGCATGACAGGAACTTAGTTCACCACTGCAGGCTTGGCAGATGGAGGAAGGAAGGCAATCCAAGGAATGTAGGCAGCTTCTAGAGAGAATGACCCTCGCTGACAGGGAGCAGGAAATGAGAATCTGGGTGTCCCAAACACAAGATACCAGATGCTGCTTGCCCATCTGGCAAATTTCTAAGCGTGCCTTCACTTCAGCCTTGTGAATGCAGCCATGAGCATCGTGGTGGGTGGGTGTTTAGGAGTGCATTCCAGAGCAAGGGGGAAGAGGATGACAGACCCTGGCTCACGAAGAGGGGCACAGGTTGTGAAAGAGTGAGAAATACAGACCTACATATTTCCACATCATACAGATGTCTCCTCTGAAAATTAGGACTGAACTGAAGAACTGGGCAAATACTATCTGTCTATATCATGGTTAATGTATGATCTTCTGAGATACTGTTACCCAGGTGCCCACCTCATGCATCCTCCCTTCCTGTCCTCACTTGTTATTGATGCAAATAACAGCTTCCCAGGTGGCCAGGGCCTGATTTCTCAAGAAGATAAAAGGTGATACCCACCTGATCATGTTACTTTTTATGTGCTCTCTCAATTGGGCTACGCCAGCCATCCCGGCTGAATGAAAACTCCTGATTTGATGATGTTTTGCTATCTCTGCTACTTGATATTTATTTTTTTATTTTTTGCTTGCTATGTACTTAATAAACTCCCTCTTTCAAAATCTAAGTGACAGTTACAACAGATCATTCTCCAGGCTATACAGAATAACAGTCTTGTCAATGTCGTCAGGTCTACCCCTCATAGTTTTAGTGTTTGAACAAACAAGACCTTCACCCAGGCTGCTAGCATTACAACACCTGCACAAGGCTGAGCCATTCAACATTTCATCATGGAAAGTTGGTGGCTCATGAGACCCCACCCCTCCCTGGAGGAATACAGATAAGTTGATTAATGGTGGTTGGGGAAAGGGCTGTCACTTTCCTCAGTGGTATAGTCACTGAGGTCAGTGTTCCAGTAAATAATGTCCTACCCATGCTCAGGAAAGCAACTATAGCTAAACTCAATGGGTCCCACCTACTCAAAAGTCATGCATTTAGGAGATGGATCTGCTGAAACGGAGAAGGATTTGGTGAAAGACGATGGTAGAGGAAGCAAATAAAACTTTCAAAGAATAAAAATTAAAAATAAGAATTAATTATAGCAAGGATGATTATTCACCACATTTTATTTAAAATAAGTTATTTTAAATAAAGAAATAAACATATGGTACACAAAACTCATAGAAAAGATATAGCATGTAGACTAATACATTGATCCAACCATGTATTTGGCACATTCCAATGGTAACCATCCTGCATGTCAATGGGTAATATCCAAGGGCTCCAAGAACAGATGATTGCTCAACCAATCTTAACGACAGACTAAGCCTTCGCAATTGGTCCCAAGGAACAATGCCAAAGCTGTCTTAGGGCCCAAATACAATGGCACGGCTCTTAGAGTCAATCTAGCAAGGAGCTATTCAAATGTCTATTATCAACCAGAAATGTTCTTAAAGGGTTATTGATGCTTCTATTTATTCCAATTCAAACATCCAAACACAGTGTGAAAGCAGTGTTCTGTACTATGAATCATTCAAAAGCTCCTCTTTGTATGATGAACTGTTGGTGTGGATCTATAAAAATGAATTACAGTTGCTTTAGGAGGGAAATAATGTTTGCTATTCAAAAAAGCAGCCCCAGCTGAGATCTCCCCACAAAGGCTCCTGCCCTTATGGGGTGACTCACACATGACCTTCACTAAAACATTCAGACTCATCTTCAAACCCTGCATCCTGGGAGCTATGGCCATTTATGTTCTATCACTAACCTCAATTTACTTAACATTGCTTCATCTCACCCTCCTTCCCCTTCTGCGCATTTTTCCTCCTCTCTTTCGTCAATACTGTATAAGAGCCTCTTCACTCTTGGTCCCCTCCCTCAAAGCCTTCCTCCTCTAACCTCAGGGATCTCCCCCTGCCCCATTTGTGGAGATCTGATATTAAGATTTCCTATCTCCCCACTTGTGTGAAGTCTTTCCAGCCCTTCTGTTAATCTCTCAAGCCAGACTACCTGGCCTGGAGCCCCCTTGCCATGGCCCTGGCATTGCTAGTCAGTTGTTCTAGAACTTGCCTTGTTAACAGGACCGTGGATACCATGAGAGGAAGGAGCATGAACATCTTCCTCGCAACCTGAGCTGATGGGGTTAGTATCTCTTCACTGTGTACAAGCCAGCCTGCTTTATAAATGCTTTTGTTTGTTTTTGTTTGTTTTTTTCTGGCCCAGTCACCATCTGGTCCCAAATGACAATATCAAAGGCTATCATAATGCCACAGATTCAGGACATTTTATAAGAGCCAGTATAAAAAACAAATAAGATTCAAGAAAGAAAAGAGAACAACATTTTCCAAGCCAGTACAAACGAATTTGTTCTCCCAAACTAGGACTGAGCAATAGAAGATGGTGTCACCTCCGGTAATCATAAGGCATGGAGTCTAGGAGGTTGTTTGAGAAGATTCATCTTTGCAGGGTTATCACATATGAACAAGAAAAGAAAACTGAGCAGGGGATGATAAGAGACAAAGGAAATCCCCTAACAGCACTGAGAACTCACTTAGGCCTGGAATGTGAAGAACAGGTCAAGGAGACACAGGGCAGTTACTACCAGAGAACACCGGAAGGGACCAGAGGAGGACAAGTCTGAGTCACACACACCTCTAAAGAGTGTCACTTGCAGCTAACTGCTGATCCACGTCCTACAGCTGAACGTTTATCCTCGGGTCCTTATTCCCACTTACAAGTGGAATTAAAATGTTCCAGATAGGTACAGACCCCTGCATTTTCCAGGCTGGGTATGAAGCTCAGTTGGTGGAATGCTTGTGTAGCATGCACAGAGGCCTGGGTTCGATCCCCAGCATCCCATAAACTGGGCAGAGTGGTGTCCATCTGTAATCCCAGTGTTGAGGATATAGAGGCAGGAGGACCACACATTTGAGGTCATCCTCCCCGACAAAGAGTTTAGTTTTAAAGAAACGCATTTCTCCAGGGATTTGGTTATTTTAAAAAAACAAAGTAGATCAGACCCTCCCTCCACAGCAGGAGTGAAGTAAGGGGCTGCATAGCTAACCCACAGAGATGCCCAACCATACTACCAGAACACAGGGCTCTCCAGGACATAGGGCTCTGGGTTTGGGTCAATATTAACCCAACTGAAGGAATGTTCCCTCTCCTTTAGTGTGTGACCGCTGACAGTGAACCGAAGCCTGACTTATCAGCTCTGCACAAACAGGGCTCACTTTACCCAGCTCCCCACAGTGCGCTCATACCTCGTCTAACAGAAGCACAGGGGTCATTTCCCAAAGATGGTGCTGAAGAGAATTCTAATCCCCCAAATTTAAAAAAACCACTCAACTGCTTTGTGTGATATGAATATCTGTCATAAAAAGATTTACTGATCAAGGCAGCCATATCTTGCAGGTATGCGATGGTCTAGTTTGGATCCTCCAAATGCCCACAGAAACTTACTCCTAAAAATCTTGTCTTCATGATATCTGAGGTAGGGATTTTGGAAAGTGATCAGGATTAGAAGGGGTCATGTGAGATCAGGGCCTCTGTGATGACATCAGTGCCTACAACTGTACAAGGTAGACGGACCTGAGCTGACTGACGCAAGCCTGTTCTTACCAGCTGATGCCTGCCTCCATCACATGCAAAGGGAGGAGCTCTTGGGAGGCTGATCAGATGCTCACGCTTTGCTGTCTTGAAGTTCACAGGCTTCAGAAGCATGGGCTCAACAATCCTCTACTCTTGACAAATAACCTAGTCTGCAGCATGCCGCTATACAAGGTATAAATAAGTAGAAATTACTCACCAGCTATTAAGCCCTCCCTGTTGCCCCAGGTCCTGTGCCGCTAGTGTGGAGGAGTTTTATTGAGTCTTCACTCACATTTACAAAGGCAATTTTTAATCCATTTTACAGATGACAAGAAATGAATAAAAAGTCTTGAGTGCTTCAGAGCTTAAAACAGAGGTGACACCAGGCATATCTAGTTCTGGACAGAGGATGTAAGCTGTCCTGGCCAGCTTCAGAGGTAGGGGTGCGGCAGGCGTGGGCCCCTCTGGTCGTCCATCTCTAGGCATGCCACCCTGTCACCACTTCTGGGCAAGGTCGGACCTGAGAATCTTTTCCTTTGACTTTCAAACAAAATATCTTTAGTAAACAATTCCAGAGTTTTCTCCCTTCTCTTGGTTTTAAACTACAGCTCAGCAGTCAAAGAGAGAAATCAGTATAAGAGTTTGCTGAGAGAAAGGCTGACATCAGGAAAATATAGAAACCCCTGATTTAGGGAATACATACACTGCTTTTCCAGAACAAGGCTCCGCTCTAAAAATAATGTTTTTTAAAGGCTGACTTAAGAAAAAAAATCATAAATGGTACAGTGATCCAACTAAAACCTTTCAAGCCTTTATAAAATGTCCTAAAATCTATGTAATCTAAGCTATTATATTCTTCACAAAGGGAAAAAAGTGACAACTACCAAAGAAAGAAAAACTGGTCAGAAAGTACAATATGACATCTTGAGATGTCACAGAAAAAAGGAAAGGACTCAAAGACTAATGGGGTTATTCAGAAGGATACAGGGACCACAGTGAAGAGGATCCCAGTGGCCGATTTTGTTCCAAATAATAAGGACTATGGCTGATTATAACACATCGGGTGGGTAAAAACTCATGTGTATGGAGTGGTAGGCATTACAAAACCAAAGGAGAGAGAGGCAATCTTCCTATCTAATCTTATTCCATCTGTCCTGTGTCTGACTGCCAACCGGTGATCTGTTTCCCTGTTTCTTTCTCCTTGACTTTTTGCTGTGAACAGGCTTTTTCCCTTATGAAAGCAATGTAAGGGTATGGACAAGCACCTCAGTGGGCAATGCCTTCGCTGGCAGGGGTGACACTATTTTTCACCCACCCAGGACTGTCTGAGGCTATAAGGTGGAGGAAATGGAGAAAGAGCAAGGAAAACAATTCATTTTATTTTGGGAAATTTCAAACGAGGGGGCAAAAGACTCGTCTGATGTTACACTGGCTTTAGGGCACGGGGAGGGCACAGTCCACAGTCATTACATGTTGGCAAGGTTCAATCCACTGCAGAGCTACAATAAAACAAGAGAGAGAGGGAGCAGAGGGGAAGGACAGAAGGGGAGGGACAGAACAAGAGGGGAGTGGAGGGTGTGTGAGAGGGAGGGGGGGAGAGAGAGAGGGAGGGAAGAGAAGAAAGAGACAGACAGGCAGGCAGGAAGATAAAGAGACAGACCAGAATACATATTCCAGAGAGGCAGAGAGAAAGAAGGCATTCCTGGCAGTGAAGATGAAGGCTCGAAGTAGGCAAAGCGCAATAGGCCCATGACCAGCTTTTAAAGGGCAGCCCCAGTTCCACTGCCACTAAGGATATGACCTGGAGAAGTCTTCTCTGCCCCTGGAGGTACGGATTCCTGACTAAAGGAGTTGATCTCAATGACCCCCACCACCACCTTCTCACTGCCTTCCTGAGCCCTAAGTTCTGCATCTATAAGATGCAGGATGCCCCATGTTCTTGTATCTCACTGGGTGCTATGAGAACTATTGGGCTTACTGAAACACTACCGAAAGTATCTGAAGCTGTGCATAGCATGTAACACACACGACAAAATGTCAGTTGTGGTCATTATGGCCACAAATACGATGATTATAAGCTCTATCACCTGTCCCAGAGTGTCTCCGAAAGCTAACGTCTTCTCGGGAATGAGCCTTCATCACTCCAGCAGAGGTCACTTCCGCCGGCCACTCCTGTTTCTCCAAACTGTTGCCTTGACAGTTCTCTCCCCCCATTTCCGGGGAGACATTTGCCCATGGTATACGCCCACCCACATCACATCGGGGGCTGCTCCTTGGGGGTGGGAGAAGTGTGCCATCTATCACAAGGCTTTCTAATCCCACGGAAACTGAGGAACGTCCAAAAGCAGAGCCAAGCACAGAAAGGAAATCTGTGGAGCAGACCACGTCAGGAAGGCAAGCATAGGTGTACAGCCAATACAGGTGTGCAGGACTGCGCTGCATCACATGGCCCCTGATGTGCTTTTCTCTGGTTTTTCAAATGTCCTAATTGGGGTTTTTAACTTACAGGAAATGGTGGGAGCTGGTGCAACAGTCTTATTCTTTATGATGCCGGGGTACACACTAGACAGATGACAAAAGCTCCTGGTTAAAGGGGAGCTCAGCTCTTCTCTGTTCCCCAGAGGCACATGGAGAGGTTAAGGTCGCCTGTGGTGGCTGAAGAGCTGCAGATTTCGGCTGCATTCACACCACACCTACAGGCTGTTCCAGGACTGGAGGTCGTATGTTCCTTCTTATTCTCCCTCAAGAAATAAACTATACATTTCTTTTACATCCCCTCAGAAAGGGGAATGCAATACCATCAACACAGAGAAAACCGCACCTTTATGTCCCCCCAAATCACCCAAATGCCCTATTCAGTGTCCCTTAGCAAGGTTTAAAGGCTGTACTTTGAAAAAAAAGTATTATTTCATTTAAAAGTCCTCTGAAATATCTTTGTCTTTGGATTGCCCTCTGGGCTAGAACTGTCTAAAAATAAAACACGGCTGCAGAGACATGAAAAAGAAATAGGAATTTCCCGATGAATGTGATGTCACCAGGAGGACGGAACAAAACAAAATTATGGGATATACTTCTTTCACAGATGCTTCTTTTTAGCTCCAGCCCCTAGTTGGTAGGTCTGGGGACAATGCTGAGCCAGGGAGACTAGTCAATAGCATCTGAAGGACAGACAAGGGCAGAATCATCTAGAAATGGAAAAAGAACCTGTTGTGAGGTTTAAGTCCATGTGCTCTACCCTGACAACCCTCTCTGTAGATGCATTCGTTCATCAGATTAACTGAGCCTATACTGCATGTGAGGTGCTGGGAGGGTCTTGGGGGATGAGGAGGGAGCATTCCCACTGTCCACAATTTGTCATAATGGAGGCGCACATAGGGGAGATGGATCACACAGGAAATGGCCCAGCCAGAGAGAGGAGTAGGGCAGGAATGAAAGGAGAGTTCCCCAAGTCTGGTGTCACCAGACACAGAGCAGGGTGGTGGAATATGCAGACCCAGGGTAGGCAGCCTGGGTTCAAAGCCTGGGACCACTGGCTTACGGTCCTTGAGTACATTATTCAACCTCCACCTTACTTCTCATTCTAAAACTGATATTTTTTTTTAAGTCATTGCTTCTATGTTTGCAGTAGGTTGAGTATTTTATGTACAATGCTTAGATCAGTGTTTGGCAAATAAGTAGTCATATGATATATTGTCTAAACTGGGACATTCTTGAGCTTAAAAGAAAAGGACACAAATAATTACCCTGGGACAAGAGGAGAGACTCAGGGCTGTAGAAGGCAAATCAGGACATTTGGTCACTCTATATATGCACTCACAGCTACTGAAGGATGCCAGCCACGCGCAGCAGGAAATGGTGCCAGAGGGGTGACAGATACAGTGACACTGGGGCAAGAGACTGTGATGAGTTCAAGGAGGTCGTGGTCATTTGTCACTCACTCCCACGGGATGGTCTTCCTTCCCCAGACCACTCCAGTGTAACTGGCAGTGCTGCAGCCATGGTTATAGAGATTCAGAGAGCAGTGGCTTCCCCCATTAGACTGTCAGCACAGAGAACCCCGGCTTTGATCAACAAAGTGCACAGAGCAGGCACTCGGGGTGCTGAGAGAATGAAGACTACAGCAGCCCTGAAGGGTGTTGCTCAGATTTGTTTCCTGGGGAGAATTTTGCCCGTGTCACCAGGAGGCAGTGACAAGGGACTTAACTACACCAATTCCCCAAGGAAACTTTCTATGTTGAAGACCTGATGTGATATTTGGAGATGGACCTTCTGTTCGTTAGAGTTAGCGTGCGATGACATTAAGGCCATTCTAAGAAGGGACATGAGGGAACTGGGAGAGAATTACATAAAACTTGCCTTTTCTGAGGTTCATGCCAAGTACCCCAAGCACCCAACATACACCATTAGAAGGAGATATAATGTGGGTGAATAGCTTGAGTTTGGCGTCCTACCTATACACATTCATCACTTAGGAGCACCCACACAGTTATCCACAAACCAAAGAATTCTGAATTAACACAAGAGCGTCACATGTTCTCATGGCTGCTTCACAGAATGTATTCCTCCTAAGACAACAGACAAGTATAAATGGCTGGGCAGAGGCAGCCAACAGTGGGCACCCCACTGCTGTTCTGTGGGTGACTTCCAGGGTTCTCAGCAATGTAGCTGAAGAGTCTCCAATCTGGGCTCTCCTCTGGAGCATTTTTTTTATTGTGTGGGGCAACTCACTTTAGTACACAGGATCTTACTCTGTCAACTAATTTTCTTCAAGTAGGTTAGCGGTAAACACAGGGTCTACTTCTCTGGGCAGCCTATAGCCTTGGCCTAAAGCAAGAGAGGCACCTGAGGGAAACTTGGATCTCACTGACCGTCGCCAACTGAGGCCACAGGTGCTCAAGTTCATCTATAGGAGACCCTGCCCTGAAGATGTAGCTCGCAGCACTGTGGGACAGTGCTCAGACCCAATTCTAAGCTTCCTGGATGTGCATCAGTCTTCTTCCAGAATGACATCTTCATAGCACCCTTCACGCCTTAGAGGAGTCATTAGCTCCTAACTGTAATTTCTTATCTGTAACTAAATGTTTGTGCCCCTTCCATCCTCGAATTTCCATCTTCAATCCTAACCCCCACGACCATGGCACTGGGAATTTCTTAGAACATTAGGACAGAATTCTCTAGAATGGAATTAGTGCCATTATGGAAGAGACCTTAACAGACTCCCTAGGCTACTTCCACAGGATAAGGGCACAAAGACAACTAGCCACCCAATGAGCCAAGGACACAAAATGGTTAGTGCTTTGCTCTTGGAGTATTCACACATGGTGGGAGGCTAACTTCCACTATTCATAAACTCCCCAGCCTCTGGTAGTTTATTACAGCAGCCCACAGTACATATGGTACCTGCAAAGTGAGGACAACAGGAAATCTCCATCCATCCCCCAGAGGCACTGAGCAAGACTCTGTCTCAGCAAGGTCCTTTCAATGCACTGAGGCCAGGATGAACGCAGACCGCATCATACATACAAGCCATCATCTTGCGTGGGTGGTCTTAAAGAGCTTTCTTCAGCGATGGGGAACAAACCAGGGGAAGCAGACGACCCGGTAAAACAGCTATCAAGCTTTTCTGTTTCCCTTTGTAAGCAGATCCCCCTCCGTAGTACATGTGCATCCCGTCGTCTTCCTTAGCTACACACCTAGGTGTTTTGTATTTCAAGTCTATTTTCTTTTCTCAATTTAACTGCTGAATATTTTTAAAAGAAAAACTATCTCTTAAATATCTTTCCATCAGTTTTAGCAGAGAATTACAAAAATGTTTCAGTATCTATTGTATTTGTCGGATAAATCACTTGAAAAAAACGATTAGAATCTCTACATTTTTCCTGAAAGATCCAAGCATGATATATGTATACATGAGTGAGACTTCATACGTGGCAATGAAAAATTATCTTAGTTTAGGCAATTATTCTGACTGAATAGACTATTTCCAATCTTAAAACTCTTCCAGATAAACATATCTCAAATTTCTAATTATTTCCTACTATGCTGTATTTATGTTTAAGTGCTGATAATCACTTAAATTATTAAGTTCCTATGAATAATTAAAATAAAAATATAACAAATAAGTCTGTGGCTTCTTAGAGGGCCACAGTCTACTGCCTGTGGCTTTGATGTTCCCTAACCCCCGCCCCAGAGCTTACTCTATCTAACCAGTCACTCGGCTCAGCTCTACAGAGCAGTAGCACCTGCTTGCTGGTGGGGATCAGGCTTGGCCTTGCCTGGAGTTGGAAGGACCCTGCTGTTCTAGGACTTAAGAACTAGACAGGAAAGCTAGGTAATTGTAAAATGTGTGGATCTCCCAAGAAGCTGAGAAGAGCCGTTCCCTATGGTTCACAAGAGCATGTATAGTCAAGAACATGAACACGGAGGGCTAACACTGAAACCTGTGACTCACCCAAGATGAGCTGCAACCCTCACTGCTTTCGTCCAGTGACATGCCAACATGGATTGGGGGTGAGGGAACTTGTACAAGGTCCTGCCCCTGGATGAAGAGCTACAGGCAATGAGTGACTATGAGTGGGGAGAATTAGTCTTCTCCGGGAATAACTTCCCTAATTCATCCAAAACCAACCAAAGGTAACTAAAGTTAATCAGTTAACCTAAACCAAATAGTCATCCCTAAAATGGCACACATATGAGCAATATCAAATTGCTGTGAGATAATGTTTTTATACAGTGTAAAGATTCATCACTTGTATTGGTTTAATAAAACATTGATTGGCTAGTAGCCAGGCAGAAAATATAGGAGGGGCAACCAGACTAGAATTCTGGGAAGAGGAAAGGCAGAGAGGCAGTCACAGCCAGATGCAGAGGAAGCAAGATGGGAATGCCTCACTGAAAAATGCACCAAGCCAAATGGCTAAGCATAGATAAGAATTATGGGTGAATTTAAGTTGTAAGAGCTAGTTAGTAATAGGCCTGAGCAATAGGTCAAAGAGTTTATAATAATATAAGCCTCTATGTGTTTATTTGGGACTGAACGGCTGTGGGACTAGATGGGATGGAAACTTCTGTCTACACCAAATGGACTCAGAAAGTTTGTATTTATATACTTAGATGTATATATACATGTAACAAAGATAATGGAAAAAAAAAGAAGTGCAGGGTGGTAGGGGCGGATCTGGGAGAAGTTAGGAGATGAAATAAGATAGGGGTGAATATGATCAAAATATACCACATGACATTCTCAAAGAATTAATAAAATATTACATTAAAATATATTATTTTAATTATGTATATTAATATATGTCTATGTATGAGTATGTGTAAATGGCTGCAGGTACCCAAAGAAGTTAGAAGAGGGTGTCAGATACCCTGAATCTGGAGTGGCGGGTGACTGTAAGCTAAGTGACTTGGGAAGTGTCTCCATGTCTGTCTCCCTAGTTTATAAACTTGGAGGCCTCTTGGAGAGGAACTGTGACTCCAGCATCCCTCTCAAAGACAAGTTTGCCTTTGTTTTTGCTCAGGATTGCACAAGATCCACCTTTTTCCCCAAGGACCAAGTGGAGAGAACAGAGAATTGATGCTCTGAGGAAGGACAGCTTGCTGGACCATGCCCTCTTCTACTGTCCTCCAGAAGCACCTGCTGGTCCTGCTACCTGGCATCGTCTCTGTGTCACATGGCCGGCACTATAAACACCACTGCAGTCATCACAATAAAAAAGTAGAAGAAACACAGAGAACAACCAAGCGGCCAATTCCTCTCTCTGCAAAATACAGCCTCAGACCTTAGTGTTCTTACCCTACAATTTATAAACATCACCTGCCTCCCTGTGTGCCCCAGCATAGTCATAAATGGTCAGGCATCTGCTCACTTCTCATGCCTTGTTCTGTCTGGTCATAAAGTGAGGAACCATGGGGACTCAAAGTCATGGGTCTATCTATCTGCCCTTGCCCTAGCATCACTACCTCATGTGCAGAAGCAGACACAGCTCCAGCCTTCAAAGCTCAGAATACACCATACCTGACTTTGATTCCAGACTGGATTCTGATGTCTTGGCCAAGCTTTGATTCCTTTTCGTTGGTCTGTCCCGAGACTTGAATCAGTCCCTTCCACAAGGCTGACTCTAGCCAGCTCTGTAGAAAGACTACAGCTCATACAGCCTCCCCGTCCTTTGATAGATTTGCCAAACAGGGCTACCACCCCCTGCCAAGGGTCTCTTGTGATTGACCCTGAAAACTCTCATTTGCCTCTGCCAAAAGAGACAGCCAGACTAGATAGAACCCAGGTAGTCAGCTCAACCATTCCAACTATTTGAACTAGAAAACCTGAAGGAAATAGTTCAAAGTGGAAGAACAGGGCTGTGGGCTTTGGGGGCACAGGAGCTGCCTTTTACTACAGCCTGGTTCTCTAGGGAGCTTTTACTTTTGCTTTATGTCCCTTCGTGATCTCCAGTTTACAGTCAACTGCGGGTGGGTTGGGCTCTCACACCCCAAGCTTGTGGGAAGTGACAGATAAGGAAGAAGCCGCTGTAGAGGCTCAGCTTTCAGGAGACCCTGAGAAGTTCCAGCTTCCATCTGCAGCACAGCCTTCCTACACAGTAAGGATGGATGCTGTGGTACCCCCAACTCCTCAGAGACGAAAAAGCATGTAGGATTACAAAAACAACAGACATATGTAAGACATCGTTATTATTACTTGCCCCTTTTAAAATGCCCAGCTTAATGAGGTGTAGCAGATACTAAAATATATACATATACATGCATGTCCACAATTAATGCATGCACTTCGATGAATGTGGACATAAACCCATAGTGCCATACTGCACCCGAGGTACAGGGCATATCTAATACCTCAAACTTTTCCTTCTGTTCTTCTGTGCATTTAGGGGGTTAAAATGTTTAAGATGAGATCCATTGACTTTTAAAGTGAACATTGCCACACGGTTAGGTATAGGTACTGCACTATTCACCTGGTCTCTGCAACACTTATTTTGTAGAACAGAAATTTCACACCCTCTGAAGACTGAGACTCCATTTCTCTCTGCTCCTAGCAAGGATTAGTAAAAATTTCGGCTCCTGTAAATCTACTTAGAAACCTCATGTAGTGGAATTTGCATGGTGTTTGTCCTTTTGTGACTGGTTTAGTTCTTTCTTTATGTTAATCTATGTTGCCCAAAATGGCAAGATTTTCTTTCTATTAGGTTGAATATACGTGTTTCCCTTAACCTACTCATCTGCTGCCATTTAGGCTTCCTTCCTTATCTTGGCTATTAAGAATAATGCTGTAATGAAGACGTGGGTGTATATATCTGTTAAGAGTTCTTAAATAATCTAAATATTCAAATGACCCTCACCTTACAATGAATCAATTTATAATTTTTGATTTATAATAAAGGTGATATTAATTCCAGCCTTCACTGTTCACTCCCGTCTCCCGTGCACAAGCCTCATCGCCCAGATGGAGCCCCAGGGCTCACAGGCAATGTCTCACGCACCAGGCACAAGGAGAGTCTTTTAGTCTGTGCCAGGTCCTCACGTGGTCTAAGTCACGTGAGAAGAGTGTGGCCGTGACCTCCAAGGGTTTTTCACACTGGAGATGTCACTCAGGAGCCCTGGGGACACAGGAAGAGGACTAAACGTTCATCAAGGATCAGCGGTATGTAACTAAACACAACACTTCCCTACATGCACATATTTTGCTTGGGGCCTCCACTGACATGTGACCACCAGAGGTGATATAATAATAATGAGAGGTTCTGAGTCAGGGAAGAAGAGTGGGCAAAATGTAACAGGAGACCTACCTAAGATGGCCAGAAACTTAGAAGAGACATTTTAATAAGGACAGGGAAGGGAAAAGGTATTTTCAGTTAATTATTTTCTTAGAAGAATTTAATCACATTTTCATGATTACAAATAGTATATGCTAAGTCAGCAAATCCAAAATTCATAAATACATGAAATTCTGGGAAAAGGTAGCCCAGGAAACAACGTTCTTGGGAGCATAAAAGTGAGGCTAGTCCAGTTATACCCCTGGACTTCAACCAGGCAGACAGACGAGACTGGCTGGACCACGTGCCGCTCCCGGCTCAGCACGATGTGGTAAAGTGACAAACACAGGAAATGACAGGAGAAGCCAGGATGGAGCAACACACAACCTTAAAGATAGGCCGGGGGCCTTGAAGCACTCCTCCTCCTTCCTCCTCCCCAAGCATCCTGACTCAGCAAGCTCACCTGCCGCAGGCTTCTCCTGGTCTACCCCGACCAAAGTTCACTTCTGCGTGCCTCAGTGTCTCTGCACTGACACCCCAGTCAACTGTGAATTTCACAGCATTTTAATCTACCTGCGTAGAGTCCTGTCAGCCCTGCGATCGCTTCATGACGATGACGACATTCTCTGAGAGCGTCGCTCACGTGCTGCACAGGTGCGCTGCCAAGCACTCGTCTGACTTGCATGTTGGAAACTGAGAAACACCATTAATTTAACAACTTTGCAATGTTTTGGACAAAGAATTGCACTCAGTGGTGGGGTAGTCAGTAATGCTGTGATGTCTGTCTTCATCGTGGGTGACAGAGTCAAGTGGACTGACGTACTTACCATCTCCGGGGATCATCACGCACCCCTTCCCTAACTGCAGCTTTGCTCCTTAGAACCAACGTCACCGTCGCCCCAACCCCTACACCCCAATCTCCTGTAACCACCGTTCTAAGATCTGCTTCTGTGGTGTCCACATTTTTAACTTTCTCATAAGAGAACATGCTGGGTCTTTTTTTTTTTTTTTTTTTTTTGGTCTGACTTAATGATTCCACTATAATGTCTTCCAGATTCATTCATGTTGCTGCAAACGAATTCCCATCATTTTAAAATCTGCAAAGTATTCCATGGTGTGCATGCACAATCATATGTAAAATATATCATATATGCATCGTACTTTATTAGTCAGTTAACAGACACTTTGCACGGACGCCCCATCTTAACCTTGTAAACAATGCTGCAGGGAACAGGGAGTGCAGGTCTGTCTGCAGCACACTGGCCTCAAGTCCTCAGGATAGGACTGACTGGAAGTGGACTGACTGGATCACAGAGTTCTATGTTTCCGCTTTCACGGACCAGCCACACTTTTCCATTAGTATCTGGACTCACTAATATTTCCACTACCAGTAGACAAGGGCTCCTCTTCCCTGGGGCCTTGTCAATATTATCACCTTCCATCTTCATAACAGGAAATGGGTTTTTCTCCCTTGCAGTGACTGAGTTCTGCTCTTAGGTACTAACCCACTACTATATGGATCATTTGCAAGTCTTTTCTCCCAACCTGTAGGTGACTGTCTCTATTGTGCCCCCGCCATGAAGAAGTGTTTAGTCTGATGCATTCCACCTGTCCATCTTTGACTGTGTTGCCTAAGTTTTGGGGCTAAATCACAAACACCATCATCCAGGCTGACAACTGCTCCCCCAGTGCTTCCCATTAGCATTTCAGTCTCAAATCTTACATCAAATTCTTCAATATATTTTGGGTTTTCATATGTAGTATAAGAGATATGTAGATAAAATATGACTTTATCTTCCTGCAGATGGATATGATAACCAATTTCTTCAACATCATTTACTTAAAAGTGTATCTGTATCCGCCTGTATTTTATTGCCATCTTTATAGAAAACAAACTGACCCTAAAGGAATCGGTTCCCTTCTGAACTCTGTTTTGTTCCATTGATCATTGTTTCTATTTTTAAATCAGCATCATGCTGCTTTGATTAGTATATGTTTTGAGTGCATGCATGCACACACATATGATGTGTTTTAATTTTAACTATGTGTAAGCATGTGGGTATGTACATGTGCGTGCAGGTGCCTGAGGAGGCTGGAGGTATCGGATCCCCTCACCGCTGCAGTTAGAAGCAGTTATGGCTCTCCAGGCACGGGTTCTGGGAACTGAACTCTGGTACTCTGTCAGAAGAGGCCATGCTCCTAACAGACGGTCTCTCTCCAGCCTCCTCCTTTAGGATTTTGTTAAATTTTTTATTTTTATGTTCATTGGTATTTTGCCTACATATATTCCTGTGTGAGGGTGTCAGAAGGCCTGGAACTGAAATTACAGACAGGCATGAACTGCCATGAGGGTAGTATGTTTTGAAGGCCAGAAGTGAGATGTCTTATTCTTTTTGTTCTAGATTGCTTTGGTGCATGAAGCTTTTGTTGTTGTTCTATTTGGATTTTAGGATTTTTTCTATATCTGTAAAACGTACATGACACTGATCTGTGTATTATTTGAGGAAACTATCCATGCCAGAAGACCTCTGAAAATTCTCCAAGTGTCGAATCCATACAGGTGGGAGCTGGTGAACATCTGGAACGCTGAGAGAGCTGAGAAACAGTCTAACTTAGGGGGTCAGCATCTAAAGCCCTGACGATGAGGTGAACAAGGAAGTCGGGTCATCCTGTCACCAGGGCTTCTGGCCTTGGCAGTATCTTCATAAGAAATTCATCGAGTGGACAAGATGAGTTAGCAGGCAAAATGATACTGCCACCAAGCTTGACAACCTGAGCTCCATTCCCAGACCCATAGGTGGGAGGAAAGAACCAACTCCCACAAGTTGTCCTCCGACCTCTACACTGTGGCTTGTGTATGTGTGTTTGTGTATGTGCAGTGCATGTGTGTGCCCACGTGCACATGTGCACACACATGCACATACACGTACACACACCCATGCACGCGCACACAAATAAATGTTTAAAATTAAGGAGAAAGGGCATTGGGAGTTTATGAACTGTCCACTCAATAGGAAATTATTCTATGATATTCTCAAAGTACCAAGTGCTATTCAGAAATAGACTAGGAAAGCTCCCGTTTCACTAGTAGAAGTGTGAAATAGTTATCATTACTTTAGCAAACAATTTGAGATTATCTAGTAAGGCTGAATAATAGGTACGGTTCTCAAGGCATAAGAGATAATTACAGTGCTAAGCATCTCATGTGTGTTTACTTACGGAAGACACACGCAGGGAGGCATGCACCGGGAGGCATAAGAAAGCTGACAAGTCTGCTCACTGTTTAAAAGGTAATTGATGAACAGTACACACAAACACATAAAAATGTGCCGCAGGCAGGCACAAACTTCAGCATGACCTCGAACAACACTGAATACAAGATGCAATGATGATGCGAAAACATGCATACCAGGCTTCATTTTTGCTTATAGATATAAAAATAGTCTTAAAACTTAAGGACTCTAAAGGAGACCTGGATTTTGGGTAACTAGTAGGAAGGATGGAGAGACGGGAGTGTCAACAGGAAAGGGCTGGGTGGACTTTGAAGGAAGTATAAATACAGAGAATACATGTCTCATCCATTATCCTTTATAACGTGTGTTATAACTATGCCACTGTGTATGAAGACCTTGCTATTTCAATATTGACCGACACTGAGCGAATCGCAGGTGAGTCAAGACAAACAGCCCATTCTCATACTAAGGACACAGTACAACAAAAATCCCTTCCACACAGCTATGAAGCCCCACACCTCATGTGTGTGTCTGCAAGGCAAGCTCCAGCTCAGCATCTCGCAAGTTTCAAAGCTCCATTCCCTAGTCTACGTATACTACCTCTGCCTTTCCCTCTCCACTCTTAAATGGCAAGTTGTCATAGTTTAAGCCTCTCCACGAACGATTGTAAATCCTGCCGATAATGATATGTATCTAAAATAAATGAGATGTACACTAGAAGTAATAATATGGTAATACAGAACAGATTGAAGGGATCATCTCACCGGCAGGCACACAAACCACGAGAGGAGCCTGCAGCAGATGGCAGCGGGAATGAAGCTGGTGCCTGTCCCGATTCGATACTGATTAAACCCCAAGCTCTGGGAAAACTGTTACTTTGCGGAAAAGATGAAATTTACCTAACTCAAAAGGAATCCAGTGAGGGATGTCGTGTTCCAGCTGCCAAAGAGAGGGCGGTAACTGGAGGGTAAGTATACAGGAAGTCTTAGGCTTGGAGGAGGAGTCCACAGAAACTGCAGTAAAGAAGCAAAGAGCCACAGCTTTGCACCACTGTAGGGCTGTCTGGAATCCTTACACTCAATTTAGGAAGCTTCCAGAACAGTCTATTTCCTTGTTTGTTGAACCAAAAGTGCCATGCATTAATAACCCCACAATTACACTGAAAAATTCTAACGTGCGATCCCCTCCCACTTAAGCCTGGAAAACAGCTGAACTCTGCAGAAGCAGACTCTTGTTGGCATTTCAATTTTCACTTTTAAACGATATTTTTATTCCTAGAATGCCACGTACAAATACTCATATCTACATGAGTGCCATATGGGCGCACAATTTTTCTTCATTTGAAAAGAACTGGCCCAGTTATGAATAAAACAACTTGTTGAAAATAAGGTCAAGGAGCTATTTAATAAATGCTGCATACAAGTTCTTAATTAAGCCATGTGGGGCTGCTTGCCGAGTACGCAGAAGGCTCTGTAAGCCTTTCTTCGGCATAGCATAAACCAGGTGTGGTGACCTATGCTGCAGTCTCAGCACTTAGGAGGTGGCTGCATGAGGTCACCATCCTCTGCTACATCGCAAGTGTGAGGGCAGCCTGGGCTCACGGCAGCAGCAACAAAACCAGGAATATATACCCCATGTCAAAATCAAGTCTCCTTCTCTCCCTCCCTGTCCCTTCTTCGTTCTCCTCCTTCCTCCCTCCCTCCTTACTTCTTTTCTTCATTTCTTTTCAGCAATAAGAAATGTTTCTGTAATGGGAAAGAAAATTAAAAATAAAAAAGACTGAGTTTCTCCTGCATTACCTATAGTTAAACGATGACCAGCTAGGTCAGAGGTGAAAAGACTAGGCTTGTGCCACTGGAAGCAGACAAGGTGCCATATTTACCTTTCTACGCACTATAATTTTATAATTTCCAGAGACAAATTTGTTTTCTCTAAGAATCAAAAGATGAAGAACTGGAGAAAGCAGTTATATTTCCAGTGAGCCCACTTACCAACCATCACGAGGGCATGCCACGGTCTGGCTGGTTGAAACCCACGGAAGCTGGCGTCAGGGTCACCCTCTGCGTGCGGGAGTTTCTCTGTCCATTAGTGTTGGCACTGGCACATATATGTACATCTCACAGCCCCACATTTGCATCCCAGGGATTCAGAGAGGAACACAGAGCAGTTCACACAGTGCCGATTTAATTCACTCAGCAAACACACACCGACTCTATATTCAGGGACCACATCACTGCAGCTACATCAGCCTGAACTTCCCAGAGAGGCAGACCGTTCCCTCAAAATCACCGAGTAAGACAAAGGCTTGGCCCTGCTTCTGGAGTCTCCAGCCTGATACTTCACTGTCTCCAGACTTTTCCACAGTCAGGAAAAAGTGTTAGTACAAAGTTCCGACTGAGAGAGAAAAAAAAGCACCTCCCTGGCTGTGGTATTTACATGCTGTGCAAATGGTCGCCAGGACAGATGTCTTCGAAAGGAGAAAAGGGTTGTTACCTTTAAGAAGCCCAGACACCACGAACATCATTTCTGTTCCATGTCATCTCTCCAGCCTTTGTCAAAAGCTGTCATCTTCCAGAATAGAAAAGGTGTCCTTTCCTAGTGATCTTTATGTTCACCTCTGCCTTCGCTCTGTTTTGTGAGTTATGATTCATATCTGAGAAGTCCCCTTACATGTAAGGTGGATCTAGCCAAGTGAAGGGGGATGGCAACTCCTATGTGAGCGAGGAAGCAGAGATCCAGGAAGAGGAACGGGAAGGTAGGTCCTTTGTAAATCTTCCCAGAGTTTATTTGTTAGAGACAGTCTGGGGTCTGCAGAGTGAGACCCAGAGAACAAAGATGCTAGGGTCTGTCCATGGGGGAGATGTGAGGACCTGCCCTGGGGTCCCTTCTGTTTTAAATCCATGCACAAAGAGGTAAATACGAATTATTCTCCCCCAATACACTACTATTACTCAATATTCATTGAAGACGGTTACTACTTTTTTGGAACCCCTCCTAGGCTAAGCAGACAGTGGAATTAAGTCGGTAGAAGTGTTCTCTGAGGCTTTAGGTGCAGATGTCTTAAGTAGAGCTGGGGGCACTGTAGCTCACAATCTCCCCCCCAGAAGGTGTACATTATAATATTCATCAACCCAGGTATAGTAAGTGTTGGGGGGGGGGAGAGGAGGGAAGAAGCAGAACATGGGGGAAGAAGCAGAACATGATGGAAGTCCTGAGTCAGGCCAGAATAGTCATTGAAACACAGTCTAAGGGAATACTGTCTGCCTGGTGGAGTGAGAACTCAGAGCTGTATCAAACAGGAGAGCCTTCCATGACTCCTCCCTGGGCAGTAGGGAGAGCTTTTGACTAAAGCCAGCCACTCTTGTGGCTGCAGTTAGATTGGAGCCCTATATAAATGATGTAAGGGCATTTCAAGTAGGACCCCGTGGGTGTCCCAAACACCAGTGTTGCCCCACATGTTCATATCCATAGTCCGGGTAGAGGGCATATTCCGTCACTGTCACCTGTCAACAACAGGTGCAACAAAGTCCAGAGCTTCCATGTCATTTGTCACCCTTCTCAGTCTCTCTCACCACAGGGTCCCTTGTGTCGTGTCCCCCCTCCATCCTGTTTCTCACCGTTCATATACCTTCAGGTTCTGGGTCATGTTCTCTGGAACTCTAGAGGTCATCAGCAAGATATCTCCCCCTACTCCCCGGCATCCTTCCAGAACACTTCCCCTAGTTTCCTGACTAAAACTTGGCCTTCCCCAAGAACACTTGCTTATTCCCTAAGACCCCATCAAGGACTCATAAGCAGTGCCCCTCTCCCCCAATTCCCTGGGCTTTTTTTGCTTAGGTATGGAATGGGTGTCTTTGCTGCTTTTTGTTAGCACATCTAGATCATTCTCTCTCCCCTTCTCTTATGTAAAACCCTGAGTTTTGAATCATGCACCATCAGACTCTCCCACCCACTCCCTCTCGCCATGGGAAGCCATGGGTTGCTGGTCCTGACTGTTGCTCCATTTCATGCCAATGGCTCTGGCCTTAGGTGAACTCAGAATCACACTGACGAGCCTTCCAACACTCTAGCTCTCCACACTTTTCTCCAAGCTCATAGGCCAGTCCTTTCCTGCAATACCTCTGAGCCCCTATCCAACCACCATCTCCCTTGTTAGTCTCGACACCTGGAACCCCAATTTCAACATTCAGGTCCCGTGAGCCACCGATCCAGCCCTCTTCACTGTCCCTTAGTCCCCTCATAGTGGGCTTTACCTCTTCAATCACTTTAACTCCCTTATGCAATTATCAGAACCATGCCCTTCCATATGCTTTGAGCTGCTCTCCACTCTAGTTCACGAGGCAAAACCAATACCTCATTAACTCAAGCCTCCACTCGTTCACTTGTGGGCCCAGAGTGAAGAAAAAGAGAAAACTCTGTGAATGTGCCCACTATAAATTCACGATCTTGAACTTTGATAAAACTCTCAAATTTTCTTCTTCTCTCTCTGGATATACAGGGGGCAGTTCATTCTTTTTAGAAATGAACAAACATTAAACAACATCACAGAATTTAAGAATAAGACAAGTTTAATTCTCTAAAAATAAACTTTAATAAGATTCACTTCCAGTTTCTAAGGAAGCACATGTGTCCTGAGTGAGACCCCTTGACATCAGTTCTTATGATGCTAGAAGAGACTGCATAGCTGAGTAAGCCACAGACTTTCCCCCCATGGTGCTAGGGTCTGAACCCACTGCCTCACACATCCATAAACTACATCTCCAACTCCATTTATACCGTTCGTTAATTATTGAGACAATGTAAGCGAAGGTTTTTTTCCCCATCCACCAGTCCCCAAATAACAACTCTGGGGCTACTTAATATTAATTAAACTGTTTGGCTGATGGCTCAGGCTTATTACTGACTAGCTAACTAGTTTTTATATCTCTAATGAACTCATTTTATTAATCTATGTATTGCCGAATGGCTGTGGCATTATCTTATATCTTGCTTCTTCAGCAGCTGCTGGCATCTCCCAGACTTTGCCTCCTTTCCCCTGCATCTTTGTTTGGATTTCCTGCCTAGTAATATTCTGTCCTGTCATGCCATAGGTCAAAGCAGCTTCTTTATTAACCAATGGTAATAAAACATATTCACAGCATACAGAGGGGAAATCCCACAACAGACAGAGTACCAATAAGTCATCCAGGCTGACACTGAGCTCACTTTGTAGCCGAAGCAGGCCTTGAACTTGTGATCCTCCTGACTCAGTTTCCCAAGTAACTAGGATTACAAACCACCTATCCCCAGTTTACAGTTTCAAGATCACTAACCATCTTTCTCTAAGTCTATCCTGATTTTTAGAATGGGGGCTGATGCATCGATATCAGTCCCAAATAATAACCACTGGCTACAAACAAACATTTTTATTCTTTGAGTGTGAGTAGATTGACAACTTTAAATAATAGGATATAAATGAGAATATGAATTATTTAAAAAAATCTAAAAAGCTTTCCTGGCTATTGTTGTAGGTCAATGGGTTGTGATTCTTTAAGGGCAAAAATTAATATTCTTTTGCCAGAAGCACTCACACCAGAGAATCGAGCCTTGGGCTGAGAATGACTGAAAATGGACCTTTATTTGCAGGTTGAGTAGGTGCCCTTTCCTCCTGGGGAAGGCATTGTCTGGCTTTCTCTCCAGCATCCCACACAGAAGCCTCAGTGTCCAGCCCATGGAGTCAAATTGTGGGTTCTTAGGGTGTCTAATGAATTGCCAATGGAGAAAATTGCTAGTTCCTTTGAAAAATAAATGCCTGGAGTGGTAACAACACTCAGCTAAACAGTACTGGCAATCTACAAATTGTGCCCAAATTCCTCCTTCAGTGCAAGGTGCTGATTTTCCTCTCATATCAGAGTAAATGTTCAAGGTACAGTGTGGAACTAGAATACATACCTGCTGTCCCCAGCATCAGGTCCTTCCATAGTCTACCCTATACCTCCTCAGTAACAGACCTTGGAATTATTCTAGAAATTGATACACTCTTCAGTGCTAATATTCACCCAGCATCATAGCATAGACGCGGTTGATCTTAATAAGTTCCCTAATTCCGCTAACGTCTAATCCTCTCCACCACCTTATTACGAATGATGCCTTATGATAGAGCCTATGGATTCCAGAAGAAAGGAGATCTTAGACGCCAAACAGAAACGAAAATGCGAAGTGCTAATTACCACGGCTTGATCTGTGCACACTGTGTGTATGTGATCACACTCGTATTATTTTTCTCAAAGCAACTTAAAGAAGGATTTATGCTGACTCGTGAGTGGAGGACATGTAGCTCTTCCATGGCGGAAAGGCATGGGAGCAGGTGGTGACAGGAGCATGAGGCTGCCCAGTCCCGTTGTCACAGAGCAGGCAGCAGAGAAAGGGGAACACTGTGCACATCTGGCTTTGTCCTTCCCCCCTTTTATTCCACCTGGAATCCCATCCCATGACCCTGTGCGGCCCACACCTAAGAATCCTTCCTTCCTCAGTCAGTCCGCTCTAGAAATAAGCCCAGAGGTGTGTCTCCCAGATGATTCTAAATCTGGTAAAAACGACAATGAGAACTATAGCCCGCTAATATGTGCAACTTACCCATGTAAATAAACATCAAACTTAAAACATATCAGCTGCTGCAAATACTTGGGTCAGCAGGGATAAGCATGTTTTAAATACTGTTATGGGTTTTAATTAATTATTTGTGTATTTGCATATGTGCCCACGTGTGCGTGTATGTGCCCGTGTGTGTTTTCCATGATGCATGAGTAGAAGTCGGAGCGTCTCTCTTTCTATGCCGCTCTCCCATGTTCTCTACTTTATCTTTCTATGCCGCTCTCCCATGTTCTCTACTTTATCCCTCTGAGCCAGGATCTCCCAAAGCTGATGGCAAGTGAGACCGCTGACCGATGAGGCCCAGGGACCCTCAAGTCTCCAGCCATCGCCCTGTATGTACATAAAGGATGGAGTTACAGGCACATGTAACCACACTCACATATAAGGATGGAGTTACAGGCACACGTAACCAGACTCACAAATAAGGATGGAGTTACAGGTACATGTAACCACACTCACATATAAGGATGGAGTTACAGGCACATGTAACCACACTCACATATAAGGATGGAGTTACAGGCACACGTAACCACACTCACATATAAGGATGGAGTTACAGGCACACGTAACCACACTCATATATAAGGATGGAGTTACAGGCACACGTAACCACACTCACATATAAGGATGGAGTTACAGGCACACGTAACCACACTCATATATAAGGATGGAGTTACAGGCACACGTAACCACACTCACATATAAGGATGGAGTTACAGGTACATGTAACCACACTCACATATAAGGATGGAGTTACAGGCACATGTAACCACACTCACATATAAGGATGAAGTTACAGGCACACATAACCACACTCATATATAAGGATGGAGTTACAGGCACACGTAACCACACTCATATATAAGGATGGAGTTACAGGCACTTGTAACCACACTCACATGTAAGGATGAAGTTACAGGCACATGTAACCGCACTTACATTTTGTTTTATCTACTTGAGTTATTTGATTTCATGATTTCCTCAAGATTGCACACCAAGCGTTATTACCACTGGGCCATTTCCATCCCTAAGTCTTTAACTATTATATTGCAAAACAGAAAGTTTTCTTTCACAGTTTGATTTCCATGATGTGTAGAAAGAGTTCATCAGTTCAAACTTTTTCAAGTCTGCTATTTTCTGATACTTGCAGGATTATAAACTTCTGTGTGATCAGAAACTTCTTTGAGAATCTTTTTTTATTGAATTATATTTTTCTCTGCTCCCCTTCCTTACTCTCCCTCCCCTTTTACCCTCTCTCATGATCCCCATGCTCCCAATTTACTCAGGAGATTTTGTCTTTTTCTACTTCCCATGTAGATTAGATCCATGTATGTCTCTCTTAGGGTCCTCTTTGTTGTCTAGGTTTTCTGGAATTGTAGGCTGGTTTTCTTTGCTTTATGTCTAAAAACCACTTATGAATGAGTACATATGATATTTGTCTTTCTGGGTCTGGGTTACTTCACTCAATATAGTGTTTTCTAGATCCTTCCATTTGCCCCAAAATTTCAAGATGTCATTTTTTTCCACTATGTAGTACTCCATGGTGTAAATGTACCACATGTTCGTTATCCATTCTTCGCTTGAGGGGCATTTAGGTTGTTTCTACATTCTGACTATTACAAATAATGCTGCTATGAACATAGTTGAGCACATGTCCTTGTGGTACAATTGAGCATCCTTTGGATATATGCCCAAAAGTGGTATCGCTGGGTCTTGAGGTAGATTGTCTCCTAATTTTCTGAGAAATTGCCACACTGATTTCCAAAGTGGCTGTATCAGTTTGCACTTCCACCAACAACGCAGGAGTGTTCCCTTTACCCCACATCCTCTCCAGCGTAAGCTGTCATTAATGTTTTTGATCTTGGCCATTCTGACAGGTGTAAGATGGTCTCAAAGTTGTTTTGATTTGCATTTCTCTGATGGCTAAGGATGTTGAGCATTTCCTTAAGTGTCTTTCCACCATTTTAGATTTTTCTGTTGTGAGCTCTCTATTAAATATAAAACTTTTGCAGACAATTTCACAGCTCAGAAACTCATTAGCCAGATTAATGATGTTAACAGAGATGGGAATGAAGACATCATCATGTGTGATCTTGAACAAATCGCATTTTCCATACTTGTTATGCTTCTCTGCAAGAGGATGACAACTCTTGCATGTACATGCATTACACATGACACCCATCACAGAGCGTTGTACAGGTCACTGGTCCTTCTAACGCCCTTCCATCTGCATCACCTCATCCCCACGCCCAGCCCATCTATGATGCGTGAGTAACATGAAAGCAGGCTTGACTTCAGTTTTTGCCAGGTGGCATGTCTGGTTGAGCCCACATACATACAGAGGCCTGCAGAATTAGGAAGCAAGGACAAAACTTTCTCCATCTAGTGTCAAACGGCAAACCCCCAGGCTTGTTTCAGAGCCTTGGAGTTTTATCAGTAGCTTAAAACTACTGAAGTTCTTTCCTGCTCATCACTTCCCTCTGGCCACTCGATTTCTGTAAACCCCAGGTCTTCCATTTTAATCATGCTATAGAGCAAGGTTTAAAATAAATCCCTAGTGATGTGGGTAATCGGGGAGGCAGATAAAAGGAAGTAGGTTTGTAAAGTACAAACCATCTAGAATTGGAAAAACTGACAAAGAGGATCCAGTAACCACTCTACGAGGTGAGGGAGTAAGGCATTAGACCCCGCTTTATGAGCAGCATGGAAGGAAACAGTCAGAGTGTTTCACCTTCTCAGAGCAAAAGTATTTGTCCTCATCCTTCTGGGCTGATGTAACAAAGTACCTTAGGCAGGGTGACTTCCAGTTCTAGAGGTTGAAGTCCACCATCGGGGTGTGTCCTAGTCAGTTTTAACTGTCAACTTGTCACAGCTTAAAGACACCTGAGGAGGGAGTCTCAGTTGAGGGATTTTTCCGACCAGAGAGGCCTGTGGTTGTGTACACACTGATGGTTACTGGATGTAAAAGGGCCCAGCCCACTGTGGGCAGCACCACCCCTAGGTAGGCAATCCTGGGTTGCATACGAAAGCGAGTTGGCCATGGATGATGAATGACACGGCAAAGAAGGATCCTCCACGGTCTCTGTTTTACACTCCTACTTGGGTTCCTGCTCTGATTTTCCTCAGTGAACGACTAGGATCTGAAGTGTAAGCCAAATAAACCCTTTGCTCATCTAAGTTGCTTTGTTTAGGATATTTTAACACAGCAACACCAAGGAAACTGGAGTAGAGTGCCATCATGGGCAAGTTCTGATGAGAGTCATTGGGGGTTGCAGCCTGCTGATTTACTGCTGTCTCCTTTTGTGGTAGGAAGGGGGCGCACTGGCCTCTGCTTGTAAGGGCAGCAATCTCTTTCAGGGCTCCACCCTTGCAGCTGATTTCTCCCCAAGGGCCCTCCTCTGACCAGCATCACATTAGGGCTTAGACTGAAATGAGTCACAGTCCACTACAATGATCCAGACATAAACTGCTCATGAAATGACCAGCCCAAAAGCCCGAATGAGATTTGAGATGACTAAAGTATCCAGTGACGAGTGTTTTCACAGAACCTCCATGAAACTCAGTGGAATTATTGTAGGGTGTAGAGATTTGTGTGTGAACTTCTGACTGGCCTTGAACAAGTCTCTTCCTCCCCTGGGCTGGCAATCATCATTTTAAACATTACAGTCTCATAAAAACCTCCCTGCACCCAGAGGCAGTTCCCCAGTGTGGGTTTCCGTCAGTACTTTTCACTCTAATCAGATTAAATTCTCTCTGCCCTCTGTTCCCCCCAATTAAGAGCTTCTTTGGATCCTCTGAGCTTTACACAGTGCCTGACACAGAGGTGAAGAAAACAGGGAAGGAGATATAAGAAATGAAATTCATATCATGGTATCTGAATGCTATGATCAATCAGTATATCCCCAGGGTGTGTTTACATACTCACATAGGTAAAGGCATTTATTTCTCTTTAATTATATGAAGGCTTACATCTAATTAGATTATTTCATTCATGGACCACTACCTAGTTTGCTTGCTCTATAGGAACAAAATGTATGACTGAGAATATATGAGAATCAGACCTTATCCCTGCCCTTCAAAGACATGGGTCTGGCTAAGGAAAAATAAAACATGTTCAATAACCAGGACAAGGGAATAGAACTCTCATCAAAATGCTGACTTCACCAGTGTTCTGGAGAATCCAAGCAGCTGGGTAATCTTAGTGGCCATGAGCCTAAACCACATTCTTTGAGAACACACTGCACAGGGACCTGCCCACCCTGCAGACAGGCGACAGCCAACCTGCATAAGACCAATGGAAACAACCCAAGCCCCTTTCCACGCTCAGTCAATGATAGGAACTCCTTCCATTTTGAAGTAGTGCTCATGGGATTATAGGCTCGTCCCAGGGTTAACAGGTAGGGTTGCATAGTCCACATACGTACACCACACATAAATACCACACCATACACACATAAGTAACCAGAGGGTTCAATTCACAGAATACACAAAAGGCCAAAGACACAGAAGGATTCCGTTGTAAAGACATCTCCACCCTCATAACTGGTGAGCAACAGGAGATGGCTAATTCAAAAAGAATCACCATGTATATGAAAATACCAGGCCATGCTAACAATAAAGAACCAAAGACAAAACTGGAAAAAAGTCACAAGCAGTAAGTTATTGTTACTTGGAATAGAGAAAGGCAAGCCTTCCTTTGGTACTTAGGAGTATAAGGAAGACTTAGGAAGTATAAGGAAAAGTAGGAATAAGAAAGAAAACAGAGGAAATAGCTCTTGTGAAACTAAAATGTATAGGCCTCACACGAGGTTCTATCTTGTGAGTGAGAGCGAGGGTGAGCGTGATGTTTTAAACAGCAAGAACAAAGGAAAGCCTGGTCTGCTGTCGGCTGGGCGGCAAGACAAGGGCAGAGCTGCCAGCCAGGCACCGCATTGTTGGAGAACGCTGGCAGGTACATTCATGCTAAATGTGTTATAATTGAGAATCGATACAGGCAGAGTCAGCTTTAAATAAACTCCAAGGGCTTACTCGAGCAGTGCCGTTAACATCGTGCTGCATTTTATACAATGGTGTTGAGAATAAAAAGCCCTACATTTGGGTGCTGGAAACATTTTAAAGAGATATTTGTACAATAGACACTTAGCTGCTGCCTTTGCCATGAAGCGAAGATTCTTTACTTGGGTCCACGAGGCAAATGGAAGCCGGGAGCCTCTGCCTTCATTGTGTACCTGTCCTCTGGCTGAAGGCACTGAGAGAAATTCTTGTCCTTAACCTCTCTTCTTGAATCAACTTGGGTTCCAAAAAAAGCAACACCTTACAGGACAGACAACTCCCACACACAGATGCAAAAAAGTACACAGGAGGTCAAGGCATCCTTCAGCCGTTCACAGCTTATCCCAACACCGCACAGAGCAGACCTGAGCCGAGACCATGATGGGTCAATGGCAGGCAGGACCACACCTTGACCAGAACAGCCCAATGATACAAACCTCTTGCCCTCTATTTACACCCCAACCGTGGACCCCTCTTCTAGAGATGGACTTGGAGGTCCCCACACATCTTTATTTGCTGTTCCCATTCCCAAAATGGCAACACTGAACTTTCTCCATTTTTCACCATTTCTTATCTCTTTAATTGGTATATTAGAGGCTGCTGGAATGCAGGTTTTTATCATAAAAACTCCAACAACATTTTTGTTAATGACAGCTGTAACCCCAACAGTTAGTCTTCATGATGACTCTCATTCTTATATGAAAGGAAATAAAAAGGCTGAGCAGGGTCAATCATCTCTTCCTGTGACTCGGAGGATGGGATGGGTGGCTCCAAGCTGGGTGTCTCAGTCTGAAATGCTTGAAGAAGCACCTACACCCCAAATCCATGTCCCCTGGGACACTTAACCTCCTGGGAGCCTCATAAGGTTTGTGAAAGGCGTGGATTAAAACAATTCAGGAGTCTGGACACTCATTCTATCCCTCAGAATCTCTTTACCCCTGGAGAGAGCAGATGTCCTTATTGTCAGTACAGCATCTGCACCAATGGCTGTGAATTAATTCCTGATTCTATGAGAACGCATAGAATTTTGTCTTATAAAAATGGCATTTGGTATTTGCTTGTGAGTTTGAGGCCAGCCTGGTCTACAAGAGTACACGAACTAGTTTCAGGACAGGCTCCAAAGCTACAGTGAAACCCTGTCTCAAAAAGAAAAAAAAAGGCATTTTCATGAATTACTTTACCTTTAGTTTATGCTGAAGGATTACTGAGTCTGTAAATCTTAAATAGATTTTAATCTGCTGGTAGCACGTAGTTACCTAAATACACACACACACACACACACACACACACACACACACACACACACACGTTCTTCCCTTCAGAAGAACATGAATACAAGTTCAAATTTATTGGAAGCAATCCTATATATTTCCCCCTTTACAGTATTTTAAATTCAATAAATGGGACAAAGACCTTCCCCTGAGTCAGAAGAGAACCTGGAGTCAATGATGTATACCTGCCCTTTCACCTTGGTGATCAGCAGCTGGGTGAGAAAACTGATCCCAGCCACCCTTCAGTGACTAATGTCATCCTTTCCCCAGCCAGCACTCAGAGAAGCCCCGCTGAATTCCTTTTCTTTGGAGCCCTTTTCAACAAAAGCTCTGTTCCTTTAAGAACATACAGACTCTCTGTCCCATGATCTTGCTGCCTGTGGAGAAGTGTTCTCGTCTTAAATGAATTCAATGGAGTGATGGGCTGTTTGTACTGTCCCAGATCGCTCCACTCACAGCTGTGTGGGTCCAAATGGAGCTGGGATCATCGCTGCCCCGACATAGAACCAGAAAGAAAGGCCGAGCCTTCTGTGACAGCGGAATCCTTTCCCTCACAAAGCCACTCAATCAGGGGCGTGAAGGGAAGGAATATGCTCCAGGGTCAGGCCCTGGGACGTGAACAAAACACACTGTATAAGGAAATTAAGTCCCTGTCAGTTCAGCCAGTCATGCCCCACATAACAACACTTGTATGGGGTTTATTTTTAGAGTGAAAAGCCAAGTTATTTTCGTTTATCAGAACTGGGATCTTACACGCCCAGCTGTTGAGTAACACTTGTCAAAGATGTCAAAACGTCTTTCAACATTTAGACAGCCACCTAACTATTATTCCCGGGGGACTCGTGATTAGCTGGAAGAGTGACATCGGACAGATGCAAAAAAAAAAAAAAAAAGGAAAAGAAAAAAAATAGACATCTGTATGGAAGCCATGACTCTAATTTCCTGGTCATCCACCCCAGCAACCCTACCACTCTGCACCGTGAGACACCAGGCTTCTCCGATAAAGGAGTCCGGCCTCTTCACAATAGTTCCTGAGTGTGTGGACTTTTTCTTTCTGGTTAATCTTCTGATCCTTTACTATATCTGTAACTCCAAATTCTGTTGACATTAATTCTAGCTAGGAGCGAAGAACTCAGGGTCTGTAAACTCGGGGAGGATCTCATAGTTATTCAGTCTACTGCACCTCTACTGTCTGGGAAAGCTGGGGTGGGGGCTATCATCCTTACTGAAGCCATCTATCCAGAGCCATCTATGTTCAGAGAGAACACCAGCACCCTAAAATTGTCAGGAAGGAGAGTTTTGACTAGTAGGGATGATAGTCCCTGTAGGACTATGAAAGAATTCCTATGCGACTATAATTTCCTTTTTTACTTTGGTCTATGCATCAGTCACCACTTCACCTAATAGGTACAAGAAAGAAAAGCAAGAACAGAAGGACCAAGAGAAGTGAAAATGCAAATGCTGAGCCAAGTTAATGGCCAAGAAGCAGAACATGAACCAACCAACTACAATCATCCCACACACAGCCTCGAATTACAAGAGGCCAAGAATGTTCTTCCTGCTCCTCACAGGAGCCCTAACTGCATGAGGTGTGGCAAGGCCATACCTCTCCCTGCCTTTGATCCACCTCTACTCCCCTTCCTACCTAAAAGGCACCCACGAAGCTCATCTCTCCAGCAATGCTTTTCTTAATAATAACCATTTAAAAAATTAGCTGGCTCAGTGTCTTGGTTAGGACAGTATGGGAAGCTGGTATCTGAAGATACTGAACATGCCACAGTGGATCAGAACAATAGGCAACAATTCTACCAAAATGCTAATAGCACCCCTTCTCCCTTGAGAAAACTGGGTCTCCCCCAACAGTCAGGGCAGACAGAAGCTAAGAAAACAGAAGAAAAAAAGATAGAAAACCTCTAGAGTTAATAAGCAGCTTCCCTATTATGACCAGAAATAAGGGAACATATCTCTGTTAACAATTATCTCTAACATTAAAAATCCCCTCTAAAGCGGGTGAGAAAATAATATAAGAGATAGAGGTTAGCGACAGAAAACACTCAGGGAGAAACTAACCAGGCGCTGAGCAGGGTTATCCTAAGTCTGTCAGGCTACACTCAGGGCGGAAAGAGAATATAGCTGCAGCAGTGGGCTTTATAGGGGCAGGCTCGAGGTTAGCCTCTCAGGTCCTGACTGGCTGTGATGGAGCACTGCTAAACAGGAGTGTGCGAATGTGCTGTCTGATTTGGCCTGGAACAAAACTGGGAATGTGGAAGGTGACCAGTTTCATCATCCTGGGACGGGTGTATCTGTAAGAGGAATCGAAATCCTCTACCATATTGCAAGTGACCCATAGATAAACGAATGGTGTTACCGATGATAAGCCCTGTCATTCCTGCCTTTAAGTCATAAGGAATGAGGTGAAGTGTTCTCTTCTCTGGCTACTTCCTGTGAACTCTGGATAGAGTACAGAGCAGGGAGGCTAAGGAACGGTGGGCTCCTAGGGTAGTGATTGGTACCCTCCGATCATGAAGATCTCTGTCACCTACTGGTTGGCGAAGGCCTGCAGATGCTCCAGTAAAAGGAGAAAAAGAAGCATGGTCCAAAGAATAGGCCAAAATTATGATGGTGAGGGGGCTCCTGGGGTAGTCACCAGGGGAGAAATGAGCCAGAGAGTTCCAGGAAGACTGTTGGACTTGTAGTTGCTCATCCAGTTTTCTTGCTCATCCTGAACCAGACCTGACTGGTGATGGTAGAAAAAGTGTTTCTTCCCCAGGGCTAAGCAGACTCATCATTTTCTGTCACGATGAGACCCAGGCCTCTGCAATTTTGGAAGACCACTTTTACCAGGGAGTCCAGCTGTTACAGGTCTAGGTCCTGAAAGAAAAATGTCTAGAGTGACAAGAAGAGGGATGGGTTGGATGGCCCGTAAGTCCTGCCCTCACTGCCTTTAGAGATTTAGGGCATCAGATCTCTTTTAACTTCTTCGAGGTGACAAAAGGGATGATGTAGAAAGGACAGCAGTTAGTGTGCCTCCGAGGAGGACTCATCACAGGAAAACATAACAGATGGCAAAGACCTAAAATATAAGACAGCCATGAAGTAACAGTATGCACCCTTGGAGTGCACAGATGAAACATACATACACATGTGAGACTATTAGAACCTGTGTAATCCCTGCTGCGATCATAGTTAAGGAAAGAGCTGGGGAAGCTTTGTCCTTACTGAAAGAAGAAAGTAAATAAGAAATCATCTATAGAACCCCTGGTGGGCTCTGTCACGGGTGTGAAGAAGACTGATGGCTGCGGGAGAATTGTCTGTATTCTGTCAATCATGTTTTAAATAAACGCTGATTGGCCAGGCAGGAAGTATAGGCAGGAAAACCAGACAGGAGGTAGAGGTGATGCAATGAGAACAGGAGAATTCTAGAAAGGAGGAAGCTGATTCCTCCCAGTCCTGCCCAGACCATGGAAGAAGCAAGATGTAATCTGCCCGGCTGAGAAAGGTACCGAGCCATGTGACTAACATAGATAAGAACAATGGGTTAACATAAGCTTACAAGAGTTAACAAGAAGCCTGAGCTAATGGGCCAATCAGTTTTATAACTTATGGAGATCTCTGTGTGATTTTCTTTGGGGCTAAACAGCTGTGGGAATCGGGAAGGACAGAAAACCCCAACAAGCAGGACCTCATGTTACAGATGGCTTTTGCCACTGTGGTCAATTATAAGAGTAAGGCTATTGGTTTGGTAGACTTGAGACATTTTTCATTGGCCAACATTAAGTTCAAAACTGACCATTGGGTGTCCTATATAACAACCCTGGGGGGGGTGGGGGGAACATTAAGAGATGAAGTTAATGAGGAAAACATTTCAGCATCACGATTAACTCAAGTTTTAAACAGTAAGGTGAAATATAAGTATGACTGGCTGGACCATGCACCAGAACCCTGTACAAGGTTAAGGTAACTGTGTAATCAGCAGCTTGTGGGAGAAGTCATTGAAGTCAGCATCTTTTATAGGGTTGTCTAGCTAAGCTCCAAGGACAACACTTGGATATCTGAATTAACTTCCCAGACCTGTGAGTTTAGTAACAGAGTATCTGGCATCCTCTTTCAGTCATGGAACACGATGGTTAGGGTACAGAGAGACACACCGGGGCATCTGTGCTAAGTACTCTCCCAGATAGAGCACTACAGTTGGTAAGCATGGATTTTAGACTTGGCTTCAGCGTTTAATAAAACAGGCCTGTATCTCAGCTGTGGACAGACACTGCAGTGCTGAAGTAAGCCAAGGAAGGTCTTGTCTTCTATCTGGGCAACATATATAATCAGGAAGTAAATCATTACTGAGAAATGGTTGGTCAAATAGCATTTCATATAGCTAAGTATATATCCTAGGACCGCAGTCCCCTGAATTGTTATTGAAACATACTGATCATTTTAATCTTGATTATACTTTCCTGCTGGGTGTTTAAGATCATGTAGGTGGCCACAGTTATTTTTTCCTTTGGTGCTGTCAAGGCCAAATGAGGGTCCAGCCCTTAGGATTCACTTGGGCTTGTGAAGAATCTACAACTCCTCAACCCTATCTTTTTACTGTTGTCCATCTATGTAATGATAAGTCAAAGGCTATACCTCCTTGTTTCTGATGTAATCAAACTGACCATTGGGCTAAGGACTGCTCTAACCTACTGCTGCCCATAAAGAAGGCTTGAACAAGCTGCAGACAATAGAGACATTAGCAGATGGACTGCCTTCTCTGGCCCCCGCTGACCTCTGTCAACAACCTTCATCCCCCACCTTGGTCCTGTGAAGAGACCCAAATTCTTGACCCCTAACCAGTCCCACCTTAGTTCATCAGAACTCAGGGTGAACAGCACAGTGGCTGGCAGGAAAAACCTCTTTCACATTAGACCAGGGGCTTCTTTCTCCCTATGTACTGAATGGCATAGGGCAACCTAACCTACTAACTTAACAACAATAGGAGTCTCAGAAATTCCACTAATCATTCCCATAATCCACTCCGTACACCTAACATGGTCTACCAGTTTGGCAACACAACCTCCACCTACTCTTCTATATGAATGCCAATGCCCACTCTCACTGTTAGACTGATGTCTCTTATCTAAATGTAAGGTTTCTATACACATCCCTCTCCCCTAAAGATATCCACCATATTCTTCCTTAGCCCAGACATGGGTGGTGCTCCTGTCCACACCCAAACTTCTACCCATAGCCCCTTGTCCTCAATCAACCCTCTCATCGATAGCACCTCAAACCCTTCAACAACTGCCCATCACAATCCTATTCTCTTCTCATGACCTGCCCATCACAATCCTATTCTCTTCTTATACCTTCATCACCCAGGACCAGTATCCTCTCGCTACCACCCCAAGCCTCAGCCACAAGCCCATCATTGAGTAGCTATTGCAAGCAACCCTTTTAACTCCCATCAATTCCCTTCACAATACTCCTATTTGTGGGGCCAAAAAGCCCAATGGTACTTATTGACTAGCACAGGACCTCGACAAAATCAACTAAGCCGTTGTTCCCTCCTCCCTGTGGTCACTACCCCACCACACTCCTCCTCTCTATCTCCTCTTCTGCTGCCTTCTTTTCTGTGTTCGATCTTAACGATGCCTTCTTTACTATCCTCCCGAACCAGTCCTCCCAAGCCTTTATTGCCTTTCCCTGGAAAGATCCAGACACTTATGCATGCCCAGCCACTCACTTGGATGCTCTTGCTCAGAGATTCTGAGATAGCTCTAATTAATTTAAACATGTCCTAAAGAAGGACCTCACCACACTATATTTATCCTCTCGTTTACTTCTCTACTAAGATTTCTTCTTCTGCAGGCCATCCCCACAGACCAATCTCCAACACTCCCCAATCCTTCTCAACTCTCTGGGCTCCTGGGGCTAGAGAGCCTCCTAAGATAAGGCCCAGATCTGCCAATCCTTGGACACCTATCTGGGCCTCTCAATCTCATGAGAAGGGTGGACTATACCCAAAGCCAGGGTGGAGGAAGGCTTTGCCCATCTCCTTCCCAAAACCAAATGTGAAGAGCTTGCAGTAGGCCTTTATAACTTCCTCTGCATCCGGATTCCCAATTTCTCCCTCATTATGCAGCATACAACAAACAAGCAAAGGCAGGCAGGCAATGCAATGAGGCAACAAGGGTATTTCCACGAACGGCACCAGAACAACAAGAAGCTGGTACCCAAGTAAACAAATGGATGCAGCTAAACATCTTACATTCATCATAGTCACTATTGCAACATGAATCACCGACATTAACGTAAAACTCAAAACACTATGAAAGACACAGGGGGTAAGAAAAAAATGTACAGTGACCTTAGGTAGCACTTTGGCTTTTAAAAAATAAGACCAAATGCAAAATTTATAAAATTGTTGGTAAGTGGGCCTTTATTAAAATTAAAAATGTCTGCTGTCTGAACGTTAACACCAAGAGGATGAGAAGGCAATGGGTGTTAAGAAAGTATTCACAAAGGGTATTTATGATAAAAAGATTCAAAGTATAAAATGTTCTCAAGGGTCAGTAAGAAAATATAAAACCTAATTATAAAAAAATGGCCAAAATTTTAATAGATATTTTGCCAAAAAGATGTATACATGGCAAATATAGATATAAAATGATGTTACATACATATCAAGGAAATGGATATTAGAACCACAATGAGACATCACCAGGCCTGTTTTAGAATGGCTCAAATCCAGAACCCTGACATGTAGTGATATTTCATTTGTATTTTAATAAGTAATGCTTGCCTGAAATTCAAAGAGTAAAACAGCTTCACTGGTCAGCCTTACAGACCAGGCAGTGGTGGCACACTTGTTTGCCACAGAAACCAGGCAATAGTGGTGCACGTCCTTAATCCCAGCCCTAGAGAGGAATATAAGATGGGAGGAGATAGCTCTCAATCTCATTCTAAGATTCCTGGAGGCAGGATCGCCATTTCAGACTGAGGTAGAGGTAAGAGCCAGTGGCTGGCTGTTTGTTTTTCTGACCTTCAGGTTGAACCCCAATTTCTGTCTCTGAGTTTTTATTCACCATGCTACACTGACAACAACCAGGGCTGGTGGAAATGTACACAAAGAAACCCTCATACTTGCTGGTGGGAATGTAAAATGGTACAGCCATCTTTGAAGGTAGTTTGTCAGTTTTTTACAAAACAAAACATTCTTACAAAAAGCATCCAGCAGTGATGCCCCTTGATATTTACACAAAAGAGATATGGAATCATGTCCATCCGAAAGCCTGCTCACAGATGTTTAGGGCATCTTTATTTAAAATGGCCTAACTTTGAGAGCAACCAAGATATCCAGAAAGTTCTGGAATATTATTCAGTACACAAAAGTCACAAAAAGATGGGAAGAAACTTGTGTGTATCTATAGGCAGAAGAAGTGGTTTCTGAGGGATTTCCCATTGTGTGACTCCAACTGCATGAAAAACAAAATTGTGGCCATAAGAAAAGTAATAGCTTCTAGTAGTTTAGGGGTGGAGGAGGGGAAGGAGGTATGACTAAACAGGACACAGAGGGGTTTTAGACAAACAAAAAGAAATGCCCGTGATTATAATGGTGAACATGTGTCATCATGCATTAGTCCAAATCCAAGGGACGTACAGCTCCCAGGTTGCACTCTAATGTAAACCACTGTCCTGGGGTAATTATGATATAAATGTAAGTTAATAGAGCACAATAGAAATGCCAGTCTGGAGGGGGACAGTGGCAACAGGAACAGACAGGCATACGTAGGAGGAGGAGGGACACAGAAGATCTTCCTATTTTTCTTTCTACATTTTGCTTCTACCTAAAGCCACTCAAAAAAGTCTTTCAAAAACAACAACAAAAACCTCACAAATCTCTGTGAGTTTGAGTCTAGCCTGGTCTATAGAGAGAGTACAGGATAGCCAGAGCTACACAGAGAAACCTTGCCTTGAAAAAACAAGAACAAAACAAAAACACAAAGAAGGAAAAAAACCAGCACTGTGTCATTGTCCCAACTGCCCCCTCCCATTAAGTGAATCATCTAGAAGATCAGTTTCACCCCCACCTCCTCTCCCTTCCCTTCCAGCTACCCTACTGATGGCACACAGACTTCTCGCTTGTATTCCCTATATCATGCAGAACGACCTACGGCTCAGTAGGCTTTAAATCACATCTCTTAAAAATGTGTCTTTATTTCCCTCTCTTTTCATTTGTTCAAATGAAAATTTCTGAGCGACTAATATTGGTAATATTAATAGATAATATCAACAGAAAAGCCTTCTGTGTTACTAAAGGGCTTAGTCACTAAACTAGATTAATGGAACATTAGAGATTCATTCTGCAAGGGGTAACTCCTCAGAGGGTAGGCTTATGAATTAAGACCCTCTTATGGAACACTTTTCTGAGCCAAGTTGGGACTTGGAAGAAGGAGAGGTGAAAATTCTCTTCTCGCTTCTTCTAGACTCTTTGTGGAGCTCTAGGCGATCTCATAAAAGGCTTGCCGTACAAACAAGCCTCACTGCTGAGGGCTGGGCCAAGAAGAAAAATGGACAGAGACTGCTCTGCGAGACAGTGCATTCTATTGTGTCAGAGGGACAGGCCCAGGGCACCGCCTGTAGCACACAAATGTAACATTGATAAAAAATTCAGCAAGACACACACGTCTTACCAGGATAGAGCCATTCTAAAAGAGTTCTGTTCTGCATGAATTGATATCTTTTTATAACAAGAGTACATGGTCACTACAAATGTGACTTGCTAAAAGACTGGGAGCCTTAGGATCTAAAGCAGTCGTGGCAGTAGAATGTTCACCAGTGGTGGGCATGTTCTATATCTGTACTATCTATGACAGCAGGCAGAAATCATGTGTGACTAGAGGGCACTTGATATGTGATAAGATCAAATAAAGACCCGAGATATAATCTAAACAATTTACACAGTCACACATGGCTAGTGACTGCTACTGGGGCAAAGTTCAGGCCATTATGGGAGGAGGACACAAGCTGTTAGCAAGAGAAAATCCTCTGTCTATGCTGAGAGCCTAGAAAAATACTTTCTCTATGCCTTCTCCACCATAGACACAAAGATGCCATGTAAGATCCACGACACATGACAAAGAACAAGGATTCTCCAGGTGTCACCTTGGGGCCTTGTTAAAGTAGATCACGAGGTCCACTCTGAGATCTGCAGCAGAAAATAACAGGAAACCAGGCAATCCTGATGACTGGCCTGGACACAGAATTTTAGTAGGAGCACTAGAAAAATATCAGCGTTGAACACCTGCCTACTCCTCCCAAGATAAGCATTGCCACCTCTCTTTTCATGCAAGAGCCTCATTCTTTAAGTACTCAACCTCTCTTCCAGGCATTCTTACACACACGCATGCATGTGCACGCGCACGCGAGCGCACACACACACACATACACACACACACACCCCAGAAGCCAAAGGCACCAGACTGTCTACAATGGCCTCCCACACATTAGATCCAAGGTAAAGAGCAGGGGCAAATCTTTCATGAACCATAAACACAGTGCAGAGAACTCAAAAGAAGCCTCGCAGCTTCTATCCATCTGGTCCCTGCAGTGGCCATGTCCTCTAACAGGACTGAGGCTCTTTGCTAAAATAGTGTAGTTTATTTCAGATCAGTTCAGAAGTCTGGCCTCCTTTTACTGTTCCAAGACACAACACTGGAAAATATCAAAGAACATGTATCATATGAAATCATGTTATTTATCACCCCGAGGATGTACACTGAAGAAGCCTGTTTTCAATATCCTATACTCTCTCTCAGTCTCTCTCTTTCTCTCTCTCTCTCTCTCTCTCTCTCTCTCTCTCTCTCATTTTCAAAGCAGGGTTTCTCTGCATACTCTCAAAGGGAAAAAAAAGGAAAGAAATACAAAAGTTGCCAGTCATGTGGGAGGAAATTTTTATTTTGGTGGTTACCTCTCTCTCTCCTTT
Source organism: Myodes glareolus (assembly GCF_982192425.1). Taxonomy (NCBI): domain Eukaryota; kingdom Metazoa; phylum Chordata; class Mammalia; order Rodentia; family Cricetidae; genus Myodes; species Myodes glareolus. The sequence goes on from NC_142029.1 coordinate 62,446,898, forward strand.
GGTCTAACTATACTTGAGTCATTTTAACATTAAGAAATCACCCTGTCAGACGCAATTTCCAAGACTACTCTGGAATGGCCATCTTTTTGCCTCGTGCCCGCTGCTGGTCCTTAACTTTGCCAAGGAAAAGCTTTCATGCAGAATATATTGCTGCAGTGAGCTAGAGCACATCTTCCAATGAACTCGGAGTCTAGAACCGCACATTGCTGCGCATACTGCTAACTTCACCATTCTTTAACTCCCATTGTTCCCCAACTTATTTACATCATGAGGATCAGGAGGGATTCTTGGGCCCTAAGTATCTGTGGGAGACAGTTATCATTTGATCTCTACAGAAACCCTCAACAACCACACAGTACTGTGTACCTTGCTTCCTCAGGCTGAGCTGCTATGGTATACCTATTTTATAGGAAGGAAAAAAGGAATTAGGTAAATTAAAACACAACCCTAGAGAAATTCAGAACAAGATTAAATCAGTGTATTCCTCCAGCTGTGGTAATTTTATCTACTAGGAAACGGTTAACAATACCCATAGACCTCTCTGATGGTCTTGATTGCTTGGGGAGATACTGGCATTTAGTGGGCAGAGGCTAAGGGCAAGGGCACACTATCCATCCTACAATGCACAGCAACAGCCCACACAAGACCTCCCTCATTGAAACCAGCACTGCCTAGTGCACTGGAAACTCACCCCACTTTCTTTGGCCCCTTATCAATGGTTAAAGAATGACTGCCTCCACAATTTGACCCTTCTACAACATTTACACAGGAACATGCCGGTCAATTGCTATTTTTTGACGTAAAATACTTCTTAGATACATTTAAAACAGAGGCTACGTGGGAGCCGCAGATAAAAAGGAGAATAGCCCCATGCTAAGCAAAATCCCTTTAGGGACAAAATTTAACAAGGAACACTCCTCTCATGAGCAACCCCTAGGCCCTGGGCTGAGGTCAGTGCCAGCTGGTCACTTGGACTTTTCTATAGATGGCCGGCCTCCCAGCTGCATCTCCCTGCTTCATCCCTAAGCATGCGCGTCACTCGAGAGCAGCAATGAGGCACACTGACGGGAATCTCCAGGGATCTGCAGCCCTTAATCATCTATATTGTTCAGTAAATCGTACTCATTAATGAGCCCCACGAGACACAGATATACAGGCAGTGTCTCCTGGTGCCCTCTGTCTAGGAAGGCCTCATGACATTGACCCCACTGGCTAAAAACAGTCCTCCCTCCAGGTTAAAGCTGAAAAAAAAAAAATCCCGCCACTGCTCCTGTCCCTCTCTAACCATTCCTAGCTCTGCTTGGAATAGTATTAGTTATGCTTTCTTCTTCAAGGCATCTGGCTTTTGTTTGAGTGTGGAAGTTGGAGAGCTTAGAAAAGAAGTCACATTCCTTCCTGGACCCCCACCTAGATCCAGAAGGGCTCACCAAACACTATGTCCTACTAGTCTTGACATTTTTTGTCACACACACAAAAACCCTCCAAACCAGGTTTGGTTACCAAGTCCCCAGTAGTCACATGCACTGTACCAGCAAACACAGACAGCTGCATGGCTGTGTATGCAGCCTTCTGAGATACCAGATGGAAAACTCTGGCATGGGCAGAATGCTGTACTTTAAGCTGCTATGGGCCACCATACCAGGGGCCTCATCTCTGACCAGCTATTTCCTCCATGAACAGAGAGATCATGAAGGGGAAGTTCAGTGAACAATTCATGCAGGAGGAAGCGGGTGGGAAGGAACATCTGGCCACACTATTAGCAATACGATATGGCTTTAGGAAAGAGCAGTCTCAATTCCGCCCTCTGACCTGCTCTTCGGGAAGCCTCAACAAGCCTGCTTGTTCAAATCACACCCCATACAAACTCACTCAACAACCCTCTGTAGAGATATCTCCATGCACAGCCCATCCCTTGGTCATCCTTGGTCACCATTTTTCATATTTGTTGGTTTGAGTCCATGATTGGAATAAGGAAAGTTTTAGAAGCCTTTCAGAGACAGCGCATCCCATTGCACTGACTCCAAGGGGCTGGCGAGACAAGAGCACCTATGATTCAGCAAAGCCAGCAAAACAGGGAATGCATTTGCCTTACCCTGGAGGAGAGGGTGTGGAAGCCTTCAAACGCTCTTACATCCTCGCAACCCATCAGATCCGCTGCTTTTCACCCCACACTCACTTCTGCATGCTGGACCACAGCCAAGCAATCTGCCAAAAGACAAAAATGAATGAATACAAAGGTCCAATTTATCTACAACTCATCTCCAAAGCCATTGTTCAAATGAATTTGTTAAAAATGAACTTCATGCTGAACACATAGACCCTGACCTCTGGAACAGTTCATGGTCAACCCAAGAGGTTCTCTTATACATCCAAGAGAGGTGGAAACTCAAGAGGGAAGGGCTTAATGTAGAAACCAAAATACTCAAGCTTCAGCGAGCCCTGCATCTTTACAGTATAATCTCCAGGGTTCCTCTAAGGGGTTCTCTCCATTCTAGTGAGCAACGGATGGAAAATAGCAGGAAGGATTTCCAAAAACATTTGCACACACAGGCATATGGGTACAAATACACCTCCTAACACTGCCCCCGACCCTGCAAAAAATGGTATGCACGTTTCCGCTTTTGCTCAATTTCTGTTGGCTGCTCCAAGTCACACAGTCAAACCCCATGGACTGGGCAGTGAGGTCTCTTGGGTAAGGTTCACTCCAGTCTAAGGAAGCATTAGGCTTAGAATAGGACTCTCTCGGTTGATGCTATTACAGTGACCTTGACCTACTTACAACTCTGGCTCTCAGTTTCCTCTCCTGGAAAACATCACGCCTCCCTTCCAGGGCCTATCCCAGAAGCCACATGAAAGGAAGCATCACTTCTCAGACTGCCCTGGTGCTTCACGTCATTGGGGCGTCTTGATAAGATGTAGGTTCTGAGTTGAAAGGTGATGGGTAAGGCCTGACATTCTCCAGCTCTAGCATGCCCTAGGGTGGTGATTCTCAGTCCTTCCTCTTGATGCTTCATAGCTGCAACTTTGCTACTGCTATGAACCGTTATGTGAATAACTGATATGCAGGATATCCTCTATGTGACCCTGTGCAAGGGTCATTCCATCCTCCAAAGGATTGTGACCCACAGTTTGAGAACTACTGCCCTCGGGGGTCCTGATGCTGCTGCTCAGTGACCACTCTGTGATTAGAAAAGAGATATGAAAATAGAAAATATCTGGCAAGCTTTGTAAACGAAGTGGTTTTCACATATAAGGAAATTTTATGTCAGCATCGTTTCTGATTCTAAATGAATTTTCAACTACCAGCATTATAAAGAGCTACTTAGTCTGGATCTCGGGTACAGTTCTACAGAGTCACACTCTTAGAAGAAGACTATAACTTAAGGGGTTACTGCTCCTTTTCTTTTTTTGAAACAAATTCAGGGAGGTAATGGGTGCCCCCTTTCCCCACCAAATTTCATAACAACTTAGTAGCAGGAATTTGACCTTGGAAGCAACAATTTGACTTTGTTCTCTAGTATATGAATTTGCTCCGTAAACCAAGAAGGAAAAAAATATTTATTCTTCTACTAAAGCAAAAACAAAAATCATGCTACCTCATGGCCAAAAAGGCAGCAGAAGGCGGCATCTACCAGTATGGGCCATTGCAGAATAAAGGGCGAGCAAGATGTCACAGGACACAGAGCCCGAGGTTTTGCGAAGCAATATTCTCCACAACCAAGTTATTTTTCATGTGTCCACAGTGGGAATGGAGCACAAAGTCACGTCTACACAGCTTCTGGGAACAATGAGTTTTATTTCTAATCCATAATAATTCTGAGTAACTCCTATTTAAGCAAGTATTTGGCATTGTAAATAGTTAGGGGAAATACAATAATTAGCCACAGTGAATCTTGGGTACTAACAAAGGTAACTAGTGATGTCTTAGACATTCTGCCATCTAAACTGTTTTACATCTCGAAGACCCTGGGGAACCTAGGAGCTGGGAGTGCAGTTCAGAGTAGACACATGTAGCCAGATGTAGCCACTCATAAATGAAAGGAGTGGGAGTCTAACCCTCACATCACTCTCTCATGGATTGGGAAGGGGTCCATGAGGTCCTGCCCCTCCCTAAGGATTTCTAGGCAGTTGAGGATTGCTAGAGGTGAGGGACTCACGAGGTCCCATCCCTCCATAAGGATCTCCAGGCAGTAGCTGGAACGGGAGAGACCTTTTTTCAGTAGTGTAGCTGTGGGTAAGTTTCTCGTGCTACTGAGATTACACTCTCATTGACGTTCCTTTAAATAACCCTAATTAAACATGTGCACAGCCCACAACCCACAGCCATCACACACAAAACATGGTAAGCATGTGCACACACCCCCCACCCATCACACAGAAAACATGATAAGCATGTGCACGTCCCATCCCCCACCCATCACACACAAAACATGAAACTAGAAGCTAAGGATTAGCTTTGCAGAGCAAAGAGGTTAGATCATCAGGAGCATAAGAGAAACAAGAGATGGCAATAGTGGGGTCAAATATGATCAAAATACATACACATATGAGAATTTTGTAATAAAATCCATTACGCACACTTAATATATGCTAATAAGGACTTAAAAATTCTTCTTGTTATAAATCAGGAAGGCAATGAATATGTGGACTTCAAATTGGATAATGAGGCTGGGTGTCCCTTGTTATGCATGTCACTGCCAATAAAGCAGAATGAACTTGAAAGCATTCTGGTGAAATTAGGAGGGTACCAAGAAGAAACGATAAATGGACACCAATACTTGCACATCCATTATTAAGGTGGGTAAAATGCTTTTCTTAGCCTCTTTGTTTGGGGCGGAATGTTAAAAAAGGTACACTGTCCCTAAACTTTCACAGCTTAATGTCTGCATTCCGTGCCCAGCTTTCCCCTACCACTACGTTAGCTTATCGGTTAGAATTCTACCTTTGGGGCTGGGGAAACGGCTTAGACGATGAAGTGAGTTCAATCCTCTGAAACCAAGCTGGATATGGTGGTGTATATGCACAACAGCACAGTGAAGTGGGGAGGGGGGGGATGGACACACAGAGACCGATCTCTGGGGCTCACTTTCCAGCTAGCCTAGCAAATAACAAAATCTTGGAACTCCAGGCCAATGAGAGATTCTGTCTCAAAAAAAAAAAAAAAAAAAGGCCTCCACACTCACACACATACCCTGGCCCAGCTCCGTAGACACACACACACACACACACACACACACACACACACACACACACACCTATCACCTATATACCCTGGCCCAGCTCTGTAGACACACACACACACACACACACACACACACACACACACATCTATCACCTACATACCCTGGCCCAGCTCCGTAGACACACACACACACACACATAAAAACAAAGACATGAAATTACAAAGGCAAATTATACTCTCTTATCCACAAAGACTTAGGGAGACCAGGGACTCAACTTAAGGCCCTCATACTGTACAAAGACTATTCTAGAATGATAAAAGGTTTTCTTACAGAAAATAGTATTGCTAAAAAGTTAAGATAAAGCACCAAAGACGTACAAGAAAAAGTCCAACTCAGGGTCAGCCAAAGAAAAAAGAAAAAGCTAAAAAGAAAAGCCATGGTGAAAGCTACCCATGCTGTGACTTTAATCCCACATCAAGGAATTCCTCAAATAACTTCCCTAGTCAGGCCCTGGAGTCACGGCACTTTCTGTGTCCTGAGCATGGGTTCTTCCGCCTCTGACCCCTAGGACCGGATGGAAGCACCCCAGTACCTGCAGGAGAAGAGCTCTAGCAAGGTGCCCCCTTGTCTTAACTTCAGAACACAAACACACCAGCACTGACATGAACATCGTCTGGAGGCTTCAGAGAGACCTCATGGGAACCACCTCGGCAAAGAGCTTCATACTTGGAAAGATATTTAAGTTGCATTCACTTGACAAACCCAGTAAACACAAGAAAAATAACAGCCAGAAAGACAGATTGATTTATCGCCACAAAATGAGGCAGTGTCAATGATTTGTGACTATTTCTATCTCCTGCCAAAGGGATTTTAGCGTTTGCCACTGATATAGGCGGAGGAACCCAATAAAAAAGCTTATCAGTTCACTTGAAGAGACAGGAATAAACCCAAAACAAACTGAGCTAAAGAGTGTCAGCAGCACAGAGAGAGGTGACCGGGGTGATAACCCCCCAGAGGCAATGTCCTACAGCCTGGGCAGGATCAGAGCGAAAACCCTCCCCTACGCTGTGACTTCTCCATTGCTGGCTAGTGTGCCAACTTCCCTTGCATTTAGTGTGCACAAAACCCACCTCAGAAAGTAGTCTGCAACAAAGAACAAAGTAATTAGTTATTTCAAAACTGGAGGATAGATGAATGAACTCCAGTTAAAAGTATTATTTTTTGTAATGTTCAAGTTTTGAACAGACTTGAAGGTCAAATGTAGCTAAGACCAACTACAAACACCTGTCAGAAAATTTTTTCAAGTCTTAAAAGAAATGGATTTAAATCATTTGACCTACCTTTTGTGGGCAGTCTTGGGATATTGATTTAAAATTATTTTCACGAAAACTCTCCCTGCTACCTTCAGGACATGTATTACTGACTACAGACTGGGTTTAAAAATCACATGTACACTTCATAGAGTCATCCTTGTGTGGAGACTAGCTCTGCATGCAAAAAATTAGAAATGAAGTCTTGGAATGAACATCAACTCATAACCTCAACGTCATGTCTGTTTAACCAGCAGGGTGTATGCCAAGTGCTCTTAAACGTATCTTAAACTTATACTACCCTGCTTGTCCATTTACAGCCCCAGAATCAGAGCGCGCGCGCGCGCGCACACACACACACACACACACACACACACACACGAGAGAGAGAGAGAGAGAGAGAAAGAAATCCTCACCCCACCCCATTATTCCCATATTATATAAACACTTAAGTGTTCAGAACTTCATTATGATTGGGATTATTTTAACCTGGGAGCTAACAGCCTATCCAAAATCTACACAAAATCTCCGCGGCTGCTGGACGAATCATGTTCTTCATAAATTCCCAGAGGCAAGAGCGCCATCTACTGGTAGCCAGGGCACAACTTGTTTGAGGGAAACCTGTAGGTGACATGAGCCAAGGACTGGAAAGACAGGCATCCTAGACTGGTGTCTCAGTGGGGCTCTTTTCTACAGCACATTACAGGGATAACTGCCACAGACTGAGAACCACAGCCTCACCAGGAACTTCTGTTACAGTCCAGAGGTCCTCTGGAAGTCATACAAAGGCCAGCCAGGCTAGATGATAACGCAAACATCGCAGCAGAGCCTGGTTGAATTCAAACATTCCAGGCTCTCCTTTGCCCCAGCGGATGAGCCCACCCAGCCCCCCATGGAAGCCAACTTTACCCTACAGTGCACACCCTAAGGAACTCTCCCAGGCACCCGCGAGGGTGAAGGCTCTCTATTTACACAATGTGACACAGATCCTTCTCAAAGAGCGTGACTGCTTAGGCATGCAGGTTTGACTATAATCTATCTCCTTAGTTCTTCATCCTCCTTGTCTGTGACCCAGCGGACAGAGGTAACAGAAGGAAAATGATTTTGTGGCTATCTTGAAAGCAGAACCAGGGGCTTTTATTGAATTGGAGGACAAAGACCCTGTAGGTCAGAGAGGTGCCCCGGGTCCCTCAGGTTGAATCATGCTTGTCAATGTTTCTGTTGGCTCTTTAGACCCTAACCAGAGTTTTTTTTTTTTCTGCCTCCTTGACACAGCTGATTCCACTTCCACCTGTTAAACAACCAACCATGACCTCTGAGTATCTTAGCCACTGAGCCATTTCTCCAGCTCTTCTGTGTATCTTATATGGAAAAAAAAGTCATTCTTCCCTCTAAAAAACAAACATGAATGCTTTTCACAAACCATGCCACCACTGTCACCCTCAGCATTCCTTTTCCTTCCCCACGGCACACAGCTTCTATTTTTTAAGTTATTCCCACGAATTCGCCGTGTTTCAGACTATTAGCCACGAACCGTCATTGCACTCTACAAGGGTCAGCTGTGCCTGGCAGCTGAATCTCTTATTTTCATCTCCGGAAACCACCAGAAGTTTACTTGGTGCAGTCAAAAACCCTGCATTTGATTTCTCTAGTCTAGCAAATAAAAGGGGAGCCTTCTCAAATAAAAAAAAAAATGTTTAACTTGTTCAGTAAATTGAAATTTCAGTAAGTAAATTAATTGAATCTTGTGGAATTCAGTAAATTAAATGAGTATTTGCTGACACAAGGTATGGTCGTTTTTAGCTGTCTAACAGAAAACAACTTCAGTGGGGAAGGAAGGGGTTTACAGCGGTATCAGACCGTCTCCAGAGAGGCAGGTAAGTTCTGAATGGTTCCCGAGTAACACAGCAAGTTCTGAAAGGGTTACTCGGAAACTCGGGAGCCCAGGAAAATCTTCCTGGTAATTAGTTGAACCATTTTCACATCACCAGGTGCATTAAACTAGTTCACCAGTGGGAAACTCAAGGGATCTTTTAAGTTTAACCATAAGATGTCCTGCCTGTCGTTGCTGCTATGTCTGGAGACATGCTGACGCCTTAACCACCACGTTTAAGCTCCTAGACACGCCCTCTCTCTTCCAAAGAAGGATTCAGCAGAGAATCCACCCCCCCCCCCCCATATCTCTTCTGGTAGCTAAATGATTTTTTTTTAAGCATACACTTTTTCAAGGAATTAGAAAGTGTACCTTAGACCCTACCCACTTCACCCTTCCTACACTGTCCTCCCGACAAGCTGAAATAAGTACCCTCTTGAACAGCCCTAGAAAGTCACAGAACCCACCCCCACTTCTTGGATCTTCTTGAAGAAGCCTCTAAGTGCGCTGTTTGGTCTGCAGTTCACTGCAGGCAATTCCCTCACCATTTCCCAGCCATCAGTTACAGTCTCTAGAAACCCTATTTTGTGTGTGACCTGCTCTATCCAATTGCTTTAAAGAAAAAAGAAAAAGAAAAAGAAGCTTTTAAACGCATCTCCAGATTCTTTCCACAGGCTCCGCGCGTTGGGTTTCGGTGAAAGTCTGGGGGAGGGCAGATGCGAGGTCCAGCGGACAGACAGGGCAGCTTTCCCAGGGCACCCTTCCTGGGGCAGCACGGACTCGGTCCCTCGCGATGCCCGCGCCCGCATTAAAGGCAGAAAGATCATCAGATGCGCTAGGAATTTCGCTTCGCTCGCAGCCGCCGGATTAGTTCGAGTCTCAAGGGCTCGAACCAAAGTGACACTACGTTTTCCCCATTTCGTTCTCCCACGCGACAGGTCCCCGCTGCATTGAAGCCACCTTCTTCCCAGCCCGGGTCCAGCTCCTGTGGCATCCCCGCGGCGTCTCCCGCGCCCTTCCCCTGAGAAGGGGACCGGTGGCAGCGTCCCTCCGGGGCGGGAAACAAAGGCGGAGGCAAGGTGGCCAGGTGGGCAAGCCTCCTCCGGTACAGCCGCGGGGAGGATGGAGAAATGTACCGGAGGGTGGGAAAAGGGAAACCGAGGCACCAAGGCTGGCGAATGTATTTGCCCTGCATCCTCCCCAATGCAAGGCTCCCGGGGCTGGCGAATCCCCGAGCCATTCCCCGCCGCCACCTAGGACCCGCCATCCGAGGGACTGTCCCGCTCCGCTCACCTCCGGAGAAGCGCTCCCGCTCCCTCCGACGGCTCCGGAGAAAGCCCCACCGCTCGCGCACGCGCACTCGCGCTCTCGCGCCTTCGCCCCTCCGGCCCCCGCGGGCGCCCCTCCGACCGGGCTCTGGCCCGCCCCGGCCCTGTCCGTCAGCGTCCGCAAGAACCAATCCTGTTGCATGGAAGGCCCAGCACTGGTCACGTGGCCGCACAAGCCAATCACCAAATTGCCCTCGGCAAGCGCCTGGCTCCGATGTCCCCGGGGGTTCGGTTGCTACCGAGCAGAGCGGGTGCGAAGCGGGCACAAAGGGCTGAGTCCCTTATTTCCACGGATGAGTGGCGTCCAGTTGATCAATGCCTACATCGATTGATTTCTCAGATCCCAGTTTAAATAAGAATCACCTGGGAGTCTTGTTAAAGTCTGGGGTGGAGTCTCGAGAGCTTGCATTTCTAACAAGCCCCCAAGTGGTGAGGAAGCTTCTCTTGGTCCAAGGCCATGCTTTTAAGGAGCACTGTCAAAACACCCCTGCTCGATTTGTTGACACGTTTCAGGACCTTTCTTGTCCTTCAGTGATGAAGAGCATCCAGAGGACTGCCTCAACATGGGGTGATCTGATGAGGCCTCTGGCTTGGGCAGCTGAGGAAAGGCTATGGAGTGGCCAGGTGGACCAACTTCGTGTATATGGAACAGACAAGCAGAGACAGATGAGTCCACTAGCTCTGCCTCTGCAGTAAAGAGCTGGGTCAATGTGGCTTGAAACTTGATCAGATGAGAGAGGAACCATGTAAGTGGTCCCAGCCTTGTGGAATCTCAACAGCCGGTCTTAGGACTCCACAGGCAAACTCAGAAACACCTTTTAAAGAGAGGGAGATAGAACTAACGCTCTGGGCAATTCAGGCATAAACCACGGAGCTTAGATTGTCATTTCCCTTGAGGGTTTTTAAAGTTACCCAAATACCCCTGTATCCCCCTGTCAAATATCCAATGCCTCTGCTATCTCAGGTTTGACGTGAGTGTTTTCAGACTGGGCAGTTAGCATATTTGTCATCCAACATTGCCAATCCAATAATGTCTCAAGGCAGTTAGAGAGTTCTCCCTCCCTCTCCCTCCCCCATGTAGTCTAGAGTGACCTGGAATTTATGATCCTTTCTGAGCCCCAAGTGCTGGGATTATGGGTATGCTTCACCATGCCCAGCTCTCAAAAGTCTTTCATATTAAGCTTTCCAAATCCGCTTTCTACCAGCCCTTCTGGCCAAGAGATAGGAACACGTGCCAAGTAGTTTTATTCTTCTCTTCATAGAGGTGATCAAGCTGATACTTTGAGAAACCCTCGCCTTTGTCTATATGTCTGATGCGTCTGGCATCTCAGTCAAAAGTGAGGCTCACTTTGTCTCAGGCATGATTCACTATACTGCTCCTATCAGAGGTGGCTTAGCCCCAAATTCAGATTTTCAGGGTGCCTGAGGCTACCACAATGGTCCCATGGTCCTGGACAATAGGAATAGGAAGATGCCAAAGTCGAAAGGCCTCAGAGATTCTGCTTCTGTCATGAAATCAGTGTTCTCAAGCCTGACTTGCATGTTGCAGTTTTTCAAAAAGCAAGTTGTGAGAGCCTGGCCCTGGAGCATCTACCCAGAATGCTGCACATTTCCCAAGCTCCACAGTTGATATGATTCATACCCAATGGCTGATGAGAATACCTGTATAAACTGCTGCACCAATGACAGAGTTTAACGTCTGGTTTTGTGTTTTGAGACAGTGTGTCTCATGCAGTCCAGTCTGGCCTCCAACTTTCTAATGTAGCTGAGGATGACCTTGAACTCCTGAATCTCCTGCCTCTACCTTTTAAGTGGAGGTATTATAGGCCTGAGCCACCAAATCCCATCTTAGGCTTAGTTTTTAAGCAAGGAAAAAAAGTATCAACCCAGGAACATAAATCATTAATGACACCAGCATGCTGTAAACAGAAGGAGGTCTCCACATAATTTGTGGAAATAGATTTTCAAAGGCCAAAAATAACTCATAGGTAATAAATACTACCAAGGCTATTCGCCGGTACAAATCGAGATGCCAGGTCTACAACTGGGATCGATTCCGGTGGGCTGACTACATGTTCCAGAAAGAACCTATTGCCTCTGTTACCCACACCAAGTTGGTTGGCTCTCTGGTGATAAGGTCACCTGTTTGATGCTCTTAGGTGACACACGTTTCTAGTTGGGATTTAAGGAGAGTTTAGTCTCCGCGGCTTTCCCCAAAGCCTTCAGCAAGTACCGTCTGGGATAGATGCTGAATCGCAGACTCCTAGGGCCCAGGAAGAACTTCCTCCAGTTTATGTACAAATTCTGAAGTCAGTAGTGGTTAAATTTAAGTCAGGGCTGTACCTCCAGATATGGATCAACAGCGGACAAGCAAACCCCAAGCCAACAGCTGTGCTATTCATTTAGCCTGCTGTACTAGCTAAATAAGGGAGCGGAGACTTTTATAAAGAATTCGCAATTCTCGTCACTGGGGTTTTACCAAATTCTGTTACTTTGTGTAGTAAGGTGACTAGATCCAGAGTGTTTGAGCGTGGTTGTCACCCAGTTTATCTGTGGGATGGTATTTGCCACAGTGGGGTATGACCCAGTTTTCAGATGAATCAGAGGTCCCCTCAGAACACTCAACAGCCATCTTGCTGGTAACTGACTTCATGTGTAGTCCCAGAAACACAGAAGCCCCATGTGTGAGCCTGAAAGCTAGGTCCCTCCTCTGACACCTTAAAAATATGTTTCACAGCAACCAAGTGGGGGAGAATTTTTCTCACCCTTGTAAACTTGTAACTTTATCTATTGGGGGAAAATAAGGACAGTTTTTAACAGATATTTAACGAGCACGACTGATGTCAACTTTTAACGATAGAGAAGCATTTCTTTTTCTCCCCGTGGGTGTCCTCATTACAGAAGGAGGTGCAAGAAGCAAAGGAATCCTTGCCTGTGGATGCGAAGCTAAGAAAAGAAAAACATGCACGCTGCCAGGCACTTTCCATTCCTCAGTCAGCTTGCTTCCGAGACACAACCCAGCTCTCCTGTCCCTGGAAATGGGTGTGTTAGTATCCGATAGGGGTCAGCTCAGGCAAGGTTCCCTAACCCGGAAATTGCTCAGTAAGAGATTTACGTATATTGGAAAAGAAGAGATAAAATATAAACCACCCCACCCCACTGCCAACTCCCAGAAATCCACAGTTGCTTTATTATAATCAGAACTCCACTAATGTTTTATCAGCACTAATTGCATTTTTATCTCATAATAAATAGCTTTTCCAAACTTAATTGACTTCATTCATGAAGACCCACAGATTAGGCAAGAGTCTGGTTTCCATCTGTTATATGAATCCAGCCAGGATAATAGGTTTTATCTATGTATCCATGTTTTAATGACTGGTACTTCTTTCCATTTAGTGTGACTGTGTACATATCTAATGCAAGATATTTTTGTAGAAAGGTTGATTTTTTTTAAAAAAATATATATTTATAAAACTTAAAGAAAAGCAACATCCTGGTCTGTTTTACAAAATACTTTGACATTAAACACAATTAAATACTGCATGCTCTTCTATACTTGCTCCAACATAAGAAACATTATAAATATCATCAGGGCCTCATGTGACCTTCCCAACAACAGGACCATTAGATAGAGACTGCACACTGTCCTGCTAGGCATGAAAAGCAGGGGTGGTTAATGCAAGGAAATAGCAGATTGTATGTATGTAAGATACAACATAAGTAGGCAAAATTTTTACTGAATAAAATGCTTAGAAGTCCCAAGCTGATATAAAAGAAAAATAAAGCTAAGATCTCATGTGACACAGTGCCTGTGTTTTACAATGACATATGTGAACCCAGAAAACAGGTCCCTTTGAGAAAACAACGCAGGTAATTTGGTGTACACATGAGGCAGAGCCCCTGGTCTCAATCATTTAGCAAACGGATGCTACGTGAGTGTTTCCTTTGAGGTCATCTTAAAAGACATAAGCTGTTGAAACGGTGTGTGCCACAGGCAAGTATCAAGTGAAGAGCGCCGACTCTGGATGACAGAACCCGAGAAGGCTTCCTGCCAAAAGTGAGGCCTATATTGAATTCCAAAGAATTCAAAATAGTTGGCCTACTATTATGGACTGAATGTCCAACCACCCCTAAAAAGTCATGTTCTGAAACTCCACATCCTGTCGCAGTGTGGTGTTATCAGAAGTCAAGGTCTGTGGGAGATCATTCGGATGTTGCAAAAGTGGACTTTTCAACAAGTGAACGGGGTAATTTACTAAAATTGTAATTGTTTCGTAATTCGGGGTCCTTTCAAAGTCACAGAGACTTACCTGCACTGTGCTACATAAAACTACACATGAGCAAGGCAGTCTATAATCCAGAAGGGGGCACTAGACCCAGCATGCTGGGGTCTGCCCTTCAATTTCTAGACCTTTGAGAAAAAAAGAAATCTGAAGTTTCTAAGCCACCCAGGGTGTAGCACTTAATGATAGGATCCTGAATGAACTGAGGCGCAGAGTGGGACAGGGTGGGGGAGTGCCCCATAAAAACACAAGGCAAGAACCCTCTGGGGGGTGAAAGCAGGTGAAATCAATTAGGTATGTGATGAGGGGATAAAACCAACAATTTGGAGATGGGTAAAGAATGGAGCTTGTGGTTAAGATGTGTATCACTGGCCACTCCCCCATCTTCCTGTCCGTGCTTAATCAGTCAAGGCTTTGAACTCTGCTGTGTTGATTCAGGGTGGAGTGTGGACCTGTATTGTCTGGTTAAATCCCCAGCTCCTCCACACACCTGCTTGGCAAACCAGGACAGCTTACATTTAGACAGGACTGGAATGGCGGTACTGGAAGGCAAGTACTCGACACCTAAAGTTATTAATTAATCATAAATAATGCAAAGTGATAGAGTGGCATTAAACAAATGTCAGCTATTATCAAGGGTCTTCTCCCTTGATATGACCTCAGACACCTCAATTCAATATGACTGGCATTCCACTTCGACCAATCAGAATTGTAATTCCCTAGACCTACCTTGCCACCCTTGGCACCCAACACAGCACTGGTTGACTGGTCATCCTGCTGTCACTCACTAGCTTCAGTTTCTATCAACCACAAAGCAAGTTCTCTATGATGAAGTTTCCTTTTAGTCCTAAATAAAGTCACGGAATATTTCCACAGACATGGCTATTTCCTCAGGCTCATTTTCATTTGCCCATTTTTTTTCTTTATAATGCACACCAGACTTGAAGGACTTTGCTCACACTTATGTTTCTGTTCCATCTTAATGATTATGCCTTCTGGACATCTGAATTTCTTTCCGGCCAACTTCCCACCACTGTGCACAAGAGCTTGGCATCATTTGGGGGCTCGTAGCTTCTACTTAATGATTTCCAAAGATTCTCAAGACAGACTTCTGGCCTAGGGTGGCTTCCGTGCACACACTCATCCCCACTCTGAAACATTTCTAGGATTCTCTCTGGTGACAGGAAACAGATTAGCAGGTGAGAATTCAGGGTCAGGGAAAGAGATGTGGTTGCCTTTAGGATTGACCTATGCAAAGGGAATCCTATCCTCCGAGTTCTGGGGCGGTTCTGTTGGTACCCTGGCAAGATCTCCTTGTATCCATTTTCCAAATTCTGAGCACCTGTCCCTCAGTCATTGCTGGGACCTTCAGTGACTACCTTTAGACATTTTTTCTATCTTTGTGTGTATATGAGAGAAATTCACATATGCTACAGAAATATGAAAGTCAGACTACAACCTCAAGTCTTCATCTTCCACCTTATTTGAGGAATCACCTTTATGCTGGTTGCCTCTGTGTACACCGGGCTCGCCAGCGCACGAGCTAGGGACTCTCATTCTGCCATCTCACCACAAGAATACCAAGATTAGAAAATACCATGATAGGCCTTACATGGGTTCTGGGGACCCAGACTCAGGGTCCCATCCTTACATGGCAAGTTTTACCTACGGAGTCATCTCCCGGATGCAGAGGATTAACTTTGACGCTGGAGCCATATCATCTGGTTGGGGAGCCCAAAAGAGCCAAGAGCATGCCACTCGCTTGGGCAGCCATAGCTAGGAGGCGGCAGGTGTGCATTCAGAAAACCTGAGTCTGTTTTCCCCAAAGTGTGAAAAATTCTGAGGCTGATCCATACGAGAGAGCTCCCTGTATGATCAGTCTGTCTGCTGCCCTGATGCGGTGCTCCTGAGCTCCTTTGGAGGGCTTGACTATATAAACCACTCACACCTGAACACTTGGCTGGGTCTGCTTCTGGGCAAACAACATATGGCCATCCTCTTGCTAACGACAAAGATGTAACTTTTGCACTGTGTTTACATTTAAGACAATTATCGCACGTACGCACTCGTAAGTGGTTTTTAAACATAAAGCAAAGGAAACCAGCCCACAAATCACAATCCAGAGAACCTAGACAACAATGAGGACCCTAAGAGAGACATACATTGATCTAATCTACGTGGGTAGTAGAAAAAGACAAGATCTCCTGAGTAAATTGGGAGCATGGGGACCTTGGAAGAGGGTTGAAGGGGAGGGGAGAAGCAGGGAAGGGAGCAGAGAAAAATATAGAGCTCAACAGAAATCAATAAAAAAAGTCAACAAAAAATATAAATAAAATTATGTCATGTACTCTGTATTGTGTGCTACACCAGGACAGAGCCCCCGATTCATTCATCTTTGACTCACCAGAGCCACGACATTACATAGACAGATTACCAAATCTCTGGTAAACTGACCTGAACGGGAATGTCTCCTCTCTCCACATCATTTCCACCCAATTTCTGGCCACTTCTCCAGCTCATTGCCCCTTCATAATGCAGCTCCTCCCACAGTGGACTTATCACCAGTTGGAATGCCATGCTCCGCCCCCATTCCCAGGTCCTCAACTCTGTGTCTGCTCCTGCAGGCACCTTCTCTCTGTCTAAATCCCAGGACTCACAGGGTCCTTGGCAGGGGGTACTTCTCAGATCCAAGGACCCAAAGAGCCACCCCACCCCCACCCACAACTGTTACCCTTTAACCAACCTTTCTCAATAGGGTTCCCTGAGATAATTAAGCCCTAGAGAAAATCACATCATACTGTTTTCTTGAGTCTCCCAAGGATGGTACATGGCGGCGTCATTATCACGTCAGACAGAGGCTGATTCACTCTCTATAGAGGATCCTAAGGGCATCCCAGTTGAATTCCTCAGTAGAAGTGGGGAAAAATGGCTGCTCTAAAGTCTTAGCCTATGCCATTTTAAAGGGAGATTTTTTAATTAGCATACAAAACAATGACTTTCACTATCACATTTTCTTACATTTTCTGCTGCACTTCCTACCCCGTTTCTCTCTCCCATCCCTCTGTCTCCTGCACTCTATCTCTCCAGCATTCTAGTTTCTATGTCACATGTATCTGTCCCCCTCTTCCCCCTCCCTGTTCCGTACAGCTTCCTTTTCCCACTTAGGCTAGAAGCAACGCAGACTCAGAGACACACATTGCATGTTTTCTATTTATAATTTCAATATGTATAAATATCTGTACATACATATAGGGCAAGTGGGTATAGGACATGGAACTACATGACATTGCTAACATCTGAAGAATTTTTGCTATGTTGCTCCCCGTCTTTCTAGAATAAAAGTGTATGAAGTTTGGTTTTGGCCTCTTCTCATTCCTAGGGTTCAGAACTGGTATATAGTTGGTAGTCAAAAAAGTATTTGTTTAGACTGGAGAGATGGCTTCCTGATTAAGAAAGCATGCACACTGCTCTTACACCGGACCGGGTTTGGTTCCCAGCACTCAGGTACAGCGGAATGCCTGTAACTCCAGCTCCATGGAGATGGGATATCTCTTAGGGCGTCTGCACTCACACATACACCACCCACACATGCAACATAATCAAAACCGATAAAAATAAATCTTTAAAAAAATATTTGCTGAGGCGTTCTCTCCGCTATTGCTAGGAGTCTTAGCTGGGGTCAACCTTGTGGATTCCTGGGAATTTCCCTAGCACCAGGTTTCTTTCTCCCTAACCCCAACGGTCCCCTCTATCAGGATATCTCTCTCATTGCTCTCCCACTCCGTCGCTCCTCCAACTCGCCCATCCCATTCCTCATGTTCTCATCGCCTATCCCCTCCCATCTACTGCACCCCGTTGTCTCCAGTTTACCTAGGAGATCTCATCTAATTTCCTTTCCCAGGACGATCCATGGGAAGCCATACCCTTTGGGAGGAGTGGATGGGGGTGGGGTGGGGTGGGGCGGGGTGGGAGGGAGAACTGTGGTTGATATGTAAAATAAATAAATAAATAAACAATAAAAATGATTGAATGAACATCACAGAATTCATTTTTATGACTTTTTAATTATCAAAATAATTGATGTCCCCATACAGAAAATAAAATGTGTATTATAGGTTACTTAAGAGGAATAATAGCAGAAAATACTAAGTGGAATTTGGGAGGAAAAAGCCCACATAATAACAACGGCTTTAATTAACCGAGCACAGTGTGGCTAAATGCTCCATCAGTTTGAGTGGGATGGAAGGACGCAATGGGGTGGACATCAATAAATTGAGAACAGTGCTCTGAATCCCATAGGAAATAAAGAGGGAGCTCCGTCCTAAACAGTAGAGAAATGGACCCCAGAGAATGCTGTGGGTGAACCACAGGGTGAAAACTAATAACATAATTACATTCTGCAACCTCACGGGGCAGGGGAAGCCAAGAAACACATTTCATACACTTTAGATTTTTAAAGAGGGAAATATGATAAATACGGATCCCATTTAAGAGACAGCTGAAGTAAAGGACTTCAAAAAAAAAAAAGTCGATAACCCACAAGAAAGGTCTGCTTACTTTGTCGTTTGCCTTGCATAAAAAGAGTATACCTAAGGAATAAAAACAGCCAGCATTTGAGGTAGGGACTAAGAAGAGAATGCCTAGGGTCTATAAACTGTCAGAGAAGAAAAGAGGGCTACCCTCACCCAAAACTGGCATTTCATATGAAGAAAATAAAGAAATCTAATCAATTATAAATGCAGAGAATAATCAGGACAACAAAAAAGACTCGGGGTGCATCTTGCAAGTGTCTCCACAGCCAATAAAGGAGATCATTTTAATAAGCCAAAAAGAATGACGGCACTCAAGGCATCAAGAGAATCCTTTGATCTAGGATGAAGGAGTTTGTTCAAGACTGGAAATGGGCATCTTTCACAGACTCAATTATTTGCCCCCAATTAAAATATTGAACAAATAACAGAGACTTCCTCTCCTGTTACATCCCAGCTAGAATTAATTGGCGGCGGTGGAGGTCTGTGGTCCTTCTCAGGGCACCTAGCAAAATAGGACAAATCAGGGTACGCAAACCATGGATGCCGGGACACAGGAATCCTCAGACCACGTGGATGGCGTATCTGCAAATGTGTAGCTGCCTTCCATGCATGTGTTTGCAGGGATAGCAAAGAGATGATCTTAAATACTCAATTTTTAACCTCAAGGTAGGTTTAGTGGGTTTTGCTCAACTTAACATAATGATTATTTGATTAGGACTCAGATCTTTTTTTAACATTTCTTCATTTATTTATTTGCTTAATTGTGTGTGCATACATGTGTGTGCATGCACTTGTGCACACACATGTGGAGGTCAAAGGAAAACTTGGAGGAATTAATTCTCTCCTACTGTGAAGATTCCTGGGATGAAACTCAGGTCCCCAGTCTTGGTGGCAAGCCTCTGTACCTGCTGAGCCATCTTTCCTACCCCCTGAGAAGAACTTTATGTATCCATCCTCTTTCTCTTTTGTCTTATCTCTTGAAATTAACTACTTGTAAATTTATTGGACATATAGTTCAAGTTATAGTTTTAGAATGAACTGAACACTCAGTATATAATAACCATTTATTAAACACTGTTTGCTTTTAAATGGATTTCTCAGTAGATAAATATAAAATAATAAAATACATCCTGTCAACTCCTCCTTTCTTTTCTGTGCTGGAATGTCTCCTGGAATTTTATCAGCAATCTTGAGCCAGCCCAGCAACAATCCTTTCATAGAATTTCCTAGGAGCAAGGGACTAGAAACATGACCCTCATATGTTCTCACAGCTTGCAGAAGCTAGCCTACTAGGAAGAATTTTTGTGTCATATCTTCTCAACATTACAAAAATCACAAAGGACACCAAAACTATTCATTTTCTCTTAGCTAGAGCCATACTGTTGTGATTTCCTCTACTTCCCATGGCTAGCTATCAGGCATCAAATACAGTCCTAAGTTCAGTCCTACAGGATTTAAGTCCCTATGGTCCACCGTTTCTCTGTTCTGTTGCATGTTATCACTGCACACCTGTTTCCTATTAAAACTTCAAACTGAGATGGACATTTCTCATCTTAGTTATAAATGAGCTTCAGGGAAATTGCTAGGCTAGCTCAGCAAGTAGAGGTGTGTACCATCAAGTAGAGGTGTGTACCATCAAACCTGACAGCCTGAGTCCAATCCTGGGAGAGAACCAACTGCTTAAAGTTGCACTCTCACTGCCACACAGGCTCTTTCTCTCTCTCTCTCTCTCTCTCTCTCTCTCTCTCTCTCTCTCTCTCTCTCTCTCTCACACACACACACACACACACACACATTTTGCTAATATGAAAGCTAGTTTTAATTCTCAACTTGACACAATCTACCATCACTTGGGAAGGGAGTGTCAATGAACGATTATCTAGATTTGGTCGTCCTGTGGACATGTCTGCAGGAATTATGCTGATTAATGGGATGGCCTGCCCATGGTGGGTAGCACCACTCCCTAGGTAACAGTCCTGCACTGTGTAACAGTGGAGTGAACAGAGCATCAACGTACCTGCATTGGTTAATCGTTCTCCGCCCTTGACTGTGAATATGATGTAACCACTTGCCTTAAACTCATGGCACCTTGATTCCTCTGAAGTGATGGAGCTAAATAACCCTTCTCCCTTACATTGCTTTATTTAGGATATGTTACTTCAACAACATAAAGTGAAATTAAGATCATTAATTTCCTTCAGTTTGCTTCTTTAGAATAGATTTCCTCTGTAAGCATCATGGTTGCCTCTAAGACATCCATGCCCTGACTCTGAGTTCAGCACTCACCCACGCTTCTCTGGCTACCTTGGCCTCCTGGTATGGTCGGCATCACGTTGCATGCATGTGGCTTCTCAGCAGTTCAGACCCCACTAGACGAAGTTCTGTGAGGGCAGCAGTCTTTCTCTATTTTCCATCACTGTATTCCCTGATCTCTGAATAAATGCTCCAAAAATGTATGTTTATTGAATAAAAGCTCTCATTCTCTGAACCCTCCTTTTACTTCTTGGTCATCTCTGCTAATATCCCCCACTAAAATGAAAGATTACTATGATCTAAAAGTAGGGCCTACCATCAGTATTTCTTTACATGTCTCTACCCTTTCCTGGCTCCTCGCTCCTTCTGCTAATGTGTACATGTATAAATATTTAAACTTCCTCTCAGGTTAAATTCATTTCTCCATTATCACATTTCTTCTTTTTGCCTGGATAATTTTAGTAAAATGATCAAACCTAGATATTCATACCAGGTAGTAAGGCATCCAGTATGAACAACTGGCCTGCTGTACACACTGCTAGTGATTGTAGCAATAGGTATAATACCCCAACAAGCAAACAAAATGAAAGGTATTCTTATTATTCCATTTTTCAAATTTTCTAATCCCAAGGAGAAATTTTCTTTATATTTTTTCTATGCTATCATATCTCAAATACTTACAGAAAAAAAATTAAGTAGCTTCAAATGAAAGTGCATCAGAGATTTTAAACAAAAATGTGGAGCCCTGACCCTAGAGTTTCTTGATCAGTATATCTGAGAGAGATCCACTGGCAAAGAATGGGCATTTCTGTTGGGTAATTTCTGTTTGGTCTGAAGATTACACGTTAGCATCAAAATACAGTGTCAAAAACAGTATGTTTAAATGACAAACTAACATCATACGACAAAGGAGAAGTTAATAAATAACCCAAAATCTGGCTGCAAAAGAAATTACTCTTCTTTGCTTATGGCCAGAGAAGTCAAAGTTGTTTTAGAATGTCACTTTAACATAACCCCACAGCTCTAACGATGCTTAGTGTCATTAAAATAAATTTATATTTTTCTTTTCAATAAAGAGATTGACTACTGAGATTCAAGGAAGTTGTGGTGATTCTGGGGGTGTATTATAAAGAGCAGTGCTCCCTACTGGGGGAAGGGAAGAGACCTGTAAGACTCAGAAAGTAGACAACATATATGGCCTGGGTCTATTTTAAAACTATAAGGCTAAGAGGATGCCCTGGGTTATATAAGCAACAATGATTGCTGGGGAGACGAGACTTTCTGGTGGAGCTGAAGTGGGATTTCCCTATATATGCTGTGAATACCATTGGTTAACTAAAAAAAAAAAAACTGTCTTAGGCCTGGGCAGGGCAGAATAGATGTAGGCGGGGAAAACTAAACTGAATGCTGGGAGAAAGAAGGCAGAGTTTAGAGAAGCCATCTAACCCCACTGGAGACAGATGCCAGAACTTTACCTGGTAAGCCATAGATAGCCTCATGGCAATACACAGATTAATGGAGATGGGTAATTAATATGTAAGAGTTACCTAATAACAAATTAGAGCTAATGGGCCAAGCAGTGATTTAATTAATACAGTTTCTGTGTGGTTATTTCAGGGCTGAGCTGCCAGGCAGCCAGGAACAAACAAGCAACCTCCTACAACATGGAGCTGCCTACAAATTGTTCAGGGAGCTCCAGAGATGCAGTTTCTGTCAGTTGTCACCCATGCTAGGGTGGGCTTTTGGTGTTGCAGTGGCCTTTAAGTCAGCAATATTGCAATAAATTTGCTGCTTCTCTAAGATACACGAGGGTGGGATCGCATCTTTAGCCCATCATTGTCATACGACTTTGGGTGAACAGACATTTTACACCTCCTCAGGAGAAACCACACAACAGGCAATGAGGCTGATGGAAGGGAGGTGTTCCCTTGGTTTGGTAAAGCCAAGTGGAAAGAGGCAAGGGATTCCTTATTTGAGAAGAGTAGACACTAAGAAGTGGACAGAGTATCTAAGAACAGCCACAGTCCAGATGGGTCGATCACCTTAGTCTGAAACACTTTAGTGCAAGGTTCTGAAATTTGAACTTAAGAAAGAGTATGAAGACCTTAGTGTTTTATTTAATGGAATGGCAGAATTTCTGGTTCTGATGAGTTCCAAATATGATGGAAGGAAAATAAAGATCATCAAACATTCATCAAATGGATGAATGATAGAAGCTTACATTATTTTAAATGGAAATAATTAGCCCACAATACAAAAGTGAGCGCAGCTGCCACCTCATCACGTATCTCCCAATGCTGCTTTTGGCAAACGAATATGACACATATTCCTTGAGTTTTGCTCTATTTGTGCGTCTGGATGAACAGGCTTAAAACATTTAGATGAAATGCAGTCCACCTCATTGGAAACAGGGTCTAGAACCCAGGTTGAAGACTCACAGCTGAAAATATTATAGATAACGAATACTAATCCCATCACTGACTTCTTTATGTACCAGCTTTGAGGAAGCCTTCTCTAGGCATGATATTTTAGGCGTCTTGATTGCTTGGTGATGTTTAAGAGTATCCCTGTGACCCAGGTAAGAGGCAAGAACAGATAAAGTGTAATAGAAGATATAGGAAAGAAGGAAAGGGCTTAAGGCAGGAATTACACTTCTTACAGGGTAAGAAGACAAGTAAAGAAGACTATTCAAAGGGTGGAGACAGTGGGAAGAGGAAGCGAGGCTCAGAAGTCCAAATGCACCAGCTACAAATAGGAAAGCTCAGCTTTTGACTGGTCTGTCATGATGTGGCATGTACTTGTCCTGTCGCTGTCTTGGTCTCAAGATGAGCAACTGTCTGAGAAGTGATTGAATTTAAACGACTTAGGGAGATCACCCCAAACTCAAAAGCTGCATGGGTTCAGTGTACATTTCTCATTTTCATGGCAATGACTGTCTAATTTGAGGAGCTGATTGTACTTCTTAAATTTTATTTTAATTTTAAAAAATTTTATTCTTGGGAGTATTTCATAACTGTATACAATGAAATGTAACAATATAGTCTCTCAGTTCTCCCCAGATCCTCTTCAATATGTTCCCCCTCCCAATTTCCCATTTTTAATTTTCTTTAAATATCCAAATTAACCCCAAGTCTAGTCATACATGCCTGAGTGTGGGGCCAAACACTAGAGAATGAGCAACTTACCGGAGACACAGCCCCAAAGAAGAACAATTCTTCTCCCAGCAGCTCTTAATGGCTAATAGCACTTCAGTTAGGGGTGGGGCCTCATCAGTCCCTTCCTACTTCCACACTGGAAGTGTGGCTGGCTTGGTCTTGAATGCAGTTACTTAAAACTCAAAAGACAGAAGGTGATAATCTTTCTTTGGGGCTGCCTTGTTGTCTTCCATATTTTAACCTTGTCTTGAATATTATAAGTGGGAGACACCAAATTCAGACCCTAGGTAGGGTTGTCTGCAGTCCTGAGCAATATGAATTCAATGTTGGCTTCACCTACTGCTTGTTTTCTTCAATTTTATGACGATCACAGGCATACTTGACTATTTTTCTTGTGTTCAGTGGGAAGAAGAATAAATCATTTGTTTTCAATATTTTTTAAATTCATTTCTCAGTACTTTCATCTGTCTTCAGGTTTTGGGGGCGTTTTTGTTACTGGGGCTCGGTGTGCACCACAGCACATGTGTGGAGGTCAGAGGACAGCTTCTTGGAGCTGGTTCTCTTCTACCATGTGGGTCACCCTGGTTGGAGGCATTTACCCTGAATCGTCTTGCTTGCCCTAACGAAGTCTTTGTGGGTCTGTATCCATAGCCATCAAGGTTTGCTAGAGCCACCTAGAGAGTCTGGGAATATGAATGCAAATCCACATGTGAGCATCAAGTTCTCAGTGCTTGCTTTTCCACTCTGGGACAGCTCTTCTTCAGCCTCCATCTGTCTCTTCAAAGAGGGTTGTTACAGCCTGTGTTTCAATCTAGTCATGATTCTTGGGAGTGTATCCTTCACTACTTTTTGGTGAGGCCTATCAAGGCCCCGTCCTATGGCTTTAGGGAGCAGCCTTTTCTCATCTTAGTATTACAAAGCAAGAATTATATGGGAATCATTTTTTTCCTGTCAATCTTGAAGTTTCACTTCAGCAATACATGCTATCTCATGAATCAAATCCTCAATTCTGAATTTTAAACTCACAAGATAAAAGACTTCTCTGTATCAGACACATGTTTCTTTGGATAAATCCAGATCTGTGGCTTGTGAAAAGAAGTTGGGGTCGGGAGATGATTAAGGTGTTGTAGGAGCTACATAAGACCATTGTTGCAGGTCAAGTTACCTGGCAAGTAGACTCTGCTGTCAAGTTGATTGTGAAGAGCGTTTGCAATCATGACCCATGGGACAAAGGAAAACAACTGGGCTGGGTAAGAGGAAGAACTGAGGCAGTAGAATAGTCACAAGGCATCAGCCTACCTGAAGTCTGTCCTTCAGAATCATTCTCGGCTGCGGTAAGATGGCAGGCTTTTATCTCCCCTTTCAACCAGTGATTGAATTGTGGGAAGCCTACCAGGATAGGGGCATGACCTAGTGTTGGGGTGTCTGTCTTCAGCTGAAGGTAATTCCCAGCAGCTGCTAACACACAAGGGCTTCATCTACCAACAGTCCTAACTGTTAAGATCACCGTGACCCATCAAGACTTGCAGAGGATTAGGGAGTGTGACAAATACTGGTTACTATCAACCTGATTTGCTCTGGAATCACTTGGGAAATGGGCCTGCTTCATGTGCCTTGTGGAGTTGTCTTTATTATGCTTCTAATTAAGATAGAAAGAGTTACCCACAGTAGGTAGCACCCTTGCTGACTGGGATCCTGGACCGCATAAATGGAGAAAGGGAGCTGAGCAGCAACCCCTGTGCAGCACTCTGATCGTGGATGTGATGTGAAGAGCAGCTTCTGTCTCCTGCCATCTTGATGTTCTCACCACGATGGACACTGCTCTCGGTCTGTGACATGGTAAATTCTATCTCTCTTAAGCTGTTTTGGTCAGGGTGCCTTATTCCAGCAACAGGAAAAGAGACCAAGACAGGAAGTCTATCACAATGGCTGTCCAGAAGTCAATAACTCACATTCCTACCTTTTTGCTGTGCCATTCTTACTGTGTAACTTTCAAGCTTACTCTTACTTCATGACCTCATGATGACTTTTAATCTCAACCCAGACTTATTTCTGAACTCTGGACATGGAAGGAAGCATAAAGAAGAAAGAAGTAGCAGGAAAGCAAACAATAACCATAATGCCATGAAATCTTCCATATATACCTATTGGCCAGAATTTGCCATATTGCTGCTCTAGCTGCAAGAGATGACAGTAAATATGTTTTAAACAAATACATTGTCTCAATTGCTTACTGGTTGTACTACTACCCCACTCACTGAAGATTGGACTTCATTTTCTTTCATATTCTCTCTCAATCTCTGTCTGTCTGTCTGCCTATCTCTTGCATGTGTATTATATATATGCCGAAGTCAGAGGAAGGTGTTATTGCCCTGCCCTACCACCCCTATCTTATCCCCTGAGACAAAGTCTCATTAAATTTGGAGTCCCCTGGAACTGTGAGTCAAAATCAACCCTTCCTTCGTTAAACTGAAATGTCAGGTATTTTTGTTGAAGCAACCAGACAAGTACCTAGTACCTTAGGGAACTCCACTATAGAAATTGACCATGAATACATATACTAGGTTTAGCAACTCAAAATAGAAGATATCAGTTAAATTTGAATTTCAGATAAATAATACATGATTTTATACTTGGGCAAATTGCATGGGGCATAATGACACTAAAATATATTTATTTTCTGCTTCTTTGCAACTCAAATTTAGATGGATGTCCTATATCTCATCTGGTCTCTTTACCAGGAGCAAGACTATCTACACTGCTATGGGGTCAGATGTCCTAGTACCCAGTCACTGCATCTATTGACTTTAACCTCTGGAGTTTTCCCACAAGCCTCTAGTCTGAGAATAGCTGTTCAATATTTTTAGAGACTTGTCAATCAATGCAGTTAAAAGCTGAAGAATTTTTGTAGCAAAATACATTTTTCATGTGTCCTGGAGCAAAGACCCCTGAGGGTAGGGTACATGGATAGATTTCAGTAGGTTTCTTAATCTACTGAAATTGTGTGGGAAATGCTTTGCCTGTAGACTTTTGTGCATTTTCTGGAGAGGTTTATAGCTTTGGTCCCACTCTCTGAGAGATGATGACTCAAAAAACTTCATCCCATGACACAAGGAAGTCTCTTCCCAGATCTCAGTTATTGTTTATTTAGGGGTAGAAGTAGAGATACCAGCCATGGAATAAGAGCCTTTGATTATTTTCTGCAGAAAAAAAATTGGAACACATTTAAGAAAAACTCTTTTATTTACCTGCTAAAAAATCAATTCTCAATTTAGACATTACTCAGAAGTGTCTTTCAGCAAAACCTACTAATCATCTAAATCACTCACTGTTTTCTCGTTCTCCCGGTGGGTGAGGTTCCTCTCCTCTAACTCTTGGGTGTTTCACAGGGCAGAGAGTAGAACTCCATTCATCCTCCCCAATTCCTGTCTTCAATGGGCAGATTAAGAGGTCTATCTATAGGCCACTCCTTGGACATGACACTGTCACTAATTTTTTCTACTTAAGTGTCTTGTTCATTCAGGCTGCTTGACGATAGCCTCTAATTGTAACGTTCTGCTCCTCATTTATATTCTGATGTCTTACAGAAAATACTACAAAGTAGAAATCATAGGACAGCCTGGTGGTTTAATATAAGAACGTGACGCATCCCAGACTCCTTACTCCTTTCCCAAAAAACTCCTTTGGTGAGTTTATTTGGGAAAAAGAAACCAAAGGCAGATTCTAAGATCCCAGAATCATCTTGAAATCATGTTTAGGGACTGGGAAGAGGGCTCAGTGTGCGAAGCACTTGCTGGGAAAGTGTGAGGATCAGCATTTGAAGCCAGAATCCAGGTAAAAGCAGTAACGCGTGGCTTTCATTCCAGTACTCCCATGGAAAATGAGATGCAAGGAACCCCTAGGGATTACAAGTCACCTATCCTGCCTACACAGAGGCGAACAACATATAAGAGTCGTTGTCTTAACCTAGGTGGGAAGTAACACCCAAGGTTGTCATTTGGCATGCCCACACATGCTGTGGCACACACTCGAGCTCTTTCACAGCTGAACACACACACACACACACACACACACACACACACACACACACATTATCAGGGCAACTAGAGCAGGACTCAGGACCTGGAGGCCAGGACAGGTTTCTAGAAAGCCGTTTTCTAAGCGGTGGCTCCCCAGATGAAGAGGTTTTGTTAAGTAAACGAGGCAATAGGTTTCTCATCAGGAAAGAAGCATATACTCCAAGTAGAGAATAAATGATGCCAAAGGTAAGGGGCAGGATGATGCACTTGAGACAGACAAAACAGGGCTTGTAGAGCAAGTCAAGAAGTTGAGCTTTCTGCCATCAGCAAATTCCTGTCTCCCGTTCCCATGCTGGGTTTGGGTACATGCCTCAGTGGTCCGAGCCTCGCATATGTATTAATGGGTTCAGCGGTTGTTCCTGACACCACTATAGTGGGGATATTATTATTTCTCCTAATAGGAGTCTCAGGGAACCCAGAGCTTTCTGTGAGGACATGCAGAGTATGGAGGTCTCTGCAAACTTCCTGGGCAGCAGAGAGACTAGCCGCCAGAGGAAAGAAGGCAGTTAGGCACAACAGGGCTCAGGAGCCAGTGTTGGTTCAACTTCAGGAGCTCACCCCGATTGGCTCATTTTAGACGTAAACAGAGCACAGTTTGGTGAAGACTCTTCTTGCGATGATTGATCCATTCTCACAAGCACAACAACGCATCCCTAAATCTGGTTGAGGAACAAAGTAAGTTAACTACAGATTCCAACAGGACCACATCAAAATTCTTCATAAAGTGCATGTACGCCTTCAGTAATAGGTTCTATTGATTGAGTGAGAAAAAACGAGTTTCCAAGAACGTATCTGGAGAGCAAAATGGAACTGGAAAGTTACACAGGTCCCGTAAAGGTCGCAAGGCTTGAAAACATGGCTGCTTCAGCCTTTTGGGCAGAAAACAGGTTTTTCATTCCTTTCCTTGAAGGAAGAGCCCTGTGTGTTTAAAACCCCAGGTTCCTCTAATGCCAGCACAAAGACCTCTGTGCCCTCTAGAGCAGAGTTTTCTATGTTTCATGGAGGGGTGAGGCATGATTCAGGGAACAACAGGAATGAGACCATGGGAGCTCCAGAAATCAAACTATAGGGCAGTTTCAGGGCAGGACTCAGACCCTGGTCCCAGAATGCTAGGTCCCAATAGTCTAGGAAGCCTATTGTCCCTGTTGGCAAGCACAGCATTTCTCCTGTGAAATCTCATGAGGTTGCCTCATGGGAATGGTCCAGATGGGTCCACCTTGAATGACTCAAACTGTTAGTGTATAAACAGTATATAAACAGAGGTCACACAAGACCTATTTGCCCAGGGTCTGCAAACCTATAGGTGACTTTGCTGTGGAATCTGCACTTTCCCCTAAGAGCAAGAGAGAAAGTAGAATCACGTGATCCAAGGACCATTTGTCAAACCATTTTTTCTCAATTAAAAATTTATCATCCAATCAATAAAATGTAAATAACAAAACATCACATTTTAACCACTTCTAAGAAGGCAGTTCTGTGAAATCAGCATTGCTAAGAAATCATTAAATCTCTCTATTTTTGTAGAATTTGCTTAATTTTTTATTTTAAAGTTTTTTAAACTTTATTTAAAATGCAATATATTTTGTTCATGTTTCTCACCCCCTCAATTCCTCCCAGATCCTCCTTACCTCCCTACCATAAGATTTCTCTCTCTGATAGAATATGAAACAAAGCTGGGCGGTGGTGGCACACGCCTTCAATTCCAGCACTCAGGAGGCAGAAGCAGTCAGATCTTTGTGAGTTCCAGGCCAGCCTGGTCTACAAGAGCTAGTTCCAGGATAGGCACCAAAGCTACATAGAGAAACCCTATCACGAAAAAACAAAAACAAACAAAAACAAAGCAAGCAAAAGAATTAAAAAAAGAATAAAACCCAAAAGTTCAAAGAGGCCAACTGACTTGTCGAGGTCCCACAAGTGAACTGTGGAGGAGCTTTGCCTGGTGTCCTCAGTGCTTGCCCACATGCCCAGTTCATTCTCTCAACAGCGAGGAATCTGAGTTCTCAAATATAAAGTGACCCTATCCAAGTCAGGAGCAAGGCTACTGAGCCCTCCTGACCTCTAGCCAGTGTGCTGCCTTCTCCATCTCAGTAAGTCTGTCCTCACTATCTCCTGTCTCTCCAGCTCCTTCCACCAAAAATACGAGGCTTCCTTGCACGGAAATGTGAGTTTCACACAGCCAATTATCACCTAAAAATGCTTTTCTAAATTGGTGCTTGGGGGAGTGTCGCATCCATTGGCTGCAATATGTCTTCGCACCAGACTTCAAGAGTTTCAGTTGAGAAATGAAGATGCTACTTGGCCACCATTTCCCATTCCTGCTACCACTCTTGACGCATTGTTTTTGGTTGCAAGTCAATTTCAAGAACTCCATTGATGGCTGCAGATTATCGCCGATGCTTTAGGCACGTAAGGATTGTGTGACCATGGGAGAGTATCTAGGACGTAGTAGGTGATACAGAATACTCATTGAAGGAACACTGCAGTGATTTATTGGTTTCCTTTAGGAAGTTGAGGAATAGTTTGAATACAGCAAAGGTCACCTTCAAGGTCTCAGACTTTTGAGACTATTTCAAAAACTTGGTAAGAGTAATTGAAGAGGACTCCCAGTGTCCCCTTCTCGGCTCCGCATGTGTGGAACACTGCATGCACACCTACACATAAGATGTATTCACACAAAATCATCTATTTAAATGCACACAGAGATGACAATAATCTACAAAGTGTTTTCACTTTCTCCAACCTACTAATAACTCAGAAATCTAAATCAGCATGTGTAAAAGGATACTTTTTAAAACTATATTTTTATTTACTTGTAACCACCCCCCTCTGTGTGTGTGTGAGTTCCTGCCAAGGCACATGTGTGGTAGTCAGAGGTCAGCTTGTAGGGGTCGGTTTTCTCCTCAACCACCTGGATGCCAGAGGTTGAACTCAGGTCATTAGACTTGACAGCAAGCACTTTTATCTGCTGAGCCATTGTGCTGACCCTTGGCTAGTTTTGCATATAGTTTGTTTGGTCAGATACTAGAATCGTGACACTGGCTTTTTCCTGATCCCATCTACTTGGAATACTTTCCCCCACACGTTCACTGTAAGGTAATGAGGAGACGCAGTGTCCACCAGCCTTCCATGGTATGAACAAATCTAAACTTTCCCCCACTGGTCTCCGAAGGTGGTGACCCCTTAGGTTTCCCCCACCTTTTCATCATTGCAAACATCTTATGATGTCTATTCCTAAGTCTAGATCTTGGTGAAATTGTACAAGTTCGCACCAGTGTAAATGCTAGACACATTGTAACAAAGCTGTATGAATCGCTACATTGCCCTCCCAGGAGCTGCCTGGGTTTTCACAGTGATGTGTGTCCTTCCAGGCCTGCCTTTCCCACTAGCTCTCACCCCCACTAGGTAGCATCAGTCTTTTCAACTTTTTACCACTGGGTAAGAATGTTATCTTGTTTAGATTTTCATTTATTTAATTACAATTTTTAAGGCTTAAAAAAATCTTTGCAGCAAATTTATTTTTGGAATTCATTTCAAACCTCTTTTGAATTAATGTAGGTTATAAAAATTTTTATATATTACATTTATTTAAATCACTGAAAAAACAGCTTTTCTGCCTCTAGCTCGGTAGTTCTCCATCCTGGCTGCATATTGAAACACCTGGAGTGCTTTTTTAAAAATACTTTTGCCTGGGCCTCATCCCAGATCAATTAAATCAGAATCTCTCTGGTGGGGCTTGGCCTTGATAGTTCTTAAAAGCTCCTTAGGTGGTTCCCAGCTGCAGCCAAGATTGAGAACCGTGGCTCCAAATGCATTATAAGGCGGGGGTGGGGGTGAGGGGGTATTGTGAATACTATGCTCAAAAGGCTGAGGGCTCCAGTCTCAGTACCCACTGAACATGTAAGCACGCAGCGTCTTTCATGCTGATTTTTAAACAAAAACACAGGAGTGTAACACATTCTTGGAGCCGAGGTCACAGTCCTCTTGCTCTGCCACCATCCTCCTCCTCTCCACCTGCCCACACTTCAGTAAGACATAAGAAACTCAGACTTTACAAGCTAATAACTGATGCGCCCAAACTAAAGAGAGTTAGTAGCAGGCAATGATATGATCAAAGATGTAAGCGCCTTTTCTGGCAGCCTACGATTGTAATTGGTTCATCTTCTTATAGACAAAGGGAAAAAATACAGATCATCAAGAAGGAAAAGCCAGTGCCATTGTGGGAAGGAGGTCCTTTAAAGTTTCTGTCACTCTTCTGCTTCCCTGGCTCCCGTGACAAATGTGTCACAAGCTGTCATCTTACTCATTGAAGCTAAACCGTGACAGCTTTTCCTGCCAACTCAGCACGGGCCTAAGACAGAAAAAGTTGCTGGGAGATAGATGGTCCAGCTTATTGGTTCAATTTGAATTTTCCATGTTATCAGAAACAGGTGAGGCAAAATCATCACAAAAACTTATTAGAGGGCTTCTGAATACATTTCCATCCTTTTCTTCTTCTTAAATATTATATTGGCAAACATTTACACGTTCAAAAATTAATACCTAATAACTGCGCATGTTTGTGTTGTGATAATTTGACGCAGGGATGCAGTGATCAAATCAGGCTAATTAGAATTTTCTCAGCTTAAACATTTGCCATTATTATTTCATCTATTTGGAGAGCTTTGAACTCCTTTTTCTGATTTTCTACAAATACATAATAAGTTTTTATAAGTTATTGTCAGGATGATTGCTGTAGCAAGTATTTGTAGTCACACATTTTTTTAAAAAAAGCAGTGATAATGTGGGCTGGAGGGATGGCTCAGTGGTTAAGAGCACTGGCTGCTCTTCCAGAGGTCCTGAGTTCAATTCCCAGCAACCACATGATGGCTCATAGCCATCTATAATGAGATCTGGTGCCCTCTTCTGGCCTGCAGGCACACATAGAAGGAATGTTGTATACATAATAAATAAATAAACCTTAAAAAAATGAAAGACAAAAAAAAGCAGTGATAATGTGAGTGGGGAAATAAATTCTTATAATTTAGTTATTTCTGATTTCCTGTAGAAATCTTACGTCATCCAGTCTCTCAAGGAAAAAGATAATGTTTTTTTTTTTCAAGCCAAAGTTGCTAAGTATCAGAGCGTTGTTCAGAAATGTCACAGACCCAGCCAGTCACAGAGCCCACAAACAGACAAGAGAACAAGAAATATGTTCTATATACACATGCAATGTTACTCAGCTATGAAAGTAATGGGGTCACGTCATCCACAGACCAGTGGGTGGAACTGGAGAACATCGTGCTGTCCCAAACCAACCAGACTCAGAACTCCAAGTGTTGCCTGCTTTTCTTCTCTATGGAATATGGGAAGAGGAGGGGACAAGAGGGAGGATGAGAGAGCGGTGAGCTGTATACAGACAAAGTGCCTTGATACACCCCTAGTGAAGTCTGTGCTGCTTGGCTTTGTAAACTTGATAAAAACCTGGATATATCTAAGAAGAGGAAACCTTAATTGAGAAGATGTCTTCATCACACTGACCTGTTAGCAAGTCTGTGGCGTAGTGTCTTGATTATTGGTTGATGTGGTAGTGTCCAGCTCACAATGGGTGTTGACATCCCTGGGTATGTGGTCCTTGGTGCTATAAAAAAAGCAGTCTAAGCAAGCCATGGGGAGCAAGCCAGCAAGCACTGTTCCTCCAAAGTCTCTGTTTCAGTTCTTGCTTCCAGGTTCCTGTCTTGAGTTCCTGCCCTAATTTCCCTGGATGATGGTTTAGAAACTATAAGATAAAATAAACTCTTCCCTTTCCAAGTTGCTTTTGGTCATGGTGTTTTATCACAGCAAATAGAAACCATATCTAAGGCAAAAATCCATCTATAATTAACTTATGCTTATTTTAAAAAGTCAAAAATTAGGAATTAATTACAACATAGAAACTATACAAAAATGCACTGAAGAGCTAACCACTCTAAAGCCTGCATTAATTACTGAGTCATCCCCAACAACATGACCTGGGAAAGAGAATATTTGGAACATCAGTTGTTTCTTTAGGCAGATTGTTTGTGGTATCACTTGGACATATAAGGTGCATGAATTAAAACTGTACAATTCTATCAGGTTTTCAGCTTCTGACGTCATCACAATCAAGACAAAGAATTGTCTCCATAGCTCCATGCCCTCCCAAAGACACCAAATCTAGATAAGGAGTGTGGGGCTCATGGGAGAGGGCAGAAGGGGAGAGAGAGGGGGGAACGGAGAAAAAAATGTATAATGCAATAAAGACAATTAAAATTTTTTAAAAGTATGGCTCCATTGCTCCCCACAGTTCATCCTCAGGCACCTCGGTAGTCCTTGTTTCCATAATGGGTCTCTACACCATCTGTTTCTGACCGTATGCAGGCTATAGCCTATACAACCTCTCGTACCTTTTCTGGAGGGCTACTATTTCAGTATGGAGAGACGCCAGTGTGATCCATGTTCACCTGATGAAGGACTTTGGATAGTTTAGAGGTTGAGACTATTAGGAATGACAGTGCTCTGAGTATTCTTGCATATGTATTTTTGTGGACATAAAATGTTTTAAAGATGTTAATATCCAGATATACATAGCTTAAAGCACTAACGCACATCTGTAGTTTCACTGACCTGAAAGCAGATTTTATAAAACTCAGCCACAATGATTTCCCTTGGTAGATCGGGGGACTCTCTACCCACTGACTTGTTTCTGTCCTGGACAACACAACTCAGGTTATATTCATATAGCTCTACTGAGTACCATGCACATCCTGTTTTACCATATTTGTCACAGTAGAAACCTTTAACTGCTTCTCTTTCAGAGTGGCCAAAATATTCCACCATGCCTGTCTATTCTGTTACATGAATCACAGCAAACTAATCCTTCTCCATATGACTCGCAATCTTGTCATAGATAAGAATGGTTCATAAGCCAAGAGTCAGCACTTCTATGTTGAGGAGCTACTGGCATCTCCACATCCACACAGAGTTCTTTTTTAAATTAATTTTTAATTTTTATTATTTTTATTGATTTTTATTGAGCTCCACATTTTTCTCTGCTTCCCTCGCTGCCTCTCCCCTCCCCCTTCAACCCTATCCCAAGGTCCCCATGCCCCCAATTTACTCAGGAGATCTTGTCTTTTTCTACTTTCTACATCCCATGTAGATTACATCTATGTAAGTCTCTCTTAGTGTCCTCATTGTTGTCTAAGTTCTCTGGGATTGTGATTTATAAGCTGAATTTCTTTGTTTTATGTTTAAAAACCACATATGAGTGAGTACATGTGATAATTGTCTTTCTGTGTCTGGGTTACCTCACTCAAAATAATGTTTTCTAGCTCCATCCATTTGCCTGCAAAATTCAAGATGTCATTATTTTTTTCTGCTGTGTAGTATTCCATTGTGTAAATGTACCACATTTTCCTTATCCATTCTTTGGTCGAGAGGCATAGGTCCTGGCTATGACAAACAAAGCTGCTATGAACATAGGTGAGTACATGTCCTTGTGGCATGATTAAGCATCCTTTGGATAAATACCCAAAAGTGGTATTACTGGGTCTTGAGGAAGGTTGTTTCCTAATTTTCTGAGAAATCACCACACTGACATCCAAAGGGGGGGGGAGTTGTACCAGCTTGCATTCCCACCAGCAATGCAGAAGTGTTCCCTTTTCCCCACAATCTCTCCAGCATAAGTTGTTATCAGTGATTTTGATCTTGGCCATTCTTACAGGTGTAAGATTGAATCTCAGAGTTGTTTTGATTTACATTTCTCTGATGATTAAGGATGTTGAACATTTCCTTAAATGTCTTTCAGACATTTTAGATTCCTCTGTTGAGAGTTCTCTGTTTAGGTCTGTACTCCATTTTTTTAATTGGATTATCTGTTCTTTTTTCTGCGCCAGCACAGCAACCGTCGTTCTTCTGAGCGAGGGACATCGGGATTCACACACAGCACACTTCAGGTTCTACAGACAAGCTTTTATTCCACTGTCTCACACAGTATATATAGTCCTCAGCAGGGGAGGCTGAGCCAGCAAAAGCAGGAAGCTCATCACCGTAGCTCACATGGCTTAGGGATAAACACTCTTAAAAACATTGTTGAAAACAACAGATTGTTCCTGTTTTTGTTCCTGTTTTCAACCAACCACAAGAGTGCAAAACAGATCAAGTGGGGGTGCAAAGGCCTGTCCTCTAGGGACCCAACACTTTTGATTACCAATTTCTTGAGTTCTTTGTATATTTTGGAGATCAGACCTCTGTCTAATGTGGGGTTAGTGAAAATCTTTTCCCATTCTGTAGGCTGTCATTTTTGTCTTGTTGATCATGTCCTTTGCTTTACAGACAGAAGCTTTTCAGTTTCAGGAGGTTCCATTTATTAATTGTTTCTCTCAGAGTCTGTGCTACTGGTGTTATATTTAGGAAGTGGTCTCCTGTGCCAATACATTCAAGTGTACTTCTCACTTTCTCTTCTACAGGGTTCAGTGTGACTGACTTTATGTTGAGGTCTTTGATTCATCTGGACACGAGTTTTGTGCATGGTGATAGATATTGGGTCTATTTTCTTTCTTCTACATGTTGATATACAGTTATGCCAGCACCATTTGTTAAATATGCTTTTTTTCCATTTGATATTTTTTTTCTTATTTGTCAAAAATCAGGTGTTCGAAGGTCCACACAGTGTTCTGAACAGTAGCAAAGAAATGGAATTGGCCTAAGATCCATTCATGGGTGAATGAACAAGGAAGTGTGAACAAGGACCTACAACATCGAATAGTACTCAGCTTTACAAGGGGAATTCTGTTGTTTTTCCCACAGTATAATTGAGCACAGGGGATGTTATGTTAAGTGAGACAACACAGACACAGGCAAACAGATCTCACTAACTTACATGGGGAATCTAAAGGCAGTTAGAGTAGTGTGATGGTTGCCAGGGACTGAGCTGTAGAGAAGGTTAGGGACATATTCATCAAATGGCATCAAATTTCAGTTGGAGGAGTCAGCCTAGAGAGTTGTCCAACTAAACTTAATAGCAATGAGCTATAGACACAAAGTTGCTACATGTTTTGGCCACAAAGAACTTGCACTAAATTACAACTTGGTGAGGCAATGCAAAGCTCAATCAGCTTGACTTAGTCATTGCATAATATTCACATTTTTAAAAATCATCTCCTATACCATCAATGTATCATTTTAATTCATCAATGAAGACAAATTTTAAAAATGCTATTGCTGCCCTAGCCCACTCGCCCCCCCCAACACACAAACTCTCAGTGTCTCCTTCTGCCTTTTCTCCATCTGGTATGTAAATCACATGTGTGAGTTCCCGCACCAAGAAGTCAGAATCCTTGCTCCTAGCTCTGCAGTATACTTCAGTTGTGTTAGGGCTAGCCTCTCTGCCATTCTTACATGCTGTCAGTCTGTCTTTGGGGTGCTTATCCCAGCCTTCCTGTACCCTTCCCCATCCAACTTTCTTCAAACCCTTTTGTGCCCCTCACTTCCATCCTTATTTTGTGGGCTTCCTCCTTCTCTACCATCCAGAAGTCTGGTTGGCATGCTCTATATCCTGTGATTTGCTCTTTAGTTAATTCCCTACACTTACATAATCCTACTCAGATGTCAATCTCCCAAAGGCATCAATATAGAATGACTGACTGGCTTGGTCCATTTGTACTGCCGCAATGAAATACTGTAGACTATGTAATATTTATTTATACTCATAGACAAGATCTTGCTATATAGCTAATACTAACCTAAGATGGCTTCAAACTCTCAATCCCCCTGTCTCAGCTCCCAGCACTGGGATTATTTTATTCATGAAAGTTGGGAATCCAAGATCAAAGTGACAGCGAGATTAATTCTTTTGACTCCAAGATGGTACTCAGAGGGAGACTGTGTCTTTTTCAGATGGTAGAGGATGGAGGCTGAGGAGGTGTACATGGGAGGGATGTAAAAGTCCTTCTATGTAATATTCACTCCATGAGGGTGGAATCCAGATGCCCTGATCACTTAAAGGCTTAATGTCTTGTCACTGTTACAGTGGCAATCAAATTCCAGAGAGCTTTGGGAGAGACCAACATTCACTCCATACCAATGACAGACTCTGTGTATTTCCTTAAACCCTTAGCGCCAAAGAGCTGTCACAATAGTAACTGAACAGACCACAGTTAACATCTCGTTGCACATACCAATGGTTTACTTCATTTTGTAAGTTCTTTCCACTGTCCTGTGCTTAGCTAGCTTGACCCCACCCTTAGCCACACATGAAACAGACTCTAGTTCCTAACTTTTAAAAGTCAAACTATTTATTGTTATAGGTGTGTGCATGTGTGTGCGAGCATGCACAACTGTGTGTGTGTGTGTGTGTGTGTGTGTGTGTACATCCCTGTGTGCATTCATCACTGCAGTGCCTGCAGGTTAGACGACAACTCTCAGGAATCTATTCTGCCCTTCCATCCTGGAATACCATGGTCACGCTCGGGTCATCAAGTTCGCACAGCAACTGATTTTGCCTGCTGAGCCATCACGCTGGCCCTTGTCCTATTTTGAATTCTTAGATCTTGTCTCTGAAAAAATATTATCTATCAGAAGAGTTTTCAGAAGGATGGGCTGGTGATGGCTCAGTCTTTGGGGACTTTTGATGGTCTTGGAACCTAGATCCAGAGAGCAGCGAGCAAGTGGGGCCAGATTTGCTGATACCAACAACTCCTTTTTAGCAGAGTGCATTGAGCCCAAACAGACTTAGAAAGCTATTTTTAAAAGCCCTTCATTCTGTGCCTGCTTTATATGGCAGACACTAAAAATATTAATAAGTAGAAATAGTGCTGATCCCTGGACATGATGAGCTTTCAGTTTCTGGAGCCCCAAGGTGACAGACTGTCATGGAGATGTTTGCACCCTCTTCACATCCAGCTCGGAAGAAGACAACAGTGGTATTTCAAGTCCTAGCTTGGCATTTAGCTGTGTTAAGTCATTCTGTTCCATTGGCATCTCTAAAATAGCCTTTAAAATAAATAATTAAAAGACAGATTGTACTCCATGTCACAGAAGCCTTCACACAAATGCTTTAAGCCCAAAGGGGAACCAGCATGGCTGTCAATGAGTTCCCTACAGTGGATTTCTTCTCTGAAACTTCATCCAGCTATACGGATCCAAGTCAAAGGCTGGTAAACAGAAATGCTTGAGTGAGCAGGGCACCAGCACACTGTCTGAAGCTGTATCACACGGTAGGGATTTAATCAAGAAAAACAAGAGTTGGCAAACAGTCTTGTCCCCAGAACAATTTTACCAACCCATCATTGCCAGAAAAGCCAGGTGCATCTTTACCCACACCGCTTGAGTAAACCATTATAATAATTATAAATAGAAAGCCAAAGCAAGGTATGAGTATTCTGGAAGGAGTTTGGCAGTGCTTAATAAAGCTGAGGATACTGACTCTCATGACCCAGCAGTTCCATCCCTAGGTGCATGCCCTGCAGAAATGCATACTCCTGTGCCCAGGCAGACTGGAATAAGAATGCTCAGAGTGGCGTCCTTTGCAATAGCCTCTAACTGGAAAGAACCAGATGTCTGCTAATAAGAAAACGAATAAATTAACAGAGATATAGACTCAAATGACAATCAAATTTAGCAAACTGCCAAAATATGATGCGTGCTAAGGACACTATTGAATATGAATATTACATTGGACACCATGGAGTATACAATGTCTCATTGGCTGTAACTATGGTGTTCAGCAATACATAATTATGTGGTCCAACTCTAAAGCATAGCAAACGTGTGAATGGCGGACATTTAGAACAGTGACTGCTCAAAGAGAAAGATGGATGCACAAGGAGAGACCCCCAGAGCTTCCCTTCCTAACCCAAGTAGGGTAACTTGATTTTATTTTCCTACAGTCTGAGAAGCTGTCTTGTGCACATTCCAGTATAATTGCAATGCTTCAATTTTTTTAAGGAAGAAAAATAGGAGAGATAGATGTTTGGTCTCTAAACAAAGTTATTTTCACTCCCATAGCCAAGACAGCTAAACATTAACCGGTTGTTTCTGTATGTACACAAGAAAATTATTAAATAAAAACCACCAAGAATTCTTCTTCATAAAAATCTATTCAGTCCTGTTCTTTAAACAAAGTCATGGCACAAGTGAACAGGAAGGCATTAGAATGCAGAAAACCGGGGTTTTTTTTTCTTCAAAAAATGAAATTACTATTTTTGATCTAAAAGAAGAAAAATTAGAAATCCTTTCTGGAAGCCATCACTTGGAAGCTGTCCAGGGATTTCGATTTCTGGGTGGTTGCAGGGAGCAGAAACTCTACCATGTGTTCTTCTCCTTTTAGCAGATCGACTCGTTCCTCCCTCTCTGTGTCTGACCTCCTTCTGGTAGACCACAAGCGTGGAGTGTGCACGGGTCATTGATCTACCCACAGGCCTGAGAGACAAATCCTCAGAGCCCAGGATCCCACAGGGTTGGTATCTTGGCAAGTGCCCCTGGCAACACTGAGACCCTGTTTCCTTTTCCCCATTATTAAATTGAGGTCATAACCACCATCCTCGGTTTTACTGTCTCAGCACACAGACTCATTATTTCAAGGCCAAGAAATTGCTTCGGTTAAAAATGCCTACATTCATGGTAAATTTTCCTACATTCATGATAGTTGTTTGTTTTATTTTATTGTACTAGGTCACCAGGACCATTTTCATGTAAGTAGAAAAAACACTCTGAGCAAACTCTCCCTTGCATCCATTGGCTGTTTCACTTCTTCCTGCTCTCCCCTCCCACTAGGCCCTTTTGTCTCTTGGATAGTTTTCCTTCTATTCCATGCCATAGGCATGCATATCATTTTATTTACCTATATCAATTCTAGGACGCACAAATGTTTTTGTTTTGAGGATTTTCAAAAAAATGTACATTTTAAAAAAAGTCTTCACTGGTTTTCTTTTCTGTCTTTATGAATAGACTTTGGCACCATCATTAGAAAGTTTTAATTTTTGTAGCCTCTGCTGAATTTGGGATATTTCTATTCTTTTAGATATTATTGTCTTTGCTTGTTCTTCTCTTTTCTTCCAAAATTCCCTAGAATTTGGAATTGTATTTGGTGGGTGAGAGTGAGCAAGATGTGTGTGGGGGAGGGGCAGAATAAGCATGGAGATGCCAGCGGTGTGCAGGTGGCAAGATGGGGCAGGGAGGTGGAGTGGGGGCAGAAAAAACATGGAGATGCCAGTGGTGTGTAGGTGGCAAGACGGGGGGGGGGAGCAGAATAAACATGGAGATGCCAGCGGTGTGTAGGTGGTTGCTCTTTGAACTTAAAAGTCTTTGCAGCGATACTGTGAAGCCAGAAAGATGTCACTTTCCAACTTAAAATGGGATTTTTGACTCTCTGAACATCTCCCCAGTGTTCTTTATTGGTGCATCAGTTAGAAATAGAGACACTTGTGCCTCATTACTTTTAAGATAAAAGTTGTCATGTCAAATGAGTAGACAGTCAAGGGAAATAAAACCGAGGTACGTAGAATGGATAGAAAGAATTAGCACCCCAACCACCCCTAACACTTAAATACAGAGTTAAGATATTTGATCTATTAAAAAGGCTCATGGATCAAATTCACACAGACCTAGATTTTGCTTCCTGTCTACACTGGTTTTTAAATCATAGACATCTAAGAGGATCTAGAGGAAATTATGAACAGTATCTCACTCCAGAAAAAATAAGCACAGACAAATAGTCTTACTTACACTAGCAGATGACTTGTAGATGCGATCTTGACCATGAAGCTAGGAGTCACTCCTCCCTTCCTGTATTTCTGAATTTATGTCTTTTATTGCTTGCTATATTACTCCAGAATTTCCTTTAGCATTTCCTATTGTGGCAGCATTATTTATAACAGCAAAACAAACAAGAGATCCTCCAAAAGATCCACAGATTAAAGAACGGATTACTGAAGAAGCTGTTTTCACTCAACAGAATAATGTAGCAAAGGAAGGGAGTCTATTGTACCACACAGAGAAGCAAACCCCACACCCAGAATATTAAGCACCTTGGAGTTTGTTCTTGGGATAATAATTCACTGCAGTGTTTTGAAGAGAGAAAGTCTACTGCCTAACACATTTTAATGGACTTATTCTGGGTTCTGCATTAAGGACAGACTTCAAGGGAGCAGGAGTGGGGGGAAGGAAACTGGCAGGCTACTGGAGTAATTCAGATAGAAAATGATTTTGGACCAGGATGATGGCAGCAGAAATGGTGACAAGTGATGGAACTCTGGGTGTAGTTTGAAAACACAACTCACAAAATTTCATAGCTGTCAGTAAAAAGAAGAAAGAAATGGGTATCGGAATGAGAGAAAGATGAGTCATTATTTCTAATACTACAATACCACAATCATATAATGATACTGTAAACACTGGGAGGATGTTAAAGCTAACAGAATCAGTGGCCCAGGGACTGTAGTCAGAAGGAAAAGCAGAACGAAGTAGCATAGCCTGGTTGTCTCTCCTTGTCTCTGGGGATGCTTTCTGAGATTCATGCGGGGGCCTGAAGCCACAGACAGTGCAGATCAGATCCTTGCGTGTATTTCTGTGTTCCTGTCCATCTATACCTGTGATGGATCTTCATTTTTACACCGGATACAGCAAGAGATTAAC
The DNA here is from genome assembly GCF_982192425.1 of Myodes glareolus. NCBI lineage: Eukaryota > Metazoa > Chordata > Mammalia > Rodentia > Cricetidae > Myodes > Myodes glareolus. The sequence continues at coordinate 62,489,528 of NC_142029.1, forward strand.
AACAACATCCAGCAAGGAAATAAAACAATTATAGCAATACACTGCAATAAAATTATGTACATGTGATTTCCCTTCCTAATGATATCTTATATTGTAGATATGAGCATCTTCGGTGTATGATTTTTTTCCTTTTTTCATGAAGTGGATCACTTTCATGGTTTCCCTTAAAGCAAACACTTTGGTTTCTCTTTGTCATATTCCAATTGCCAGAGTTACAATTCTTATGCTTTATGCCATTATTAAGAAAAATGGGAGCTCCTTGAACATAATCACCGACATACTAAACAAATTTATCTTATAAGTAAGACGGTTACCAAATAACTCAGAAGCAGGCAGCCCGTCTCATGGAGATATCTCTGGAAAAAGGATAATTTGTATCAGGTGGATCTGAGGGGCATAATACATAGATTTCACATGGTATTCAAAATGGCATGCAATTTCAAAATTATACTCATTTATTTCTGGAATTTTCCATTTAATATTTTGGAGCCTTTGGTTGCTGAAACAGCAAAAATGAAAGCACAAGTGGGGTACTACCATGTGTGCCCCCATATTCCTGTTCAGCTACAACGTCAGAAATTGAGATCTTATCTCACAATATGAACTGAATGGAGGTTCCTAACTTCTATATGGCTCCGAGGAGAAGACCACTCCAATCTCCTCAGACACCATGTGAGATTTTTGTGATGGCAAGTGAGATAATGTTCACAATAGATTTCTAATTATTAGGATGTATTATTCAAATGAGACCATTGTTATTTCTTCAGTCAGGAGACCTACAGCAATCTGCAGGGTCTCTTCTATTTTTTTTCATGCATAGTTTTTGCACCATTGCCAAACTAATTTACTATGATTATCATTTTTAAAATATCAATCCGCTATCACAGTTGCTCTTTGTTAGGGTATTGTCTACAAACTGAGCTATGCAGAGTCTTAGCTCCCAGATTGCTGCCCCAGGTCCCTAAGAAAAGGATAGATACAGACCTGGGAGAAGAGGAGACCTGGATACCTTTTCTTCTGATGATTTTAGGTGTCACAATTTCCCAATGATAATATTTTTTTATAAATATGCCACTTCCCAAAATATGCTAGAAAAATAAGACTAGCCAAGTTTTATGTCTTCCGCGGGATTTTCTTGTCTCCAAACTGAATTTCATTTTCTATACTTTTGCAGCAGTTATTCTTCTTCCCAGCTGGTTCTTAGGATTCTTCATAAAGGGTTTTATTAGTATATATTAGTTATATATAATAGTGTGCTTTGCGATAACCTATTTGTACATGTATATATGCATTTCAATCATAGATCACCAATACCTCTCCCCACTAACTCGTTTCTTTCTACAAGCTAGCTCCCTTTCTACTTTTGTGTGTGCATGTGTGCCTGCACACACGTGTTACTCAGTTTTGTTAGTTGGTTTACAGGAACACAAATACCTTACCATTGCTACACTACAGGAGAGAATAGCTCTTCTTCCCCCATCAATTTTTAATTGCATATAGATTCTCAGAGAGTGTTGGGGTCCTATACAAGCCCCACCCTTTCCACGACAGAGTGTTGACAGGCCTGATTACTTGCAGATCTTGTACAGGTATGATCCAAGGTTATGAGTTCAGTCGTGCAACAGCTGTGTCGTGCTAGGGGGTCAACATTCCACACTGCTTGCTCCCTTACAGTCATCCTGTCCCTTCTTCAGGGATGTTCCCTGAGCCTTGAATGGACTGATATAGATATCCTGTTTATGACTGGGCATCCAGTAGTCATTTATTCTCAGTATTTTGATCAATTGAACATCTATAGTCACTGCTGACAGCTCAATGAAGTTGTTTCTTCAACCAAAGCTGACAGCAGCATTACCTTATGGGCATAAAAAGTTATCTAAAAGATAATATGGTGAGCGAACCACGTCCACTTAACTAAACAACAACAGTAGGTTCCCTCCTAGAACCCTTAACCTCCTCCCTAACAGGCCTTGGCTGGGTTTCCAGTACCAGGTATTAATTTCCTCCTGTAAAGCGGGCATCAAATTCAGTGAGAAAGCAGTTGGTGACACCATAATAGACTTGTCACTGGTGTCCTGGTGGGCTTACCTTGCCTGGTTGGTCACTATTATTACACAGAGGCTCCATAGCCGACTGTTGATAAGACTGTTGATGTCAGGTCTTCCTCAGTAGACTGTATAATATCTCCCAGGACTACAAGATAGGAGCTGATAGGAACAGGGTTAGTCAAGGTCACCTTTATGCATGATGCTGAAAACTCCAGGCCTCAAATTTTGGTGCCGTGTAGGCCACTAGCAACACCTTGTATTTAATGAATGTTATGGCTTAAATCTAAAATGTTCCTCAACAAGCTCACATTTTGGGTGTATTTTTCCTGAGTGGGTGGCTGTATCTGGGGGAAGCTATAGCCTTTAGGAGGTAGAGTCTGGTTGGTGATGGTAGATATCTAAAGGCAAGACTTTGAAGGTTAGAGTTGACCACAGTTGCATAGTCTCCTGATTCACATCAGGAGAGCAGAGCACCAGGAGACCCTGGCCTTTCATTCTGCCTCTCGCCTGGGACACACGAACATTACAGGCTTCTCCAACTTCTTCCATTGAAGCTGTGGCCCATGAAGAAGACTGGTCTAGTTCCAGTTCGCATCCATTCACCATGCTGTGTTGAATGCCTCCTATCTGAGGCACTGTGCTAGAAAATTGTCATGTGGTTGTCAATAAAATACCCCATCCTTAGCTTCGTAGGGATTAAAACTCAAATGGGAGAAGAAGAACAAGGAACAGGAAAAGATGAACTGTAATATTACAACCATGATGATGATTTGGAAGAATTGACCAGGTGTAGAGAAATAGGGTAAATCTTATGGACATACATTAAAATAAGGTCACATACCGTGTTACTCCAGCAAGCTTTCTGTGGGTGTATAGCCTTATTTCGTCCATGCCCAATACTGAATAATAATGACCAATAACAATAGCCATGATAATACATTACAATAGTCCTACTACTCAAAACAGATAACACATAGACAACACTAACTATGTTCAAGGGACTTTTATAAGTTATTTCTGTGTGTTAGCTACTTTTGCATCACTGTAGCACAAGTCTTGATAGTACCACTTTATAGAAGGAAATGTGTGTTCTAGCTCACAATTTCAGAAGTTTCAGTCCATTGTGGTAAAAAGGGTAGGGCAGAGTTCGTAGACTCTGCAGACCCGCATGGCTGAACATGGGTAAACACTTCCCTAGGCAGCTGTTTTATAGTACAGCATCCACACTCTCATTTCAGGCATTCTTGTACCGTGGTGCCTCTGGTGGTGGGCCCAGCCCAGACCCAAATCCACCTTTCCTGTTGCTCTGGTGATGTGTGTAGATTCTCCTCAGTGGCTTTGATCACTTTAATAATTACAACTTATTTGTCCCTATTTACAAAACCCACAATGTTAAATGCCCTCATACTCCTAAATAGCAAGGCTTTAAAACTTCCTACTTCCCTTCTGCTCTCACTTCTCATTTTAAATCTGACTAAACGCAGTGCTCAATGGCCGTGCCAAAGCCTGAATGCTATACTGTCTTCATTGCTCCACCAAGAGAAAGACCATTCCTTTTTAATTTAGCTTCACTCAAATTCAGAGAGGATTGCCAGAGTCTTTATACCAGCATGTACCGTGAATTCCTCTAGTCCATGAATTCACTAGTCACCATTACCATCTGAAACCTCACGAGCACAGTTTACTGTCCCCATTTTTGTCAGCGTTTGGGGCTCAAAGACTCTCAACAGAATTCCCCATGTGACTCTGCTTACAGCATTCTGGGGTTCCCCTGGCCCATAGTTCCAAACGTTTCCATAGTCATTCCACAGACCATACAAATCACATGTCCAGACTTAATAACAGCAGCAGTCCCACATCTCTGGTACTAACTTTTGGGATTTGTTACTAGAAATTTGCTATTAGTCAAGGTGATCAGAATGCCCGACAGAAACAAATTGTGTGGGGTGGGGGAGAGGAGGGTACTTTAACTTCTGACTTCAAACATTTCCATCTGTCATAGTGAGGAAGGCACAGTAAAGTTGATGATGGCCAGAAAATGTGATAGATGCTCTCAATATAATCGAGGACCAAGAAGCAGCAAGGACATGTTAAGTGCAGCATTTTAGACACATAGCTAAAGCAGCTTGGGAGGGCCTGTGGGAAATGGTAACAACATTCTGTAAGTATCCGGAGTCTTCTGGTCAACAGACTAAATGGAGCTCTATGAAAGGATCAAATAGAGCCATTTTTTTCTCAATGTTTTCAGACAGACTCCACAGATCCTCTTCCTTAAATGTCCTATTACTTTTCAATACTCAGGGAATGAAGTATAATCTCAACTGTGACCATTCCTAATACCATGTTCATGAGAGAATGATTTTGAGCTATAGTTTGAAGACATAGATAGTAACTATATTTTGTAGGATCTGGGTTCTTAACCAGCTGGACATTAGTACCAAAAATCCAACCATTAATCATATATCTGCTTTGTTAGTTATAAGATGAGATTTTAAAACATGGCAAGTCCTGGTTATTTCTTTCTCGTCTAGGTATCTTCAGTACTCTAACTTAATACCAAGATAATGGTGGGTTTGGAAGATGTGAACCTACTGAGCCAGAATCTACAGGGTATGGAAGAATGCTTAAAAGAAATCCCACACTAGCTCAGAATTGAGAAACAGATGGTTATTTATTTAGGGGAAGACTCACAAATCAGAATCATCTGTTTGAACGGAGATCAGAAAACGAATCCTGCAACTGAAACAGAGAGGTGGGAAAAGAAAGGCCAGAAAGGAGAGGCTGAATGCATGCTCTAAATCGGCATACAAATATAAGAGGCCACACCCTGGTGGGCGGGTAACCACTAGCTGGTAGACTTCCTATAGCACCTCCCCCCTTGTGTTTAAATAAGAGAGTTCTAAGCCTAATACAAAATTATATACAATGAGAACAAATATATTCAATAATTATCCTATCCTAACTAGTTTAAGTTTTGTATAATAAATAATTTGGCCAAGTCATGAAAGGAAAGTAACTACAACTATCTAGACTTCAACCCCATTGAAGATCTGGGAAGGAAAATAATATTACTTGAGTAAACAGGAAGTGCAATCAAGCAGCTTCCAAAATATGCAACAAATGACAGAGACAACTGGCTACCAAAGTCTCATTTGCAATGTCGAAGCAACCAACTTGGGCTAAGGCCTAGAATAACTGATGTACCATTTTCAGAGGCAGGAGAGAGACACCATAGAGCCACCAGAGACAGACATGCTGAATCTTTCCCGGTAAACCACTGCCACGTGGTGATACACAGATTAATAGAAAAGAGTTAAACTATATGTAAGAGTTAGCTAAAAAGAGGCTAGAGTTAATGGGCCAAGCAGTGATTTAATTAATACAGTTTCTGTGTTGTTATTTCGGGGCTAAGCTACCCAGGCGGCTGGGACAGACAAGTGGGCCTTCCTGTTACATTCCAACCTCTGTCCAAGCTTCAGGTCTGAGAAGAAAATAAGCGAGCACTGTTTTCAGCCAACCTGCCTTGGGAGGAGCATCCTGTTGCACTGGCTAGTTTTTGTTTCTGTTTTCGGTCAGCTTTGCACAAGCTGGAGTTATTTGAGAAGAGGGACTATCATTTGGAAAACACCTTCATAAGATGGTCTGTAGGCAAGTCTGTAGTTCATTTTCTTGGAGCTTGACATGTGAGGGCCCAGAACACTGTGGGTGCTATCACCCTGGGTTCGTGGTCCTAGGTGCTATAAGCAAGCAGGCTGAGCAAGCTGTATAGGAATATGTCAGTAAGCTGCATTCTTTCATGGTCTCTGCTTCAGTTCCTACTTCCAGGTTCCTGCCTTGACTTCCTGCACTGACTTACTCGGATGATGAACTACATGCCATAAGATGGAATTAATCCATTCCTCCCCAAGTTGCTTTTGGTTGTGGTGTTTTATCACAACAATAGAAACCCCAAGACATCTTTGCAAAAATATAGGAGTCAGTGTAAGTCTTAGAAGAAGAAGCATCATAGAGGCAGTGTGAGAACTCTAGTAAGACATCTTACTGAATGATATGAAGGAAGTTGAGTATGGGTAACAACGGTTCTTCTATCCATAACAGAGACCCACTGCTATGTGACTTTCCACAACCAGCACGTTATCTTCAGCTCCAAATTTCATTAATAAAAGAAAAGGGGATTGGGGAGTTGCTGCAATTAGGTCTATAACTAGAAACCATGTAAAAGGAATTTCATTCTGCCAGGGATAATGGACGAGGTGTCGCATTCAGGCCTGAGCTTAAAATGACTTTGTAAATCTTTCAGAGTACCACATTGAGTATGACACCTCCTTCTTCAAATACCTCCCTCTTAGCTGTCAAATCCTGTCAGATAGTTGGTTCAAAACTATCTGTAATGTTCCACTCGCAGGTTTTCTGCTTGGGCTCTCATTTGTACATCTCTCTGCCTTGCTTTTCATGTGGGCTTTTAGGCCTGGAAGCATTTATGGATCAAACAGTCACAGAAATAGACACTGAAAGCATCTCTAGGGATGGATTAGAAATGATGCCATGGGTCATTACAACAGCGGTGATTTGGGGAGCTCACTGGGAATCCCAGGAGCATCTCAGGCTCATTCCTCTGTAAAAACCAGAGACTTTGGGAAGAGGGGAATCCCTACTGAAGTATGTCTCTACATCAAAGCTGAGCCACATTGAGCCTTATCATTGCAATTTTGACAGAAGGATGCAGCTCTCACCTGCCCACTCTTCCTACATAAATTGTCACTGTGACCTGTTCGTTTTGTCCCAGTAATTTTCAAATTCTCCTTAATAATTATGTACAAAAGTCCTCTTCCCACTAATATATATAGTATATATTATATATATATACTATATATATTATATATATATACTATATATTACAAACACACACAACACACACATGTACGCACACTACCCTAGGTTGGAAATTTTTGTTAAACTTTTACTATATGTGTGTATGTGTTCATGTGTATGCAGGTACATGCATGTGTAAATGTTATGTATGAGTATATGCTTGCAAGGACCAGAGGTTAAAGTCAGGTGTCTTCCTCTGTTGCTCTTCACCTCACTTTCTGAGTCTGGGTTTCTCACAGAACCTGGAACTCTGGAGTGTGTCAATTCAGCTAGACTGGCTGGCAAATAAGCCCCAGGGACCCACCTGTCTCTGCCTCCTCAATGCTGAACTTACAGGCGTATCATGCCTGGCATGATTGGTTCTAAGGATTGAACTTAGATCCTCATGTTTGCATTGCAAGCACTATTTTTTGCCATCATTCATTATTCAATTTAATAAAGCAAATAGTCCAGCTTCTATTTAGGTATTTTTTGTATTTTTCTAAAATAAATTTCAATATCTTAAAATTTTTATTTATTTATTTTACATCCCAACCACAGTTTCCCCTTCCTTCTCTCCTCCCAATTCCTCCCTCTCACCACCACCTGCACCCATCCCAGCCCCCAATCCAATCCTCTTCCGTTACTGTTCAGGAAAGGGCAGGTTTCCCTTGGCTATCAACAGAACATGGCATCACAAGTTGCAATAAGACTAAGCACCTCCCCATGTATTAAGGCTGGGCAAGATGACCCAGTATGAGGAGTAGGGTCTCAAAATCCAGTAAAGAAGTCAGAGACAACCTCTTTTCCCACTGTTAGGAGTTCCACAAGAGAACCAAGCTACACAATGTAACATATATGCAGAGTGCCTAGGTCAGTTCCATGCAGGCTCCCTGGTTGTTGGTTCAGTCTCTGTGAGCTCCTATGACCCCAGATTAGTTGATTCTATGGGTTTTCTTATGATATTCTTGACCCTTCTTGCTCCTACAATCTTTTCTTCTCCTCTTCTGCAGGATTACCAACATAATACAAGAGATGAAAGAGAGAATCTCAGGTGTCGAAGACACAATAGAGGAAAGAGATTCATTGGTCAAAGAAAATGTTCAATTTTAAAAATTCCTAACACAAAATACCCAGGAAATCTGGGCACCACGAAAAGACCAAACCTAAGAGCAATAGGGACAGAAGAAGGAAAAAATTCCCTCTCAAAACTCCAGAGAATATATTGGACAAAATCATAGAAGAAAATTTTCCCAACCTAAAGAAGGCCATGCCTATAAAGGTACAAGAAGCTTACAGAACACCAAATGATTGGATCAGAGAAGTAAAACCCCACACCACATGATAATCAATACACTAAACATGCAGAAGAAAGAATATTAAAAGTGGCAAGGGAAAAAGGTCAAGTAACATACAAATGCAGACCAGACCTATTAGTCTGATGCCCAATTTTTCAACGAAGACCCAAAAATTCAGAAGGGCCTGAACTGATGTTTTGTATGCTCTAAGAGACCACAGATGCCAGCCCAGACTACTATACCCAGCAAAACTTTCATTCACCATAAATGAATCAAACAAGATATTTCAGGACAAAGTCAAATTTAAACAATGTCTATTCACAAATGCAGTCTTACAGAAGGCACTAGAATGAAAACTCCAACCCAAGGAAGTTAACTACACCCACAAAAACACAGGCAATAGATAATTTTATGTAAAAACACTAAAGAAAGGACACATACATACATGCCCACAAACACTGCCATCATCACCACCAACAGCAATAAAACAAAAGAACTAACAATCAGTGTCATTACTATCTCTCAATATCAATGAACTCAATTTGCCAATTAAAAAAAAAGACAGGCTAACTGGGCAAGGGTGGCACATGCCTTTAATCCCAGCACTTGGGAAACAGAGGCAGGCGGATCTCTGTGAGTTCAAGGCCAGTTTGCTCCACAAGAGCTAGTTCTAGGACAGGCTACAAAGCTACAAAGAAACCCTGTCTCAAAAAACCAAAGAGAAAGAGAGAGAAGGGAGGGAGAGAGAGAGAGAGAGAGAGAGAGAGAGAGAGGGAGGGAGGGAGGGAGGGAGGGAGAGAGAGAGAGAGAGACTAACAGAATGGATAGAAAAACAGTATCCATTCTTCTGCTGCCTGAGAGCACTTTAACAACAAAGTCCTCTCTCCAGAACCCTCACAAACTTTTGAGAGTGTAATATACACATAGAAACATGTGCCTGAAGGCCATGCAATTCCACAGAAGGGCACAACCACATAACCACATCTGACTTCACAAAGTAGCATTTCCAGGGCCTTCTTTCACATCCCCTCCCAGTCACACGTGACACCTGCTGCAACATGAGTGGTCAATACCCTAGAGAGTAGCATTCCCTGGTCAGAATTGTATCATTCTTAAGCCATGTTCAAGGTTGCACAGAGCCCCTGCCTCAATCTCTGTCACATCATTTCTCCTTATTTTCAGGGTACGGGATATAATCCTGAAAAGTTTCCTAAAATCAGTAGAGCATGATTGGTGAGCAAAAACAAAGAGTGAGTCTTCAGGTCTGGAGGGGATGTTAGAGATAGAGAACCACTCTGTTTCTCTCAATTTCTAGAAAGAAAACTTCCCCAGAGAGTCCTATTGGATTAACTTTGATTTACATAACTAGGTAATGAGGTTCAGGCTACTAACTCTTTCTGCTATCCCGCAATGTCTGACCCCCTACCTTCTAACTCATCTGTGGAAGGAGGAACCGACAAGCCAACTTCCTTACATGGGATGTTATTCTTATGAGAAGAAGTCAGACCAATGACATTCTCCTAGCAGAATCCACCCCTTCCCCTAAGTCACAAAGGGTTTCTGGGAACAGTTTAGCAGGTCTTACTTTCCTCATTCATGTATTTGTTCCCTGGGACCCACACAGTTGGAAAAGAGGACTGACCCCCACAAGTTGTCCTCTGACCTCTTCATGGGTGCCACGACACATGTGTACCCCCACAACAAGCATTAAGTAAATAAACGTCATGAAAACTTTGAAGGAAAACTCAAGTCCTCATCTAGCTTACATTTTACTCAAGTCAGGAAATAAATAATAAATGACAAATCAGAAACTATACATTGAAGGAGGTAGTAGCTAGAGTTCTAGGACCACCAAAGCAGAGAACACAAGGGGCTAAGGAAGCTAGGGTCTTACTGAGGTAGTGTTCTGACTGGAATATTATTCTAGTTGGGGGCTCTCCAGAGGAAGAGACCAGTAGAATATAAACATTATAAGACTAATGGGATTGGCTGACATGATGAGACCAGGTACTCCGGGAACAGCTATCTACATGCTGGAGAGGTAGAGACCCCAAGAGCTGCTCAACCCAAGCAGCTCCATGTCTCAGCAGCCCCAGCCTGGCACTGATGGGCAGCTCCATGTCTCAGCAGCCCCAGCCTGGCACTGACGGCATGGATGCTCCCCGAAGAGTCACTTCTAGTCAGTCCACATGGAATGGCCAAAGAAACCGGAGTTGGATGACAGCAGACGCTGGCAGCAGCCAGTGACCCAGTAAGACAGGCGCTGGCCCACTCACTCACACAGCCTGCCCCAGCTCTCTTCCCTCACCAGCTCCACCCAGTCTTGTGTGCAATCTGTCAATCATTACTGACAATTCCCCCACAGACACACAGCGGCCCTAGGCCTCTCTTAATCCAGTCTAGCTGACAATCAAGAAAACAAATGTGGAATTGTTTCCCCACCTCCAGGCTCATGTGCTAAAACTTACACCCCAGCTGGCGGTACTACACTGGGAAGTTCTAGATACTTCTAGAGAAGTGAAACTTATCTGGAGAAAGTGAGTGTCCAGAGGTAGGTCCTTGGCATCATTTTGTGACTGGCCCCCTTGCAGCCTCTTTTTTCTTTCTTTCCAGCAGGAATATACTCCCGTCAAAGCAGTGGCTTGCTGATGCCCCTGGGTCCAAGAACCATGAACTGAATCCTTTGAAAATGTAAATGAGATAACTGTGTCCTCTCTTTAAGTTGTTTATGCCTGGTATCTGGTAACAATAATAAAATCTACTGGCGCAGGTGGCATAGAATCCAATTCCTGAAATGAGTAAAGGGGTAAATCATAATGGTATCTGGGTAGAAAGCTCCCCAGCGGAGAAGCCAATATGGCTCCCAGTGGGTGGAGCAGTAGGAACAAAGGGGAGAGCAGTCCAAGGGGAGGGCAAGGAAGTGTCAGTGAGCCAGGATGAATACATCATGTGGGTTACCATGGGAGCGCATGCTGCTATGGGTGAGCAATGGGATGCGGAACACCGACGGGTTATGTCAAGGAATGCTATACTGCGAGCAATGTCTAAATAAGAGCACCCTGTCAACTCCATTGAATTGACTCTATGAGAGGGAAAGTGGAAGCAGAGATTCCTGCTAATATCATGGAGGGAAGCTTTGGGGGTTGGTGCTGTCGCAATGAAAGTGGTCCTTTGATCTGATTTGTTATCTTCTTGGTCTTTGGAATGCCTGGATCCTTCACAGACCCAAATGCCATGCTGTGAGAGACCTACACACAAAGGTAGGTTGAGGCACAGCAGATCCAGCTGATAGGCCCCACAGAATTCAACTCTTGGTGACTCTGGTCCAAATACAGGAATGAAGTCAGAGATTTGAACGTCTATGTGTCTTTTCCCTCAATCTCATCCTTTATGAAACCCATGAGACGAATTGGTCTTAGATTTGCCCAGTATTAAGAGGACCACAAGCAATTTCTGCGGAAGCTTCTCTTCCAGATACACTTGAACCTTGGCTCCAAAGGTATTTCAAGAGAAAGAGAGATCAAGATTGCTTGATCATGCTGGCGTTTCTTTAAAGTATTCATTTATTATTTATTATTGAAGTGTATCTTTCAAGTGTTTTCTGGGGAAAAAAATAAATGTTGGGTAGCGGGCACCATCAGAAAGCCCGAGTGATGCTGACGAACCTTCTGATGTAGACACTGGTTCCCTCTCCCACAGCAAAGGGCAGCCATGAAGCTGGAAAGGTGAGCTGGGCAGAGAGGAGCTGGTTGGAAGGGGGCCTGGTGGAGGAGAGCTGGTGAGACTGAGGTGCCCTCTCTACTGACAAGCAGCGTGGCTGGCGGGGGAGGAAGAGTAAGTGGAAATCTCACCCTGGCTTTGAGTTCTGAGAGGCAGCTTTCCCTCCACCAGAGCAGTGATGTGCAGCAGATGATACAGGCAACTGTAATAGCACCCAGGGGATGTCAACGGAGCTAAACAAAGCCTGGGATCTGAGGGCAGCTAGAGTTTACCCAATCTCTCCTGCTTCCTTCAGAATTTGGAAGAACAAAAATAATTTATATTACTTATCAACACCATCCAAAAAAAAATAGCACACTACTTATTACTGTGTATTGAAGGGCTCCTGAACCACACACTGAGCTGAACAATTTGTATACACCCTTCTAGCTATTTGCTGCATATTTTGCAGTGTGTTTATTGTCTTACACACTGGCTTCTTAAACAGCTTTCACTTTGAAAGAATATCTTGTCTGAGGCTAGACAACTGCCCTTATGTGGCTCATGTGTTTATCTGATCTCAAGTGTTTCTAACAGGGCCTGAGGATTGGTAGCCCTTTGGATCAGCCTCTTTCTAATGACTTAGAGGGTTAGGAATGTAAACACCTTAGGAGACTAAATCCTCCAGCTCCCTTCTGCCTGTGATGTTGCTACATTTTTTCTTCAAAGAAACCCTGTGGAGTTAAGATAAAGGTACTCCCTAGGCTTGATGTCTCACTCCTCTTGGTCCTCCTGTCCCTGGCTGTCTTGTCCGCTCCCACCTCCCCGCTCATGAAATAACCTAACAAACAGCTTCCACATTCATTTCAGAGTTTGCTCCAGGGGCCTGGTCTAAAACGTGGTTTCAAGTAGTCTCCACTCCAACCCCCATGCAGCTGGCAGGATCAACTCCGTTTCAGAGACTTGGAAACTCTGATGGACATCGGTAGCTAGGACATACTTTATCTTTCAAATTTGTCCTTTGCCTGCTCCATTGTACTAGTTTAGAGGCATAACTTGTCTTCTGTTTTTACCCAGTTCATGTCTTGGGACTCCCCATATCCCTTGTCTTATGAGGGCTTGGAGACTGGTCAAGCATGAACTCATATCTACACAGAATCTGAAGTAAAGATGCACTTCATCACGTCATCTTCCCAAGCCATAATGCAGTAGATTAGAGGTAACCCAGGTCATTTAGCAAGCTTCTCACCGAAGGTTGGGGTCTCAGTGCCACTCTCCTCGAACCTTGCATAGCCTACAGCTTCTGTGACATCACTTGGGAGTTGTGGTCTAAAACTGGCATCTGGCTTAGTCCTTCCGAATCCTAAATATTCCTGTAAGAAGTGCACCTCTCCTAGCACTTCAAGAAGCCCCAGCTAGCCACTGAAAAGTCCATGCACAGACAAAGACATCCAACAGCCTCTACCCTTTGAGCCATCCTAGCTGGGTCTTTTGCATCACAGAACAGAGATGAGTCATTCATACCAGGCCTTGCCTGAATTCCTGCCCCACATAATACATGATCAGAAACCAAAGAAACTGTTTAAATGCCACTAAGTTTTGGATGACTTATGTATCAACAGATGACTGTTAATACCCAAACATGTGGATTCGTCCAGGAAGCACCTGGGTTGAACCATAGCCACTCAGACTGAGCATCCTCAGCTCCACCTGAGTTGGTCCATAGCCACTCACACTGAGCATCCTCAGCAGCACCTGGGTTGATCCATAACCCCTCACACTGAGCATCCTCAGCAGCATGTGGGTTGGTCCATAAGCACTAGCACGAGCATCCTCAGCATTTCCACTCTGCTCTTCTACCTGCCTGCTTCCCAAGCTTCCTTATCCTGGCCTTGAACTTGGGGGACAAAAATCAACTCTTTTGTGTATTATCCATTCACATCTGACTTTTAACAGGACTCTTGATCTGTGACAGGGGACAGCTATTAGGGAGCCACTTATCCTGTATAAACTGGTTCTGGAGTCGGTATCCCCTCAGCAACAAACATCTTTCTCTGTTTACTTTCTACTTATCCTATAAGTTGTCCGACCATTGTGGATGGAACTCTGACACCAGAACACAATGAAACATGTTCTCATTTAAACAAAAGGCACTACGTAGGCATTTCATTTTCTCTTAACTTTGCCATTCCTCCACCTTGGACAAGACACAGGCTCTCCAAGCTTCCTAGCCTAACTCCTAAAATAGGATGATTGACTTATGGAGCATTTTATGGTCTCCCTAGGATAATGGCTTGCTCAGAGGGCTTCTCTTTGTGACCCTCTGCACATATTCATGCTGTAAATCATCTCACACACATCACACATATTAGTCCTCTGTTATAGCACTGACACTGCGTAGAAATCCCATTGTAGACTGTGAGCTGGGGACTGCGGTAGATCTGGGTTTGCTATTTACCACCTGGGTGACCTTGAGCAAAATAATTTACCTCTCAAATACAAATTTTCCTTCCAAGCAAAATGAAGACTTCCTTGCTCACCTTGGACAGTTGAAGGTAAGGACAGCTGAGGAGTAAGTCGAATAAAGAAGAAAAGCAGCGACTGCTGATATTCTTAGCCTGAAAATTTTGTCTTTGTAAATAATTCATGATATTATTTACTTCTACTTACATTTAATTGGTCTGAAGCAAAAATTATGACCCTATAAACAGACAGCTTAAAGAGGGCTTTTAATGACTACACTCAGAGTAAAAGGGCACACTCATTTTGAGCTCACAGGAAGGCGAATACTTTGCAAGTCACAGACTAAACCAGACAGCACAGAACTTCTCCTGCCGCATCCCAACCTACCAAAAAGGCAAGAATATCTCGTGTAGACCTGGAAGGCTTCCTCCAGCTTTGGCCTGAGATCATCTTCTCCTCCCTCAAAAGTTTTTGAAGAAATGTCTACAGAGAAACAGGTCTCAGACATTTCCACAGTCTGCCCAGTAATCTGGGGCGAGATAAGCCTCATTCATCTTAAGATCTCCAGGTCAGCCAACAAAATCTGGTTCATTGCCAGGTGAGAGAAGAGCCAGGATCCTGGGGCTGGATGAGAATGCTAACCAGCACGAGAAGTCTCAGTAACCGAGTCCTGCTTGATCTGTTGCTAAGTGCCCCCCTCAACTTTCTCTAGGGGTGTCAGAGATAAGGCTCATTTTTCTTATCCTTCTAACCAAAAACAGCTTAAAAGAGGGAGTGGGATTATATGGTTATAGATCCATGAGATATGGTGGGAAGGCATGGAGGTAAAAACATTGAAACTGGTCACATTGCACCAGGAGGGAGGGAGAGAGGGAGAGAGGGAGAGAGGGAGAGAGGGAGAGAGGGAGAGAGAGAGAGAGAGAGAGAGAGAGAGAGAGAGAGAGAGAGATGAGCGCTGGACCTCCACTCACTTCATCCTTTCTTCATTCTATTTAGTCTGAATTCATAGGGAAGTGAACCCTTTGCATGATCCCACCCATATTTGGGTCTTCTCTGCTCAGTCAAACCTCTCTGGAGATGCCTTCACAGATACATACAGAGGTGTGTGTCTCAGGTGACTCCAAGTCTCGTCCCCAATGACAGTTAAATGTCCCATCATCTCAAAGCGCAGTACCCAGACAGCCGTAAAGGTGTGTTGCAAAGCTGAATGAGGGACGAGATGAATGAATGTGTAGAAGACACAGGCTAGCTTTCGTTTGCCCCACTCCTGACACTGCGTCTCCCTCACACTCCTTGAACCCATACTGAAGTGTAGGGAGAAAGCACAAAGCCCTTGCCATCTCTACTCTGTACCTGTCGTCACGTTTCCCCTGAGTTCCATCTTTGAGAAGAAGTGAAAAGCAGTAGCTCACCCAAACTCTCAGGTGAGGTGCTAACTGCAGGATTCAAATACTTCCGAACATCTAGGTTTTTCTGCTCTACAGTAGCGTTTCTCAGAATTGGGGGTGGTGCCAGTTGGTAGAGAAACAAAAAGGAAGGGTGTGTGACCCTTAGTCAAACTCCATATCTGTTGAATGGCATCTAAACCTCTTTAGATGGATGAGGGCTCACTTCCTGTCCCAGAGAGTCTAGAATACAGACAAGCAAACATTCGACAGAGCTTGCTAGGGCAACCTCTACACTCCTGGCACCACCTGAGACAGATAAATCAGTCCTCAAGTTGGCTCTGAAGGAACTGTTGACAAAAGCTTCCTTGGCCTCTCTTTCCAGAGAATTATTAAAAATGAATCTGCAGAATTTGCACTTGCTCCAGAAGCATGAGAGAAAGCAATGATTACAGGAGTGGATATCACTCTGAAATTTTAATTCACATCAGAGGAATTTGCACAGGAGAGGGAAGGGGTTTTCATCGTGTGGAACTAGAGGAATTAGTAACCAGAGAAAGTTGCTGAAAATTAGCATCAGAGGCTGGTAAGGAGGAGTCTGGAAAGCCTTAGATTGCTGGCATACACATGCCTGTGCCATTTTTCTCCATCACCATCGACCATCAGGTCAAGCCATCCCGGAGCAGAACCTAGCAGATTTCTGCCTGGAGGGAGTTTCAAGGTCCTAAGTTGAAAGACAAGTGCCTGTTTGGTCTCTGCACAGAGTAACTCTTAAATATCAAGCAGCTGTTACTGGCCCCATTTTCCCTTCTCACATGAGGTTCAAAAATATCTCAAGAAATACTCGACTAAATCTGAAGGAATGGGGCTGGAGCTCTTTATCCTGGGCACACACCCTGGGAGATCTTATTTCCTGGAAAGCTTCCAACCTTAGTGAAACGGAAAGAGTCAGAAACTCAGGTTGTTTTTTTTTGTTGTTGTTGTTTTGTTTTGTTTTATCTACTTTGGGTACATCATTACTGTCCCTCTGCTTCTGTGTCTCATGCCTCACTTCATACCCTTTACCCTCTAACATCCAGAGAGAGGTTTACATTTTACCCAAACTACATGAGACTCTCAGAGGGAAGGGAAGTGGATTCCGGTGCTTCTCCCCAAACCCCCTCTGTCGATTTCGTGTGTGTGTGTGTGTGTGTGTGTGTGTGTGTGTGTGTGTGTGTGTGTTTGTCTGTTTGCCTATTTCTCTGAGTCAGGGTCTTATGTATTCCGGGTTGACTCTGAATGCTATATAACCAAGAATAACCTTGAACTTCTGATTTTTCTGCTTCCGCCTCCAAAATATGGTCTATGCTACTGCACCCAGCCTCTGCTTCCATTTTAAAATAGCTAGACAGAAAATGCCCTAGAATTTTAAGGGTAAAGATGTGCTCTTGTGGAACTACTAACAGTGGGAGTGGGGATGCCTGCTCTTGGGACCCTTTTCCTCCTACTGAGTGGCCTCATTTAGCCTGGATATGAGCATTTGTGCCTAGTCTTATTATAACTTGTTATACCATGTTTGGTCGATATTCCCAGAAGACCTGCGCTCTCTCTCTCTCTCTCTCTCTCTCTCTCTCTCTCTCTCTCTCTCAGAGAAATGGAGGAGTAGTGGATCTGGGGAATAGGGAAGGTTGAGGGAGGACTGGGAAGAATAGAAGGAGGGGAAATTCCTGCAGTTAGGAGGTACTATATGAGGAAAGAAAAATAAAATAATAAAAAAACCCAACCAGACAGAAAATGCTCTAGAATTTTTAAGGGTAAAGATTCATAAAACCTTTCCATGCCAATCTTACTCCACACATAGATAGAATAGAGATAGAGTCCATGCCATCTCTATTGTCATTATTGGGTTTTAAAGACTGGATCACACTTTGTAGCTCAGTCTGACCTGGAACTAATTGTGTAGCTGGCCTCAGACTCAGGACCTCTACATCTCACATGTACAACCAGACAAAGATGGCGGGCCATAGAAGGACCTGTGCCCCGACCTGGGACATCAGGATAACATCAGTCCACATCTGTACCCACTTCCTCAAGACTTTCCACAGGAGTGGTGGCAGGGAATGACAGGGGAGGAGAGCAATAGAGGAGAACATTCAGCAGCGACCCCTTGTCTCCACACATGTGTACACGTATGCAGGTGTATCTGTGCATACACGTACACACACACACACCACTAGTCCAGCACATCAAGGTCCTTGAGACCTGAGCAGGTGTCGGGGGGCGGGGGGATGAGGAAAGAACAGACATACAGGCACACAGAAACCCAGTTACTCATCTGTGGAAGAACTGGGATCAGGTGGGCTGTGGTACCCTGATAGAGCATACCTACTCCTGTACGACCGCTGGGGACTTGCTGCTTTTATTAGGCCCAGCACAGAGGGGAGGAGGTGTCCATGAGCAAGCAGTCTCCAGCTGTAAACATCCAAGACAAGCAAGCTGCAGCCCATGTTTTTGCACACACTGCCGTTTCTCACACTCAGACCAGTGGAAGGCTTTGACAAATTCCTGTGGGCCTGAGGCCTTGAACCTTGCTGTGCCCATCTCAACGGTACACATCACTCAAGACTTGCTCCCCACCACCGCCACCCCCAACAGGCATACACACACAGAATGAGAGTTATAGTCCCACCAAGCTTCCATATGAACCAAAGTGTTATCTGTTAACAGGGTAATGAAAGAAAAGTAATTTCAAAACATCTAATAAAAAGATAAAAGGAGGCACTCAGTTTTTCTGTGTGGCTCCAGCAGCACAGTATCTGAGTCTGCTTGAAGACTGAGTTACTCTTGACTGAATCATGTCTGTTTTCGCGATCAGAAGGAGCTGATGGTGGGTGGACTCGGATAGAGAAAGAGAAAAGGGTTCTTTCGGCAGAACTGAAATGATGATGCTCATAAGACCGAAATATTCTGAGTGAAGATGAGAAGTATGAGAGAGAGAGAGAGAGAGAGAGAGAGAGAGAGAGAGAGAGAGAGAGGAATTCTCCCAAAGAACTGTGAACCTCAAACCTTGTTTGAATCAACAAGCATCACGGCCAGCATCTGGCATCTTCCCAAGGACTACCCAGAAGGAAAGCTTTGAGGGCCTCTGAGCAGCACTCACACATGTTATGACCCCTCCAGATGTTCTGTCAGGGGTGATGAGTCTACTCGAGGGACAACTGCAGAGAATAAGACAGAATTACACTCAGAGCCCAAACCCTACGTGGCCACAGGGACAGACTTACAGTGGTCGGACAGAAAGACAGGCAAGGGAAAGAACGCCCTTGTCCTGCAATGGTCAGTGCACTGTTGTTTATGCTGCTGCTGTTGCTGTTGCTGCTGCTGCTGCTGCTGCTGCTGCTGCTCCTGCTGTTGCTGCTGCTGCTGTTGCTGCTGCTGCTGCTGATGCTCCTGCTGCTGCTGCTGCTGATGCTGCTGATGCTCCTGCTGCTGATGCTCCTGCTGCTGCTGCTGCTGCTGCTGCTGATGCTGCTGATGCTCCTGCTGCTGATGCTCCTGCTGCTGCTGCTGCTGCTGCTGCTGATGCTGCTGATGCTCCTGCTGCTGATGCTCCTGCTGCTGCTGCTGCTGCTGTTGTTGTTCCTCCTTCTCTTCATCTCCCTCTTTTTCCTTCTCCCTTTCTATTCTTTCTCCTTCTTCTCTTCCCCTCCTTCCTCTTCCTGTTTCTTCTCCTTTCACTTTTCCTTCTTTTCCTCCACCTCTCCTCCTCTATCCCCTTTTCCTCCTCTTCCCCCTCCTTCCTCTTCCTGCTCCTTCTCCTCTCTCTCTTCTTCCTCTCCCTTACCCTCTCCTTTTCCTCCTCTTCCCCATTCTCATCCTCCTCTTCCTCCTCCTCTCTTTCCACTTCTTCTCCTTTAAACTTTTTAATTAGGAAAAGTTAAAAATATAGGAAAGCAGAAATGTTAGTGCATCATTCACCCACCCCTCAAATTCAACATTAATCAACATTTTAACCCAAGCATCCTCTCCATTTTTCTCTTGTTATTCTATTTTTAGATAAATTTCATACCAGTTCAAAATAAACCAGAGACACCTGACACTTTGACACACATATCCATCCAAAAGAGCAGGTATTCTCTTAGAACACTGGGCAGGGTATTCTCTTAGAACACTGGGCACTCTTTAGCACTATGTTACCTACTTTGTAGGTGAGGAAATTGCTCAGTGCCTGGAGATCTCTTTGACGTAAGCGAGGAAGCTGAGCCCTGTTGCAGGTAGCTGTCTGGAGTCAGTGGAGGGAGATAAATGAGGGGTACAACTGAGCCATGGCTGAGCCGCAACTCATGAGACAGCTCTCAGAGAAACTCACTGATACATGAGAAACACATAGCATTTTTACTTTCCATTAAAAAAATAATAATGCTCTGAATGAAGTGAAAAGATAATCAAAGCTTTAAAAAGTCCATCCTACTCAGACACAGAGTCTTTATCTGTAAAGAGTGCTTCCAGATCAGTACAAAGGTAAGCATCTCGTTCTGAAATGAAATATTCTAAAGTCACCTACTGTTTCATCAGCTTCTCCTTGGCCTAATTTTCCTTTGGTACCATAACCTCTACCTGTAGTAAGGAGGCCAACGGGCTACCCCCTGCTTGTGTGTTTCCTGGCCACCCAGACTCCCGAAATAACCACACAGAAACTGTTTTAATTAAATCACTGCTTGGCCAATTTCTTAACCTTACTGCTAGCTAGCTAGCTCTCACATCTAGAATTAACCCATCTCCATTATTTTATATTTTACTGTTGTGGGAGTAACTTCCGCTGCCTCAACCAATAGTCGCTGAAATACGAGCCCACAGTGCAGCGGGGAGTGACTTCCGCTCCGTCAGCCAATAGCTGCTGAAATACCAGCCCACTGGGGCGTGGTATATTTCTCTTTTAAAAAGAGAAGCAGATCCGGATCAGGCCCTCTTGGTTCCGGCTCTTGGTTCCGGTGCTTGCTCCTGGCTCCTGCTCCCGGCTCCTGCGACTAGGCTCCCTTCCTGATGGTTTATGGTGTATGTAAGTTTTACCCCCCAAAATAAATAACCCCTTAAAACATAACTGGTGTGGGATTGATTCGCCGATAATTGACGCCCAACGTTTGGTTTAAGAACCGCCCCACCCCCCCACCCCCAGCTCGGCCTGCCAGGATACACAGGTCCGGACAGTCTCTGCCGGCTTACTTTGCCCTGTTCAGCACGGATTTTTAAATTTCTCCTTGCAACGTGAGTCAAAGAGCTCACAGCGCAAGCTCCCTTTGAAGTTCCAGCAAGCTGTTTGAAACCCCTGCCATCCGCCATAACTGATTAGGAGTGCTGCAAGCAGCTTGACCCTTAATCCCAGCACAGGGACACGGGGCCCAAAGCACTAGGCCTCTTTAGCAACAGCGCAGTGGCTGTGTCACAACCCTCTGCATCCGGTTGAACAGAGCAGCAGGGCCTTGTTTATTGCCTTGTTTATTGGCCACTAGAAGCTCTCTGACCTTTTGTGATCTGTGGATTTAACCTCTGGATTTGAGTGTATATATTCTAGAGTTTACTTCCTCAATCAACACCACTGCCACATGGATTCAGGTGCGCCCCACCTCCTACTGGCAGGCAACGGTCATTACAGGTAAGATTTTTCTTTTCGGTTGAAAATACATATATACATACATACATACAAGTACAATTTCCTTTGATTGAAAATGTCGGAAAATATTACTATCCAAAAGTTCAATGGTTTTTTCAATTGCGCTATGGAGGATATTCTGAAGGATGTCTCAGATATTCCTCTTACTTTGTTATTCCTGGAATCTGTTGCTTTTCTGGTGTTTGGCTATTTTATAAGAAAGATACAGTCCTTACAGACTGAATCTACAATGCTGAGGGCAGAGATTAAAACCTTAAGAACAATTCAGACTGATACCAACCTCCTCGAAAAAGAGTTTGGAGATTTCAAGGAAGAAACTAGATCAGAGTTTGGAGATTTCAAGGAGGAAACTAGATCAGAGTTTGGAGTTTTCAAGGAGGAAACTAGATCAGAGTTTGGAGTTTTCAAGGAGAAAACTAGATCAGAGTTTGGAGTTTTCAAGGAGGAAACTAGATCAGAGTTTGGAGTTTTCAAGCAGGAGACTAGATCAGAGTTTGGAGTTTTCAAGCAGGAGACTAGATCAGAGTTTGGAGTTCTCAAGGAGGAGACTAGATCTTTGTTTGATATGACTCGGTCGACTGACCAAAATATCAAGAAGGTACAGTCTGATATTGCTTCTTTAGAAGGGAGCGTCACTGCTCTGGAGGAGGGGACAACCAAAATGACTCATAACCTCCAGTCCATGACTGTAAGTGCTAAAACATTAGCTGAGAGGATTATAACCATTGAGACCTCTGTGACTTCAAGGTGTGGTAGCACACACCTTTAATCCCAATGCCTGGGAGGCAGAGACAGACAGATCTCTGAGTTCAAGGTGTGATAGCAAACACCTTTAATCCCAGCACTGGGGAGGCAGAGACAGAGGATCTCTGTGAGTTCAAGGACAACCTGGTCTACAGTGTTATTCCAGGACAAAGATATACAGAGAGCCTGTCTCAAAAAGTAAAAATAAAAATAAAAGAAATAGAGGTTAAAGTAAAGCCACACAAAGATGGAAAATACAAAGAAAATCTTGATACTGTATGCCATTATGCTCTCTTTGAATTGTTTGAATGCTGAGGAAGGAGCAACAGCTGCTTAAAAAAAAAAAAAAAAAAAAAAAAAAAAAAAAAAAAAAGCTTTTGCTTTTGCTCAGCAAAAGGAGACTTTTGTTTATAAATGCTGCTGAACTAATCCAAGAAAGGTATTTTGAAAATACCTTGGCTTCAGAATTGAAGTCAAAAGGTATGCTACTTTGGAGAAGAGATTCTGCTTTTGTTTCCACAGAAAACAAGAGGCTCTGGATTTATTTAGAGTTAAGAAAAATCATCTTTGACCAAGGGAGGCCACCTGAAAAATCTCCGACAGGAATAGATGGCCCAGATGTCTGAGTTCTTCATCCAGAACAGGTTCAAGACTGTTGCCTGAGATGATCAAGACTCACAGGATACTTCAGTCAGGACTTGATTATAACTCTAAATTTTCTTTAGGTCCCCTAAAGATTATCAACGCCCCCAACCAGCAGGAAGTAGCCTGAAGTACTACGCCCACATTCCCAACAAATGGACTATGGGTATTTTCCTTTGTTTAAAGAAAAAAAAAAAAGAGGGAAATGGTGCGGGAGAATTATCTGTATTCTGTCAATCATGTATTTTAATAAAACGCTGATTGGCCAGGCAGGAAGTATAGGCGGGTCAACCAGACAGGAAGTAGAGGCGGAGTAATGAGAATAGGATAAGGCTAGGGAGGAGAAAGGTTCCTCAAGCACTCCTGCACAAACCTCCGAAGAGGCAGCATGTAACATGTCCAGCTGAGAAAGGTATGGAGCAATTATGGCTAACATAGATGAAAATAATGGGTTAATATAAGTTATAAGAGTTAACAAGAAGCCTGACCTAATGGGCCAATCAGTTTATAATCTTATGGAATCTTGTGCGTGATTTTCTTTGGGACTTGCCGGCTGTGGAGTACTAGGTGGGACAGATACCCCAACAAGCTGGCCCCCATCATGTTACATTTTACCATGAGGCTCATGGCCTACTGGTAAGGTTCTGATGTGTCTGTCTCCGGTGGCAGCTCCATGACTTTTCCCTGACTCCACATTTTTCCTCCCAGCATTCAGTTTAGTTTTCCCCGCCTAGCTAAGTTCTGCCCTGCTATAGGTCCAAAGCAGTTTCTTTATCCATTAATGGTAACCACAGCACATAGAGGGGAATCCCACATCATCTATCATCCTACAGAGTTGTGGCTCTGCTTTCCCTGCCACAAGAACAGGTGTGTGACCAGACGTGTCAGTCCTGAACACACTGATCAGGCAGACATTAGAATCATCTAAAAGAGCTGTAAGCTACAGCACCTGTGGTAAGATGAAAGCAATATTGCCCCCCTGCTCACCCCACCAAACCACACACTTTTGTACTTTTGCTGTTGTTGCAATCATTGGCTACAAGGATCATGTGGGGCTGAAGCCATTTTCCCTTATATAATTTTTTTTAAAATCTTTAACTGTGTAACATAAAATTAACATCTTGATGTTGTGGAATATTATTTTAAGATGTGTTGCATTTGTTTTTGCTGTGGAACATTTGCTTTAATGATGCAAAGATGTGCTACATTCTTTTATATTGCATTTGTTTAAATCTGTGAAGTTGTGTTACTTTGTCTGTCTAAAGCACTTGATTGGTCTAACAAAGAGCTGGACGTCCAATAGCAAGGCAGGAGAAAGGACAGGCAGGACCAGCAGGCAGAGAGAATAAATAGAAGGAGAAAAAGAGGGATTGTGAAGCAAGAAAGCTCGAGGAGCCACACAGCCACAAAACCAAACACAGAGCAAAAGTAAGATTACAGAAGTAAGAAAAGGAAAAAGCCCAGAAGCAAAACGTAGATGGGATAATTTAAGAAAAACTGGCAAGAAATAAGCCAAGCTAAGGCTGGTCATTTATAAGAAAGAATAAGTTTCCATGCATTTACTTGAGAGCTGGGTGGCGGGCCCCACAAAGAGTCAAAGAGCTAAAGCAAACAAGTAAAAGAGACAAAAGAGTAAAAACAACTAACTACATCTTGAGCTGAAGAAATGGCTCAGTGGTTAAGAGCATTGACTGCTCTTACAGAAGACCAGGACTGAGTTTCCAGCACCCACGTGGCCGCTTTCAATAGTCTGTAACCTCAATTCCAGAGGCCTGATACCCTTATGGCCTCCCAGGATCTGCACACATGTTGTACACCATTATACATGCAGGCAAAACACTCATACAAAATTTAAAAAATCAAACAAACTTCTAAAAAAATAAAGAAAACAAAATTAACTATCTTCACCACGTTCAACCGTGTTAAACACATGACCACTGTTGTGAAGACAGCAGTGTCTCCCATGCCTGGAATTCCTTGAAAAACTGAAGCTTAAAGTCAGTTTTGCTGCCACATGGGAAATATGACTGAGGAAAGACAGGTGGGGAGAGAGGAAGAGAAGAAAGGGAGGGGGAGGGAGGGAGGGAAAGAGAGACGGAAGAGAGGGAGAAGGGGACAGAGGGAGAGTGCTTTGGAATGAGACATATGATTATTAAGTAGTCTGGGGTCCCGAAGTTTATTGGGTTTGTCCAGTTGTAATAGAAGAATATGGCATAATTTCTGGACAACAGGGACAACAAAGAACAATGTCCCACAGGCCAGTTGCCAATACAGAAACAGTTTCAACAGAAACAAAAGAAATGAAGCAAATTTAAAATGAGTGTATTTTAATAATCATACTATTAAAGAGACGCATACGGAGAAGTCCTGGGAAAGTGTAGAGGATGTGTTTGCAATCATCAGGTGGAGGAGAAACATAACTTTCAGCAGGACAGTCTGTTAACATGGGCTACTGTTTATTTCAGCAGGATGGTCTGTTAACTCGGTCACTGTCTCTGCAGGACGTTCTGCTAACTCAGCCACTGTTTCTGCAGGACGATCTGCTACCACGGGCCATTGTTTCTGCAGGACGGTCTGTTAACACAGCCACTGTTTATTTCTGCAGGACAATCTGCTAATATGGCCACAGTTTATTTCTGTAGGACAGTCTGCTAACACAGGCCACTGTTTTGTATACTCTCCTCTTTAAAAGATTTGCACCTAGGAAATAATAGGGATACTTTTGAAACTTCTGAAATAGTTTCTTTGTTTCAGAGAGAGAGAGAGAGAGAGAGAGAGAGAGAGAGAGAGAGAGAGAGAGAGCAGCTAACAATAGAAGACTACAAAATCAATCTTGTGTAGCCATTAAATTAACCACCCCTCAGATTTAGTTGATACAATCCCTGTTCTCAGCTCACTGGCTTCTTGCTTGAAAGAATTCTCAGCATGGGCTATGGCAGGGCACCCTGGGGTCAGAATTTGCTCTTCAGAAAATGACTCCATGCCTAGCTTCAACTTGTTCCCCTTAGCCTGCCTCTAATACCACAGCTAAGAAGCAAGGAGGTGCACACATAGATGCATATCAGTGCTGTTGTGAGCGGGGGCTGCCTGGGATTGAACTTGGTTCTGAACCTTCCTCATGTGACATTAACCCTGTGTCTCAATATCTTTATTTTGGAAATATGAATAAGAACACCCGCATCATTGTTTGGGGGCACACATGGTAACAGGTGCCAAGCCTCCAATGTGGTACTTGCCCATACTGACCTTCTGAACATGCTAGCCCCACTACTTCACACAAGCATGCTTGATGGAAGAGCAGAATGACTCGTACCCTTATGAAGTTATTGCACAGTAAAAAGAATGGTGTCAAAGTGTTTGAGGAAGGAAGTCAATGTATTTTCTTGTTTAACTGGGGAATCCCAAAAATTGAGTTCACCTTGAGTCTAGTTACACCCAAAACCCAAGTAATATGAAATTATACTGGCTGCCTAAAATATTGGGCCAGTGAGTTTTATAATTGTAGCTTGTGTATGTATGAGAGAGCTAAACTCTGGGCTAAGGTGTTGTAGGTGGGCACGGTGGCACTTGTAATGCCAACTCCCAGAAAACTGAGGGGGTAGGGCTGTGATTTGAAGCCAGTCTGTGGACTATGTGGTGAGCAGCTTAGGCTTCACCTGGACCATCTTAGGCTACAAAGTACCTGTTTCAAAGAAAAATAAAAGCTGAGCTACAACTTTATTGTGTGTCTACATATAGGTCTGGGAGAGTCAAGACCTATCCTTGAGAACCTCCGTGGGGAGTCCCATTACCATATAATTGTTTCTTTCCTTACTTAGAAGCAAGAGGTGGTAATTTTCTGGAAAGGACATGCACAGACAGTGCCCCTCCAGCTATGATGACATATATACACAGGACATCAACGATCCCTAGGCGTGTACTTTCTGAAAGTAAAGCCACGAACAGCCTATCCATCTCTCAAACACCTTCATTATTTAGAGATCATGTCTCCTGCTTTTTATATTTCTAAAGAACCTGTTCTTTAGTGACTGAAGGAAGGTAGAAAAGTGGCAGTCAGATGTCACCATGGCCCCAGCAAGGATGACCTGGTGTCCTGAAATTTGTGTTATACTCATAAAGCTTACAGATGAAGTTGCATCAATCCTAGTTGATCCTAAATAACTGCTCTGATATTTGGTTTTCCACTGCAAACTGTAGAGGTTTATGTAGATGTGGTGGGGCACGTTATATGAACAGGGGCTTTGCACACTGCTAAGACTGTCACCATCGTGCTTCGGTAAGAGGCATTGCACTGCAGCATGAGATTTCACCTCAAATGAAGAGTTTCCAATACATCTCTAAAAGCAGACAAACTAGGAACACATGTGTCTATCCTAAGGACATATATCCTAACTTATTTTTCAGGAATGCGTCTTTTGTAATCACTCCCGATTTCTACAGCAGAACATTGTTCTAATTAGGCATTGCATGAATTCCTCTGTGAACTTTATTTCAAAAGCAGCAAGTCCCTCAATGTTGTATGCAAATTACATAAAGGGCAGAATGTGAAATGTCTCCCCTAGGCATATGTGTTGGAACACCTGGCTCTCACCTAGCGGCACTGTTTGAGAATCCTGGAGAAACTGCAGGTCACTGGGGGCAGGCCATGAGTTGCTCTAGTACCGCCCCACTTCTTGTTTATTCTGGGCATCTTGACTGTTGGTGTAGTATGACTTGTCCTCCTGGCTCCTTCCTGCTATTGTGTCTTCTGCTGCTGTGATGGGATGAGCCCCTTGAACTGCCAGCCAGCGTATAGCATTTCCTCCTTGAGTTGCTTAGGTCACATTATTTGATGACAGCAACAGGAACCGGGACAAACGTTCCGAGTCCGACATAGAAGCCCACGAAGCATGCCGGGAATTCATTTGGAAAGAAATGCAAAGAATCACACAGAGCAAAAGGAACACACACATTTGGTGTGGGAGCCAGGGTTCTGTAGAGGAGCAGAACCTGTGGGATGAATGTGTATGTATCAAAGAATGCATTAGCTCAGCTTAAGCTAAAAGAGCAACAGCAGTTGAATCACAACAGGGCTGAGAAGCTGGAAGTTGCTCAGTCCTTGTGGCTAAGGCCTCTGCAGTTGGAGTCCTCCCACTGTGGCTGTCACTCACTAGGGAAGCAAAAAAATAAATAAATCCCAAAACAGTAATTGCCTAGTCCACAACCCAAATTGGTTCAAAAAATCCTTTAAGATTCCTGGTGGCCATCAGTCCATGACAGAATCCTAGAAATGCTGGTTCTGAGATGAGCGAAGGCAGTGGCGGCGGCAGCAGCAACAACAACAGCAACAGCAACAACAAGAAGGCAAGTCAACTCAGCAAGAGGGAAGACCAAAAGACTGCTAGGAGAAGGTGTCAATCAATGTGGCTCTTCCCACATCCATTAAGACAAATTGGACAGTTCTTTGGCAATTCTAATTTGTGAGAAGTTGCCATTGAAACCAACTATAATACTTGGACACATTAGGACTAGAGCTGACCCTACTGTCAAGTGTGTGTGTGTGTGTGTGTGTGTGTGTGTGTGTGTGTGTGTGTGTGTGTGTGATGTGCTTACAGGTATATGTAAGAGTTTACTGAATAGCAGGATGTTTTTATTTCCTGGCAACAGCCAACCACTGTTTCGCCCTGGCCAGGCACAAGGGGGACAAATCCTTCTGAGGAGACAGGCATCAAAAGGCCTTGCATTGTTGGCTTCCAAATCTGAAGTGATACATGCACATGTGGCTTCCAAAGCATTTGACTTCCTTCACAAAGAGTTTTACATAATAAAGTCTTTGACACCTTCAGTAATGCATGCATCTGGGTCAAAGCTGCCTGCCTGGGAAGGTGATCTTCATTATTAACAAAATGAATCAGTATGCGAACTTAGGAGACTTTCCTTTGGACATGGATGAAATAGAAAAATACCCAGAGGTCCTCTGGTTCAACTTCCCCCGATTAAGAGAAAGACAAGCCCTTGTATCTAAGTTACACGGAAAGTGGCTGAGCATTTAGCAGAACCAGAGGCTCCTATCCGTTGAATTATTTGCCACAGGGCAGTGTGGGCTCATCCATCAGCTAGATGATGAGCACCCCACCCCGCATCTCTTGTATTCTTGCCTTCCTCTGGTGGATTTAGATCTCCAGTGTTACTGTTCCCAGCATCCTTCTGGCTGTAGGACCCCGATGCTCTCCTGGTTAATATCCAAATACAAGCACTTGTAGTAGTTTTAAAGCTGATTTGGATAATCTCTGCCATCATTCCACCTCATTAGAGGGACTCACCAGGAGCAAATGTGTGCACACTCACTGAGACGAGATCTTCTGGGCCCTTGCCGTCTGACCCGTGAGACGAGAGAACCTGTCCACAGAGGTGGAGCCATTCCTAGTTTGATGCTGTTATTCCACCCCACACTTAGCTCAATCTCTGTACTGTTCATGTCTCTTTGGATTCTTTTATCCTACAGTTTAATCTTTTAGGTCTTCTGGGTAGTTGTTACAGGATGGCCACCAAAGCAGCTGCTATGTGAAGCAAGTCAAGGGAACTGATGTCAAAAGCATACATACAAACAAACTTTTGGTGCAATAAAGAGCTGTTTCTAGGGCAGAATCTAAGTATGTTGGCTCAGATAATGAATGGTCTTATTCTGTTATCTACCTGAAGGCACATACTGTGTACCCAAGACAGACATGTATTTATTACCATTGAATCAAAAGTGGGAAAAAATGAATCAGCAAGAATGGAATCTTTATCGCACAGTTTGCCTCTGTTCTGAAGGCCTGTTGCACCTGAGGCCATCTTATCTCAGGCCTTACCTTCTATGACTCAGAAGAAGCCTTTGCCAAATTAGCTACCCTCCTTCACGCTTGTTGTCTTGGCTCTGACCAGGCCAGATTGTACATTTTAGCTCTTATCCCTACTCTGTATTTCAATTCTTCATGCTTTTAGTCTCTACATTTTGAAGTGGCCTAAGACTCAATCTTTGATCTTCTACTCTCTGTGTGTGAGTACACGTTTTTGTGTTGCATGTGTGTGCAAATGTACTTACGTGTGTGTTGCATGTGAGTGTATATATGTTTGTGTTGCATGTGAACACTGTGTGTATATATTGGTGGGGCCATGCTTAGCCATATGAAGGACACTGGGATATTGGGTGTTCTTCTGATGCTCTCCATTGCTTTAAGACAGAGACTCTCACTTAACCAGAAGCTTGTCTTTCTGGATAGATTGACTGGCTAGCAAGCGCCAGAGATCTACCTGTCTCCACCCTACAATAACGGGGGTTAAAGATATATGCAAAAAGTCTGGCCTTTTACACGGATGCAGGAGATTTGAACTCAGGTCTTCATGCTCGCATTGCAAGCACTCTTAGCCACTGAGCCAAAGGCCCTAGCCCCAACCTTTCTGCATTTTTGTACACCCCTGGTTCCCTGCTGATCTCAGCGAGTCACTGATTCCTCGCATCATATCTGCAGGCTGCTCATCTCCTTTGAACTCCCAGCTGCTGATTCAATGGCCTACTTTGATTTCCACATGGGCATATAATGGCCAGCTCCAGCTCAGCATGAATAAAAGTGAGCTCTTCTTTGACCCCCTCCCTTTCAGTTCTATTCTTTCGGGCATCCAGGTCGCATCCATGGGAGACAGCCCTGTTTGTCCTTACTTAGCTGTGGACACCGTTCTAGGACGTTCAGGAATACCAGGATAAAGGCACCTGAATTTCTGAGTAGGCTACAGTCATCTAGCAAAGAAGAACTCCAGCCACTGGACTGCTAATGAGGAAAGAAAGTTCTACATTACAGAAGCAACTGTTTATGGACATCCTTGTCTCAAGCAGCTTGTTTACCCCTGTGCCCTAACTAACACAGGAAGTCGAAGCTGTGAATATAGAAACTACTCTTTTAATAAGTCTGAGTGTGTGGGAAGGAGAGAAATACATAAGACGGTTGCTGGAATGTTTCATTGCAAAGGCGAGAGGAAGGTTAGCTGCCGGGGAAGCTGTGGAACTGCGCTCAGCTCCCTTTGCTCTGACACAGTCAATTTGGTGAATGTCCACCAGGAAATTCATGCCTTGCAGAACCTTGAGGCAGAGGATAGACCTAGCTGTGCTTGAATAACTGAGTCCCATTTTCCACTGTCTTCTTTTCTGGAAGTAATATATGCTGTAAATTTTAAAATAGTGTGTAAGTGACCTAGTTGTAGGAAGTTACAGGTTGATTTTTTTTAACTTCTTTATACTTAATTTTCAAAGAAAATTTGTATGCGTATGTGTGTGTGTGTGTTGTGTGAGCTACACATGGACACTGGTAAATGCATGCATGCTGTTGTGTGGAGATCAGAGGACAACCTTGAGTGTCGGACCTGATGCCCTTCACCTTTTGCATGAGACAGGGTCTCTCGTGACCTAGAACGTCACCATATACACTAAACTGGCTGGCTGATGAGCTTCCGGGGACCCACCTGTCTCTCCAAAACTAATGACTTCCCATGCCTAGTTCTTTGTGTGGCTTCTGAGGAAGCATATGCCTTAGCCTGTCCTTCAGGAGGGAGAAGAGTGTATGGATAAAAGAATAGAACCAAGGTTTGAAGCAACAAGGCAGATGGCTGTGGCGCACTGACCTTCTCCCAGGGCTTGACAAATATTTATAAATGTTTGGAGTTTTTTTTTTTTTCTCCACCAAGTTTACCTCCAGCCTAGAAGAGACAAGGCCTCTAGGGATTTGCATTAGTCAGGGTTCCCAGACAAACAGAATCGGTAACATCTATTTTTCTAGATCTTTTCATTTTAACCTTCTGTTTTTTAGCTAGAGACTGAACACAAGGTCTTGTAGATTGCTAGACAAGTGCTCTGCCACCGAGCTAAAGCCCCAGCCCTTGTATCACTGATCTCGAGAGGTTTGTTCTAAAGAACTGGCTCTCATGATTATGGCTGCTGAACAGTTCTGTGATCTATTATCTGCAAGCTGGAGGCTCAGGAAAGCTGACAATGTAATTCAGTCTCAGCCTGAGAACCAGAGAAACCAATGCTGTAAATCACAGCCCTGGGGGCTGGCAATGATGAGAAATGGCCCAGCTGAAGCAACCAAGCAGGAAATAAAGAGCCAGTTCCTCCTTCTTCTTCCTATTGTCTGCTCTAGCACTCAGAGGTCAGAGTGAGACCCACCCACATCAGAGAAAGCAATCTACTCTGCTGAGCCCATCCACACAAGTAGGCAAGTAGGCGTAGACACTAATCTCATCTAGAAACACCCTCACTTTAATCCATAGCCTGGCAAGCTAGCAGGTAGAATTACTACGTATGGCCAAAGGCCACTGTCTCTTGCTGAGGCTCTAACAGGGCCCCAGTGAGAACCGGTGAAGAATGGAGGAAACTGAGACCAGGAGAGGCTGTGCTCTCATCTCAGAGCCAACTCAGAACCTGCAGACTACACAGGCAGATCCAGCCATCATCAAAGAAAGGTCGCCCGCCTCTTCCACTTACTCATGCAGAAGGACGAGAGAAATAACTACTTACTCCAACTTGACTTGAAGACAGATCGAAGACCATAACTGAGTTTTTCACTCTACCCACAATGCTCAAAACTCACCTTGTCCTTAGGCAGCAATGAGTTCTTTAAGAAAGACAGCTATCTGGCCACTTTAGGTACTTTTCTTGGGACAAGGGGAGGCAAACACACAGTCCCAAACAGACTGCCATGTGGAATTATTAGAGTTTAGTAATTCTCAAATGGTTGGCCTACTGCTTGTAGTAAGAAATATGTTCATATATGCATACATACATATGTTGCATAAAAAGGAATGCCAAGAGATGCCCGTGGTATTTTCTATTCTGTTTCAGAATAACTTTTGGGCCCAAAAGCTGATTTTGTGGAGTCCTCGTGGGGTGGTCAGATGTTTTTACAGATGACAGTTGGGGTTATCAGCTGGAAATGATAATGGAATGGAAGGATTCCTAGAGGTTAGCTGACTAACAAGTTAGGGGATTTTTCTTGCTGGTTTTCTAGTTTTAGCCTTTGTTTCTTTGCAACATGGCCCTCCCCTGTGGACTGTCTAAGTCCTTATCCTGTGTCTAAACAATTGTCAGTCAGCAGCCTGTTACTGCCAGCATGGACTTGGGCCCAGCCGTGGACTTATGTAGATGACAAGTAGATTGCATGATGGAGAAGGGGACAGGGTGCCAACAGGGTTAGGGCAAGCCAGAAGCTAGGGACAAAGGCAAGAAGATGTTCAACGCTCACCTATCAGAAAGTTCTGGAAGGGAATCATAAACAAAGAGAGAAAGGAGAAAGCTTATCAGGAAGAGCCTGCTACCTTTCCATGTTCCTCGTTTCACTCCTCCTTCCCACAACCTTACTGAAAGAGCTGCACTTCTCTCTGTCCTATTCAGTCCTTCCAGAACTTTTCTTGGAAGTTTTCTCCCTGATGCTCCAAATCCCTACCTACCACAGGGATATTACGAAGAACATTCCCCGTTCTGTTCAGGCCCTGCCTTTGACAAGCCCAGCATCTTCTCCATCAAGGAAAATATCTTCATAGACAACAAACAGAAGGTACCTCAGCTCATGCCCTGATTGATGTTCCTGCCACACAGGAGGGAGAACACTGCCCTTCAGGAGCATGCCTCGGGAACTGTCTGCCTTCTCATAGCCCACCACTTCAAAAGCAGAGCCTCAGGCTGTGAACACCACCCACTGATACTGTAACTGGCTCCAAAAGTTGACTGTCAGTAATTCGGAAGAAGTTATGTTAGTTACTGATACATTGTTGCAAGTAGAACACTAGACGAAGACAATGTAACGGAGGAGGGCTCATGATTTCCAAAGACTCTCAGTATTGACGTGGGGAAGGCAAGGCAACTTGAATCATGGCTGCCGGGACATAGGGCAGAGGCTTGTTTATATAGCAGCAGATAAGGGGACAGAGAATCAAAACACAGACCAGGACCAGAGGCAGATACAACCTCGCATAGCCTGCTTGTAGTGATCCATGTCCATGAGCTGGGCCCCACCTCTTACATACTCTACAGCCTTCAAAATGGCCAACACACTGTGAGCAAAGCGTCCAAAGCATGAGCCTGTGGGGCATACGCCAGACTCACAACAGAAGCTTGTGTTGCTCCTTAGACACCTTGCCGCTCTTGTGTGAACTTTCTAAGTACATATCCTGTATTTAAACAATTGGCCTTTGGCAGTCTTGTATCACAGGCATAGCCTTGGGCCTGCCCATGCAGGTCCTCAGGAAGGGGCACAACACGGAGTGGAGCCCTGACACTACTGGGTGGGGTACACGGCTGAGGCTGTGGGCTGAAGAGGGAACCATCAGAATCGAAAACTGAAGTCTTGATACATCATTGCCTCCTGACTGGCTGCACTATAGCCAGCTGCTTACAGATAGATGTTCCTTCTCCATCAGAAGAAAAAAAAAAACCAAACAGGCATGCTTTCCGGTCCCATGAGCGCAGGTCCATTTCTACCTACTTCTTCTGCTGTGAAGAAAAGCAAAAGAGAAGAAGTGATTTCTGCCTGTTTCTCCAACCATTTCATGGTCACACCCAGGCATCACATTACCCAACAAACTTACCCATGAAAATAGCTGGACTGACAATGTGGCTCCATGGTAGAGTGCCTTCCTGGTATGCTGGAGGATGGGGTTTTGATCCCAGCACTGAAAAAAGATATAAGAAAAGGAAAGAAAATAGATCGAAGAAGAAACCGTACGATTTATCCTGTCAATCCTATTACCCCAGCAGAACTCCCTGCTGGTACTGTTAGCTAGATGGGCAGCCCATCTAGATGCCCGCCCTAAAACTACCATTGGCACCGTGCAGGCAGTCTCAGATGAATGGGGTACATTTAGCAAGGACAAAAGGAGCAGGTAACAGCAACTGCTGCCAAGTCAGTCACAACATGAACAACAATAACCGAGAGTTTCCTGCCGATGGTATGGTAGGCACTGCGCTTGCCAGTTTCTCCTCTCTGTGATCAGGAGGAGCAATTTCAAAGGAGGCCAGACTAATGGTTTTTAGCTTATGGATTCACAGGTCTTAGTCCATGGTCAGCTTCTCTACTGCTTTTAGCCCATGGCAAGGCAGAAACACGAAGAAAGGGCATGGGAGAAGCAAGCTATTCACCTCACAATGGCCAGGAAGCATAGGAGAAAATGGAAGGGGCAGAGATACATCCAGGGCAAACCCACGTGACCCACATTCTCTAATGCCACCATATTACAAATTGATCAAGGGGTCAGTCCATGGATTAGGCTGATTATTGCTCAAGATACCCTCAGTTGGCAACCACACCCTTTGTATGTGAGCCTGTGGAGGAAACATATCTGCATCATAACATGCATGATATACACATTAGGTCACCTCATGTTCATAAACTTTTTGTGGATGATACTACTCTGTGTCATTTCTTATAGATAATACAGCTGGAATCCATGACAGTGTAAAGATGTGATTGACAGTTCCAACACTAAGATTCAAGTTCTTTCATCTAAGCCATGCTAGCTTTACTAGTTGAATAAAGATGTCACTGAGTTAATTGGAGGCACGGATCTTTCGGGCTATATTTAGTTCATGGTATAACTTAGCTTACACTGAATTCTTCAGCAGGCCCCATCAACCGGGCTCATATGAAGTAAAATGGTGCAGCTCTATTTAGTTCAGTGTGAGGACAGACAACAGCAAAATGCTAGAGTAATTCGGAGAGACGATGACATCTGAAAGGGTTTACATCCATAGAGCTGAGGGGTGAGGGAAGGTGACAACCTGAGATTAAAAAGGAACAGACAAAAGCATGCAGAGCCTGCTAGAGTCACGTAAAGGAATAATACAGCCAAAAATAAAGAAGCAAACAACAAAACAAACCCCCTAAAACTAAAACTATTTTGTCCCTAAGTTTAAAACGACAGTTTTCTTTTGTTTAGGGTCTCACCATGAGCCCCCAACTCCCTGGCTGGGCTGGAACTTGCTGTGTAGATCAGGTTGGCCTTGATATCATTCTGATCCTTCCTGATGAGTGCTGGAACTCCAGGTCTTGCCACCGTCCCTGGCCCTAAAATCATATATTTTTTGAAACCATCAATTTTCATTCATTCATTCAGTGCCCCACCGCCACCACAAATACCAGACATGCTGTGCACTCTAAGAAGGAAGCAGAAGGTTTTCTGAGAGTTGGGTTATTTCTCTTCTCTAGGGACACTTGCATACTCTGAATTTGAAGGGAATATAGGATGTGTTTTATTTTGGTTACAATGCATGAGGGAATTCTAGAGGGTTACCCCTGTGGCTGCACTGAATTGAGTTGTATAGATCTTGCATTTCAAGGGAACTGAGAGTGTACTTAATGACATGTTTTTTATCACAAGGATTGCTCAGCAGTCAACAGAGGGGAGCAGCAACGAACCAAAATGAGAACATTTTGTAGAGGAGCCCTAGACAAAATGACCACCACCTGCCAAGTCTGGGAGTAGGTAGGGCAGGAACCATCAATGCACAAGCATTGCACACCTGCCACACAACACACATACACACACACACACATGCACATGCACACTCACACACATGCACAAACACGCACACACACACACACACACACACACACATGCACATACAGGCATGAACATATGTTCACTGTTTCCAATGTGTTTAGACCACAGGAAAGGTACTGTTTGCCTATGTGTCTTGATACTCACATACACAGTCACATTTCCGATTTCACTACCAATGACCAATGTCATCTAACTTCTGCCATGCAGCCTCTTATGCCTCTCCAACGGAGAGCAAGCGGCAGGAGAAAATGAGGGAAATGATATACGTTGATATCA
The DNA here is from genome assembly GCF_982192425.1 of Myodes glareolus. Lineage (NCBI taxonomy): Eukaryota > Metazoa > Chordata > Mammalia > Rodentia > Cricetidae > Myodes > Myodes glareolus. The sequence continues at coordinate 62,526,153 of NC_142029.1, forward strand.
ACTTCATTTTTCTTTGGAGTAAAGGAACTTTGGGCAACATCCAGAGTGACTGGTGCTATTTTGGCTCATTTTTTCCAACACACTCTCAGAGTGGAATTCGCGTTAGCATCCTAAAGCGGCAGTCTCCTCCGTAGCTCCCCCTCAACTTGGCACTGTTGTGAAAGACTCCAATCAAAGAATGTGTAACTGGATAAGACACATAATCAAAATACTAAAGGCAATCATTGCTTTTAGCATAATCTCCATCCCCCACAAAACTATCAAATAAAGAGCTTGACAATCCTTGACAAAGTGAGGGTGTGATCCGTCATGGTCCATGGTCCTTTGTTCATGGTCCGTCTTAGGAGACTGGTGCTGATGGTGGAGAATGTACTGAGTGATGATAGGGTGGTTCGAAACAGACATTAGATATTCAGTACATCTTTTGCAATGATATTTTTCAATGTTAAAAATATTATCATGTGCTGAAACAAAGTTTTTCAAAAAGAAAAGTCCTTTTGGGATGCATCAATCCATTGCCAATTACTCAAGCATCATGGTTGGCACAACTTCAGTTCTCAAGTTTGCGTTCTTATAGAGAGTAGATGCTAGGAGAAAAACGATAAAATGACAATAATATTGGATTTTTAAAACACAAAACGGAGAAATTCTAGAAAGTGCCTGGATTCCAAACCAACCAGTGTTTGCGGCCTGATCCCTTTGTTACTGTTTGGAGAATATCGCCAGAGCTCTGTGACCTGGAAGGACAGGGGCGCTCACAAATTTTAAGTTTTGCAGATTCAACGTTTCTGAAGGGTTTTAATATCAGCCCTTCTGGACTGAAATGTAATGCCTCTCTGCTTGCATTCTTATTTTCAGTTCCGAAAGCATCAGCAAAATGCCTGCATAATCCTCAGAACGTTCACAAACTCTGGTACTGCCCCAGGGTGTGATTTCTGGGCTTCCTCTCCTGCTCTTACATTGGGGGATGGAACACCAGGAGAACTCACCGCTCAGAGATCCTTCGTATCACTTTCAGAAGGGTGACAAACAATATGTGTTCCATCTGTTTTGGGAACAGAGGGGAATAGCTCAAACACTGGCCCATGAGTTGTGTTATGGAACTCACAGGCTGTTACAGCAGAGGCCAGAAGCCAAATGGTCCACACACTGCATTTGCTTTCACTGCACCCTAAATGGTCCACCACTGCATTTGCTCTCACTGCACCCTAAATGGTCCATGCACTGCCTTTTCGGTACCAGATTGATTGACAAGGGCTTCCCAGAACTCCCGCAGTGAGGCCACATCAAAGCTTTCTGGAGAGAGTTGATCGGGGCTGTCTGCTTTGGTGGAAAGATGGGAACTGGACAGCAGAAATGGAGTGTATTTGCTAGTCCCAGACCAGCTCATCTTTAAATTTTTTTTAAAATAATACCTCCTTTAAGAATCTTAATTTATAATCCATACCATATAAATTACAACAGGCTAGTTATTATGGGTTTCATAGTACTTACTTTTCATTTATAATAGCTACTGCACACATGCCCAGTTAACTGTCACCCACCCTACAGGCTCTTCCTGACCACCATTAGATCATTTTCTACTGCGCCTGCTCACTGTGCTGGGTCTCTTCCTCTCTCCCCTCTGTTTGAAATACTTATTCATTAGTCTGATTATTAGATAAACACTCCAACCTTCCATGCAGTAACCTCATGGCACCAAGGACCCTGTCCTGGTGTCTTCACATTGCTGTCTCGCCCGCCTGTCTTGGTCCCGGGCACTCAACAGATACTGTTTGATACACATTTGCTGAATGTCTTGAAGAGCAAGGGCTCATCTGTTTCCTCACAAATATCTCTTCATTCCATCTCCCTCTAGGAGACAGGGACCATCAGGTCAAAATTTAAGTCCTTGCCCTGCCGTTTACTAGTTTAGTGACCTTGGGGAATAGAATACGGGTCTCCTCCTCATTAAAATAAAGGGGGAGAGGCAATAATTTTCAAAACTACTTTTTGTAATGCCATCACATTTTAATATAAAAGTTTCACGAGGTTCACAGAGATCCATGGCGTGAAGAGAGGAGGTACATCTTCTCGGAGTGAAGGTGTATGACGGAAAACGTCCAGCATGATTCTTCTTGCAAAGGCAGCAAGGAACACAGAAACCCCATTTAAAAATCTCTAAACATTTCAATAAGCATGAGCTTCCTGGGAGCAGTAAAAACAGCACAAAGAAGTCCTGTGCACCTTCACCCAGGCAGGCAGATCTCGGTGAACTTGAGGACAGCCTGTTCTACATAATGAGTTCTAGGCTAGCAGGAGCTGCATAGCAAAACCCTGTCTCAAAACTAAGGTGGTAAATGTCTGCTTTGTGTTGTAAAATCCAGTCAAAACTGTAAAAACCAACCTCAAAAATATGAATTTACTAGATGACCCTTCATGGCTGACTAATTGCAAAACCCTGGGATTGTATGAATGATTTAAGGTTGAAGCTGGGCATGGTGGCACATACATGCACTAGATGCTGAGGGAGGTGTGAGAGTTTGAGGCCAGCCCTGACTCATGGTGAGATCCAAGCTATAGACAAATAAGAAACAAACCAACAGATGCTGTACCATGTCCACTGCACTGTAGACTCCATAGCCCTGGACAAACCTCCAGAAGGGATGGGTGTAAGATGCACCCTGAGTATTGTGTTTCCCTCCATCCTGAAGTTGAAGGAAAAGCTTGAATCTGGCCTCTAGCAAGCAAGCTCTCCACCGATGGTTTTTTATTTTCTCTTTCATTTTTTTTCTACTAGTAATTCCCTGTTGACTTTTTTGTGGTCTCCAGAAGCAGGTTCCTAGCGTTTACTTAGCTCATTTTGAGTTATTGAACGGTGGAAGCACATCCGTTTCCCTCTGCCTGCAGGATGATCTTGGTGTTCCTGCCTTACTGTTTTTCCCTTTTGTAATGTCATATCAGAGAGTTTATGGCCACGCCAAGACGTGTTGGCAACACTGAAATTATCATGGCCCGCTGAGACTCACTTCCCTCCTCTGTGTGTTATTTTTTTCTTCTAAAATATTTATACATAAAAAGCACATATAATGTTCCATAAATTCAGTACGTGCAATCATATCATGAGTTCTGATCTGAAAATACAGTGTTTCATTTTGGCTTAGTTTTCACTTTCTATGTATTGACCTCTCAATCTACATTATCTCCTTACAGGCAACCAGTTCCTCATATTAACAGCCTACAGCATATCCTATAATATTGTTCTTTATGCTCATGTGCTGCTAAATGAGTGGCTACATATAATATACAAGCACTTGTGCTGTATATATGAATATAAATATATCCATAGAGAGGTTTGGTCATTACTTTGCAGAAATTTGAACATGTACATATTTTGAAATCTTGCTCTTTCTTTATAATAACTCTCGAGTGACTGGATATCATTCTATTCTGCAATATGCTGTAATTTATTCAGCCATTGCCTTGCTGATGAGCAATCCCAATGTTTCTATTTATTTTATTTAGTCCTTCTGAAATAATGCTGTAATAAACATACTTGTATGTATGTATAGGTACTGGGCTTTCCTTTGTATGGGCACAGATACCTAGAAGAAGAAGCATATCAGTGAAACACACACACACACACACACACACACACACACACACAGGTGGCATCAGGAGATAACCTAATTGTACTGGTTAGTAAAAGAGCCCTTGCCTACCATGCATATGGCCCTGGGTTCAAATCCTTTTCTCTCTGCCCCCCTACTACCATTACCCGAAGTGATTCACCTCCTCACCAACCCTGTATGGTGTAACACAGTTCCTCTGTGAAGACATTCTTAATCAACAGTAGAGGCTGTCACTCTCTTTGGCTACCGACAGTCTTAAGTGACACTTTTATGTATTACTTTGAGAATATTTTCACATACTCTATGGTCTATTTGGACCCTGCAGTTTTCCTATTGAGTTCCATGTCCTGACCCTTTATTTTTTATATCTCTTTTTAATTAGAAATCATTGTTGTTTTGTGGCAAACATTTGTCTCTTGTCCATTTTGTTAACTGACTTTGTTTGTAGTATTTTTAGGGATTATTTATCTGCTGTGTGGCAGCCAGACTGGACTGAGGGTATAACATTGCACAAAATAGACAAAAATCCCTTCTCTCTTGGACTGCATATTTGAGTAGAGAAAGCTATTTAAAAATTAAATGAATATTGCTTATAGCATTTTAATATGACTTGTAAAAGTTTTATGCAGATAAACAGGCCTGGCTTCTGGAACTCCTGGCTTTCTGGTTTTAGTTAATCAGGGTGCACCTAGCACTGATTATGGGCAAGGTTGTTTCAGTTTTCTTGGACTCTTCTGCTTTTAAGACATGGCAGACATGAGACTCCAGGTTAAAATTAAATAGCTGCAGAGTTGAAGAGATGGCTCAGCAGTTAAGAGTACCAGCTGCTCTTCCAAAGGGTTCAATTCCTAGCACCCACATGGGGGCTCACAACCTGAAACTCCAGTTCCAGAAAATCCAGTGCCCTCTTCTGGTCTCCAAAGGTACTGCACACACATTGTGCATATACATACATATAGGTAAAACACCTATACATGTACAATTAAATTATCTTCAGTTCTCAGAATTTCGTTGAATTATTTTATCATGATGACATTAACTCTTTCCTTTCTGCTGCAATTCAAAGCTATACTTTTTTTCTCAGAATCTACCAAGGACATTATAACAAAGCACGGCGAATCATTAATTACTATGCTGAATCACAGAAAACTTCCATTTTGAAGATAAGATATGGCTGAATGTCAGCAGTTACACATGGTCTAACCGACAGATAAGGAATGAAAATTAAATATTCATTAAAGAAAACCGTACACTTGATTTTGCAGTGTCATTTTATAGACAGTCATTTGCTTCTGCTCTGGGGTTCAGGTGAGCTCCACTTTAAGAGAGAACATGCTCATTGGTGTGGGTGCTTACTGTGTCAGTGGCTGAAATGAGGAGTCGGGGCTGACCTCACTTGATTACTATCAAGTGCATTCTCTGAGGCTTGAGAATCCAGTTCGATGCAAACTTAAAAAGCACTCTCCAGAGTCTTGGGTAGTGCTGAGGACTTTAAAAATAGTGCACAGGTTCCACACCTAAAACAACCTCCAAGTCAGATATGCTCAGGAAATAGGTTAAATGGAGTCCTTAATCTGCAAGAAATTACATCGTAAAAAAAAATAGAACACATGCAGAGTTAGTGCAATAGGGATTCCGGGTGTCTCCTGGCTGTTACAGATTAAATGCAGGGTTTCATTTGTTGTATGCTTTCTAGATATAAACACCATTTAACATATGTGTAATGTAGTCCTCAGCACATAGTAGGCATGCAAGGATTAATTTGTTCAATTAGCAAAATAGATCAATTTATTAGAAAACAGAAAACTATAAAGAAAAGCTTAACATAATTTATAATTCTACCATTCACCCAGATTTAAATTTCCATTATTTTTAACTTCTTAATTTAGATAGTATGAATTATTCCTATTCATCTTAATTTGACATTCAATATTAGAAAGTTTCCTATACCATTAAATGCCCCTATAAGATATACTATTGGTGGTTGCAAGTGGTTTATTATACAGATTAAATTAACTTAGTTACTTATTGTTTTTCCCTTTAAACATCTAAAGCAGAAGTTCTCAACCTGTGGGTCACAATCAATTTGCGGGTCAAACAAGCCTTTCACAGGGGTGGCCTAAGACCATTGGAAAACACTGGTATTTACATCACAACTCATAATGATAGCAAAATTACAGTTCTGAAGTAGCAATAAAATAATTTTATGGTTGGGGGTTACCGCAACATGAGGGACTGCATTAAAGGGTTGCAGCGTTAGGCAGATTGAGAAGCAGTGGTCTAAAGATTTTTCCCCAAGTTACCATCACAAGCCCTATGGTTTGCAGGTCTTTGTCCACATTCCTGTGTATTTTCTTAGAGTCAGTTTCTGAGATTAGAATGGTGAGTTCAATCTTGTGAGCACGGTCGGGTATCTTCACACACATTCCTCATTGCCCTTCAGAGACAGAGTACTGAGAGGATTCTTTGGGAGTTGCATTTGGAGCTGACAAGGAGACTCTATGGGTAACAGCGCTCGCTGCTGGGCCGGGGATCTTGAGATTTAGCATCAGCATCTTCATGGTGGAAGAAGAAAACCAGCTCCTGGTGGTTGCCCTCTGATGTCCGAATGCATGCCATGACATGAATACACACACAATGACTAATCAGTGTCAAATTTCATGTGGTTTGACTTATAGCCCAGTGGCAAAGTGCATGCTTAGTATGTAGGAGCTCTGGGGTTAGTCACCATTGTCAAATAATAAAATTTCAAGGAATTTAAAAAATAAAATAACAATAATTTTAAAGTTTTACATTTGCATATGGGTCTGTTTAGTGTCATGAAAAGTTATTTCAAATAAACCTTAGAGCAGTGGGAACAGAAAACCATTAGATCTAATTAGTCCTTTATCTTGACTCTCCTCTGAACTCCCCATCTCACCTCAAGTTGAAAGTCTTATCTGTCTTCTTTGACTGTCAAGTTGGAGTCCAAGGACCTACTTCAAGGAGGACGAGAACTCCTAGACACTACAAGTTCAGAGGGCATCATCTGAGTCGTATCCTCTAATGTTCCATAATCATCGGGGAGGATGCTATAGGTTGGGTTTCAAAGGTCTGCTTCCTTGGAACTGCATAACAGTAAAATAAACTGTGAGAATAAAGTAAACAGAGCATAAGAGGCAGTGGGAACAGGTCCCCTGGAAACCAGGGCAGAGCGTTGCCGGGGGGCATTCCAATGTGTGGCTGAGCCGAGTGGGCACTGATTGGTGGCGTGTGCTCGCTGACAGACGGAAGGCTGGCACTCAGCGGAGCGACTGTGGTGCGCTGTGTGCCCTTGCGGTCCTCATCCAGCAGCCCCGTTTCCTCTCTCCTTTGTACACATCATCTTTTCCAAACTACCGCTTCAAAGCTACCAGCCTTTTCCCCCTCACCTCATTTTACCTCTCACTCAGACTAATTACAAAGAAATGAATATTTTATCATCTTTCTTATGATAACCTGAGGCTATTGAATCTTGGAGTTGGAGCCACTGTTTAATTCCATCTTTTAAAACTGCTATTAAAGATGACTTTCTTCATCCATAAAATGCACGTGAGTATTTGATAGAATTTCCTGATGTTGAAACTGGGAGGCCCGACTGTGTTCTAGAGAACCAGTCACACTGGGACACAATTTAAAAAGATGAATCTCTCATAGCCACATTGATTAGGATTCCATCCTCTCTTCCCATGGTTGCTTTTTAATTAGTTTGTACCAAAGCCTCAACTTGGCCTAAAAGTCCCTCCTCTCTTCTATCAGAATAAAACCGTTTCACTCTCCCCTGCTACATAATCACATCTTTGGGTATTTTTACCCTGCAAATCCTTCAATCAAATGTCAGAACAATCATCAGCATAGGGGGCCCTTGTCTCTGTACACATGGGACCCTCTGAGGGTTAAGTCGGTGTGTCCCACATAGAGATATCTGCCTCTCTGTACACCTTTAAAAGGCAATAAGCCACCCTCAGAAAAGGGCAGACCACATCCTATACAACAGGAGCGAACAAACTAATAAATAAAAAATAAATCAATAAAACCAAGCATATGTAAATTTTTGCTCATCCCTCTCTGCAAATCAAATCAAATCAGAGGCACTTATTTACAGTGTGAGGTTGCCAACCTCATCTGTCATGAGAAGATGTGTGTGTGTGTGTGTGTGTATGTGTGAGTGTGCACGCATGAACGTGTGTGTATGATGGCAACAGTATACTCCTACCAATTCCATGTCACCAGTTGTATCTGTCATGGAAGAGGGACTTTACTGAGCTATTTATCTGCTCTGCAGGTCTCATTATACATGTGTCTGCACAGAGCTCATTCTTGTTAAAGGTTTTCTTTTATGTGTATGAGAGTCTGTCCACACATATGTGTGTGTGCTACAAACATGCCTGGTGCCAAGGAGACTAGGAGATCATTTCATCTTCCTCTATAATTGAGTTACAGATGGTTGGAAGCCACCCTGTGGGTGCTGGGGACAGAACACAGGGGTATATGGTGGCCATCTTGACCTGTCAGCTACACTGGGGCAGGAGCTGCCCAGACATTTGGTTAACCATCATTTTAAGGGGATCCCATGAGGGTAAGTTTAGGCGAGGTCTTCATCCGAGTCAACAAACTGAGTAGAGCAGATTGCTCACACAATGTGGGTGGGCTTCCTCCAATCTGTTTTTGAAAGCTTAGAGAGACAGGTTCTTCCATGTAACTGAGTTTGTCTGAGAATACCAGAAAACTGTCCGTGGGGGTTGTGATCTGGGTTGAGCTGACCATAGATTGCATTCCTCCAGTTACAGCCGAGTCAGGAAAAGGGGCAAGAGCTCATGCAAACTATTTTGAAACCAAAGGGTGCAAAGGTTAAAGGTCACCAGAGTCTGTGCTGGCTTACAGCTGGGAGAGCCCTTACCATGTGCTCCAGGTACATTGTTTGGATTGACATTGGAGAGGAAGTTCTTGTGATGGGTCCTATTATAAGTCTGTGTGTAAGACTGTCTGCAGTGAGTCTGTTCGAGCTGTGTGAGTGGAGTCTTGGTCTTGGTGTTCTCTGACTCCGCCTTCATAGACTGACAGAGATGTGATTGCAACGCTAGGTGGTGAGGGAGTATTAGCTCTCTCTATCCGACTGCTTTCAAGCTGAGACGCTGATCTTCTGAATTCAGACTGACACGTACATCATTGACTGCTGTGGGTCTCAGCCTGCAGACCTGGAGCTGGCTATGGCTTGAGAGACTGTGGGACTTCTCACCCCCGCAAGCACATGAGATAAATACAATAAATCTCATCTCTCTGTGTGTTTCATGTTGGTTCCGTTTATGGAGGACCCTGACTATATAGCACATTGATGTTGTCTTTATTGAAAATGACAGAGGTCAGTCTCACAAGGGTGAAGGACCAGATCCAAGTTCACAGAGAAAGCAGCTAATCTTGGATTTACTGGATCTCGTTAGCATCTGAGATTATGCTCTTAACTATGACTTCAAAGTACTGATTTAAGGGTCACCAGCTTTGCAGTAGTCCCTGCGAGGGCAGTGGGTCGGCAATCATAATTTGGTAAGAAAAACAAACAAAAACAAAGTCTTTAAATGGTCTTAGGCTCAGCATTATATAGGAATGTGAGATAGGTCTGATTTTCAAAAGCAGAATGATAAGGATGTGGAATAAGCAATAAGTTATAGGAATTTGAACTCAAGCAATTGTGCCACTGTGTATGGAATTAGGGGAAGGTTTGTTGCCTCTGTCTCTGATGGGCCTGAAGTGTCTGCGGGTTAGTGGGGCTGATAACGGAGAAGCTGCAGTAGGTGGGAAGCAAGAAGAAGGGAAAGCTAGAACCTGCATATCCCCTACTGCCCCCAGGTTTGACGACATAAAACGGTACAGAAAATGCTAGTGCCTTTTGCTGTGCTGCTGCACACACATCAGGCTTCAGAACCGGAGAACGTGAAATATGAGACCTGGTAGAGTAGGAAGATTGCAGAGGTGGCTGTGGCCCCTTGCCAACAAGGTGAGCCAGCAAGTTTGTGGCAATGTACTTGGGCTGAGGTAAGGGACGGTGACCTTTGCTGACCTTGCTCCTTCCCTTCCACTCTCTACATCTCATGCAAACTGTTCCTGAGCCTCCTCCAGAGCCACACAGGGAGAGGAATTTAGGGGATACAATTCTCTATTAGTTAGCTGACACAGTGTGCCACCTCCACAAGGAACCATGCGGGGATTAGCTCATTGCAGACCTCTGGGTGGCACACAGCCATCTCCATTCACAATGCCTCCACCCCTTGTTTTTGCTAACAGGCTATATACTCAACTGATTGGGTGAGAGAAATAGATGGTTCCCTGTCTCTGGCCATTACTTTTCTGTTATTGTAAAATATGGCCAAGGTCAACTTAAGGAAGAGAGTTTATGGCTCATGGTTTCAGAGGGATAAGGCTCCACCACACTAGGGAGAGACATCAGCAAGCAGCATGGCATGGAAACAGGAGCAGGGAGCCGAGAGGTCAACTGCATCACCGCCAGCAACCATGGTGCAGCAGAGAGAGCAAACAGAGGTAGGGAGAAGCTATAGAATCTCAGGTCCCACCGCCAATAACGTAATTTCTTAAGCCAGGCTGTACCTCCTAAACCTTCCCAACAGTTCCACCATCTAGGTAGGCACCAAGTGTTTGACTATCTTAGGAATGGGGCGGGGGGGGGGGGGGGGATTGCTCTCATCCAAACCACCACACCCATCTTAATAGAACGGAGACCCGTCTAGGAAGTTCTTTGACTTGGGGTATTAAGTGTAGTGAGGAGCTGCGGGCAGGCCTGCTTTTCATCCCACCCGGCTCCCGCACAGCTAGCTTAGACCCGGAAATAACAACATACAAATTGTATTCATTTAAACACTGCCTGGCCCATTATCTCTAGAGAGTTAGTTACTGGCTAACTCTCACATCTTGGTTAACCCATTTCTAATAATCTGTGTAGCATCACGAGGTGGTGGCTTACCGAAAAAGATTCAGCATGTCTGACCTGGTGGCTGGTTCCATGGCGTCTGCCCCATTGCCCTCTTCCCAGCATTCTGTTCTGTTTACTCTGCCTACCTAATTTTCTGTCCTATCAAGGGGCCAAGGCAGTCTCTTTATTGACCAATGAAAATAACACAATAGACAGATAACCCTCCTCCATCAATTAAGTCCATAAACATAGGTCACTGTTTGAAGCAGATTTGCCCATGAAATAAATCATCTTAGTTACAAAGACACTGCTGACTGCTGCTCCTGCCCACATTTTTGGAAAATCACCTATCTGCTCTCTACAAAAGCCACTGAAGCTGCCTGCAAACCACACTCAGATATTTGCTCCGAGTTTGCTTATATTCCACAGAAATCCACCTGCAATTTGTAAGAAAGTCTATGTGCAGAGAAGTTCCCTCTGGCTCCACCAGGACCTCATACAAGATAATAAATATAAGCAACAGGACGGCAGGCTGTGGTTTGGGTTTTGTAAAGGTTTATATGGTGACTCTAGACTAGGAGGCAATTGTTAAATGTGTTGTCAGTAAGTCTGGTCATGGGTACAGCAAAGGCCACGGTGGAGACTGAGCCAGGTAGATGGATCACGGAAACACTCTAAGGAACAAACGATCAAGTTCTGGTGATGAACTAGGGATGAGGTGAGGGGATAAAACCTTCCTACACATGATTTGAAAGTCCCTGTCACATGAAGTGTTGGATGGAAACTGGGTGCTTTGTAGGAAAGATCCCAGGCCAGCCGTGTATTCTCAAGGCATTAAATTGAAGGGACTTCTGAGAACCAAATAGAGATTTCAGTTAAGAAGGTGTCTAATTTCAAGCCCGGACCTCAGAGGGAAAATTTGTCCCGAGACAGATGCTTAGAAGTCAAGTATGAATAAGTGGCAATCAAAGCAATAAAAGGGAAGAAATTTTCTTTTAAAGAGATAAATAATATGAAGTGGCTATAGTATTTAGGGTGGTAGACAGCTTTTTACCTCATTTTCATGTTGAAGGGAATTATCCCTCATGGGTTAGATATTTGCCCTACCCACTCAGGGAGAGAATGGACATGAGACCTTAACACTTGATTGACTGACAAAGTATGTAGAGATTCTTCAGAATTTATTTGGTGGTGACAAAGGCAGCAACAAACAGGAAGCAATTTGGACAGGCAGAGTCTCTGGAAAGACTATCCCAGTGAGTGTGTTCCCATGGCATGGCTGTGATATGTTCTTGGCTACCTGGCAGCTATTGGATCCTCTCCAGTAGAGCCTGTATGGGTCTGTGCTAGGTCCACTGCAAATATGTTGCGGTTGTGTAGCTTTGTGGTCTTGTGGGACTCCTAACAGTTGGGGAGGGGGTGTCTCTGACTCTTTTGTCTGCTCTTGAGACCCTTTTCCTCCTACTGGATTGCCTTGCCTAGCCCCAATGTGAGGGTTTGTGTCTAATCTTATTGTACCTTGTGCTGTGTTCTGTTGGCACCCCTGGGAGGCCTGCTCTTTTCCAAAGGGAAACAGAGGGAGAGTGGACCTTAGGGAGAGGGGAGGTGGAGGGAACTGGAAGGAGTGGAGGGATGGGAAGCTAGGGTTGGAATGTATTATATGAGAGAAGAATAAATAAATAAACTAATTAATTAATTAGTTTAAAAAGAAACAGGTTCTTGGGACTGGAAAGATGGCTAAGTAGCTATAGTACATCCTGACTGTTCTCACAGAGGATAGGAGTGCAGTTCCTGACCCTCATGTCAGGCGACTTATGACGGCTTGTGGCTCCAGCTCCAGGGGATTCCTTCCACAGGAGCTGTATACACGTGCACACATCCCTGCCCGGCCCCTAACACACATACGTATAATTAAGAAAAACATCTTGAACAAAGGGTCCTTCCTCTTCCTTTTGCATCTATGAGCTGAGTGATACTATGCTAAGTTAAGTAAGGCCAAGCATGCTTTCAAATAAGAACTTTGCTTATATAATACGTACTGTGTGCAAGTACACTCTGTGGTAGAAATTACAACATTACCGTGTAATGATACATTTCTAGATCTGCCTCCCCATCAGATTCTTTTTGAAACTATAGTATGTGACTCACTTAGTAACTGTAGTTCAATTCAATCAATTTCAATGAACTAGAATAGCATGCCAAAGAAAAAAGGAAAATAACAGGATAGAATAAAAAATCAGACTAAGTATTTAAGTATTTTTTATTCAGCTGTTATGTTTGTTATATATAATGACTGCTTGCATTTGGTAGTGACATAAAATACAGTAATATAAACCAAACTCCCTTCTTCTAAAGCAATGGTTCTCAACCTTCCTATTGTTGTGCCCCCTCCAACCATTATATTATTTTTATTGCTACTTAATAATTGTAATTTTGCTATTGTTATGAATCATAATGTAAATATCTGTGTTTTCTGATGGTCTTTTGGGAATTGTGATACACAGGTTGAGGAAACACTGCTCTAAGGATAAAACCAGCCTTCTGGAAAGTGTTGCTTAACCCTAACAATCAGAAAATGTTATATAACCTACAACTTCCTAACTTTTCTGGAACCCATCGGAGAGGTGACGTTTCCAGGTAACCAGCTAACAGGAATTACAAAGGACAATAACAACAACAACAACAGCACAAAGTCTTCTAAAGACAGATGGGAGCCACCACTGAAGCACCTTGGGCAGCACATGGGGAGAGGAGACAAGGTAGCTCGCTTTTAAATAAGAAGCAAAGGGAGAAATGGACACCCTTAACAAGACAGTGTGTGGCTAGAAGCATTTATGTCCCCTATTACTGGAAACTATGTTGATTTGAGGCAATTAAGAAAGCTACACCTAATCCTCCATGATATTACTGACCGTCTATTTCAAAGTAACTTTCAGAAATATTCAGGAAAGTATATTCCTATTTATAGAGTAAATATGATCCAGAAAGGACCCGCTCTGCTAAAACTATTAGCCACTTTAGGGGCTGGCAAGATGGCTCCGTGGTTAACAACACTGGCTGCTCTTCCAAGGTACCAGGGTTTGGTTCCCATCTCTCACATGGCCACTCACAAGCATCTGTAAACCCAGTTTCAGGAGATCCAAGGCCCGGTTCTCGCCTCTGAGGGCACGACACACAGGAGATCATATGTGCCATCCTCCACAGGCACTGCATACACAAGATGCACAGATACCCACATGGGTAAAGCACCCACACACATCAAGTAAAAATAGATAACCCCTTTAAAATTAGCCAATCAAATCCATTTCTTTTGATTATCATCTCTATCCAATGCTGCAGTTTCTCAGTCAAGTGACCCCTCAGCTTAAAGTTTCCCTACTTCCCCTCCTCTTCCAAATCAATTCATTATCAAAGTATCTAAAACATCTTAAACCAAAGGCATTTTTTTTTCCAGGACTGTGAAAGTCATTTCTAAAGTTAGCAATGATCTCTAAATTTAAGGTCTCTTAAAATGGAGGACATTGATCCTCCCATTTAACAAACTGTAAGGAAATGGTGTTGAGTAGTAACAATGTCATTCAAAATATAAATGTTCATGTTCTATCAGTGTTGTCCAAGAGGTCATTTAGAGCTTTTAAAGTTATTGATTTTATTAGAAAACTAAATAATTATTACAAGAATATAAACAAACTTCTTGTCATTGTTTTACTTAAACTTCTTGAGAAGAAAAATATTATTCTATGGAAATATTAATTATGTGCTATTTTCAATGATTTTCTGCAATGGCTGCATCTGTGACTTTTATGCCATTGTGTTGTGGGAGTAACTTCCGCTGCCTCAACCAATAGTCGCTGAAATACGAGCCCACAGTGCAGCGGGGAGCGACTTCCGCTCCATCAGCCAATAGCTGCTGAAATACCAGCCCACTGGGGCGTGGTATATTTCTCTTTTAAAAAGAGAAGCATATCCGGAATAGGCTCTCTTGGTTCCGGCTCTTGGTTCCGGTGCTTGCTCCTGGCTCCTGCTCCCGGCTCCTGCGACTAGGCTCCCTTCCTGACGGTTTATGGTGTATGTAAGTTTTACCCCCCGCCAAATAAATAACCCCTTAAAACATAACTGGTGTGGGATTGATTCGTTAATAATTGGCGCCCAGCGTTTGGTTTAAGAACCGCCCCACCCCCCCCCCCCACCCCCAGCTCGGCCTCCCAGGATACACAGGTCCGGACAGTCTCTGCCGGCTTACTTTGCCCTGTTCGGCACGGATTTTTAAATTTCTCCTTGCAACGTGAGTCAAAGAGCTCACAGCGCAAGCTCCCTTTGAAGTTCCAGCAAGCTGTTTGAAACCCATAACTGATTAGGAGTGCTGAAAGCAGCTTGACCCTTAATCCCAGCACAGGGACACGGGGCCCAAAGCACTAGGCCTCTTTAGCAACAGCGCAGTGGCTGTGTCACGACCCTCTGCATCCGGTTGAACAGAGCAGCAGGGCCTTGTTTATTGCCTTGTTTATTGGCCACTAGAAGCTCTCTGACCTTTTGTGATCTGTGGATTTAACCTCTGGATTTGAGTGTATATATTCTAGAGTTTACTTCCTCAATCAACACCACTGCCACGTGGATTCAGGTGCGCCCCACCTCCTACTGGCAGGCAACGGTCATTACAGGTAAGATTTTTCTTTTCGGTTGAAAATAAATACATACATACATACATACAAGTACAATTTCCTTTGATTGAAAATGTCGGAAAATATTACTATCCAAAAGTTCAATGGTTTTTTCAGTTGCGCTATGGACGATATTCTGAAGGATGTCTCAGATATTCCTCTTACTTTGTTATTCCTGGGATCTGTTGCTTTTCTGGTGTTTGGCTATTTTATAAGAAAGATACAGTCCTTACAGACTGAATCTACAATGCTGAGGGCAGAGATTAAAACCTTAAGAACAATTCAGACTGATACCAACCTCCTCAAAAAAGAGTTTGGAGATTTCAAGGAGGAAACTAGATCAGAGTTTGGAGTTTTCAAGCAGGAGACTAGATCAGAGTTTGGAGTTCTCAAGGAGGAGAATAGATCTTTGTTTGATATGACTCGGTCAACTGGCCAAAATATCAAGAAGGTACAGTCTGATATTGCTTCTTTAGAAGGGAGCGTCACTGCCCTAGAGGAGGGGACAACCAAAATGACGCATAACCTCCAGTCCATGACTGTAAGTGCTGAAACATTAGCTGAGAGGATTATAACCATTGAATGTGAAAATCGGACTTTATCAAAAGGGTATGATAGATTAATTGACAGGATTTCCATACAAGAAGGCACAGTACATGCCATGAGGATTATGTCCAAGGAGGATATCGTGTCTATGACGGACAAGCTCCATGCCTTAGAATCGTTAATGAAGGCTTTGGAGCATAATACTGGACAGGAGATTCAGGACTTACAGAAGGCAATGGTGAGCAGATTTAATAAGATTGAGGAAATCATAGACTCTGATGAACAGGAGCAAAAGGTAAAAAGGCAACCTTCACCTCAAAAAACTCTCAGTCTACATAGAGTTATACCTGCCTTTCCAGTAATAACATCAGAAAAGATAACTGGCTCCAAAAACCCTAAGGTCGTTAAAGAACATACATGGGAGCCTATACGTATGAATGATCTGAAAGAATTTAAACAAGCAATTGTGAATTATGGACTACATTCATCCTTTGTTAGGGAGATGTTAAAATCCTGGGCTCTGAGCAACAGGGCCACCCCTAAAGATTGGAACCAGCTCACATCAGCTGTCCTTGAGAATGGACCTTTATGGCATTTCAAATGCCTATTCAAACAAGAGGCCAGACTTTTACAACAACAAGAATCAGCGAAAGGAATTGAGGTTTCTCTAGATCAAATTCTAGGGGAAGGACCTTACTCTGATCCTCAGGAACAAGCTCTTTATGATGAAAACATTTTATCCATATGTGCTACAGCAGCTCTAAGGGCCTGGGACAGGGTTCAAGACTCAGGTCAGAGAGTAGAATCGTATGTCAGGGTCAAACAGGGTCAGAGAGAACCCTTTAGTGACTTTTTGCAACGACTAACTAAGGCTGTACAAATAGGGATACCTGATCCAGAAGCAAGAAATATAGTAATTGAGTCTTTGGCTTATGAGAATGCCAATGTAGAATGCAAAAGGATCCTGGGGCCTTTAAAGCTCAGATCAGCGCCTTTGGACGAATGGGTTTTACATACAATGAATGTTGATACATTTGATTATGGCAATGAAACATGGGTACAAGAAGCAATTTCCAAAGGTAAAAGGAGACATCAGATTTCAAAATGCTTTCATTGTGGCAAAATGGGACACATGAAAAGGGACTGCAGACAATGGAAGTCCAGGAATAATACCTCTTCTAGGAATAACAGGAATAGGAGGACTCAGCCTTCAGGTTTATGTAGGAGATGTGGAAAGGGCAGGCATTGGACGAATGAGTGTAGGTCAACAAGAGATAAACAGGGCAACCCGTTGCCATCGGGAAACTCAATAGGGGGCCTCTCGAAGGCCCCCATGGCAAATGTGGTCCAGTCATTTCCGATCACTGCAGAGAACATGCCTCTTCAGGGAAATTAGAATGCCCCATGCCTGCTGTTAAAAGCAATAACGGCCTGAAGGATGAGTTAAATGTGGTGAATGAATCAAGAAATCTAAGAGGACAAAGTAAACGAATATTCTGGCAGACTTCTATAAATGAACAAAGGCCACAGCTAAGAGTGTGTGTAAATGGCAAACTTATTACTGGCTTACTGGACACAGGTGCGGATGTAAGTATCATTACACCAGAGTCTTGGCATCCGCATTGGCCTCTTCAGGAGGTAGATATTCAGTTCTTAGGAATTGGAACCCTATCTCGAGTAAGACAAAGCACGAGATGGGTCAATTGTATAGGTCCAGACGGACAAATAGGAAAACTAAGGCCATATGTAGCAAATATTGCAGTGAATTTATGGGGCCGTGACCTATTGCAGCAATGGAATACCCAAATTAACATTCCTGCTGCTTCCAGAGCCCATATTTCTGAGGACAATATTACAAGATATTACAGATGGCGGAAACCAGCCATTAGAGCTATACAAGAACACAACACAATTGATGGCTCTTCAGAGGTACCAACAGCCATGCCTCTACAATGGTTGACTGAGAAACCAATATGGACTAAACAGTGGCCTTTAGCTGAGGAAAAGTTACAGGCTTTAGAACAGCTGGTACAAGAGCAATTAGATACTGGACATATAGAAGAATCTACCAGCCCTTGGAACTCTCCTGTGTTTGTTGTTAAGAAAAAATCTGATAAATGGAGAATGGTGACAGATCTTAGAGCTATCAACAAGGTTATTCAACCTATGGGCCCTCTGCAATCTGGAATTCCTCTGCCCTCCCTGTTACCAAAGGGATGGCCTCTTATAGTTATTGATCTGAAAGATTGTTTCTTCACTATACCATTACAAGAAAAAGATAGAGAAAAGTTTACCTTCACAGTGCCTACCTATAATAACTCTCAGCCTGCAAGGAGGTACCAGTGGACCGTCCTCACACAGGGAATGTTGAACTCTCCCACCCTGTGCCAATATTTTGTAAGCCAACCATTGAAAATTATACGCAAACAATTTCCTAAGTCCATAATATACCACTATATGGATGATATCCTGATATCTGATCAAAACAAAGATACCTTAGAAAGGCTGTTTGAAGAAGTAAAACTAGTATTACCTAAATGGGGATTGCAAATTGCTCCTGAAAAAATTCAGAGAGGAGATTCTGTTAATTATTTAGGTTATAAAATAGGCTTACAAAGAATTAAGACTCAAAAGGCACAAATCAGGAGAGACCGGTTACGAACGCTTAACGACTTTCAAAGATTATTAGGAGACATTTCCAGTCTACGACCAGCTGTTGGGATAACACCTGATCTAATAATTCATTTAAACAAAACCTTAGATGGTGACAAAGATTTGAATAGTCCCAGAGAGTTAACAGCTGAAGCAGAAAAGGAACTGATGATGGTTGAGGAAAAATTACAGGAGGCACATGTAGATAGGGTGGATCCAAATTTTAGTTGCGTTCTAGTTATATTGCCTTCCAGAATTTCTCCTACAGGAATTTTAATGCAGAGGGAAGATACTATTTTAGAATGGATCTTCTTACCACACAAACCAAGTAAAAAATTAAAAACTTATGTGGAAAAAGCCTCTGAATTGATTATAAAAGGAAAATTGAGACTTCGTCAATTAGCAGGTATAGACCCAGCAGAAATTATAGTGCCTTTCACTGCTGATGAGATAAAAAAAGTTGTGGGAAGACAATGAACCATGGCAAAGAGCTTGTGCTAATTTTTTGGGAGAAATCAATAACAATTACCCAAAAAGCAAGAGACTTAACTTTATAAAGAGAACTTCTTGGATCCTCCCTCGAATTGTCCGTGATGCTCCAATAACCGGAGCCCATACATTTTATACCGATGCTAATAAATCAGGGAAAGCAGGTTACAAATCAGAAGAATTGAGTAAAGTGGAACAAAGTCCTTATGATTCTGTCCAGAAGGCAGAATTATATGCCATCCTTATGGTGCTTAGGGATTTTAAAGAACCTCTTAATATAATTACTGACTCACAATATGCAGAAAGAGTTATTTTGCATATTGAAACTGCTGAATTTATACCTGATGATACAGAACTGACCTCATTGTTTATCCAGGTACAAGACATGATCAGAAACAGGCTCTGCCCTATGTATATAACGCATATCCGATCCCATACGGGTCTGCCAGGTCCTCTAGCACAAGGTAATGCAGATATTGATCAATTATTGATTGGTAGTGTGCTGGAGGCATCTGAATTTCATAAAAAACATCATGTCAATAGCAAAGACTTGAAAAAAGAGTTTTCTATTACATGGCAACAAGCTAAGGAGATTGTAAAGAAATGCCCTACTTGCTCTTTTTATAACCAAACACCATTGCCTGCAGGGACTAATCCAAAGGGTATTAAAAGGAATGAAATTTGGCAGATGGATGTGTTTCACTTTCCAGAATTTGGCAAGTTAAAATATGTACATCACACCATTGACACTTATTCAGGCTTTCAGTGGGCAACTGCTTTAAGCTCAGAAAAAGCTGACTCAGTAATCACACATTTATTAGAAGTTATGGCCATTATGGGTATACCTGCACAAATAAAAACAGATAATGGTCCAGCTTATGTATCTAGGAAAATGAAACGATTTTTTGCTTATTATAATATTAAGCATGTTACAGGTATACCATACAATCCTACAGGTCAAGCAGTTTTAGAAAGATCAAATCGTACTATAAAGGATATGCTAAACAAACAGAAAGGGACGAAAGATACCCCCAGAAATAGATTGCATAGTGCTTTATTAACCTTGAATTTTTTTAATGCTAATGAGAAAGGAACAACAGCAGCAGAGAGGCACTGGATAATGGAAAAAACTTCTGAACTAAACCAACCTGTTTATTTCAAAGACGTACTGACCTCTCAATGGAGGCCAGGAGATGTGCTACGTTGGGGAAGGGGTTTTGCTCTTGTTTCCACAGGAGAAGAAAAATTGTGGATACCATCAAAATTAATAAAGGTTCGATTTGAAGAGGAGAAACCTCTTGGAAAGGAGAAATGACAGCTCATCCACAATGATGATATTCATACAGTTGGTAAGAAAAACATATAGAATGGGGGCAGGGTTCTGTTCTTATCTCCACAGGAAAACACTGATTTTTGAAAAGTTCAAGGGACCCTGGATATCTGAATACTGACAGATGGAAAATAATGGCCCAATAAGGACTATCAAGAAAACTGAATAGGTTCTGTAAGTAAAATATACTAAATCATATTTCTAAATTTATAGAGCTGGTTTTAGAGTTGGACTCTGGCTCAGTCCCTCTCTAATTCCAAGCCTGTTGTTAAAAGAAAAACCCAGAGTTTCTGGAGTCTCTGTCTCATGTCAAGAGCCATGATATGGGACAGAAAGGAATATGAGTTTAGAAAACATCTTTACTTTTCTTCATATCTATCATACCTTTCATTAAATATATCTATCATGTCTTTCATTGAATATATGTATGTCTGTATATGTCTATATGATTAATATACGATTATATATTATTATAATCATATAATATATGATATTAATATATGATTAATATATATGATTAATGTTTAATTTTTCCACAATGAACAATAAGTTTTTCCTGCAGTGACATTTGAAGTTTCCAGGATGAAGATGGGGCCCCATAACAACAACTCCACCTGGTTGATATGACATCATGATACTGATAGCGCTACTACAAGACCTGTTTTGAGTACCAGCTGCACAAGACGATTCCAACGTGGTTAGCTGAAATGATGCACATCTTGTACAACATTCTGGCCAGTCCTCCACAAAATACTCAGAGACTATTTGCAATTTTAAAAGACATTGATCTTTAAATTTAACCATCATTTTGCTTTCACAGGATCCCCCAGAAAGAACGTCGCCCCCATGACAGCTGGAAGTAATTCTAGAGAACGACGTCCCCTCTCCCAGTAAAGTTTGTCCTTGGGTTTAGGGACATCATTTAGGGGTTGGTTATAATTAGTATAGGGTTGAGGGTTGGGGGAGAAATTTTATAAGCACAGGAATTCAAAAAAAAAAGAGGGAAAATTGGATTATGGGATAATAGCTTTGTACTTGTGAGTTATTGTTTTTAGACAAATATATTGGTATTGATTCTTATATATTGATACAAACTTAAATTAGGTTGACTATTTTAGGCATGCATGCTTCTACCTCTGTTTAAAACATTTTTATGTATTGACATATATATATATTGTATTGATATATGTATATTTTACCATATTGCATTGTACACTTCTACCTCTGATTAAGATACTTATATATTGTTTATGTATTGATATATATATTTACCATATTGCAATGTATACTTGCACATTGTTTATACTTGGAGGTTATATTGTCCCTATTTATTGCACAGTTGTTTACTATTTCAGTCTTTAAGTTAGATAGATATTGAGAATAATATAGATCAATAGTCATCTAAGTTTGTCATTTATAATTAGACTAATCAGGTTCTTTAGATACATAGACATTATATTCAGTATAGATAGATAATCTTCAACCTCTTCAAAGAGCTGTAGAAAATGGCCTTTAATCTAACTCAGAGTTCTGTGGTAGGGAGACACAATCGCTCCTGGCAACACTGATCTATTCCCGAGAGAATGTTGAGCACCAAAGACACTCCACCTGGAGCCTTTCTTCTTGGCAGAACTGGCCTTTGGGTAAAGAAATGCCCATACCTCAACTACTGACAGAGTTACAGAGTATTCGTAAATGGATAAAACAGGACTGTCATATCCTGCCAAGACAGGATAAGATAGTTTTGAAAAGTTCCTTGCCTTTGAAAATGGTATGTCAGTTACACTAGGCCTTAGCCAAAGTTGGTTGCTTCAACGCTGCAAACGTGACTTTGGGTGTTTGCCCAGGTAGCCAGTTGTCTCTGTGATTTGTTACATGTTCTGGAAGTTTGATTGCACTTCCTAATTACTCAGGTAACATTATTTCCCTTCTCAGATCTTTGATGGGATTGAAGATTATATAAACGTAGTTACTTTCTTTTCATGACGTGGCCAAGTTATTTCTTATACAAGACTTAAGCTAGTTAGAATAGGATATTTGTATTTATTGTATATAATTGTGTAGGTTTGTACTTACTGTATATAATTTCATAGTAGGCTTAGAACTCTCTTACTTAAACAAAAGGGGGAGGTGTTGTGGGAGTAACTTCCGCTGCCTCAACCAATAGTCGCTGAAATACAAGCCCACAGTGCAGCGGGGAGCGACTTCCGCTCCGTCAGCCAATAGCTGCTGAAATACCAGCCCACTGGGGCGTGGTATATTTCTCTTTTAAAAAGAGAAGCATATCCAGAATAGGCTCTCTTGGTTCCGGCTCTTGGTTCCGGTGCTTGCTCCTGGCTCCTGCTCCCGGCTCCTGCGACTAGGCTCCCTTCCTGACGGTTTATGGTGTATGTAAGTTTTACCCCCCGCCAAATAAATAACCCCTTAAAACATAACTGGTGTGGGATTGATTCGTTAATACCATTGTGATCAAAATACCTGACAAAAATGACCTCGGGGAGGTAAGATTTTTTTAGCCCAAAGTTTCAGTTTGTCACAGTGGGGAAAGCATGGCAGAACAGCTCAGTTCATGGTGGTGGGAGCATGTGGCACAGGCTCTTCACACCATGGTGGAGCAGAGTGTGATGGGAAGCTACATTTCTCTACCATCCCCAGTGGTCCACTGCTGGTGACTTAATCTGCCTAAACTACCCCCCCCCCATTAAAGGGTTTGCAACCTTCCAAACTAACGCACCAGCTAAGGAGCAGTTGTTTAAAGCGAGCCTTGGTGGTGACGTCTCAGATTCAAATCACAGCCATGGAGAAGTTAAATGTGGGGTCTTCTGTGGCCATCTCTCTCTCTGTTCTTTCCTTGGCAATATCGGTGGTTGCCATCATGTGCCCCCTAAATGCAATCTCCTCTTTCTTCAACAGCCGTGTTAGTCATAATTTTCAGGGATGCCCCATTGCATTAAGATAATGTCTCCTCCCACATGCTACATGAGTTTTGCCAGTTCTGACAACACCCCTCCCAACATAGCTTCCTTTCTATATTCATGTTGACCTCTGAAGTCCACACTCTGTTGAGTTGAGTTTCTTTGGGTGCCTTGAACAGGCTGTCCCCTCTCTCCTCTAGACAACATAACACAGTCTGAGGGAAATGGATTATAAAGTGAGCAATCAAAGAAGATATACTGTCCTTTCCCCGTACAGTTTCTCTAATGGATTAATATACATTACAAGAGTTAATAAGAAGCCTGAGCTAATGGGCCAATCAGTTTATAATTAATATAGACCTCTGTGTAATTTTCTTTGGGGGTTATTGGCTGTGGGAACTGGGCAGGACAGAAACCCCAACAAACAGGTCCTCATGTTACAAAATGACTGCCCAATGTGTGGACATCTATATCCACATAAAGCCTGAGACAGCTTGGAAAGTAATTCTAGAACAAAATAACGGCGTTATGCATGGTTTCTTGGTAGCAGCAATTTCTCAGGTCTGCTCTGCTTGCTAGAGACAAGCAAGTGCTCTCATTTAAGAGAGGCTTCCTGACTCAACTTTAGCTGCAAAGCCTTGCAGCTCTTTTAAGAGGTCCTGCCACAAAACACTTAAACGGTGTTGATGAAAAGCTGAATGCATGTTTTTTGGTTTTCAGCTATAGCAGGAAATAAAGCTGTGCCATTTTAAAATGCTGCATTTCTGGACCATCCTGCCAGTGCAAACTCTGACTCTTTGAGGCAGGAGATCCAGTTACAGAGAGAGCATATTAATGTTGTTTATGGATACACTGTTGCAGTTTGCTTGCTGGCAAGGACCTGGAAACACCATAGAGTTGTGGCAATAAACATGGCTCTGGCCGGTAACTCCGCCATGAGGCTGAAATCTCAGAAAGCTAAGAAATGGGCTGGATCCAGCCATCAAAGCCACAGCTTTGATCCTATCCATATTGCTTAGCAAATTAAAGACTCATGTGGTCAGAAAGAGAGAGAGAGCTAAAGAGAGATTCAAAGATGAAGAAAATCTCTAAATGGTTTACAGTGTGTTAAAAATATATGCAGGCTAAAGGTTAAAGTCCTTAAAAAAAAGAAAGAGAGTAGTTGGGTGTGGTGGTGCACACCTTTAATCCCAGCACTTGGTAAGCAGAGGCAGGCAGACCTCTGTGAGTTCAAAGCATGGTGGTACACGCCTTTAATCCCATTGCCTGGGAGGCAGAGGCAGACAGATCTCTGTGAATTCAAGGACAGCCTGGTCTACAGAGTTATTCCAGGACAAAGATA